>NC_140207.1:17584519-18230769 GCF_965226575.1 Pagrus pagrus
GGATTTTAGTGGAATTTGTATTTTTCATGAATATTTGAATGAAAAATCACCATTTTTGGCGAATACACCGCCCGATTTTTTCAATAGCTCCCAGGTCATTTGAGCCATCGACTCGAAATCAATGCCGACATGTCTTGTTATACTGGTAGAATGAGACACAGCAGTTTTTATTGGATTTAAGTGGAATTTGTATTTTTCATGAATATTTGAATGAAAAATCACCATTTTTGGCGAATACACCGCCCGATTTTTTCAATAGCTCCCAGGTCATTTGAGCCATCGACTCGAAATCAATGCCGACATGTCTTGTTATACTGGTAGAATGAGACACAGCAGTTTTTATTGGATTTTAGTGGAATTTGTATTTTTCATGAATATTTGAATGAAAAATCACCATTTTTGGCGAATACACCGCCCGATTTTTTCAATAGCTCCCAGGTCATTTGAGCCATCGACTCGAAATCAATGCCGACATGTCTTGTTATACTGGTAGAATGAGACACAGCAGTTTTTATTGGATTTTAGTGGAATTTGTATTTTTCATGAATATTTGAATGAAAAATCACCATTTTTGGCGAATACACCGCCCGATTTTTTCAATAGCTCCCAGGTCATTTGAGCCATCGACTCGAAATCAATGCCGACATGTCTTGTTATACTGGTAGAATGAGACACAGCAGTTTTTATTGGATTTTAGTGGAATTTGTATTTTTCATGAATATTTGAATGAAAAATCACCATTTTTGGCGAATACACCGCCCGATTTTTTCAATAGCTCCCAGGTCATTTGAGCCATCGACTCGAAATCAATGCCGACATGTCTTGTTATACTGGTAGAATGAGACACAGCAGTTTTTATTGGATTTTAGTGGAATTTGTATTTTTCATGAATATTTGAATGAAAAATCACCATTTTTGGCGAATACACCGCCCGATTTTTTCAATAGCTCCCAGGTCATTTGAGCCATCGACTCGAAATCAATGCCGACATGTCTTGTTATACTTGTAGAATGAGACACAGCAGTTTTTATTGGATTTAATACGAATTTGTATTTTTCATGAATATTTGAATGAAAAATCACCATTTTTGGCGAATACACCGCCCGATTTTTTCAATAGCTCCCAGGTCATTTGAGCCATCGACTCGAAATCAATGCCGACATGTCTTGTTATACTTGGTAGAATGAGACACAGCAGTTTTTATTGGATTTTAGTGGAATTTGTATTTTTCATGAATATTTGAATGAAAAATCACCATTTTTGGCGAATACACCGCCCGATTTTTTCAATAGCTCCCAGGTCATTTGAGCCATCGACTCGAAATCAATGCCGACATGTCTTGTTATACTTGTAGAATGAGACACAGCAGTTTTTATTGGATTCAATACGAATTTGTATTTTTCATGAATATTTGAATGAAAAATCACCATTTTTGGCGAATACACCGCCCGATTTTTTCAATAGCTCCCAGGTCATTTGAGCCATCGACTCGAAATCAATGCCGACATGTCTTGTTATACTGGTAGAATGAGACACAGCAGTTTTTATTGGATTTTAGTGGAATTTGTATTTTTCATGAATATTTTAATGAAAAATCACCATTTCTGGCGAATACACCGCCCGATTTTTTCAATAGCTCCCAGGTCATTTGAGCCATCGACTCGAAATCAATGCCGACATGTCTTGTTATACTGGTAGAATGAGACACAGCAGTTTTTATTGGATTTTAGTGGAATTTGTATTTTTCATGAATATTTGAATGAAAAATCACCATTTTTGGCGAATACACCCGCCCGATTTTTTCAATAGCTCCCAGGTCATTTGAGCCATCGACTCGAAATCAATGCCGACATGTCTTGTTACTACTGGTAGAATGAGACACAGCAGTTTTTATTGGATTTTAGTGGAATTTGTATTTTTCATGAATATTTGAATGAAAAATCACCATTTTTGGCGAATACACCGCCCGATTTTTTCAATAGCTCCCAGGTCATTTGAGCCATCGACTCAAAATCAATGCCAACATGTCTTGTTATACTGGTAGAATGAGACACAGCAGTTTTTATTGGATTTTAGTGGAATTTGTATTTTTCATGAATATTTGAATGAAAAATCACCATTTTTGGCGAATACACCGCCCGATTTTTTCAATAGCTCCCAGGTCATTTGAGCCATCGACTCGAAATCAATGCGCGAACATGTCTTGTTATACTGGTAGAATGAGACACAGCAGTTTTTATATGGATTTAAGTTGAATTTGTATTTTTTCATGAATATTTTAATGAAAAATCACCATTTTTGGCGAATACACCGCCCGATTTTTTCAATAGCTCCCAGGTCATTTGAGCCATCGACTCGAAATCAATGCCGACATGTCTTGTTATACTTGTAGAATGAGACACAGCAGTTTTTATTGGATTTAATACGAATTTGTATTTTTCATGAATATTTTAATGAAAAATCACCATTTCTGGCGAATACACCGCCCGATTTTTTCAATAGCTCCCAGGTCATTTGAGCCATCGACTCGAAATCAATGCCGACATGTCTTGTTATACTTGTAGAATGAGACACAGCAGTTTTTATTGGATTCAATACGAATTTGTATTTTTTCATGAATATTTGAATGAAAAATCACCATTTTTGGCGAATACACCGCCCGATTTTTTCAATAGCTCCCAGGTCATTTGAGCCATCGACTCGAAATCAATGCCGACATGTCTTGTTATACTGGTAGAATGAGACACAGCAGTTTTTATTGGATTTTAAGTGGAATTTGTATTTTTCATGAATATTTTAATGAAAATCACCATTTCTGGCGAATACACCGCCCCGATTTTTTCAATAGCTCCCAGGTCATTTGAGCCATCGACTCGAAATCAATGCCGACATGTCTTGTTATACTGGTAGAATGAGACACAGCAGTTTTTTATTGGATTTTAGTGGAATTTGTATTTTTCATGAATATTTGAATGAAAAATCACCATTTTTGGCGAATACACCGCCCGATTTTTTTCAATAGCTCCCAGGTCATTTGAGCCATCGACTCGAAATCAATGCCGACATGTCTTGTTACACTGGTAGAATGAGACACAGCAGTTTTTATTGGATTTTAGTGGAATTTGTATTTTTCATGAATATTTGAATGAAAAATCACCATTTTTGGCGAATACACCGCCCGATTTTTTCAATAGCTCCCAGGTCATTTGAGCCATCGACTCAAAATCAATGCCAACATGTCTTGTTATACTGGTAGAATGAGACACAGCAGTTTTTATTGGATTTTAGTGGAATTTGTATTTTTCATGAATATTTGAATGAAAAATCACCATTTTTGGCGAATACACCGCCCGATTTTTTCAATAGCTCCCAGGTCATTTGAGCCATCGACTCGAAATCAATGCCGACATGTCTTGTTATACTTGTAGAATGAGACACAGCAGTTTTTATTGGATTTAATACGAATTTGTATTTTTCATGAATATTTTAATGAAAAATCACCATTTCTGGCGAATACACCGCCCGATTTTTTCAATAGCTCCCAGGTCATTTGAGCCATCGACTCGAAATCAATGCCGACATGTCTTGTTATACTTGTAGAATGAGACACAGCAGTTTTTATTGGATTCAATACGAATTTGTATTTTTCATGAATATTTGAATGAAAAATCACCATTTTTTGGCGAATACACCGCCCGATTTTTTTCAATAGCTCCCAGGTCATTTGAGCCATCGACTCGAAATCAATGCCGACATGTCTTGTTATACTGGTAGAATGAGACACAGCAGTTTTTATTGGATTTTAGTGGAATTTGTATTTTTCATGAATATTTTAATGAAAAATCACCATTTCTGGCGAATACACCGCCCGATTTTTTCAATAGCTCCCCAGGTCATTTGAGCCATCGACTCGAAATCAATGCCGACATGTCTTGTTATACTGGTAGAATGAGACACAGCAGTTTTTATTGGATTTTAGTGGAATTTGTATTTTTCATGAATATTTGAATGAAAAATCACCATTTTTGGCGAATACACCGCCCGATTTTTTCAATAGCTCCCCAGGTCATTTGAGCCATCGACTCGAAATCAATGCCGACATGTCTTGTTATACTGGTAGAATGAGACACAGCAGTTTTTATAGGATTTAAGTTGAATTTGTATTTTTCATGAATATTTTAATGAAAAATCACCATTTTTGGCACATACACCGCCCCGATTTTTTCAATAGCTCCCAGGTCATTTGAGCCATCGACTCGAAATCAATGCCGACATGTCTTGTTATACTTGTAGAATGAGACACAGCAGTTTTTTATTGGACTTAATACGAATTTGTATTTTTCATGAATATTTTAATGAAAAATCACCATTTCTGGCGAATACACCGCCCGATTTTTTCAATAGCTCCCAGGTCATTTGAGCCATCGACTCGAAATCAATGCCGACATGTCTTGTTATACTTGTAGAATGAGACACAGCAGTTTTTATTGGACTTAATACGAATTTGTATTTTTCATGAATATTTTAATGAAAAATCACCATTTCTGGCGAATACACCGCCCGATTTTTTTCAATAGCTCCCAGGTCATTTGAGCCATCGACTCAAAATCAATGCCGACATGTCTTGTTATACTTGTAGAATGAGACACAGCAGTTTTTATTGGATTCAATACGAATTTGTATTTTTCATGAATATTTGAATGAAAAATCACCATTTTTGGCGAATACACCGCCCCGATTTTTTCAATAGCTCCCAGGTCATTTGAGCCATCGACTCGAAATCAATGCCGACATGTCTTGTTATACTGGTAGAATGAGACACAGCAGTTTTTATTGGATTTTAGTGGAATTTGTATTTTTCATGAATATTTTAATGAAAAATCACCATTTCTGGCGAATACACCGCCCGATTTTTTCAATAGCTCCCAGGTCATTTGAGCCATCGACTCGAAATCAATGCCGACATGTCTTGTTATACTTGTAGAATGAGACACAGCAGTTTTTATTGGATTCAATACGAATTTGTATTTTTCATGAATATTTGAATGAAAAATCACCATTTTTGGCGAATACACCGCCCGATTTTTTCAATAGCTCCCAGGTCATTTGAGCCATCGACTCGAAATCAATGCCGACATGTCTTGTTATACTGGTAGAATGAGACACAGCAGTTTTTATTGGATTTTAGTGGAATTTGTATTTTTCATGAATATTTGAATGAAAAATCACCATTTTTGGCAAATACACCGCCCGATTTTTTCAATAGCTCCCAGGTCATTTGAGCCATCGACTCGAAATCAATGCCGACATGTCTTGTTATACTGGTAGAATGAGACACAGCAGTTTTTATTGGATTTTAGTGGAATTTGTATTTTTCATGAATATTTTAATGAAAAATCACCATTTTTGGCGCAAATACACTGGAGCTATTGATAAAATCGTGGCGGTCATTTGCGCCAAAAATGGTGATTTTTCATTAAAATATTCATGAAAAATACAAATTCCACTAAAATCCAATAAAAACTCAATAAAAACTGCTGTGTCTCATTCTACAAGTATAACAAGACATGTCGGCATTGATTTCGAGTCGATGGCTCAAATGACCTGGGAGCTATTGAAAAAATCGGGCGGTGTATTCGCCAAAAATGGTGATTTTTCATTCAAATATTCATGAAAAATACAAATTCCACTAAAATCCAATAAAAACTGCTGTGTCTCATTCTACCAGTATAACAAGACATGTCGCCATTGATTTCGAGTCGATGGCTCAAATGACCTGGGAGCTATTGAAAAAATCGGGCGGTGTATTCGCCAAAAATGGTGATTTTTCATTCAAATATTCATGAAAAATACAAATTCCACTAAAATCCAATAAAAACTGCTGTGTCTCATTCTACCAGTATAACAAGACATGTCGCCATTGATTTCGAGTCGATGGCTCAAATGACCTGGGAGCTATTGAAAAAATCGGGCGGTGTATTCGCCAAAATTGGTGATTTTTCATTCAAATATTCATGAAAAATAGAAATTCCACTAAAATCCAATAAAAACTGCTGTGTCTCATTCTACCAGTATAACAAGACATGTCGGCATTGATTTTGAGTCGATGGCTCAAATGACCTGGGAGCTATTGAAAAAATCGGGCGGTGTATTCGCCAAAAATGGTGATTTTTCATTCAAATATTCATGAAAAATACAAATTCCACTAAAATCCAATAAAAACTGCTGTGTCTCATTCTACCAGTATAACAAGACATGTCGGCATTGATTTCGAGTCGATGGCTCAAATGACCTGGGAGCTATTGAAAAAATCGGGCGGTGTATTTGCCAAAAATGGTGATTTTTCATTCAAATATTCATGAAAAATACAAATTCCACTAAAATCCAATAAAAACTGCTGTGTCTCATTCTACCAGTATAACAAGACATGTCGGCATTGATTTCGAGTCGATGGCTCAAATGACCTGGGAGCTATTGAAAAAATCGGGCGGTGTATTCGCCAAAAATGGTGATTTTTCATTAAAATATTCATGAAAAATACAAATTCGTATTAAATCCAATAAAAACTGCTGTGTCTCATTCTACCAGTATAACAAGACATGTCGGCATTGATTTCGAGTCGATGGCTCAAATGACCTGGGAGCTATTGAAAAAATCGGGCGGTGTATTCGCCAAAAATGGTGATTTTTCATTCAAATATTCATGAAAAATACAAATTCCACTAAAATCCAATAAAAACTGCTGTGTCTCATTCTACCAGTATAACAAGACATGTCGGCATTGATTTCGAGTCGATGGCTCAAATGACCTGGGAGCTATTGAAAAAATCGGGCGGTGTATTTGCCAAAAATGGTGATTTTTCATTCAAATATTCATGAAAAATACAAATTCCACTAAAATCCAATAAAAACTGCTGTGTCTCATTCTACCAGTATAACAAGACATGTCGGCATTGATTTCGAGTCGATGGCTCAAATGACCTGGGAGCTATTGAAAAAATCGGGCTGTGTATTCGCCAAAAATGGTGATTTTTCATTAAAATATTCATGAAAAATACAAATTCGTATTAAATCCAATAAAAACTGCTGTGTCTCATTCTACCAGTATAACAAGACATGTTGGCATTGATTTTGAGTCGATGGCTCAAATGACCTGGGAGCTATTGAAAAAATCGGGCGGTGTATTCGCCAAAAATGGTGATTTTTCATTAAAATATTCATGAAAAATACAAATTCCACTAAAATCGAATAAAAACTGCTGTGTCTCATTCTACCAGTGTAACAAGACATGTCGGCATTGATTTCGAGTCGATGGCTCAAATGACATGGGAGCTATTGAAAAAATCGGGCGGTGTATTCGCCAAAAATGGTGATTTTTCATTCAAATATTCATGAAAAATACAAATTCCACTAAAATCCAATAAAAACTGCTGTGTCTCATTCTACCAGTATAACAAGACATGTCGGCATTGATTTCGAGTCGATGGCTCAAATGACCTGGGAGCTATTGAAAAAATCGGGCGGTGTATTCGCCAGAAATGGTGATTTTTCATTAAAATATTCATGAAAAATACAAATTCCACTAAAATCCAATAAAAACTGCTGTGTCTCATTCTACCAGTATAACAAGACATGTCGGCATTGATTTCGAGTCGATGGCTCAAATGACCTGGGAGCTATTGAAAAAATCGGGCGGTGTATTCGCCAAAAATGGTGATTTTTCATTCAAATATTCATGAAAAATACAAATTCGTATTGAATCCAATAAAAACTGCTGTGTCTCATTCTACCAGTATAACAAGACATGTCGGCATTGATTTCGAGTCGATGGCTCAAATGACCTGGGAGCTATTGAAAAAATCGGGCGGTGTATTCGCCAAAAATGGTGATTTTTCATTAAAATATTCATGAAAAATACAAATTCCACTAAAATCGAATAAAAACTGCTGTGTCTCATTCTACCAGTGTAACAAGACATGTCGGCATTGATTTCGAGTCGATGGCTCAAATGACATGGGAGCTATTGAAAAAATCGGGCGGTGTATTCGCCAGAAATGGTGATTTTTCATTAAAATATTCATGAAAAATACAAATTCCACTAAAATCCAATAAAAACTGCTGTGTCTCATTCTACCAGTATAACAAGACATGTCGGCATTGATTTCGAGTCGATGGCTCAAATGACCTGGGAGCTATTGAAAAAATCGGGCGGTGTATTCGCCAAAAATGGTGATTTTTCATTCAAATATTCATGAAAAATACAAATTCGTATTGAATCCAATAAAAACTGCTGTGTCTCATTCTACCAGTATAACAAGACATGTCGGCATTGATTTCGAGTCGATGGCTCAAATGACCTGGGAGCTATTGAAAAAATCGGGCGGTGTATTCGCCAGAAATGGTGATTTTTCATTCAAATATTCATGAAAAATACAAATTCGTATTAAATCCAATAAAAACTGCTGTGTCTCATTCTACAAGTATAACAAGACATGTCGGCATTGATTTCGAGTCGATGGCTCAAATGACCTGGGAGCTATTGAAAAAATCGGGCGGTGTATTCGCCAAAAATGGTGATTTTTCATTCAAATATTCATGAAAAATACAAATTCCACTAAAATCCAATAAAAACTGCTGTGTCTCATTCTACCAGTATAACAAGACATGTCGCCATTGATTTCGAGTCGATGGCTCAAATGACCTGGGAGCTATTGAAAAAATCGGGCGGTGTATTCGCCAAAAATGGTGATTTTTCATTAAAATATTCATGAAAAATACAAATTCCACTAAAATCCAATAAAAACTGCTGTGTCTCATTCTACAAGTATAACAAGACATGTCGGCATTGATTTCGAGTCGATGGCTCAAATGACCTGGGAGCTATTGAAAAAATCGGGCGGTGTATTCGCCAAAAATGGTGATTTTTCATTCAAATATTCATGAAAAATACAAATTCCACTAAAATCCAATAAAAACTGCTGTGTCTCATTCTACCAGTATAACAAGACATGTCGCCATTGATTTCGAGTCGATGGCTCAAATGACCTGGGAGCTATTGAAAAAATCGGGCGGTGTATTCGCCAAAAATGGTGATTTTTCATTAAAATATTCATGAAAAATAGAAATTCCACTAAAATCCAATAAAAACTGCTGTGTCTCATTCTACCAGTATAACAAGACATGTCGGCATTGATTTTGAGTCGATGGCTCAAATGACCTGGGAGCTATTGAAAAAATCGGGCGGTGTATTCGCCAGAAATGGTGATTTTTCATTAAAATATTCATGAAAAATACAAATTCGTATTAAATCCAATAAAAACTGCTGTGTCTCATTCTACAAGTATAACAAGACATGTCGGCATTGATTTCGAGTCGATGGCTCAAATGACCTGGGAGCTATTGAAAAAATCGGGCGGTGTATTCGCCAAAAATGGTGATTTTTCATTCAAATATTCATGAAAAATACAAATTCCACTAAAATCCAATAAAAACTGCTGTGTCTCATTCTACCAGTATAACAAGACATGTCGCCATTGATTTCGAGTCGATGGCTCAAATGACCTGGGAGCTATTGAAAAAATCGGGCGGTGTATTCGCCAAAAATGGTGATTTTTCATTCAAATATTCATGAAAAATACAAATTCCACTAAAATCCAATAAAAACTGCTGTGTCTCATTCTACAAGTATAACAAGACATGTCGGCATTGATTTCGAGTCGATGGCTCAAATGACCTGGGAGCTATTGAAAAAATCGGGCGGTGTATTCGCCAAAAATGGTGATTTTTCATTCAAATATTCATGAAAAATACAAATTCCACTAAAATCCAATAAAAACTGCTGTGTCTCATTCTACCAGTATAACAAGACATGTCGGCATTGATTTCGAGTCGATGGCTCAAATGACCTGGGAGCTATTGAAAAAATCGGGCGGTGTATTTGCCAAAAATGGTGATTTTTCATTCAAATATTCATGAAAAATACAAATTCCACTAAAATCCAATAAAAACTGCTGTGTCTCATTCTACCAGTATAACAAGACATGTCGGCATTGATTTTGAGTCGATGGCTCAAATGACCTGGGAGCTATTGAAAAAATCGGGCGGTGTATTCGCCAGAAATGGTGATTTTCATTAAAATATTCATGAAAAATACAAATTCGTATTAAATCCAATAAAAACTGCTGTGTCTCATTCTACAAGTATAACAAGACATGTCGGCATTGATTTCGAGTCGATGGCTCAAATGACCTGGGAGCTATTGAAAAAATCGGGCGGTGTATTCGCCAAAAATGGTGATTTTTCATTCAAATATTCATGAAAAATACAAATTCCACTAAAATCCAATAAAAACTGCTGTGTCTCATTCTACCAGTATAACAAGACATGTCGCCATTGATTTCGAGTCGATGGCTCAAATGACCTGGGAGCTATTGAAAAAATCGGGCGGTGTATTCGCCAAAAATGGTGATTTTTCATTCAAATATTCATGAAAAATACAAATTCCACTAAAATCCAATAAAAACTGCTGTGTCTCATTCTACCAGTATAACAAGACATGTCGCCATTGATTTCGAGTCGATGGCTCAAATGACCTGGGAGCTATTGAAAAAATTGGGCGGTGTATGTGCCAAAAATGGTGATTTTTCATTCAAATATTCATGAAAAATACAAATTCCACTAAATCCAATAAAAACTGCTGTGTCTCATTCTACCAGTATAACAAGACATGTCGGCATTGATTTCGAGTCGATGGCTCAAATGACCTGGGAGCTATTGAAAAAATCGGGCGGTGTATTTGCCAAAAATGGTGATTTTTCATTCAAATATTCATGAAAAATACAAATTCCACTAAAATCCAATAAAAACTGCTGTGTCTCATTCTACCAGTATAACAAGACATGTCGGCATTGATTTCGAGTCGATGGCTCAAATGACCTGGGAGCTATTGAAAAAATCGGGCTGTGTATTCGCCAAAAATGGTGATTTTTCATTAAAATATTCATGAAAATACAAATTCGTATTAAATCCAATAAAAACTGCAGTGTCTCATTCTACCAGTATAACAAGACATGTTGGCATTGATTTTGAGTCGATGGCTCAAATGACCTGGGAGCTATTGAAAAAATCGGGCGGTGTATTCGCCAAAAATGGTGATTTTTCATTAAAATATTCATGAAAAATACAAATTCCACTAAATCGAATAAAAACTGCTGTGTCTCATTCTACCAGTGTAACAAGACATGTCGGCATTGATTTCGAGTCGATGGCTCAAATGACATGGGAGCTATTGAAAAAATCGGGCGGTGTATTCGCCAAAAATGGTGATTTTTCATTCAAATATTCATGAAAAATACAAATTCCACTAAAATCCAATAAAAACTGCTGTGTCTCATTCTACCAGTATAACAAGACATGTCGGCATTGATTTCGAGTCGATGGCTCAAATGACCTGGGAGCTATTGAAAAAATCGGGCGGTGTATTCGTCAGAAATGGTGATTTTTCATTAAAATATTCATGAAAAATACAAATTCCACTAAAATCCAATAAAAACTGCTGTGTCTCATTCTACCAGTATAACAAGACATGTCGGCATTGATTTCGAGTCGATGGCTCAAATGACCTGGGAGCTATTGAAAAAATCGGGCGGTGTATTCGCCAAAAATGGTGATTTTTCATTCAAATATTCATGAAAAATACAAATTCCACTAAAATCCAATAAAACTGCTGTGTCTCATTCTACCAGTATAACAAGACATGTCGCCATTGATTTCGAGTCGATGGCTCAAATGACCTGGGAGCTATTGAAAAAATCGGGCGGTGTATTCGCCAAAAATGGTGATTTTTCATTCAAATATTCATGAAAAATACAAATTCCACTAAAATCCAATAAAAACTGCTGTGTCTCATTCTACCAGTATAACAAGACATGTCGGCATTGATTTCGAGTCGATGGCTCAAATGACCTGGGAGCTATTGAAAAAATCGGGCGGTGTATTCGCCAAAAATGGTGATTTTTCATTCAAATATTCATGAAAAATACAAATTCCACTAAAATCCAATAAAAACTGCTGTGTCTCATTCTACCAGTATAACAAGACATGTCGCCATTGATTTCGAGTCGATGGCTCAAATGACCTGGGAGCTATTGAAAAAATCGGGCGGTGTATTCGCCAAAAATGGTGATTTTTCATTCAAATATCATGAAAAATACAAATTCCACTAAAATCCAATAAAAACTGCTGTGTCTCATTCTACAAGTATAACAAGACATGTCGGCATTGATTTCGAGTCGATGGCTCAAATGACCTGGGAGCTATTGAAAAAATCGGGCGGTGTATTCGCCAAAAATGGTGATTTTTCATTCAAATATTCATGAAAAATACAAATTCCACTAAAATCCAATAAAAACTGCTGTGTCTCATTCTACCAGTATAACAAGACATGTCGCCATTGATTTCGAGTCGATGGCTCAAATGACCTGGGAGCTATTGAAAAAATCGGGCGGTGTATTCGCCAAAAATGGTGATTTTTCATTCAAATATTCATGAAAAATACAAATTCCACTAAAATCCAATAAAAACTGCTGTGTCTCATTCTACCAGTATAACAAGACATGTCGGCATTGATTTCGAGTCGATGGCTCAAATGACCTGGGAGCTATTGAAAAAATCGGGCGGTGTATTCGCCAAAAATGGTGATTTTTCATTCAAATATTCATGAAAAATACAAATTCCACTAAAATCCAATAAAAACTGCTGTGTCTCATTCTACCAGTATAACAAGACATGTCGCCATTGATTTCGAGTCGATGGCTCAAATGACCTGGGAGCTATTGAAAAAATCGGGCGGTGTATGTGCCAAAAATGGTGATTTTTCATTAAAATATTCATGAAAAATAGAAATTCCACTAAAATCCAATAAAAACTGCTGTGTCTCATTCTACCAGTATAACAAGACATGTCGGCATTGATTTTGAGTCGATGGCTCAAATGACCTGGGAGCTATTGAAAAAATCGGGCGGTGTATTCGCCAGAAATGGTGATTTTTCATTAAAATATTCATGAAAAATACAAATTCGTATTAAATCCAATAAAAACTGCTGTGTCTCATTCTACAAGTATAACAAGACATGTCGGCATTGATTTCGAGTCGATGGCTCAAATGACCTGGGAGCTATTGAAAAAATCGGGCGGTGTATTCGCCAAAAATGGTGATTTTTCATTCAAATATTCATGAAAAATACAAATTCCACTAAAATCCAATAAAAACTGCTGTGTCTCATTCTACCAGTATAACAAGACATGTCGCCATTGATTTCGAGTCGATGGCTCAAATGACCTGGGAGCTATTGAAAAAATCGGGCGGTGTATTCGCCAAAAATGGTGATTTTTCATTCAAATATTCATGAAAAATACAAATTCCACTAAAATCCAATAAAAACTGCTGTGTCTCATTCTACCAGTATAACAAGACATGTCGCCATTGATTTCGAGTCGATGGCTCAAATGACCTGGGAGCTATTGAAAAAATCGGGCGGTGTATTCGCCAAAAATGGTGATTTTTCATTCAAATATTCATGAAAAATACAAATTCCACTAAAATCCAATAAAAACTGCTGTGTCTCATTCTACAAGTATAACAAGACATGTCGGCATTGATTTCGAGTCGATGGCTCAAATGACCTGGGAGCTATTGAAAAAATCGGGCGGTGTATTCGCCAAAAATGGTGATTTTTCATTCAAATATTCATGAAAAATACAAATTCCACTAAAATCCAATAAAAACTGCTGTGTCTCATTCTACCAGTATAACAAGACATGTCGCCATTGATTTCGAGTCGATGGCTCAAATGACCTGGGAGCTATTGAAAAAATCGGGCGGTGTATTCGCCAAAAATGGTGATTTTTCATTCAAATATTCATGAAAAATACAAATTCCACTAAAATCCAATAAAAACTGCTGTGTCTCATTCTACCAGTATAACAAGACATGTCGGCATTGATTTCGAGTCGATGGCTCAAATGACCTGGGAGCTATTGAAAAAATCGGGCGGTGTATTCGCCAAAAATGGTGATTTTTCATTCAAATATTCATGAAAAATACAAATTCCACTAAAATCCAATAAAAACTGCTGTGTCTCATTCTACCAGTATAACAAGACATGTCGCCATTGATTTCGAGTCGATGGCTCAAATGACCTGGGAGCTATTGAAAAAATCGGGCGGTGTATTCGCCAAAAATGGTGATTTTTCATTCAAATATTCATGAAAATACAAATTCCACTAAAATCCAATAAAAACTGCTGTGTCTCATTCTACCAGTATAACAAGACATGTCGCCATTGATTTCGAGTCGATGGCTCAAATGACCTGGGAGCTATTGAAAAAATCGGGCGGTGTATTCGCCAAAAATGGTGATTTTTCATTCAAATATTCATGAAAAATACAAATTCCACTAAAATCCAATAAAAACTGCTGTGTCTCATTCTACCAGTATAACAAGACATGTCGGCATTGATTTCGAGTCGATGGCTCAAATGACCTGGGAGCTATTGAAAAAATCGGGCGGTGTATTCGCCAAAAATGGTGATTTTTCATTCAAATATTCATGAAAAATACAAATTCCACTAAAATCCAATAAAAACTGCTGTGTCTCATTCTACCAGTATAACAAGACATGTCGCCATTGATTTCGAGTCGATGGCTCAAATGACCTGGGAGCTATTGAAAAAATCGGGCGGTGTATGTGCCAAAAATGGTGATTTTTCATTAAAATATTCATGAAAAATAGAAATTCCACTAAAATCTAATAAAAACTGCTGTGTCTCATTCTACCAGTATAACAAGACATGTCGGCATTTATTTTGAGTCGATGGCTCAAATGACCTGGGAGCTATTGAAAAAATCGGGCGGTGTATTCGCCAGAAATGGTGATTTTTCATTAAAATATTCATGAAAAATACAAATTCGTATTAAATCCAATAAAAACTGCTGTGTCTCATTCTACAAGTATAACAAGACATGTCGGCATTGATTTCGAGTCGATGGCTCAAATGACCTGGGAGCTATTGAAAAAATCGGGCGGTGTATTCGCCAAAAATGGTGATTTTTCATTCAAATATTCATGAAAAATACAAATTCCACTAAAATCCAATAAAAACTGCTGTGTCTCATTCTACCAGTATAACAAGACATGTCGCCATTGATTTCGAGTCGATGGCTCAAATGACCTGGGAGCTATTGAAAAAATCGGGCGGTGTATTCGCCAAAAATGGTGATTTTTCATTCAAATATTCATGAAAAATACAAATTCCACTAAAATCCAATAAAAACTGCTGTGTCTCATTCTACAAGTATAACAAGACATGTCGGCATTGATTTCGAGTCGATGGCTCAAATGACCTGGGAGCTATTGAAAAAATCGGGCGGTGTATTCGCCAAAAATGGTGATTTTTCATTCAAATATTCATGAAAAATACAAATTCCACTAAAATCCAATAAAAACTGCTGTGTCTCATTCTACCAGTATAACAAGACATGTCGCCATTGATTTCGAGTCGATGCTCAAATGACCTGGGAGCTATTGAAAAAATCGGGCGGTGTATTCGCCAAAAATGGTGATTTTTCATTCAAATATTCATGAAAAATACAAATTCCACTAAAATCCAATAAAAACTGCTGTGTCTCATTCTACCAGTATAACAAGACATGTCGGCATTGATTTCGAGTCGATGGCTCAAATGACCTGGGAGCTATTGAAAAAATCGGGCGGTGTATTCGCCAAAAATGGTGATTTTTCATTCAAATATTCATGAAAAATACAAATTCCACTAAAATCCAATAAAAACTGCTGTGTCTCATTCTACCAGTATAACAAGACATGTCGCCATTGATTTCGAGTCGATGGCTCAAATGACCTGGGAGCTATTGAAAAAATCGGGCGGTGTATGTGCCAAAAATGGTGATTTTTCATTCAAATATTCATGAAAAATAGAAATTCCACTAAAATCCAATAAAAACTGCTGTGTCTCATTCTACAAGTATAACAAGACATGTCGGCATTGATTTCGAGTCGATGGCTCAAATGACCTGGGAGCTATTGAAAAAATCGGGCGGTGTATTCGCCAAAAATGGTGATTTTTCATTCAAATATTCATGAAAAATACAAATTCCACTAAAATCCAATAAAAACTGCTGTGTCTCATTCTACCAGTATAACAAGACATGTCGCCATTGATTTCGAGTCGATGGCTCAAATGACCTGGGAGCTATTGAAAAAATCGGGCGGTGTATTCGCCAAAAATGGTGATTTTTCATTCAAATATTCATGAAAAATACAAATTCCACTAAAATCCAATAAAAACTGCTGTGTCTCATTCTACAAGTATAACAAGACATGTCGGCATTGATTTCGAGTCGATGGCTCAAATGACCTGGGAGCTATTGAAAAAATCGGGCGGTGTATTCGCCAAAAATGGTGATTTTTCATTCAAATATTCATGAAAAATACAAATTCCACTAAAATCCAATAAAAACTGCTGTGTCTCATTCTACCAGTATAACAAGACATGTCGCCATTGATTTCGAGTCGATGGCTCAAATGACCTGGGAGCTATTGAAAAAATCGGGCGGTGTATTCGCCAAAAATGGTGATTTTTCATTCAAATATTCATGAAAAATACAAATTCCACTAAAATCCAATAAAAACTGCTGTGTCTCATTCTACCAGTATAACAAGACATGTCGGCATTGATTTCGAGTCGATGGCTCAAATGACCTGGGAGCTATTGAAAAAATCGGGCGGTGTATTCGCCAAAAATGGTGATTTTTCATTCAAATATTCATGAAAAATACAAATTCCACTAAAATCCAATAAAAACTGCTGTGTCTCATTCTACCAGTATAACAAGACATGTCGCCATTGATTTCGAGTCGATGGCTCAAATGACCTGGGAGCTATTGAAAAAATCGGGCGGTGTATGTGCCAAAAATGGTGATTTTTCATTCAAATATTCATGAAAAATAGAAATTCCACTAAAATCCAATAAAAACTGCTGTGTCTCATTCTACCAGTATAACAAGACATGTCGGCATTGATTTTGAGTCGATGGCTCAAATGACCTGGGAGCTATTGAAAAAATCGGGCGGTGTATTCGCCAGAAATGGTGATTTTTCATTAAAATATTCATGAAAAATACAATTTCATATTAAATCCAATAAAAACTGCTGTGTCTCATTCTACAAGTATAACAAGACATGTCGGCATTGATTTCGAGTCGATGGCTCAAATGACCTGGGAGCTATTGAAAAAATCGGGCGGTGTATTCGCCAAAAATGGTGATTTTTCATTCAAATATTCATGAAAAATACAAATTCCACTAAAATCCAATAAAAACTGCTGTGTCTCATTCTACCAGTATAACAAGACATGTCGCCATTGATTTCGAGTCGATGGCTCAAATGACCTGGGAGCTATTGAAAAAATCGGGCGGTGTATTCGCCAAAAATGGTGATTTTTCATTCAAATATTCATGAAAAATACAAATTCCACTAAAATCCAATAAAAACTGCTGTGTCTCATTCTACAAGTATAACAAGACATGTCGGCATTGATTTCGAGTCGATGGCTCAAATGACCTGGGAGCTATTGAAAAAATCGGGCGGTGTATTCGCCAAAAATGGTGATTTTTCATTCAAATATTCATGAAAAATACAAATTCCACTAAAATCCAATAAAAACTGCTGTGTCTCATTCTACCAGTATAACAAGACATGTCGGCATTGATTTCGAGTCGATGGCTCAAATGACCTGGGAGCTATTGAAAAAATCGGGCGGTGTATTCGCCAAAAATGGTGATTTTTCATTCAAATATTCATGAAAAATACAAATCCACTAAAATCCAATAAAAACTGCTGTGTCTCATTCTACCAGTATAACAAGACATGTCGGCATTGATTTCGAGTCGATGGCTCAAATGACCTGGGAGCTATTGAAAAAATCGGGCGGTGTATTCGCCAAAAATGGTGATTTTTCATTCAAATATTCATGAAAAATACAAATTCCACTAAAATCCAATAAAAACTGCTGTGTCTCATTCTACCAGTATAACAAGACATGTCGCCATTGATTTCGAGTCGATGGCTCAAATGACCTGGGAGCTATTGAAAAAATCGGCGGTGTATGTGCCAAAAATGGTGATTTTTCATTCAAATATTCATGAAAAATAGAAATTCCACTAAAATCCAATAAAAACTGCTGTGTCTCATTCTACCAGTATAACAAGACATGTCGGCATTGATTTCGAGTCGATGGCTCAAATGACCTGGGAGCTATTGAAAAAATCGGGCGGTGTATTTGCCAAAAATGGTGATTTTTCATTCAAATTTTCATGAAAAATACAAATTCCACTAAAATCCAATAAAAACTGCTGTGTCTCATTCTACCAGTATAACAAGACATGTCGGCATTGATTTCGAGTCGATGGCTCAAATGACCTGGGAGCTATTGAAAAAATCGGGCTGTGTATTCGCCAAAAATGGTGATTTTTCATTAAAATATTCATGAAAAATACAAATTCGTATTAAATCCAATAAAAACTGCTGTGTCTCATTCTACCAGTATAACAAGACATGTTGGCATTGATTTTGAGTCGATGGCTCAAATGACCTGGGAGCTATTGAAAAAATCGGGCGGTGTATTCGCCAAAAATGGTGATTTTTCATTAAAATATTCATGAAAAATACAAATTCCACTAAAATCGAATAAAAACTTCTGTGTCTCATTCTACCAGTATAACAAGACATGTCGGCATTGATTTCGAGTCGATGGCTCAAATGACATGGGAGCTATTGAAAAAATCGGGCGGTGTATTCGCCAAAAATGGTGATTTTTCATTCAAATATTCATGAAAAATACAAATTCCACTAAAATCCAATAAAAACTGCTGTGTCTCATTCTACCAATATAACAAGACATGTCGGCATTGATTTCGAGTCGATGGCTCAAATGACCTGGGAGCTATTGAAAAAATCGGGCGGTGTATTCGCCAGAAATGGTGATTTTTCATTAAAATATTCATGAAAAATACAAATTCCACTAAAATCCAATAAAAACTGCTGTGTCTCATTCTACCAGTATAACAAGACATGTCGGCATTGATTTCGAGTCGATGGCTCAAATGACCTGGGAGCTATTGAAAAAATCGGGCGGTGTATTCGCCAAAAATGGTGATTTTTCATTCAAATATTCATGAAAAATACAAATTCGTATTGAATCCAATAAAAACTGCTGTGTCTCATTCTACCAGTATAACAAGACATGTCGGCATTGATTTCGAGTCGATGGCTCAAATGACCTGGGAGCTATTGAAAAAATCGGGCGGTGTATTCGCCAAAAATGGTGATTTTTCATTAAAATATTCATGAAAAATACAAATTCGTATTAAATCCAATAAAAACTGCTGTGTCTCATTCTACCAGTATAACAAGACATGTCGGCATTGATTTTGAGTCGATGGCTCAAATGACCTGGGAGCTATTGAAAAAATCGGGCGGTGTATTCGCCAAAAATGGTGATTTTTCATTAAAATATTCATGAAAAATACAAATTCCACTAAAATCGAATAAAAACTGCTGTGTCTCATTCTACCAGTGTAACAAGACATGTCGGCATTGATTTCGAGTCGATGGCTCAAATGACATGGGAGCTATTGAAAAAATCGGGCGGTGTATTCGCCAAAAATGGTGATTTTTCATTCAAATATTCATGAAAAATACAAATTCCACTAAAATCCAATAAAAACTGCTGTGTCTCATTCTACCAGTATAACAAGACATGTCGGCATTGATTTCGAGTCGATGGCTCAAATGACCTGGGAGCTATTGAAAAAATCGGGCGGTGTATTCGCCAGAAATGGTGATTTTTCATTAAAATATTCATGAAAAATACAAATTCCACTAAAATCCAATAAAAACTGCTGTGTCTCATTCTACCAGTATAACAAGACATGTCGGCATTGATTTCGAGTCGATGGCTCAAATGACCTGGGAGCTATTGAAAAAATCGGGCGGTGTATTCGCCAAAAATGGTGATTTTTCATTCAAATATTCATGAAAAATACAAATTCGTATTGAATCCAATAAAAACTGCTGTGTCTCATTCTACCAGTATAACAAGACATGTCGGCATTGATTTCGAGTCGATGGCTCAAATGACCTGGGAGCTATTGAAAAAATCGGGCGGTGTATTCGCCAGAAATGGTGATTTTTCATTAAAATATTCATGAAAAATACAAATTCGTAATAAATCCAATAAAAACTGCTGTGTCTCATTCTACAAGTATAACAAGACATGTCGGCATTGATTTCGAGTCGATGGCTCAAATGACCTGGGAGCTATTGAAAAAATCGGGCGGTGTATTCGCCAAAAATGGTGATTTTTCATTCAAATATTCATGAAAAATACAAATTCCACTAAAATCCAATAAAAACTGCTGTGTCTCATTCTACCAGTATAACAAGACATGTCGGCATTGATTTCGAGTCGATGGCTCAAATGACCTGGGAGCTATTGAAAAAATCGGGCGGTGTATTCGCCAAAAATGGTGATTTTTCATTCAAATATTCATGAAAAATACAAATTCCACTAAAATCCAATAAAAACTGCTGTGTCTCATTCTACCAGTGTAACAAGACATGTCGGCATTGATTTCGAGTCGATGGCTCAAATGACCTGGGAGCTATTGAAAAAATCGGGCGGTGTATTCGCCTAAAATGGTGATTTTTCATTCAAATATTCATGAAAAATACAAATTCCACTAAAATCCAATAAAAACTGCTGTGTCTCATTCTACCAGTATAACAAGACATGTCGCCATTGATTTCGAGTCGATGGCTCAAATGACCTGGGAGCTATTGAAAAAATCGGGCGGTGTATGTGCCAAAAATGGTGATTTTTCATTAAAATATTCATGAAAAATAGAAATTCCACTAAAATCCAATAAAAACTGCTGTGTCTCATTCTACCAGTATAACAAGACATGTCGGCATTGATTTTGAGTCGATGGCTCAAATGACCTGGGAGCTATTGAAAAAATCGGGCGGTGTATTCGCCAAAAATGGTGATTTTTCATTCAAATATTCATGAAAAATAGAAATTCCACTAAAATCCAATAAAAACTGCTGTGTCTCATTCTACCAGTATAACAAGACATGTCGGCATTGATTTCGAGTCGATGGCTCAAATGACCTGGGAGCTATTGAAAAAATCGGGCGGTGTATTTGCCAAAAATGGTGATTTTTCATTCAAATATTCATGAAAAATACAAATTCCACTAAAATCCAATAAAAACTGCTGTGTCTCATTCTACCAGTATAACAAGACATGTCGGCATTGATTTTGAGTCGATGGCTCAAATGACCTGGGAGCTATTGAAAAAATCGGGCGGTGTATTCGCCAAAAATGGTGATTTTTCATTAAAATATTCATGAAAAATACAAATTCCACTAAAATCGAATAAAAACTGCTGTGTCTCATTCTACCAGTGTAACAAGACATGTCGGCATTGATTTCGAGTCGATGGCTCAAATGACATGGGAGCTATTGAAAAAATCGGGCGGTGTATTCGCCAAAAATGGTGATTTTTCATTCAAATATTCATGAAAAATACAAATTCCACTAAAATCCAATAAAAACTGCTGTGTCTCATTCTACCAGTATAACAAGACATGTCGGCATTGATTTCGAGTCGATGGCTCAAATGACCTGGGAGCTATTGAAAAAATCGGGCGGTGTATTCGCCAGAAATGGTGATTTTTCATTAAAATATTCATGAAAAATACAAATTCCACTAAAATCCAATAAAAACTGCTGTGTCTCATTCTACCAGTATAACAAGACATGTCGGCATTGATTTCGAGTCGATGGCTCAAATGACCTGGGAGCTATTGAAAAAATCGGGCGGTGTATTCGCCAAAAATGGTGATTTTTCATTCAAATATTCATGAAAAATACAAATTCGTATTGAATCCAATAAAAACTGCTGTGTCTCATTCTACCAGTATAACAAGACATGTCGGCATTGATTTCGAGTCGATGGCTCAAATGACCTGGGAGCTATGAAAAAATCGGGCGGTGTATTCGCCAGAAATGGTGATTTTTTCATTAAAATATTCATGAAAAATACAAATTCGTATTAAATCCAATAAAAACTGCTGTGTCTCATTCTACAAGTATAACAAGACATGTCGGCATTGATTTCGAGTCGATGGCTCAAATGACCTGGGAGCTATTGAAAAAATCGGGCGGTGTATTCGCCAAAAATGGTGATTTTTCATTCAAATATTCATGAAAAATACAAATTCCACTAAAATCCAATAAAAACTGCTGTGTCTCATTCTACCAGTATAACAAGACATGTCGCCATTGATTTCGAGTCGATGGCTCAAATGACCTGGGAGCTATTGAAAAAATCGGGCGGTGTATTCGCCAAAAATGGTGATTTTTCATTCAAATATTCATGAAAAATACAAATTCCACTAAAATCCAATAAAAACTGCTGTGTCTCATTCTACAAGTATAACAAGACATGTCGGCATTGATTTCGAGTCGATGGCTCAAATGACCTGGGAGCTATTGAAAAAATCGGGCGGTGTATTCGCCAAAAATGGTGATTTTTCATTCAAATATTCATGAAAAATACAAATTCCACTAAAATCCAATAAAAACTGCTGTGTCTCATTCTACCAGTATAACAAGACATGTCGCCATTGATTTCGAGTCGATGGCTCAAATGACCTGGGAGCTATTGAAAAAATCGGGCGGTGTATGTGCCAAAAATGGTGATTTTTCATTAAAATATTCATGAAAAATAGAAATTCCACTAAAATCCAATAAAAACTGCTGTGTCTCATTCTACCAGTATAACAAGACATGTCGGCATTGATTTTGAGTCGATGGCTCAAATGACCTGGGAGCTATTGAAAAAATCGGGCGGTGTATTCGCCAAAAATGGTGATTTTTCATTCAAATATTCATGAAAAATACAAATTCCACTAAAATCCAATAAAAACTGCTGTGTCTCATTCTACCAGTATAACAAGACATGTCGGCATTGATTTCGAGTCGATGGCTCAAATGACCTGGGAGCTATTGAAAAAATCGGGCGGTGTATTTGCCAAAAATGGTGATTTTTCATTCAAATATTCATGAAAAATACAAATTCCACTAAAATCCAATAAAAACTGCTGTGTCTCATTCTACCAGTATAACAAGACATGTCGGCATTGATTTCGAGTCGATGGCTCAAATGACCTGGGAGCTATTGAAAAAATCGGGCGGTGTATTCGCCAAAAATGGTGATTTTTCATTCAAATATTCATGAAAAATACAAATTCGTATTGAATCCAATAAAAACTGCTGTGTCTCATTCTACCAGTATAACAAGACATGTCGGCATTGATTTCGAGTCGATGGCTCAAATGACCTGGGAGCTATTGAAAAAATCGGGCGGTGTATTCGCCAAAAATGGTGATTTTTCATTAAAATATTCATGAAAAATACAAATTCCACTAAAATCCAATAAAAACTGCTGTGTCTCATTCTACCAGTATAACAAGACATGTCGGCATTGATTTCGAGTCGATGGCTCAAATGACCTGGGAGCTATTGAAAAAATCGGGCGGTGTATTCGCCAGAAATGGTGATTTTTCATTAAAATATTCATGAAAAATACAAATTCGTAATAAATCCAATAAAAACTGCTGTGTCTCATTCTACAAGTATAACAAGACATGTCGGCATTGATTTCGAGTCGATGGCTCAAATGACCTGGGAGCTATTGAAAAAATCGGGCGGTGTATTCGCCAAAAATGGTGATTTTTCATTCAAATATTCATGAAAAATACAAATTCCACTAAAATCCAATAAAAACTGCTGTGTCTCATTCTACCAGTATAACAAGACATGTCGGCATTGATTTCGAGTCGATGGCTCAAATGACCTGGGAGCTATTGAAAAAATCGGGCGGTGTATTCGCCAAAAATGGTGATTTTTCATTCAAATATTCATGAAAAATACAAATTCCACTAAAATCCAATAAAAACTGCTGTGTCTCATTCTACCAGTGTAACAAGACATGTCGGCATTGATTTCGAGTCGATGGCTCAAATGACCTGGGAGCTATTGAAAAAATCGGGCGGTGTATTCGCCTAAAATGGTGATTTTTCATTCAAATATTCATGAAAAATACAAATTCCACTAAAATCCAATAAAAACTGCTGTGTCTCATTCTACCAGTATAACAAGACATGTCGCCATTGATTTCGAGTCGATGGCTCAAATGACCTGGGAGCTATTGAAAAAATCGGGCGGTGTATGTGCCAAAAATGGTGATTTTTCATTAAAATATTCATGAAAAATAGAAATTCCACTAAAATCCAATAAAAACTGCTGTGTCTCATTCTACCAGTATAACAAGACATGTCGGCATTGATTTTGAGTCGATGGCTCAAATGACCTGGGAGCTATTGAAAAAATCGGGCGGTGTATTCGCCAAAAATGGTGATTTTTCATTCAAATATTCATGAAAAATAGAAATTCCACTAAAATCCAATAAAAACTGCTGTGTCTCATTCTACCAGTATAACAAGACATGTCGGCATTGATTTCGAGTCGATGGCTCAAATGACCTGGGAGCTATTGAAAAAATCGGGCGGTGTATTTGCCAAAAATGGTGATTTTTCATTCAAATATTCATGAAAAATACAAATTCCACTAAAATCCAATAAAAACTGCTGTGTCTCATTCTACCAGTATAACAAGACATGTCGGCATTGATTTTGAGTCGATGGCTCAAATGACCTGGGAGCTATTGAAAAAATCGGGCGGTGTATTCGCCAAAAATGGTGATTTTTCATTAAAATATTCATGAAAAATACAAATTCCACTAAAATCGAATAAAAACTGCTGTGTCTCATTCTATCAGTGTAACAAGACATGTCGGCATTGATTTCGAGTCGATGGCTCAAATGACATGGGAGCTATTGAAAAAATCGGGCGGTGTATTCGCCAAAAATGGTGATTTTTCATTCAAATATTCATGAAAAATACAAATTCCACTAAAATCCAATAAAAACTGCTGTGTCTCATTCTACCAGTATAACAAGACATGTCGGCATTGATTTCGAGTCGATGGCTCAAATGACCTGGGAGCTATTGAAAAAATCGGGCGGTGTATTCGCCAGAAATGGTGATTTTTCATTAAAATATTCATGAAAAATACAAATTCCACTAAAATCCAATAAAAACTGCTGTGTCTCATTCTACCAGTATAACAAGACATGTCGGCATTGATTTCGAGTCGATGGCTCAAATGACCTGGGAGCTATTGAAAAAATCGGGCGGTGTATTCGCCAAAAATGGTGATTTTTCATTCAAATATTCATGAAAAATACAAATTCGTATTGAATCCAATAAAAACTGCTGTGTCTCATTCTACCAGTATAACAAGACATGTCGGCATTGATTTCGAGTCGATGGCTCAAATGACCTGGGAGCTATTGAAAAAATCGGGCGGTGTATTCGCCAGAAATGGTGATTTTTCATTAAAATATTCATGAAAAATACAAATTCGTATTAAATCCAATAAAAACTGCTGTGTCTCATTCTACAAGTATAACAAGACATGTCGGCATTGATTTCGAGTCGATGGCTCAAATGACCTGGGAGCTATTGAAAAAATCGGGCGGTGTATTCGCCAAAAATGGTGATTTTTCATTCAAATATTCATGAAAAATACAAATTCCACTAAAATCCAATAAAAACTGCTGTGTCTCATTCTACCAGTATAACAAGACATGTCGCCATTGATTTCGAGTCGATGGCTCAAATGACCTGGGAGCTATTGAAAAAATCGGGCGGTGTATTCGCCAAAAATGGTGATTTTTCATTCAAATATTCATGAAAAATACAAATTCCACTAAAATCCAATAAAAACTGCTGTGTCTCATTCTACAAGTATAACAAGACATGTCGGCATTGATTTCGAGTCGATGGCTCAAATGACCTGGGAGCTATTGAAAAAATCGGGCGGTGTATTCGCCAAAAATGGTGATTTTTCATTCAAATATTCATGAAAAATACAAATTCCACTAAAATCCAATAAAAACTGCTGTGTCTCATTCTACCAGTATAACAAGACATGTCGCCATTGATTTCGAGTCGATGGCTCAAATGACCTGGGAGCTATTGAAAAAATCGGGCGGTGTATGTGCCAAAAATGGTGATTTTTCATTAAAATATTCATGAAAAATAGAAATTCCACTAAAATCCAATAAAAACTGCTGTGTCTCATTCTACCAGTATAACAAGACATGTCGGCATTGATTTTGAGTCGATGGCTCAAATGACCTGGGAGCTATTGAAAAAATCGGGCGGTGTATTCGCCAAAAATGGTGATTTTTCATTCAAATATTCATGAAAAATACAAATTCCACTAAAATCCAATAAAAACTGCTGTGTCTCATTCTACCAGTATAACAAGACATGTCGGCATTGATTTCGAGTCGATGGCTCAAATGACCTGGGAGCTATTGAAAAAATCGGGCGGTGTATTCGCCAAAAATGGTGATTTTTCATTCAAATATTCATGAAAAATACAAATTCGTATTGAATCCAATAAAAACTGCTGTGTCTCATTCTACCAGTATAACAAGACATGTCGGCATTGATTTCGAGTCGATGGCTCAAATGACCTGGGAGCTATTGAAAAAATCGGGCGGTGTATTCGCCAAAAATGGTGATTTTTCATTAAAATATTCATGAAAAATACAAATTCCACTAAAATCCAATAAAAACTGCTGTGTCTCATTCTACCAGTATAACAAGACATGTTGGCATTGATTTTGAGTCGATGGCTCAAATGACCTGGGAGCTATTGAAAAAATCGGGCGGTGTATTCGCCAAAAATGGTGATTTTTCATTCAAATATTCATGAAAAATAGAAATTCCACTAAAATCCAATAAAAACTGCTGTGTCTCATTCTACCAGTATAACAAGACATGTCGGCATTGATTTCGAGTCGATGGCTCAAATGACCTGGGAGCTATTGAAAAAATCGGGCGGTGTATTTGCCAAAAATGGTGATTTTTCATTCAAATATTCATGAAAAATACAAATTCCACTAAAATCCAATAAAAACTGCTGTGTCTCATTCTACCAGTATAACAAGACATGTCGGCATTGATTTCGAGTCGATGGCTCAAATGACCTGGGAGCTATTGAAAAAATCGGGCGGTGTATTCGCCAAAAATGGTGATTTTTCATTAAAATATTCATGAAAAATACAAATTCGTATTAAATCCAATAAAAACTGCTGTGTCTCATTCTACCAGTATAACAAGACATGTTGGCATTGATTTTGAGTCGATGGCTCAAATGACCTGGGAGCTATTGAAAAAATCGGGCGGTGTATTCGCCAAAAATGGTGATTTTTCATTCAAATATTCATGAAAAATACAAATTCCACTAAAATCGAATAAAAACTGCTGTGTCTCATTCTACCAGTGTAACAAGACATGTCGGCATTGATTTCGAGTCGATGGCTCAAATGACCTGGGAGCTATTGAAAAAATCGGGCGGTGTATTCGCCAAAAATGGTGATTTTTCATTCAAATATTCATGAAAAATACAAATTCCACTAAAATCCAATAAAAACTGCTGTGTCTCATTCTACCAGTATAACAAGACATGTCGCCATTGATTTCGAGTCGATGGCTCAAATGACCTGGGAGCTATTGAAAAAATCGGGCGGTGTATTCGCCAAAAATGGTGATTTTTCATTAAAATATTCATGAAAAATACAAATTCCACTAAAATCCAATAAAAACTGCTGTGTCTCATTCTACCAGTATAACAAGACATGTTGGCATTGATTTTGAGTCGGTGGCTCAAATGACCTGGGAGCTATTGAAAAAATCGGGCGGTGTATGTGCCAAAAATGGTGATTTTTCATTCAAATATTCATGAAAAATACAAATTCCACTAAAATCCAATAAAAACTGCTGTGTCTCATTCTACCAGTATAACAAGACATGTCGGCATTGATTTCGAGTCGATGGCTCAAATGACCTGGGAGCTATTGAAAAAATCGGGCGGTGTATTTGCCAAAAATGGTGATTTTTCATTCAAATATTCATGAAAAATACAAATTCCACTAAAATCCAATAAAAACTGCTGTGTCTCATTCTACCAGTATAACAAGACATGTCGGCATTGATTTCGAGTCGATGGCTCAAATGACCTGGGAGCTATTGAAAAAATCGGGCGGTGTATTCGCCAAAAATGGTGATTTTTCATTAAAATATTCATGAAAAATACAAATTCGTATTAAATCCAATAAAAACTGCTGTGTCTCATTCTACCAGTATAACAAGACATGTTGGCATTGATTTTGAGTCGATGGCTCAAATGACCTGGGAGCTATTGAAAAAATCGGGCGGTGTATTCGCCAAAAATGGTGATTTTTCATTCAAATATTCATGAAAAATACAAATTCCACTAAAATCGAATAAAAACTGCTGTGTCTCATTCTACCAGTGTAACAAGACATGTCGGCATTGATTTCGAGTCGATGGCTCAAATGACCTGGGAGCTATTGAAAAAATCGGGCGGTGTATTCGCCAAAAATGGTGATTTTTCATTCAAATATTCATGAAAAATACAAATTCCACTAAAATCCAATAAAAACTGCTGTGTCTCATTCTACCAGTATAACAAGACATGTCGCCATTGATTTCGAGTCGATGGCTCAAATGACCTGGGAGCTATTGAAAAAATCGGGCGGTGTATTCGCCAAAAATGGTGATTTTTCATTAAAATATTCATGAAAAATACAAATTCCACTAAAATCCAATAAAAACTGCTGTGTCTCATTCTACCAGTATAACAAGACATGTTGGCATTGATTTTGAGTCGGTGGCTCAAATGACCTGGGAGCTATTGAAAAAATCGGGCGGTGTATTCGCCAAAAATGGTGATTTTTCATTCAAATATTCATGAAAAATACAAATTCCACTAAAATCCAATAAAAACTGCTGTGTCTCATTCTACCAGTATAACAAGACATGTTGGCATTGATTTTGAGTCGATGGCTCAAATGACCTGGGAGCTATTGAAAAAATCGGGCGGTGTATTCGCCAAAAATGGTGATTTTTCATTCAAATATTCATGAAAAATACAAATTCCACTAAAATCCAATAAAAACTGCTGTGTCTCATTCTACCAGTATAACAAGACATGTTGGCATTGATTTTGAGTCGATGGCTCAAATGACCTGGGAGCTATTGAAAAAAT
Source organism: Pagrus pagrus (assembly GCF_965226575.1). NCBI lineage: Eukaryota > Metazoa > Chordata > Actinopteri > Spariformes > Sparidae > Pagrus > Pagrus pagrus. Next base: position 17,613,870 of record NC_140207.1, read on the forward strand.
CGGGCGGTGTATTCGCCAAAAATGGTGATTTTTCATTCAAATATTCATGAAAAATAGAAATTCCACTAAAATCCAATAAAAACTGCTGTGTCTCATTCTACCAGTATAACAAGACATGTCGGCATTGATTTCGAGTCGATGGCTCAAATGACCTGGGAGCTATTGAAAAAATCGGGCGGTGTATTTGCCAAAAATGGTGATTTTTCATTCAAATATTCATGAAAAATAGAAATTCCACTAAAATCCAATAAAAACTGCTGTGTCTCATTCTACCAGTATAACAAGACATGTCGGCATTGATTTCGAGTCGATGGCTCAAATGACCTGGGAGCTATTGAAAAAATCGGGCGGTGTATTTGCCAAAAATGGTGATTTTTCATTCAAATATTCATGAAAAATACAAATTCCACTAAAATCCAATAAAAACTGCTGTGTCTCATTCTACCAGTATAACAAGACATGTCGGCATTGATTTCGAGTCGATGGCTCAAATGACCTGGGAGCTATTGAAAAAATCGGGCGGTGTATTCGCCAAAAATGGTGATTTTTCATTAAAATATTCATGAAAAATACAAATTCGTATTAAATCCAATAAAAACTGCTGTGTCTCATTCTACCAGTATAACAAGACATGTTGGCATTGATTTTGAGTCGATGGCTCAAATGACCTGGGAGCTATTGAAAAAATCGGGCGGTGTATTCGCCAAAAATGGTGATTTTTCATTCAAATATTCATGAAAAATACAAATTCCACTAAAATCCAATAAAAACTGCTGTGTCTCATTCTACCAGTATAACAAGACATGTCGGCATTGATTTCGAGTCGATGGCTCAAATGACCTGGGAGCTATTGAAAAAATCGGGCGGTGTATTCGCCAGAAATGGTGATTTTTCATTAAAATATTCATGAAAAATACAAATTCCACTAAAATCCAATAAAAACTGCTGTGTCTCATTCTACCAGTATAACAAGACATGTCGGCATTGATTTCGAGTCGATGGCTCAAATGACCTGGGAGCTATTGAAAAAATCGGGCGGTGTATTCGCCAAAAATGGTGATTTTTCATTCAAATATTCATGAAAAATACAAATTCGTATTGAATCCAATAAAAACTGCTGTGTCTCATTCTACCAGTATAACAAGACATGTCGGCATTGATTTCGAGTCGATGGCTCAAATGACCTGGGAGCTATTGAAAAAATCGGGCGGTGTATTCGCCAAAAATGGTGATTTTTCATTCAAATATTCATGAAAAATAGAAATTCCACTAAAATCCAATAAAAACTGCTGTGTCTCATTCTACCAGTATAACAAGACATGTCGGCATTGATTTCGAGTCGATGGCTCAAATGACCTGGGAGCTATTGAAAAAATCGGGCGGTGTATTCGCCAAAAATGGTGATTTTTCATTCAAATATTCATGAAAAATACAAATTCGTATTGAATCCAATAAAAACTGCTGTGTCTCATTCTACCAGTATAACAAGACATGTTGGCATTGATTTTGAGTCGATGGCTCAAATGACCTGGGAGCTATTGAAAAAATCGGGCGGTGTATTCGCCAAAAATGGTGATTTTTCATTCAAATATTCATGAAAAATAGAAATTCCACTAAAATCCAATAAAAACTGCTGTGTCTCATTCTACCAGTATAACAAGACATGTCGGCATTGATTTCGAGTCGATGGCTCAAATGACCTGGGAGCTATTGAAAAAATCGGGCGGTGTATTTGCCAAAAATGGTGATTTTTCATTCAAATATTCATGAAAAATACAAATTCCACTAAAATCCAATAAAAACTGCTGTGTCTCATTCTACCAGTATAACAAGACATGTCGGCATTGATTTCGAGTCGATGGCTCAAATGACCTGGGAGCTATTGAAAAAATCGGGCGGTGTATTCGCCAAAAATGGTGATTTTTCATTAAAATATTCATGAAAAATACAAATTCGTATTAAATCCAATAAAAACTGCTGTGTCTCATTCTACCAGTATAACAAGACATGTTGGCATTGATTTTGAGTCGATGGCTCAAATGACCTGGGAGCTATTGAAAAAATCGGGCGGTGTATTCGCCAAAAATGGTGATTTTTCATTCAAATATTCATGAAAAATACAAATTCCACTAAAATCGAATAAAAACTGCTGTGTCTCATTCTACCAGTGTAACAAGACATGTCGGCATTGATTTCGAGTCGATGGCTCAAGTGACCTGGGAGCTATTGAAAAAATCGGGCGGTGTATTCGCCAAAAATGGTGATTTTTCATTCAAATATTCATGAAAAATACAAATTCCACTAAAATCCAATAAAAACTGCTGTGTCTCATTCTACCAGTATAACAAGACATGTCGCCATTGATTTCGAGTCGATGGCTCAAATGACCTGGGAGCTATTGAAAAAATCGGGCGGTGTATTCGCCAAAAATGGTGATTTTTCATTCAAATATTCATGAAAAATACAAATTCCACTAAAATCCAATAAAAACTGCTGTGTCTCATTCTACCAGTATAACAAGACATGTTGGCATTGATTTTGAGTCGGTGGCTCAAATGACCTGGGAGCTATTGAAAAAATCGGGCGGTGTATTCGCCAAAAATGGTGATTTTTCATTCAAATATTCATGAAAAATACAAATTCCACTAAAATCCAATAAAAACTGCTGTGTCTCATTCTACCAGTATAACAAGACATGTTGGCATTGATTTTGAGTCGATGGCTCAAATGACCTGGGAGCTATTGAAAAAATCGGGCGGTGTATTCGCCAAAAATGGTGATTTTTCATTCAAATATTCATGAAAAATACAAATTCCACTAAAATCGAATAAAAACTGCTGTGTCTCATTCTACCAGTGTAACAAGACATGTCGGCATTGATTTCGAGTTGATGGCTCAAATGACCTGGGAGCTATTGAAAAAATCGGGCGGTGTATTCGCCAAAAATGGTGATTTTTCATTCAAATATTCATGAAAAATACAAATTCCACTAAAATCCAATAAAAACTGCTGTGTCTCATTCTACCAGTATAACAAGACATGTCGGCATTGATTTCGAGTCGATGGCTCAAATGACCTGGGAGCTATTGAAAATATCGGGCGGTGTATTCGCCAGAAATGGTGATTTTTCATTAAAATATTCATGAAAAATACAAATTCCACTAAAATCCAATAAAAACTGCTGTGTCTCATTCTACCAGTGTAACAAGACATGTCGGCATTGATTTCGAGTCGATGGCTCAAATGACCTGGGAGCTATTGAAAAAATCGGGCGGTGTATTCGCCAAAAATGGTGATTTTTCATTCAAATATTCATGAAAAATACAAATTCCACTAAAATCCAATAAAAACTGCTGTGTCTCATTCTACCAGTATAACAAGACATGTCGGCATTGATTTCGAGTCGATGGCTCAAATGACCTGGGAGCTATTGAAAAAATCGGGCGGTGTATTCGCCAGAAATGGTGATTTTTCATTCAAATATTCATGAAAAATACAAATTCCACTAAAATCCAATAAAAACTGCTGTGTCTCATTCTACCAGTATAACAAGACATGTCGGCATTGATTTCGAGTCGATGGCTCAAATGACCTGGGAGCTATTGAAAAAATCGGGCGGTGTATTCGCCAAAAATGGTGATTTTTCATTCAAATATTCATGAAAAATACAAATTCCACTAAAATCCAATAAAAACTGCTGTGTCTCATTCTACCAGTATAACAAGACATGTCGCCATTGATTTCGAGTCGATGGCTCAAATGACCTGGGAGCTATTGAAAAAATCGGGCGGTGTATTCGCCAAAAATGGTGATTTTTCATTCAAATATTCATGAAAAATACAAATTCGTATTGAATCCAATAAAAACTGCTGTGTCTCATTCTACCAGTATAACAAGACATGTCGGCATTGATTTCGAGTCGATGGCTCAAATGACCTGGGAGCTATTGAAAAAATCGGGCGGTGTATTCGCCAGAAATGGTGATTTTTCATTAAAATATTCATGAAAAATACAAATTCGTATTAAATCCAATAAAAACTGCTGTGTCTCATTCTACAAGTATAACAAGACATGTCGGCATTGATTTCGAGTCGATGGCTCAAATGACCTGGGAGCTATTGAAAAAATCGGGCGGTGTATTCGCCAAAAATGGTGATTTTTCATTCAAATATTCATGAAAAATACAAATTCCACTAAAATCCAATAAAAACTGCTGTGTCTCATTCTACCAGTATAACAAGACATGTCGGCATTGATTTCGAGTCGATGGCTCAAATGACCTGGGAGCTATTGAAAAAATCGGGCGGTGTATTCGCCAGAAATGGTGATTTTTCATTAAAATATTCATGAAAAATACAAATTCGTATTAAATCCAATAAAAACTGCTGTGTCTCATTCTACAAGTATAACAAGACATGTCGGCATTGATTTCGAGTCGATGGCTCAAATGACCTGGGAGCTATTGAAAAAATCGGGCGGTGTATTCGCCAAAAATGGTGATTTTTCATTCAAATATTCATGAAAAATACAAATTCCACTAAAATCCAATAAAAACTGCTGTGTCTCATTCTACCAGTATAACAAGACATGTCGCCATTGATTTCGAGTCGATGGCTCAAATGACCTGGGAGCTATTGAAAAAATCGGGCGGTGTATTCGCCAGAAATGGTGATTTTTCATTAAAATATTCATGAAAAATACAAATTCGTATTAAATCCAATAAAAACTGCTGTGTCTCATTCTACAAGTATAACAAGACATGTCGGCATTGATTTCGAGTCGATGGCTCAAATGACCTGGGAGCTATTGAAAAAATCGGGCGGTGTATTCGCCAAAAATGGTGATTTTTCATTCAAATATTCATGAAAAATAGAAATTCCACTAAAATCCAATAAAAACTGCTGTGTCTCATTCTACCAGTATAACAAGACATGTCGCCATTGATTTCGAGTCGATGGCTCAAATGACCTGGGAGCTATTGAAAAAATCGGGCGGTGTATTCGCCAAAAATGGTGATTTTTCATTCAAATATTCATGAAAAATACAAATTCAACTTAAATCCTATAAAAACTGCTGTGTCTCATTCTACCAGTATAACAAGACATGTCGGCATTGATTTCGAGTCGATGGCTCAAATGACCTGGGAGCTATTGAAAAAATCGGGCGGTGTATTCGCCAAAAATGGTGATTTTTCATTCAAATATTCATGAAAAATACAAATTCGTATTGAATCCAATAAAAACTGCTGTGTCTCATTCTACCAGTATAACAAGACATGTCGGCATTGATTTCGAGTCGATGGCTCAAATGACCTGGGAGCTATTGAAAAAATCGGGCGGTGTATTCGCCAGAAATGGTGATTTTTCATTAAAATATTCATGAAAAATACAAATTCGTATTAAATCCAATAAAAACTGCTGTGTCTCATTCTACAAGTATAACAAGACATGTCGGCATTGATTTCGAGTCGATGGCTCAAATGACCTGGGAGCTATTGAAAAAATCGGGCGGTGTATTCGCCAAAAATGGTGATTTTTCATTCAAATATTCATGAAAAATACAAATTCCACTAAAATCCAATAAAAACTGCTGTGTCTCATTCTACAAGTATAACAAGACATGTCGGCATTGATTTCGAGTCGATGGCTCAAATGACCTGGGAGCTATTGAAAAAATCGGGCGGTGTATTCGCCAAAAATGGTGATTTTTCATTAAAATATTCATGAAAAATACAAATTACACTAAAATCCAATAAAAACTGCTGTGTCTCATTCTACCAGTATAACAAGACATGTTGGCATTGATTTTGAGTCGGTGGCTCAAATGACCTGGGAGCTATTGAAAAAATCGGGCGGTGTATTCGCCAAAAATGGTGATTTTTCATTAAAATATTCATGAAAAATACAAATTCCACTAAAATCCAATAAAAACTGCTGTGTCTCATTCTACCAGTATAACAAGACATGTCGGCATTGATTTCGAGTCGATGGCTCAAATGACCTGGGAGCTATTGAAAAAATCGGGCGGTGTATTTGCCAAAAATGGTGATTTTTCATTCAAATATTCATGAAAAATACAAATTCCACTAAAATCCAATAAAAACTGCTGTGTCTCATTCTACCAGTATAACAAGACATGTCGGCATTGATTTCGAGTCGATGGCTCAAATGACCTGGGAGCTATTGAAAAAATCGGGCGGTGTATTCGCCAAAAATGGTGATTTTTCATTCAAATATTCATGAAAAATACAAATTCGTATTGAATCCAATAAAAACTGCTGTGTCTCATTCTACAAGTATAACAAGACATGTCGGCATTGATTTCGAGTCGATGGCTCAAATGACCTGGGAGCTATTGAAAAAATCGGGCGGTGTATTCGCCAGAAATGGTGATTTTTCATTAAAATATTCATGAAAAATACAAATTCCACTAAAATCCAATAAAAACTGCTGTGTCTCATTCTACCAGTATAACAAGACATGTCGGCATTGATTTCGAGTCGATGGCTCAAATGACCTGGGAGCTATTGAAAAAATCGGGCGGTGTATTCGCCAAAAATGGTGATTTTTCATTCAAATATTCATGAAAAATACAAATTCGTATTGAATCCAATAAAAACTGCTGTGTCTCATTCTACAAGTATAACAAGACATGTCGGCATTGATTTTGAGTCGATGGCTCAAATGACCTGGGAGCTATTGAAAAAATCGGGCGGTGTATTCGCCAGAAATGGTGATTTTTCATTAAAATATTCATGAAAAATACAAATTCGTATTAAGTCCAATAAAAACTGCTGTGTCTCATTCTACAAGTATAACAAGACATGTCGGCATTGATTTCGAGTCGATGGCTCAAATGACCTGGGAGCTATTGAAAAAATCGGGCGGTGTATTCGCCAGAAATGGTGATTTTTCATTAAAATATTCATGAAAAATACAAATTCGTATTAAGTCCAATAAAAACTGCTGTGTCTCATTCTACAAGTATAACAAGACATGTCGGCATTGATTTCGAGTCGATGGCTCAAATGACCTGGGAGCTATTGAAAAAATCGGGCGGTGTATGTGCCAAAAATGGTGATTTTTCATTAAAATATTCATGAAAAATACAAATTCAACTTAAATCCTATAAAAACTGCTGTGTCTCATTCTACCAGTATAACAAGACATGTCGGCATTGATTTCGAGTCGATGGCTCAAATGACCTGGGAGCTATTGAAAAAATCGGGCGGTGTATTCGCCAAAAATGGTGATTTTTCATTCAAATATTCATGAAAAATACAAATTCCACTAAAATCCAATAAAAACTGCTGTGTCTCATTCTACCAGTATAACAAGACATGTCGGCATTGATTTCGAGTCGATGGCTCAAATGACCTGGGAGCTATTGAAAAAATCGGGCGGTGTATTCGCCAGAAATGGTGATTTTTCATTAAAATATTCATGAAAAATACAAATTCCACTAAAATCCAATAAAAACTGCTGTGTCTCATTCTACCAGTATAACAAGACATGTCGGCATTGATTTCGAGTCGATGGCTCAAATGACCTGGGAGCTATTGAAAAAATCGGGCGGTGTATTCGCCAAAAATGGTGATTTTTCATTCAAATATTCATGAAAAATACAAATTCGTATTGAATCCAATAAAAACTGCTGTGTCTCATTCTACAAGTATAACAAGACATGTCGGCATTGATTTCGAGTCGATGGCTCAAATGACCTGGGAGCTATTGAAAAAATCGGGCGGTGTATTCGCCAGAAATGGTGATTTTTCATTAAAATATTCATGAAAAATACAAATTCGTATTAAATCCAATAAAAACTGCTGTGTCTCATTCTACAAGTATAACAAGACATGTCGGCATTGATTTCGAGTCGATGGCTCAAATGACCTGGGAGCTATTGAAAAAATCGGGCGGTGTATTCGCCAAAAATGGTGATTTTTCATTCAAATATTCATGAAAAATACAAATTCCACTAAAATCCAATAAAAACTGCTGTGTCTCATTCTACCAGTATAACAAGACATGTTGGCATTGATTTTGAGTCGATGGCTCAAATGACCTGGGAGCTATTGAAAAAATCGGGCGGTGTATTCGCCAAAAATGGTGATTTTTCATTCAAATATTCATGAAAAATACAAATTCCACTAAAATCCAATAAAAACTGCTGTGTCTCATTCTACCAGTGTAACAAGACATGTCGGCATTGATTTCGAGTCGATGGCTCAAATGACCTGGGAGCTATTGAAAAAATCGGGCGGTGTATTCGCCAAAAATGGTGATTTTTCATTCAAATATTCATGAAAAATACAAATTCCACTAAAATCCAATAAAAACTGCTGTGTCTCATTCTACCAGTATAACAAGACATGTCGGCATTGATTTCGAGTCGATGGCTCAAATGACCTGGGAGCTATTGAAAAAATCGGGCGGTGTATTCGCCAGAAATGGTGATTTTTCATTAAAATATTCATGAAAAATACAAATTCCACTAAAATCCAATAAAAACTGCTGTGTCTCATTCTACCAGTATAACAAGACATGTCGGCATTGATTTCGAGTCGATGGCTCAAATGACCTGGGAGCTATTGAAAAAATCGGGCGGTGTATTCGCCAAAAATGGTGATTTTTCATTCAAATATTCATGAAAAATACAAATTCGTATTGAATCCAATAAAAACTGCTGTGTCTCATTCTACAAGTATAACAAGACATGTCGGCATTGATTTCGAGTCGATGGCTCAAATGACCTGGGAGCTATTGAAAAAATCGGGCGGTGTATTCGCCAGAAATGGTGATTTTTCATTAAAATATTCATGAAAAATACAAATTCGTATTAAATCCAATAAAAACTGCTGTGTCTCATTCTACAAGTATAACAAGACATGTCGGCATTGATTTCGAGTCGATGGCTCAAATGACCTGGGAGCTATTGAAAAAATCGGGCGGTGTATTCGCCAAAAATGGTGATTTTTCATTAAAATATTCATGAAAAATACAAATTCAACTTAAATCCTATAAAAACTGCTGTGTCTCATTCTACCAGTATAACAAGACATGTCGGCATTGATTTCGAGTCGATGGCTCAAATGACCTGGGAGCTATTGAAAAAATCGGGCGGTGTATTCGCCAAAAATGGTGATTTTTCATTCAAATATTCATGAAAAATACAAATTCCACTAAAATCCAATAAAAACTGCTGTGTCTCATTCTACCAGTATAACAAGACATGTTGGCATTGATTTTGAGTCGATGGCTCAAATGACCTGGGAGCTATTGAAAAAATCGGGCGGTGTATTCGCCAAAAATGGTGATTTTTCATTCAAATATTCATGAAAAATACAAATTCCACTAAAATCCAATAAAAACTGCTGTGTCTCATTCTACCAGTGTAACAAGACATGTCGGCATTGATTTCGAGTCGATGGCTCAAATGACCTGGGAGCTATTGAAAAAATCGGGCGGTGTATTCGCCAAAAATGGTGATTTTTCATTCAAATATTCATGAAAAATACAAATTCCACTAAAATCCAATAAAAACTGCTGTGTCTCATTCTACCAGTATAACAAGACATGTCGGCATTGATTTCGAGTCGATGGCTCAAATGACCTGGGAGCTATTGAAAAAATCGGGCGGTGTATTCGCCAGAAATGGTGATTTTTCATTAAAATATTCATGAAAAATACAAATTCCACTAAAATCCAATAAAAACTGCTGTGTCTCATTCTACCAGTATAACAAGACATGTCGGCATTGATTTCGAGTCGATGGCTCAAATGACCTGGGAGCTATTGAAAAAATCGGGCGGTGTATTCGCCAAAAATGGTGATTTTTCATTCAAATATTCATGAAAAATACAAATTCGTATTGAATCCAATAAAAACTGCTGTGTCTCATTCTACAAGTATAACAAGACATGTCGGCATTGATTTCGAGTCGATGGCTCAAATGACCTGGGAGCTATTGAAAAAATCGGGCGGTGTATTCGCCAGAAATGGTGATTTTTCATTCAAATATTCATGAAAAATACAAATTCCACTAAAATCCAATAAAAACTGCTGTGTCTCATTCTACCAGTATAACAAGACATGTCGGCATTGATTTCGAGTCGATGGCTCAAATGACCTGGGAGCTATTGAAAAAATCGGGCGGTGTATTCGCCAAAAATGGTGATTTTTCATTCAAATATTCATGAAAAATACAAATTCGTATTGAATCCAATAAAAACTGCTGTGTCTCATTCTACAAGTATAACAAGACATGTCGGCATTGATTTCGAGTCGATGGCTCAAATGACCTGGGAGCTATTGAAAAAATCGGGCGGTGTATTCGCCAGAAATGGTGATTTTTCATTAAAATATTCATGAAAAATACAAATTCGTATTAAATCCAATAAAAACTGCTGTGTCTCATTCTACAAGTATAACAAGACATGTCGGCATTGATTTCGAGTCGATGGCTCAAATGACCTGGGAGCTATTGAAAAAATCGGGCGGTGTATTCGCCAAAAATGGTGATTTTTCATTCAAATATTCATGAAAAATACAAATTCCACTAAAATCCAATAAAAACTGCTGTGTCTCATTCTACCAGTATAACAAGACATGTCGGCATTGATTTCGAGTCGATGGCTCAAATGACCTGGGAGCTATTGAAAAAATCGGGCGGTGTATTCGCCAAAAATGGTGATTTTTCATTCAAATATTCATGAAAAATACAAATTCCACTAAAATCCAATAAAAACTGCTGTGTCTCATTCTACCAGTATAACAAGACATGTCGGCATTGATTTCGAGTCGATGGCTCAAATGACCTGGGAGCTATTGAAAAAATCGGGCGGTGTATTCGCCAAAAATGGTGATTTTTCATTCAAATATTCCTGAAAAATACAAATTCCACTAAAATCCAATAAAAACTGCTGTGTCTCATTCTACCAGTATAACAAGACATGTCGGCATTGATTTCGAGTCGATGGCTCAAATGACCTGGGAGCTATTGAAAAAATCGGGCGGTGTATTCGCCAAAAATGGTGATTTTTCATTAAAATATTCATGAAAAATACAAATTCAACTTAAATCCTATAAAAACTGCTGTGTCTCATTCTACCAGTATAACAAGACATGTCGGCATTGATTTCGAGTCGATGGCTCAAATGACCTGGGAGCTATTGAAAAAATCGGGCGGTGTATTCGCCAAAAATGGTGATTTTTCATTCAAATATTCATGAAAAATACAAATTCCACTAAAATCCAATAAAAACTGCTGTGTCTCATTCTACCAGTGTAACAAGACATGTCGGCATTGATTTCGAGTCGATGGCTCAAATGACCTGGGAGCTATTGAAAAAATCGGGCGGTGTATTCGCCAAAAATGGTGATTTTTCATTCAAATATTCATGAAAAATACAAATTCCACTAAAATCCAATAAAAACTGCTGTGTCTCATTCTACCAGTATAACAAGACATGTCGGCATTGATTTCGAGTCGATGGCTCAAATGACCTGGGAGCTATTGAAAAAATCGGGCGGTGTATTCGCCAGAAATGGTGATTTTTCATTAAAATATTCATGAAAAATACAAATTCCACTAAAATCCAATAAAAACTGCTGTGTCTCATTCTACCAGTATAACAAGACATGTCGGCATTGATTTCGAGTCGATGGCTCAAATGACCTGGGAGCTATTGAAAAAATCGGGCGGTGTATTCGCCAAAAATGGTGATTTTTCATTCAAATATTCATGAAAAATACAAATTCGTATTGAATCCAATAAAAACTGCTGTGTCTCATTCTACAAGTATAACAAGACATGTCGGCATTGATTTCGAGTCGATGGCTCAAATGACCTGGGAGCTATTGAAAAAATCGGGCGGTGTATTCGCCAAAAATGGTGATTTTTCATTCAAATATTCATGAAAAATACAAATTCGTATTGAATCCAATAAAAACTGCTGTGTCTCATTCTACAAGTATAACAAGACATGTCGGCATTGATTTCGAGTCGATGGCTCAAATGACCTGGGAGCTATTGAAAAAATCGGGCGGTGTATTCGCCAGAAATGGTGATTTTTCATTAAAATATTCATGAAAAATACAAATTCGTATTAAATCCAATAAAAACTGCTGTGTCTCATTCTACAAGTATAACAAGACATGTCGGCATTGATTTCGAGTCGATGGCTCAAATGACCTGGGAGCTATTGAAAAAATCGGGCGGTGTATTCGCCAAAAATGGTGATTTTTCATTCAAATATTCATGAAAAATACAAATTCCACTAAAATCCAATAAAAACTGCTGTGTCTCATTCTACCAGTATAACAAGACATGTTGGCATTGATTTTGAGTCGGTGGCTCAAATGACCTGGGAGCTATTGAAAAAATCGGGCGGTGTATTCGCCAAAAATGGTGATTTTTCATTCAAATATTCATGAAAAATACAAATTCCACTAAAATCCAATAAAAACTGCTGTGTCTCATTCTACCAGTATAACAAGACATGTTGGCATTGATTTTGAGTCGATGGCTCAAATGACCTGGGAGCTATTGAAAAAATCGGGCGGTGTATTCGCCAAAAATGGTGATTTTTCATTCAAATATTCATGAAAAATACAAATTCCACTAAAATCCAATAAAAACTGCTGTGTCTCATTCTACCAGTATAACAAGACATGTCGGCATTGATTTCGAGTCGATGGCTCAAATGACCTGGGAGCTATTGAAAAAATCGGGCGGTGTATTCGCCAAAAATGGTGATTTTTCATTCAAATATTCATGAAAAATACAAATTCCACTAAAATCCAATAAAAACTGCTGTGTCTCATTCTACCAGTATAACAAGACATGTCGGCATTGATTTCGAGTCGATGGCTCAAATGACCTGGGAGCTATTGAAAAAATCGGGCGGTGTATTCGCCAAAAATGGTGATTTTTCATTCAAATATTCATGAAAAATACAAATTCGTATTGAATCCAATAAAAACTGCTGTGTCTCATTCTACCAGTATAACAAGACATGTCGGCATTGATTTCGAGTCGATGGCTCAAATGACCTGGGAGCTATTGAAAAAATCGGGCGGTGTATTCGCCAGAAATGGTGATTTTTCATTAAAATATTCATGAAAAATACAAATTCGTATTAAATCCAATAAAAACTGCTGTGTCTCATTCTACAAGTATAACAAGACATGTCGGCATTGATTTCGAGTCGATGGCTCAAATGACCTGGGAGCTATTGAAAAAATCGGGCGGTGTATTCGCCAAAAATGGTGATTTTTCATTCAAATATTCATGAAAAATACAAATTCCACTAAAATCCAATAAAAACTGCTGTGTCTCATTCTACCAGTATAACAAGACATGTCGGCATTGATTTCGAGTCGATGGCTCAAATGACCTGGGAGCTATTGAAAAAATCAGGCGGTGTATTCGCCAAAAATGGTGATTTTTCATTCAAATATTCATGAAAAACACAAATTCCACTAAAATCCAATAAAAACTGCTGTGTCTCATTCTACCAGTATAACAAGACATGTCGGCATTGATTTCGAGTCGATGGCTCAAATGACCTGGGAGCTATTGAAAAAATCGGGCGGTGTATTCGCCAGAAATGGTGATTTTTCATTAAAATATTCATGAAAAATACAAATTCGTATTAAATCCAATAAAAACTGCTGTGTCTCATTCTACAAGTATAACAAGACATGTCGGCATTGATTTCGAGTCGATGGCTCAAATGACCTGGGAGCTATTGAAAAAATCGGGCGGTGTATTCGCCAAAAATGGTGATTTTTCATTCAAATATTCATGAAAAATACAAATTCCACTAAAATCCAATAAAAACTGCTGTGTCTCATTCTACCAGTATAACAAGACATGTCGCCATTGATTTCGAGTCGATGGCTCAAATGACCTGGGAGCTATTGAAAAAATCGGGCGGTGTATTCGCCAGAAATGGTGATTTTTCATTAAAATATTCATGAAAAATACAAATTCGTATTAAATCCAATAAAAACTGCTGTGTCTCATTCTACAAGTATAACAAGACATGTCGGCATTGATTTCGAGTCGATGGCTCAAATGACCTGGGAGCTATTGAAAAAATCGGGCGGTGTATTCGCCAAAAATGGTGATTTTTCATTCAAATATTCATGAAAAATAGAAATTCCACTAAAATCCAATAAAAACTGCTGTGTCTCATTCTACCAGTATAACAAGACATGTCGCCATTGATTTCGAGTCGATGGCTCAAATGACCTGGGAGCTATTGAAAAAATCGGGCGGTGTATTCGCCAAAAATGGTGATTTTTCATTCAAATATTCATGAAAAATACAAATTCAACTTAAATCCTATAAAAACTGCTGTGTCTCATTCTACCAGTATAACAAGACATGTCGGCATTGATTTCGAGTCGATGGCTCAAATGACCTGGGAGCTATTGAAAAAATCGGGCGGTGTATTCGCCAAAAATGGTGATTTTTCATTCAAATATTCATGAAAAATACAAATTCGTATTGAATCCAATAAAAACTGCTGTGTCTCATTCTACCAGTATAACAAGACATGTCGGCATTGATTTCGAGTCGATGGCTCAAATGACCTGGGAGCTATTGAAAAAATCGGGCGGTGTATTCGCCAGAAATGGTGATTTTTCATTAAAATATTCATGAAAAATACAAATTCGTATTAAATCCAATAAAAACTGCTGTGTCTCATTCTACAAGTATAACAAGACATGTCGGCATTGATTTCGAGTCGATGGCTCAAATGACCTGGGAGCTATTGAAAAAATCGGGCGGTGTATTCGCCAAAAATGGTGATTTTTCATTCAAATATTCATGAAAAATACAAATTCCACTAAAATCCAATAAAAACTGCTGTGTCTCATTCTACCAGTATAACAAGACATGTCGCCATTGATTTCGAGTCGATGGCTCAAATGACCTGGGAGCTATTGAAAAAATCGGGCGGTGTATTCGCCAAAAATGGTGATTTTTCATTCAAATATTCATGAAAAATACAAATTCCACTAAAATCCAATAAAAACTGCTGTGTCTCATTCTACAAGTATAACAAGACATGTCGGCATTGATTTCGAGTCGATGGCTCAAATGACCTGGGAGCTATTGAAAAAATCGGGCGGTGTATTCGCCAAAAATGGTGATTTTTCATTAAAATATTCATGAAAAATACAAATTACACTAAAATCCAATAAAAACTGCTGTGTCTCATTCTACCAGTATAACAAGACATGTTGGCATTGATTTTGAGTCGGTGGCTCAAATGACCTGGGAGCTATTGAAAAAATCGGGCGGTGTATTCGCCAAAAATGGTGATTTTTCATTCAAATATTCATGAAAAATACAAATTCCACTAAAATCCAATAAAAACTGCTGTGTCTCATTCTACAAGTATAACAAGACATGTCGGCATTGATTTCGAGTCGATGGCTCAAATGACCTGGGAGCTATTGAAAAAATCGGGCGGTGTATTCGCCAAAAATGGTGATTTTTCATTCAAATATTCATGAAAAATACAAATTCCACTAAAATCCAATAAAAACTGCTGTGTCTCATTCTACCAGTATAACAAGACATGTCGGCATTGATTTCGAGTCGATGGCTCAAATGACCTGGGAGCTATTGAAAAAATCAGGCGGTGTATTCGCCAAAAATGGTGATTTTTCATTCAAATATTCATGAAAAACACAAATTCCACTAAAATCCAATAAAAACTGCTGTGTCTCATTCTACCAGTATAACAAGACATGTCGGCATTGATTTCGAGTCGATGGCTCAAATGACCTGGGAGCTATTGAAAAAATCGGGCGGTGTATTCGCCAGAAATGGTGATTTTTCATTAAAATATTCATGAAAAATACAAATTCGTATTAAATCCAATAAAAACTGCTGTGTCTCATTCTACAAGTATAACAAGACATGTCGGCATTGATTTCGAGTCGATGGCTCAAATGACCTGGGAGCTATTGAAAAAATCGGGCGGTGTATTCGCCAAAAATGGTGATTTTTCATTCAAATATTCATGAAAAATACAAATTCCACTAAAATCCAATAAAAACTGCTGTGTCTCATTCTACCAGTATAACAAGACATGTCGCCATTGATTTCGAGTCGATGGCTCAAATGACCTGGGAGCTATTGAAAAAATCGGGCGGTGTATTCGCCAGAAATGGTGATTTTTCATTAAAATATTCATGAAAAATACAAATTCGTATTAAATCCAATAAAAACTGCTGTGTCTCATTCTACAAGTATAACAAGACATGTCGGCATTGATTTCGAGTCGATGGCTCAAATGACCTGGGAGCTATTGAAAAAATCGGGCGGTGTATTCGCCAAAAATGGTGATTTTTCATTCAAATATTCATGAAAAATAGAAATTCCACTAAAATCCAATAAAAACTGCTGTGTCTCATTCTACCAGTATAACAAGACATGTCGCCATTGATTTCGAGTCGATGGCTCAAATGACCTGGGAGCTATTGAAAAAATCGGGCGGTGTATTCGCCAAAAATGGTGATTTTTCATTCAAATATTCATGAAAAATACAAATTCAACTTAAATCCTATAAAAACTGCTGTGTCTCATTCTACCAGTATAACAAGACATGTCGGCATTGATTTCGAGTCGATGGCTCAAATGACCTGGGAGCTATTGAAAAAATCGGGCGGTGTATTCGCCAAAAATGGTGATTTTTCATTCAAATATTCATGAAAAATACAAATTCGTATTGAATCCAATAAAAACTGCTGTGTCTCATTCTACCAGTATAACAAGACATGTCGGCATTGATTTCGAGTCGATGGCTCAAATGACCTGGGAGCTATTGAAAAAATCGGGCGGTGTATTCGCCAGAAATGGTGATTTTTCATTAAAATATTCATGAAAAATACAAATTCGTATTAAATCCAATAAAAACTGCTGTGTCTCATTCTACAAGTATAACAAGACATGTCGGCATTGATTTCGAGTCGATGGCTCAAATGACCTGGGAGCTATTGAAAAAATCGGGCGGTGTATTCGCCAAAAATGGTGATTTTTCATTCAAATATTCATGAAAAATACAAATTCCACTAAAATCCAATAAAAACTGCTGTGTCTCATTCTACCAGTATAACAAGACATGTCGCCATTGATTTCGAGTCGATGGCTCAAATGACCTGGGAGCTATTGAAAAAATCGGGCGGTGTATTCGCCAAAAATGGTGATTTTTCATTCAAATATTCATGAAAAATACAAATTCCACTAAAATCCAATAAAAACTGCTGTGTCTCATTCTACAAGTATAACAAGACATGTCGGCATTGATTTCGAGTCGATGGCTCAAATGACCTGGGAGCTATTGAAAAAATCGGGCGGTGTATTCGCCAAAAATGGTGATTTTTCATTAAAATATTCATGAAAAATACAAATTACACTAAAATCCAATAAAAACTGCTGTGTCTCATTCTACCAGTATAACAAGACATGTTGGCATTGATTTTGAGTCGGTGGCTCAAATGACCTGGGAGCTATTGAAAAAATCGGGCGGTGTATTCGCCAAAAATGGTGATTTTTCATTAAAATATTCATGAAAAATACAAATTCCACTAAAATCCAATAAAAACTGCTGTGTCTCATTCTACCAGTATAACAAGACATGTCGGCATTGATTTCGAGTCGATGGCTCAAATGACCTGGGAGCTATTGAAAAAATCGGGCGGTGTATTTGCCAAAAATGGTGATTTTTCATTCAAATATTCATGAAAAATACAAATTCCACTAAAATCCAATAAAAACTGCTGTGTCTCATTCTACCAGTATAACAAGACATGTCGGCATTGATTTCGAGTCGATGGCTCAAATGACCTGGGAGCTATTGAAAAAATCGGGCGGTGTATTCGCCAAAAATGGTGATTTTTCATTAAAATATTCATGAAAAATACAAATTCGTATTAAATCCAATAAAAACTGCTGTGTCTCATTCTACCAGTATAACAAGACATGTTGGCATTGATTTTGAGTCGATGGCTCAAATGACCTGGGAGCTATTGAAAAAATCGGGCGGTGTATTCGCCAAAAATGGTGATTTTTCATTCAAATATTCATGAAAAATACAAATTCCACTAAAATCGAATAAAAACTGCTGTGTCTCATTCTACCAGTGTAACAAGACATGTCGGCATTGATTTCGAGTCGATGGCTCAAATGACCTGGGAGCTATTGAAAAAATCGGGCGGTGTATTCGCCAAAAATGGTGATTTTTCATTCAAATATTCATGAAAAATACAAATTCCACTAAAATCCAATAAAAACTGCTGTGTCTCATTCTACCAGTATAACAAGACATGTCGGCATTGATTTCGAGTCGATGGCTCAAATGACCTGGGAGCTATTGAAAAAATCGGGCGGTGTATTCGCCAGAAATGGTGATTTTTCATTAAAATATTCATGAAAAATACAAATTCCACTAAAATCCAATAAAAACTGCTGTGTCTCATTCTACCAGTATAACAAGACATGTCGGCATTGATTTCGAGTCGATGGCTCAAATGACCTGGGAGCTATTGAAAAAATCGGGCGGTGTATTCGCCAAAAATGGTGATTTTTCATTCAAATATTCATGAAAAATACAAATTCGTATTGAATCCAATAAAAACTGCTGTGTCTCATTCTACAAGTATAACAAGACATGTCGGCATTGATTTCGAGTCGATGGCTCAAATGACCTGGGAGCTATTGAAAAAATCGGGCGGTGTATTCGCCAGAAATGGTGATTTTTCATTAAAATATTCATGAAAAATACAAATTCGTATTAAATCCAATAAAAACTGCTGTGTCTCATTCTACCAGTATAACAAGACATGTTGGCATTGATTTTGAGTCGATGGCTCAAATGACCTGGGAGCTATTGAAAAAATCGGGCGGTGTATTCGCCAAAAATGGTGATTTTTCATTCAAATATTCATGAAAAATACAAATTCCACTAAAATCCAATAAAAACTGCTGTGTCTCATTCTACCAGTGTAACAAGACATGTCGGCATTGATTTCGAGTCGATGGCTCAAATGACCTGGGAGCTATTGAAAAAATCGGGCGGTGTATTCGCCAAAAATGGTGATTTTTCATTCAAATATTCATGAAAAATACAAATTCCACTAAAATCCAATAAAAACTGCTGTGTCTCATTCTACCAGTATAACAAGACATGTCGGCATTGATTTCGAGTCGATGGCTCAAATGACCTGGGAGCTATTGAAAAAATCGGGCGGTGTATTCGCCAGAAATGGTGATTTTTCATTAAAATATTCATGAAAAATACAAATTCCACTAAAATCCAATAAAAACTGCTGTGTCTCATTCTACCAGTATAACAAGACATGTCGGCATTGATTTCGAGTCGATGGCTCAAATGACCTGGGAGCTATTGAAAAAATCGGGCGGTGTATTCGCCAAAAATGGTGATTTTTCATTCAAATATTCATGAAAAATACAAATTCGTATTGAATCCAATAAAAACTGCTGTGTCTCATTCTACAAGTATAACAAGACATGTCGGCATTGATTTCGAGTCGATGGCTCAAATGACCTGGGAGCTATTGAAAAAATCGGGCGGTGTATTCGCCAGAAATGGTGATTTTTCATTAAAATATTCATGAAAAATACAAATTCGTATTAAATCCAATAAAAACTGCTGTGTCTCATTCTACAAGTATAACAAGACATGTCGGCATTGATTTCGAGTCGATGGCTCAAATGACCTGGGAGCTATTGAAAAAATCGGGCGGTGTATTCGCCAAAAATGGTGATTTTTCATTCAAATATTCATGAAAAATACAAATTCCACTAAAATCCAATAAAAACTGCTGTGTCTCATTCTACCAGTATAACAAGACATGTTGGCATTGATTTTGAGTCGATGGCTCAAATGACCTGGGAGCTATTGAAAAAATCGGGCGGTGTATTCGCCAAAAATGGTGATTTTTCATTCAAATATTCATGAAAAATACAAATTCCACTAAAATCCAATAAAAACTGCTGTGTCTCATTCTACCAGTGTAACAAGACATGTCGGCATTGATTTCGAGTCGATGGCTCAAATGACCTGGGAGCTATTGAAAAAATCGGGCGGTGTATTCGCCAAAAATGGTGATTTTTCATTCAAATATTCATGAAAAATACAAATTCCACTAAAATCCAATAAAAACTGCTGTGTCTCATTCTACCAGTGTAACAAGACATGTCGGCATTGATTTCGAGTCGATGGCTCAAATGACCTGGGAGCTATTGAAAAAATCGGGCGGTGTATTCGCCAGAAATGGTGATTTTTCATTAAAATATTCATGAAAAATACAAATTCCACTAAAATCCAATAAAAACTGCTGTGTCTCATTCTACCAGTATAACAAGACATGTCGGCATTGATTTCGAGTCGATGGCTCAAATGACCTGGGAGCTATTGAAAAAATCGGGCGGTGTATTCGCCAAAAATGGTGATTTTTCATTCAAATATTCATGAAAAATACAAATTCGTATTGAATCCAATAAAAACTGCTGTGTCTCATTCTACAAGTATAACAAGACATGTCGGCATTGATTTCGAGTCGATGGCTCAAATGACCTGGGAGCTATTGAAAAAATCGGGCGGTGTATTCGCCAGAAATGGTGATTTTTCATTAAAATATTCATGAAAAATACAAATTCCACTAAAATCCAATAAAAACTGCTGTGTCTCATTCTACCAGTATAACAAGACATGTCGGCATTGATTTCGAGTCGATGGCTCAAATGACCTGGGAGCTATTGAAAAAATCGGGCGGTGTATTCGCCAAAAATGGTGATTTTTCATTCAAATATTCATGAAAAATACAAATTCGTATTGAATCCAATAAAAACTGCTGTGTCTCATTCTACAAGTATAACAAGACATGTCGGCATTGATTTCGAGTCGATGGCTCAAATAACCTGGGAGCTATTGAAAAAATCGGGCGGTGTATTCGCCAGAAATGGTGATTTTTCATTAAAATATTCATGAAAAATACAAATTCGTATTAAATCCAATAAAAACTGCTGTGTCTCATTCTACAAGTATAACAAGACATGTCGGCATTGATTTCGAGTCGATGGCTCAAATGACCTGGGAGCTATTGAAAAAATTCGGGCGGTGTATGTGCCAAAAATTGTGATTTTTCATTAAAATATTCATGAAAAATACAAATTCAACTTAAATCCTATAAAAACTGCTGTGTCTCATTCTACCAGTATAACAAGACATGTCGGCATTGATTTCGAGTCGATGGCTCAAATGACCTGGGAGCTATTGAAAAAATCGGGCGGTGTATTCGCCAAAAATGGTGATTTTTCATTCAAATATTCATGAAAAATACAAATTCCACTAAAATCCAATAAAAACTGCTGTGTCTCATTCTACCAGTATAACAAGACATGTCGGCATTGATTTCGAGTCGATGGCTCAAATGACCTGGGAGCTATTGAAAAAATCGGGCGGTGTATTCGCCAGAAATGGTGATTTTTCATTAAAATATTCATGAAAAATACAAATTCCACTAAAATCCAATAAAAACTGCTGTGTCTCATTCTACCAGTATAACAAGACATGTCGGCATTGATTTCGAGTCGATGGCTCAAATGACCTGGGAGCTATTGAAAAAATCGGGCGGTGTATTCGCCAAAAATGGTGATTTTTCATTCAAATATTCATGAAAAATACAAATTCGTATTGAATCCAATAAAAACTGCTGTGTCTCATTCTACAAGTATAACAAGACATGTCGGCATTGATTTCGAGTCGATGGCTCAAATGACCTGGGAGCTATTGAAAAAATCGGGCGGTGTATTCGCCAGAAATGGTGATTTTTCATTAAAATATTCATGAAAAATACAAATTCGTATTAAATCCAATAAAAACTGCTGTGTCTCATTCTACAAGTATAACAAGACATGTCGGCATTGATTTCGAGTCGATGGCTCAAATGACCTGGGAGCTATTGAAAAAATCGGGCGGTGTATTCGCCAAAAATGGTGATTTTTCATTCAAATATTCATGAAAAATACAAATTCCACTAAAATCCAATAAAAACTGCTGTGTCTCATTCTACCAGTATAACAAGACATGTTGGCATTGATTTTGAGTCGATGGCTCAAATGACCTGGGAGCTATTGAAAAAATCGGGCGGTGTATTCGCCAAAAATGGTGATTTTTCATTCAAATATTCATGAAAAATACAAATTCCACTAAAATCCAATAAAAACTGCTGTGTCTCATTCTACCAGTGTAACAAGACATGTCGGCATTGATTTCGAGTCGATGGCTCAAATGACCTGGGAGCTATTGAAAAAATCGGGCGGTGTATTCGCCAGAAATGGTGATTTTTCATTAAAATATTCATGAAAAATACAAATTCCACTAAAATCCAATAAAAACTGCTGTGTCTCATTCTACCAGTATAACAAGACATGTCGGCATTGATTTCGAGTCGATGGCTCAAATGACCTGGGAGCTATTGAAAAAATCGGGCGGTGTATTCGCCAAAAATGGTGATTTTTCATTCAAATATTCATGAAAAATACAAATTCGTATTGAATCCAATAAAAACTGCTGTGTCTCATTCTACAAGTATAACAAGACATGTCGGCATTGATTTCGAGTCGATGGCTCAAATGACCTGGGAGCTATTGAAAAAATCGGGCGGTGTATTCGCCAGAAATGGTGATTTTTCATTAAAATATTCATGAAAAATACAAATTCCACTAAAATCCAATAAAAACTGCTGTGTCTCATTCTACCAGTATAACAAGACATGTCGGCATTGATTTCGAGTCGATGGCTCAAATGACCTGGGAGCTATTGAAAAAATCGGGCGGTGTATTCGCCAAAAATGGTGATTTTTCATTCAAATATTCATGAAAAATACAAATTCGTATTGAATCCAATAAAAACTGCTGTGTCTCATTCTACAAGTATAACAAGACATGTCGGCATTGATTTCGAGTCGATGGCTCAAATGACCTGGGAGCTATTGAAAAAATCGGGCGGTGTATTCGCCAGAAATGGTGATTTTTCATTAAAATATTCATGAAAAATACAAATTCGTATTAAATCCAATAAAAACTGCTGTGTCTCATTCTACAAGTATAACAAGACATGTCGGCATTGATTTCGAGTCGATGGCTCAAATGACCTGGGAGCTATTGAAAAAATCGGGCGGTGTATGTGCCAAAAATGGTGATTTTTCATTAAAATATTCATGAAAAATACAAATTCAACTTAAATCCTATAAAAACTGCTGTGTCTCATTCTACCAGTATAACAAGACATGTCGGCATTGATTTCGAGTCGATGGCTCAAATGACCTGGGAGCTATTGAAAAAATCGGGCGGTGTATTCGCCAAAAATGGTGATTTTTCATTCAAATATTCATGAAAAATACAAATTCCACTAAAATACAATAAAAACTGCTGTGTCTCATTCTACCAGTATAACAAGACATGTTGGCATTGATTTTGAGTCGATGGCTCAAATGACCTGGGAGCTATTGAAAAAATCGGGCGGTGTATTCGCCAAAAATGGTGATTTTTCATTCAAATATTCATGAAAAATACAAATTCCACTAAAATCCAATAAAAACTGCTGTGTCTCATTCTACCAGTGTAACAAGACATGTCGGCATTGATTTCGAGTCGATGGCTCAAATGACCTGGGAGCTATTGAAAAAATCGGGCGGTGTATTCGCCAAAAATGGTGATTTTTCATTCAAATATTCATGAAAAATACAAATTCCACTAAAATCCAATAAAAACTGCTGTGTCTCATTCTACCAGTATAACAAGACATGTCGGCATTGATTTCGAGTCGATGGCTCAAATGACCTGGGAGCTATTGAAAAAATCGGGCGGTGTATTCGCCAGAAATGGTGATTTTTCATTAAAATATTCATGAAAAATACAAATTCCACTAAAATCCAATAAAAACTGCTGTGTCTCATTCTACCAGTATAACAAGACATGTCGGCATTGATTTCGAGTCGATGGCTCAAATGACCTGGGAGCTATTGAAAAAATCGGGCGGTGTATTCGCCAAAAATGGTGATTTTTCATTCAAATATTCATGAAAAATACAAATTCGTATTGAATCCAATAAAAACTGCTGTGTCTCATTCTACAAGTATAACAAGACATGTCGGCATTGATTTCGAGTCGATGGCTCAAATGACCTGGGAGCTATTGAAAAAATCGGGCGGTGTATTCGCCAGAAATGGTGATTTTTCATTAAAATATTCATGAAAAATACAAATTCCACTAAAATCCAATAAAAACTGCTGTGTCTCATTCTACCAGTATAACAAGACATGTCGCCATTGATTTCGAGTCGATGGCTCAAATGACCTGGGAGCTATTGAAAAAATCGGGCGGTGTATGTGCCAAAAATGGTGATTTTTCATTAAAATATTCATGAAAAATACAAATTCAACTTAAATCCTATAAAAACTGCTGTGTCTCATTCTACCAGTATAACAAGACATGTCGGCATTGATTTCGAGTCGATGGCTCAAATGACCTGGGAGCTATTGAAAAAATCGGGCGGTGTATTCGCCAAAAATGGTGATTTTTCATTCAAATATTCATGAAAAATACAAATTCCACTAAAATACAATAAAAACTGCTGTGTCTCATTCTACCAGTATAACAAGACATGTTGGCATTGATTTTGAGTCGATGGCTCAAATGACCTGGGAGCTATTGAAAAAATCGGGCGGTGTATTCGCCAAAAATGGTGATTTTTCATTCAAATATTCATGAAAAATACAAATTCCACTAAAATCCAATAAAAACTGCTGTGTCTCATTCTACCAGTGTAACAAGACATGTCGGCATTGATTTCGAGTCGATGGCTCAAATGACCTGGGAGCTATTGAAAAAATCGGGCGGTGTATTCGCCAAAAATGGTGATTTTTCATTCAAATATTCATGAAAAATACAAATTCCACTAAAATCCAATAAAAACTGCTGTGTCTCATTCTACCAGTATAACAAGACATGTCGGCATTGATTTCGAGTCGATGGCTCAAATGACCTGGGAGCTATTGAAAAAATCGGGCGGTGTATTCGCCAGAAATGGTGATTTTTCATTAAAATATTCATGAAAAATACAAATTCCACTAAAATCCAATAAAAACTGCTGTGTCTCATTCTACCAGTATAACAAGACATGTCGGCATTGATTTCGAGTCGATGGCTCAAATGACCTGGGAGCTATTGAAAAAATCGGGCGGTGTATTCGCCAAAAATGGTGATTTTTCATTCAAATATTCATGAAAAATACAAATTCGTATTGAATCCAATAAAAACTGCTGTGTCTCATTCTACAAGTATAACAAGACATGTCGGCATTGATTTCGAGTCGATGGCTCAAATGACCTGGGAGCTATTGAAAAAATCGGGCGGTGTATTCGCCAGAAATGGTGATTTTTCATTAAAATATTCATGAAAAATACAAATTCGTATTAAATCCAATAAAAACTGCTGTGTCTCATTCTACAAGTATAACAAGACATGTCGGCATTGATTTCGAGTCGATGGCTCAAATGACCTGGGAGCTATTGAAAAAATCGGGCGGTGTATTCGCCAAAAATGGTGATTTTTCATTCAAATATTCATGAAAAATAGAAATTCCACTAAAATCCAATAAAAACTGCTGTGTCTCATTCTACCAGTATAACAAGACATGTCGGCATTGATTTCGAGTCGATGGCTCAAATGACCTGGGAGCTATTGAAAAAATCGGGCGGTGTATTCGCCAAAAATGGTGATTTTTCATTCAAATATTCATGAAAAATACAAATTCCACTAAAATCCAATAAAAACTGCTGTGTCTCATTCTACCAGTATAACAAGACATGTCGGCATTGATTTCGAGTCGATGGCTCAAATGACCTGGGAGCTATTGAAAAAATCGGGCGGTGTATGTGCCAAAAATGGTGATTTTTCATTAAAATATTCATGAAAAATACAAATTCAACTTAAATCCTATAAAAACTGCTGTGTCTCATTCTACCAGTATAACAAGACATGTCGGCATTGATTTCGAGTCGATGGCTCAAATGACCTGGGAGCTATTGAAAAAATCGGGCGGTGTATTCGCCAAAAATGGTGATTTTTCATTCAAATATTCATGAAAAATACAAATTCCACTAAAATCCAATAAAAACTGCTGTGTCTCATTCTACCAGTGTAACAAGACATGTCGGCATTGATTTCGAGTCGATGGCTCAAATGACCTGGGAGCTATTGAAAAAATCGGGCGGTGTATTCGCCAAAAATGGTGATTTTTCATTCAAATATTCATGAAAAATACAAATTCCACTAAAATCCAATAAAAACTGCTGTGTCTCATTCTACCAGTATAACAAGACATGTCGGCATTGATTTCGAGTCGATGGCTCAAATGACCTGGGAGCTATTGAAAAAATCGGGCGGTGTATTCGCCAGAAATGGTGATTTTTCATTAAAATATTCATGAAAAATACAAATTCCACTAAAATCCAATAAAAACTGCTGTGTCTCATTCTACCAGTATAACAAGACATGTCGGCATTGATTTCGAGTCGATGGCTCAAATGACCTGGGAGCTATTGAAAAAATCGGGCGGTGTATTCGCCAAAAATGGTGATTTTTCATTCAAATATTCATGAAAAATACAAATTCGTATTGAATCCAATAAAAACTGCTGTGTCTCATTCTACAAGTATAACAAGACATGTCGGCATTGATTTCGAGTCGATGGCTCAAATGACCTGGGAGCTATTGAAAAAATCGGGCGGTGTATTCGCCAAAAATGGTGATTTTTCATTCAAATATTCATGAAAAATACAAATTCGTATTGAATCCAATAAAAACTGTTGTGTCTCATTCTACAAGTATAACAAGACATGTCGGCATTGATTTCGAGTCGATGGCTCAAATGACCTGGGAGCTATTGAAAAAATCGGGCGGTGTATTCGCCAGAAATGGTGATTTTTCATTAAAATATTCATGAAAAATACAAATTCGTATTAAATCCAATAAAAACTGCTGTGTCTCATTCTACAAGTATAACAAGACATGTCGGCATTGATTTCGAGTCGATGGCTCAAATGACCTGGGAGCTATTGAAAAAATCGGGCGGTGTATTCGCCAAAAATGGTGATTTTTCATTCAAATATTCATGAAAAATAGAAATTCCACTAAAATCCAATAAAAACTGCTGTGTCTCATTCTACCAGTATAACAAGACATGTCGCCATTGATTTCGAGTCGATGGCTCAAATGACCTGGGAGCTATTGAAAAAATCGGGCGGTGTATTCGCCAAAAATGGTGATTTTTCATTCAAATATTCATGAAAAATACAAATTCCACTAAAATCCAATAAAAACTGCTGTGTCTCATTCTACCAGTATAACAAGACATGTCGGCATTGATTTCGAGTCGATGGCTCAAATGACCTGGGAGCTATTGAAAAAATCGGGCGGTGTATTCGCCAAAAATGGTGATTTTTCATTCAAATATTCCTGAAAAATACAAATTCCACTAAAATCCAATAAAAACTGCTGTGTCTCATTCTACCAGTATAACAAGACATGTCGGCATTGATTTCGAGTCGATGGCTCAAATGACCTGGGAGCTATTGAAAAAATCGGGCGGTGTATGTGCCAAAAATGGTGATTTTTCATTAAAATATTCATGAAAAATACAAATTCAACTTAAATCCTATAAAAACTGCTGTGTCTCATTCTACCAGTATAACAAGACATGTCGGCATTGATTTCGAGTCGATGGCTCAAATGACCTGGGAGCTATTGAAAAAATCGGGCGGTGTATTCGCCAAAAATGGTGATTTTTCATTCAAATATTCATGAAAAATACAAATTCCACTAAAATCCAATAAAAACTGCTGTGTCTCATTCTACCAGTATAACAAGACATGTTGGCATTGATTTTGAGTCGATGGCTCAAATGACCTGGGAGCTATTGAAAAAATCGGGCGGTGTATTCGCCAAAAATGGTGATTTTTCATTCAAATATTCATGAAAAATACAAATTCCACTAAAATCCAATAAAAACTGCTGTGTCTCATTCTACCAGTGTAACAAGACATGTCGGCATTGATTTCGAGTCGATGGCTCAAATGACCTGGGAGCTATTGAAAAAATCGGGCGGTGTATTCGCCAAAAATGGTGATTTTTCATTCAAATATTCATGAAAAATACAAATTCATATTGAATCCAATAAAAACTGCTGTGTCTCATTCTACAAGTATAACAAGACATGTCGGCATTGATTTCGAGTCGATGGCTCAAATGACCTGGGAGCTATTGAAAAAATCGGGCGGTGTATTCGCCAGAAATGGTGATTTTTCATTAAAATATTCATGAAAAATACAAATTCGTATTAAATCCAATAAAAACTGCTGTGTCTCATTCTACCAGTATAACAAGACATGTCGGCATTGATTTCGAGTCGATGGCTCAAATGACCTGGGAGCTATTGAAAAAATCGGGCGGTGTATTCGCCAAAAATGGTGATTTTTCATTCAAATATTCATGAAAAATACAAATTCCACTAAAATCCAATAAAAACTGCTGTGTCTCATTCTACCAGTATAACAAGACATGTCGCCATTGATTTCGAGTCGATGGCTCAAATGACCTGGGAGCTATTGAAAAAATCGGGCGGTGTATTCGCCAAAAATGGTGATTTTTCATTAAAATATTCATGAAAAATACAAATTCCACTAAAATCCAATAAAAACTGCTGTGTCTCATTCTACCAGTATAACAAGACATGTTGGCATTGATTTTGAGTCGGTGGCTCAAATGACCTGGGAGCTATTGAAAAAATCGGGCGGTGTATTCGCCAAAAATGGTGATTTTTCATTAAAATATTCATGAAAAATACAAATTCGTATTAAATCCAATAAAAACTGCTGTGTCTCATTCTACCAGTATAACAAAACATGTTGGCATTGATTTTGAGTCGATGGCTCAAATGACCTGGGAGCTATTGAAAAAATCGGGCGGTGTATTCGCCAAAAATGGTGATTTTTCATTCAAATATTCATGAAAAATACAAATTCCACTAAAATCGAATAAAAACTGCTGTGTCTCATTCTACCAGTGTAACAAGACATGTCGGCATTGATTTCGAGTTGATGGCTCAAATGACCTGGGAGCTATTGAAAAAATCGGGCGGTGTATTCGCCAAAAATGGTGATTTTTCATTCAAATATTCATGAAAAATACAAATTCCACTAAAATCCAATAAAAACTGCTGTGTCTCATTCTACCAGTATAACAAGACATGTCGGCATTGATTTCGAGTCGATGGCTCAAATGACCTGGGAGCTATTGAAAATATCGGGCGGTGTATTCGCCAGAAATGGTGATTTTTCATTAAAATATTCATGAAAAATACAAATTCCACTAAAATCCAATAAAAACTGCTGTGTCTCATTCTACCAGTGTAACAAGACATGTCGGCATTGATTTCGAGTCGATGGCTCAAATGACCTGGGAGCTATTGAAAAAATCGGGCGGTGTATTCGCCAAAAATGGTGATTTTTCATTCAAATATTCATGAAAAATACAAATTCCACTAAAATCCAATAAAAACTGCTGTGTCTCATTCTACCAGTATAACAAGACATGTCGGCATTGATTTCGAGTCGATGGCTCAAATGACCTGGGAGCTATTGAAAAAATCGGGCGGTGTATTCGCCAGAAATGGTGATTTTTCATTAAAATATTCATGAAAAATACAAATTCCACTAAAATCCAATAAAAACTGCTGTGTCTCATTCTACAAGTATAACAAGACATGTCGGCATTGATTTCGAGTCGATGGCTCAAATGACCTGGGAGCTATTGAAAAAATCGGGCGGTGTATTCGCCAAAAATGATGATTTTTCATTCAAATATTCATGAAAAATACAAATTCGTATTGAATCCAATAAAAACTGCTGTGTCTCATTCTACCAGTATAACAAGACATGTCGGCATTGATTTCGAGTCGATGGCTCAAATGACCTGGGAGCTATTGAAAAAATCGGGCGGTGTATTCGCCAAAAATGGTGATTTTTCATTCAAATATTCATGAAAAATACAAATTCCACTAAAATCCAATAAAAACTGCTGTGTCTCATTCTACAAGTATAACAAGACATGTCGGCATTGATTTCGAGTCGATGGCTCAAATGACCTGGGAGCTATTGAAAAAATCGGGCGGTGTATTCGCCAAAAATGGTGATTTTTCATTAAAATATTCATGAAAAATACAAATTCCACTAAAATCCAATAAAAACTGCTGTGTCTCATTCTACCAGTATAACAAGACATGTTGGCATTGATTTTGAGTCGGTGGCTCAAATGACCTGGGAGCTATTGAAAAAATCGGGCGGTGTATTCGCCAAAAATGGTGATTTTTCATTAAAATATTCATGAAAAATACAAATTCCACTAAAATCCAATAAAAACTGCTGTGTCTCATTCTACCAGTATAACAAGACATGTTGGCATTGATTTTGAGTCGATGGCTCAAATGACCTGGGAGCTATTGAAAAAATCGGGCGGTGTATTCGCCAAAAATGGTGATTTTTCATTAAAATATTCATGAAAAATACAAATTCGTATTAAATCCAATAAAAACTGCTGTGTCTCATTCTACCAGTATAACAAGACATGTTGGCATTGATTTTGAGTCGATGGCTCAAATGACCTGGGAGCTATTGAAAAAATCGGGCGGTGTATTCGCCAAAAATGGTGATTTTTCATTCAAATATTCATGAAAAATACAAATTCCACTAAAATCGAATAAAAACTGCTGTGTCTCATTCTACCAGTGTAACAAGACATGTCGGCATTGATTTCGAGTCGATGGCTCAAATGACCTGGGAGCTATTGAAAAAATCGGGCGGTGTATTCGCCAAAAATGGTGATTTTTCATTCAAATATTCATGAAAAATACAAATTCCACTAAAATCCAATAAAAACTGCTGTGTCTCATTCTACCAGTATAACAAGACATGTCGGCATTGATTTCGAGTCGATGGCTCAAATGACCTGGGAGCTATTGAAAAAATCGGGCGGTGTATTCGCCAGAAATGGTGATTTTTCATTAAAATATTCATGAAAAATACAAATTCCACTAAAATCCAATAAAAACTGCTGTGTCTCATTCTACCAGTATAACAAGACATGTCGGCATTGATTTCGAGTCGATGGCTCAAATGACCTGGGAGCTATTGAAAAAATCGGGCGGTGTATTCGCCAAAAATGGTGATTTTTCATTAAAATATTCATGAAAAATACAAATTCGTATTAAATCCAATAAAAACTGCTGTGTCTCATTCTACCAGTATAACAAGACATGTTGGCATTGATTTTGAGTCGATGGCTCAAATGACCTGGGAGCTATTGAAAAAATCGGGCGGTGTATTCGCCAAAAATGGTGATTTTTCATTCAAATATTCATGAAAAATACAAATTCCACTAAAATCGAATAAAAACTGCTGTGTCTCATTCTACCAGTGTAACAAGACATGTCGGCATTGATTTCGAGTCGATGGCTCAAATTACCTGGGAGCTATTGAAAAAATCGGGCGGTGTATTCGCCAAAAATGGTGATTTTTCATTCAAATATTCATGAAAAATACAAATTCCACTAAAATCCAATAAAAACTGCTGTGTCTCATTCTACCAGTATAACAAGACATGTCGGCATTGATTTCGAGTCGATGGCTCAAATGACCTGGGAGCTATTGAAAAAATCGGGCGGTGTATTCGCCAGAAATGGTGATTTTTCATTAAAATATTCATGAAAAATACAAATTCCACTAAAATCCAATAAAAACTGCTGTGTCTCATTCTACCAGTATAACAAGACATGTCGGCATTGATTTCGAGTCGATGGCTCAAATGACCTGGGAGCTATTGAAAAAATCGGGCGGTGTATTCGCCAAAAATGGTGATTTTTCATTAAAATATTCATGAAAAATACAAATTCGTATTAAATCCAATAAAAACTGCTGTGTCTCATTCTACAAGTATAACAAGACATGTCGGCATTGATTTTGAGTCGATGGATCAAATGACCTGGGAGCTATTGAAAAAATCAGGCGGTGTATTCGCCAAAAATGGTGATTTTTCATTCAAATATTCAGGAAAAATAGAAATTCCACCAAAATCCAATAAAAACTGCTGTGTCTCATTCTACCAGTATAACAAGACATGTCGGCATTGATTTCGAGTCGATGGCTCAAATGACCTGGGAGCTATTGAAAAAATCGGGCGGTGTATTCGCCAAAAATGGTGATTTTTCATTAAAATATTCATGAAAAATACAAATTCCACTAAAATCCAATAAAAACTGCTGTGTCTCATTCTACCAGTATAACAAGACATGTCGGCATTGATTTCGAGTCGATGGCTCAAATGACCTGGGAGCTATTGAAAAAATCGGGCGGTGTATTCGCCAAAAATGGTGATTTTTCATTCAAATATTCATGAAAAATACAAATTCCACTAAAATCCAATAAAAACTGCTGTGTCTCATTCTACCAGTATAACAAGACATGTCGGCATTGATTTCGAGTCGATGGCTCAAATGACCTGGGAGCTATTGAAAAAATCGGGCGGTGTATTCGCCAGAAATGGTGATTTTTCATTAAAATATTCATGAAAAATACAAATTCCACTAAAATCCAATAAAAACTGCTGTGTCTCATTCTACCAGTATAACAAGACATGTCGGCATTGATTTCGAGTCGATGGCTCAAATGACCTGGGAGCTATTGAAAAAATCGGGCGGTGTATTCGCCAAAAATGGTGATTTTTCATTAAAATATTCATGAAAAATACAAATTCGTATTAAATCCAATAAAAACTGCTGTGTCTCATTCTACAAGTATAACAAGACATGTCGGCATTGATTTTGAGTCGATGGATCAAATGACCTGGGAGCTATTGAAAAAATCAGGCGGTGTATTCGCCAAAAATGGTGATTTTTCATTCAAATATTCAGGAAAAATAGAAATTCCACCAAAATCCAATAAAAACTGCTGTGTCTCATTCTACCAGTATAACAAGACATGTCGGCATTGATTTCGAGTCGATGGCTCAAATGACCTGGGAGCTATTGAAAAAATCGGGCGGTGTATGCGCCAAAAATGGTGATTTTTCATTAAAATATTCATGAAAAATACAAATTCCACTAAAATCCAATAAAAACTGCTGTGTCTCATTCTACCAGTATAACAAGACATGTCGGCATTGATTTCGAGTCGATGGCTCAAATGACCTGGGAGCTATTGAAAAAATCGGGCGGTGTATTCGCCAAAAATGGTGATTTTTCATTCAAATATTCATGAAAAATACAAATTCCACTAAAATCCAATAAAAACTGCTGTGTCTCATTCTACCAGTATAACAAGACATGTCGGCATTGATTTCGAGTCGATGGCTCAAATGACCTGGGAGCTATTGAAAAAATCGGGCGGTGTATTCGCCAAAAATGGTGATTTTTCATTAAAATATTCATGAAAAATACAAATTCGTATTAAATCCAATAAAAACTGCTGTGTCTCATTCTACCAGTATAACAAGACATGTTGGCATTGATTTTGAGTCGATGGCTCAAATGACCTGGGAGCTATTGAAAAAATCGGGCGGTGTATTCGCCAAAAATGGTGATTTTTCATTCAAATATTCATGAAAAATACAAATTCCACTAAAATCGAATAAAAACTGCTGTGTCTCATTCTACCAGTGTAACAAGACATGTCGGCATTGATTTCGAGTCGATGGCTCAAATGACCTGGGAGCTATTGAAAAAATCGGGCGGTGTATTCGCCAAAAATGGTGATTTTTCATTCAAATATTCATGAAAAATACAAATTCGTATTAAATCCAATAAAAACTGCTGTGTCTCATTCTACCAGTATAACAAGACATGTCGGCATTGATTTTGAGTCGATGGATCAAATGACCTGGGAGCTATTGAAAAAATCAGGCGGTGTATTCGCCAAAAATGGTGATTTTTCATTCAAATATTCAGGAAAAATAGAAATTCCACCAAAATCCAATAAAAACTGCTGTGTCTCATTCTACCAGTATAACAAGACATGTCGGCATTGATTTCGAGTCGATGGCTCAAATGACCTGGGAGCTATTGAAAAAATCGGGCGGTGTATGCGCCAAAAATGGTGATTTTTCATTAAAATATTCATGAAAAATACAAATTCCACTAAAATCCAATAAAAACTGCTGTGTCTCATTCTACCAGTATAACAAGACATGTCGGCATTGATTTCGAGTCGATGGCTCAAATGACCTGGGAGCTATTGAAAAAATCGGGCGGTGTATTCGCCAAAAATGGTGATTTTTCATTCAAATATTCATGAAAAATACAAATTCCACTAAAATCCAATAAAAACTGCTGTGTCTCATTCTACCAGTATAACAAGACATGTCGCCATTGATTTCGAGTCGATGGCTCAAATGACCTGGGAGCTATTGAAAAAATCGGGCGGTGTATTCGCCAAAAATGGTGATTTTTCATTAAAATATTCATGAAAAATACAAATTCGTATTAAATCCAATAAAAACTGCTGTGTCTCATTCTACCAGTATAACAAGACATGTTGGCATTGATTTTGAGTCGATGGCTCAAATGACC
This sequence comes from Pagrus pagrus, assembly GCF_965226575.1. Lineage (NCBI taxonomy): Eukaryota > Metazoa > Chordata > Actinopteri > Spariformes > Sparidae > Pagrus > Pagrus pagrus. The sequence continues at coordinate 17,648,596 of NC_140207.1, forward strand.
TGGGAGCTATTGAAAAAATCGGGCGGTGTATTCGCCAAAAATGGTGATTTTTCATTCAAATATTCATGAAAAATACAAATTCCACTAAAATCGAATAAAAACTGCTGTGTCTCATTCTACCAGTGTAACAAGACATGTCGGCATTGATTTCGAGTCGATGGCTCAAATGACCTGGGAGCTATTGAAAAAATCGGGCGGTGTATTCGCCAAAAATGGTGATTTTTCATTCAAATATTCATGAAAAATACAAATTCGTATTAAATCCAATAAAAACTGCTGTGTCTCATTCTACCAGTATAACAAGACATGTCGGCATTGATTTTGAGTCGATGGATCAAATGACCTGGGAGCTATTGAAAAAATCAGGCGGTGTATTCGCCAAAAATGGTGATTTTTCATTCAAATATTCAGGAAAAATAGAAATTCCACCAAAATCCAATAAAAACTGCTGTGTCTCATTCTACCAGTATAACAAGACATGTCGGCATTGATTTCGAGTCGATGGCTCAAATGACCTGGGAGCTATTGAAAAAATCGGGCGGTGTATGCGCCAAAAATGGTGATTTTTCATTAAAATATTCATGAAAAATACAAATTCCACTAAAATCCAATAAAAACTGCTGTGTCTCATTCTACCAGTATAACAAGACATGTCGGCATTGATTTCGAGTCGATGGCTCAAATGACCTGGGAGCTATTGAAAAAATCGGGCGGTGTATTCGCCAAAAATGGTGATTTTTCATTCAAATATTCATGAAAAATACAAATTCCACTAAAATCCAATAAAAACTGCTGTGTCTCATTCTACCAGTATAACAAGACATGTCGCCATTGATTTCGAGTCGATGGCTCAAATGACCTGGGAGCTATTGAAAAAATCGGGCGGTGTATTCGCCAAAAATGGTGATTTTTCATTCAAATATTCATGAAAAATACAAATTCCACTAAAATCCAATAAAAACTGCTGTGTCTCATTCTACAAGTATAACAAGACATGTCGGCATTGATTTCGAGTCGATGGCTCAAATGACCTGGGAGCTATTGAAAAAATCGGGCGGTGTATTCGCCAAAAATGGTGATTTTTCATTCAAATATTCATGAAAAATACAAATTCGTATTGAATCCAATAAAAACTGCTGTGTCTCATTCTACAAGTATAACAAGACATGTCGGCATTGATTTCGAGTCGATGGCTCAAATGACCTGGGAGCTATTGAAAAAATCGGGCGGTGTATTCGCCAGAAATGGTGATTTTTCATTAAAATATTCATGAAAAATACAAATTCGTATTAAATCCAATAAAAACTGCTGTGTCTCATTCTACAAGTATAACAAGACATGTCGGCATTGATTTCGAGTCGATGGCTCAAATGACCTGGGAGCTATTGAAAAAATCGGGCGATGTATTCGCCAAAAATGGTGATTTTTCATTCAAATATTCATGAAAAATACAAATTCCACTAAAATCCAATAAAAACTGCTGTGTCTCATTCTACCAGTATAACAAGACATGTCGCCATTGATTTCGAGTCGATGGCTCAAATGACCTGGGAGCTATTGAAAAAATCGGGCGGTGTATTCGCCAAAAATGGTGATTTTTCATTCAAATATTCATGAAAAATACAAATTCCACTAAAATCCAATAAAAACTGCTGTGTCTCATTCTACAAGTATAACAAGACATGTCGGCATTGATTTCGAGTCGATGGCTCAAATGACCTGGGAGCTATTGAAAAAATCGGGCGGTGTATTTGCCAAAAATGGTGATTTTTCATTCAAATATTCATGAAAAATACAAATTCCACTAAAATACAATAAAAACTGCTGTGTCTCATTCTACCAGTATAACAAGACATGTTGGCATTGATTTTGAGTCGGTGGCTCAAATGACCTGGGAGCTATTGAAAAAATCGGGCGGTGTATTCGCCAAAAATGGTGATTTTTCATTAAAATATTCATGAAAAATACAAATTCCACTAAAATCCAATAAAAACTGCTGTGTCTCATTCTACCAGTATAACAAGACATGTTGGCATTGATTTTGAGTCGATGGCTCAAATGACCTGGGAGCTATTGAAAAAATCGGGCGGTGTATTCTCCAAAAATGGTGATTTTTCATTCAAATATTCATGAAAAATAGAAATTCCACTAAAATCCAATAAAAACTGCTGTGTCTCATTCTACCAGTATAACAAGACATGTCGGCATTGATTTCGAGTCGATGGCTCAAATGACCTGGGAGCTATTGAAAAAATCGGGCGGTGTATTCGCCAAAAATGGTGATTTTTCATTCAAATATTCATGAAAAATACAAATTCGTATTGAATCCAATAAAAACTGCTGTGTCTCATTCTACCAGTATAACAAGACATGTCGGCATTGATTTCGAGTCGATGGCTCAAATGACCTGGGAGCTATTGAAAAAATCGGGCGGTGTATTCGCCAAAAATGGTGATTTTTCATTCAAATATTCATGAAAAATACAAATTCCACTAAAATCCAATAAAAACTGCTGTGTCTCATTCTACAAGTATAACAAGACATGTCGGCATTGATTTCGAGTCGATGGCTCAAATGACCTGGGAGCTATTGAAAAAATCGGGCGGTGTATTCGCCAAAAATGGTGATTTTTCATTAAAATATTCATGAAAAATACAAATTCCACTAAAATCCAATAAAAACTGCTGTGTCTCATTCTACCAGTATAACAAGACATGTTGGCATTGATTTTGAGTCGGTGGCTCAAATGACCTGGGAGCTATTGAAAAAATCGGGCGGTGTATTCGCCAAAAATGGTGATTTTTCATTAAAATATTCATGAAAAATACAAATTCCACTAAAATCCAATAAAAACTGCTGTGTCTCATTCTACCAGTATAACAAGACATGTTGGCATTGATTTTGAGTCGATGGCTCAAATGACCTGGGAGCTATTGAAAAAATCGGGCGGTGTATTCGCCAAAAATGGTGATTTTTCATTAAAATATTCATGAAAAATACAAATTCGTATTAAATCCAATAAAAACTGCTGTGTCTCATTCTACCAGTATAACAAGACATGTTGGCATTGATTTTGAGTCGATGGCTCAAATGACCTGGGAGCTATTGAAAAAATCGGGCGGTGTATTCGCCAAAAATGGTGATTTTTCATTCAAATATTCATGAAAAATACAAATTCCACTAAAATCGAATAAAAACTGCTGTGTCTCATTCTACCAGTGTAACAAGACATGTCGGCATTGATTTCGAGTCGATGGCTCAAATGACCTGGGAGCTATTGAAAAAATCGGGCGGTGTATTCGCCAAAAATGGTGATTTTTCATTCAAATATTCATGAAAAATACAAATTCCACTAAAATCCAATAAAAACTGCTGTGTCTCATTCTACAAGTATAACAAGACATGTCGGCATTGATTTCGAGTCGATGGCTCAAATGACCTGGGAGCTATTGAAAAAATCGGGCGGTGTATTCGCCAAAAATGGTGATTTTTCATTAAAATATTCATGAAAAATACAAATTCCACTAAAATCCAATAAAAACTGCTGTGTCTCATTCTACCAGTATAACAAGACATGTTGGCATTGATTTTGAGTCGGTGGCTCAAATGACCTGGGAGCTATTGAAAAAATCGGGCGGTGTATTCGCCAAAAATGGTGATTTTTCATTAAAATATTCATGAAAAATACAAATTCCACTAAAATCCAATAAAAACTGCTGTGTCTCATTCTACCAGTATAACAAGACATGTTGGCATTGATTTTGAGTCGATGGCTCAAATGACCTGGGAGCTATTGAAAAAATCGGGCGGTGTATTCGCCAAAAATGGTGATTTTTCATTAAAATATTCATGAAAAATACAAATTCGTATTAAATCCAATAAAAACTGCTGTGTCTCATTCTACCAGTATAACAAGACATGTTGGCATTGATTTTGAGTCGATGGCTCAAATGACCTGGGAGCTATTGAAAAAATCGGGCGGTGTATTCGCCAAAAATGGTGATTTTTCATTCAAATATTCATGAAAAATACAAATTCCACTAAAATCGAATAAAAACTGCTGTGTCTCATTCTACCAGTGTAACAAGACATGTCGGCATTGATTTCGAGTCGATGGCTCAAATGACCTGGGAGCTATTGAAAAAATCGGGCGGTGTATTCGCCAAAAATGGTGATTTTTCATTCAAATATTCATGAAAAATACAAATTCCACTAAAATCCAATAAAAACTGCTGTGTCTCATTCTACCAGTATAACAAGACATGTCGGCATTGATTTCGAGTCGATGGCTCAAATGACCTGGGAGCTATTGAAAAAATCGGGCGGTGTATTCGCCAGAAATGGTGATTTTTCATTAAAATATTCATGAAAAATACAAATTCCACTAAAATCCAATAAAAACTGCTGTGTCTCATTCTACCAGTATAACAAGACATGTCGGCATTGATTTCGAGTCGATGGCTCAAATGACCTGGGAGCTATTGAAAAAATCGGGCGGTGTATTCGCCAAAAATGGTGATTTTTCATTAAAATATTCATGAAAAATACAAATTCGTATTAAATCCAATAAAAACTGCTGTGTCTCATTCTACCAGTATAACAAGACATGTTGGCATTGATTTTGAGTCGATGGCTCAAATGACCTGGGAGCTATTGAAAAAATCGGGCGGTGTATTCGCCAAAAATGGTGATTTTTCATTAAAATATTCATGAAAAATACAAATTCGTATTAAATCCAATAAAAACTGCTGTGTCTCATTCTACAAGTATAACAAGACATGTCGGCATTGATTTTGAGTCGATGGATCAAATGACCTGGGAGCTATTGAAAAAATCAGGCGGTGTATTCGCCAAAAATGGTGATTTTTCATTCAAATATTCAGGAAAAATAGAAATTCCACCAAAATCCAATAAAAACTGCTGTGTCTCATTCTACCAGTATAACAAGACATGTCGGCATTGATTTCGAGTCGATGGCTCAAATGACCTGGGAGCTATTGAAAAAATCGGGCGGTGTATGCGCCAAAAATGGTGATTTTTCATTAAAATATTCATGAAAAATACAAATTCCACTAAAATCCAATAAAAACTGCTGTGTCTCATTCTACCAGTATAACAAGACATGTCGGCATTGATTTCGAGTCGATGGCTCAAATGACCTGGGAGCTATTGAAAAAATCGGGCGGTGTATTCGCCAAAAATGGTGATTTTTCATTCAAATATTCATGAAAAATACAAATTCCACTAAAATCCAATAAAAACTGCTGTGTCTCATTCTACCAGTATAACAAGACATGTCGGCATTGATTTCGAGTCGATGGCTCAAATGACCTGGGAGCTATTGAAAAAATCGGGCGGTGTATTCGCCAGAAATGGTGATTTTTCATTAAAATATTCATGAAAAATACAAATTCCACTAAAATCCAATAAAAACTGCTGTGTCTCATTCTACCAGTATAACAAGACATGTCGGCATTGATTTCGAGTCGATGGCTCAAATGACCTGGGAGCTATTGAAAAAATCGGGCGGTGTATTCGCCAAAAATGGTGATTTTTCATTAAAATATTCATGAAAAATACAAATTCGTATTAAATCCAATAAAAACTGCTGTGTCTCATTCTACAAGTATAACAAGACATGTCGGCATTGATTTTGAGTCGATGGATCAAATGACCTGGGAGCTATTGAAAAAATCAGGCGGTGTATTCGCCAAAAATGGTGATTTTTCATTCAAATATTCAGGAAAAATAGAAATTCCACCAAAATCCAATAAAAACTGCTGTGTCTCATTCTACCAGTATAACAAGACATGTCGGCATTGATTTCGAGTCGATGGCTCAAATGACCTGGGAGCTATTGAAAAAATCGGGCGGTGTATGCGCCAAAAATGGTGATTTTTCATTAAAATATTCATGAAAAATACAAATTCCACTAAAATCCAATAAAAACTGCTGTGTCTCATTCTACCAGTATAACAAGACATGTCGGCATTGATTTCGAGTCGATGGCTCAAATGACCTGGGAGCTATTGAAAAAATCGGGCGGTGTATTCGCCAAAAATGGTGATTTTTCATTCAAATATTCATGAAAAATACAAATTCCACTAAAATCCAATAAAAACTGCTGTGTCTCATTCTACCAGTATAACAAGACATGTCGGCATTGATTTCGAGTCGATGGCTCAAATGACCTGGGAGCTATTGAAAAAATCGGGCGGTGTATTCGCCAAAAATGGTGATTTTTCATTAAAATATTCATGAAAAATACAAATTCGTATTAAATCCAATAAAAACTGCTGTGTCTCATTCTACCAGTATAACAAGACATGTTGGCATTGATTTTGAGTCGATGGCTCAAATGACCTGGGAGCTATTGAAAAAATCGGGCGGTGTATTCGCCAAAAATGGTGATTTTTCATTCAAATATTCATGAAAAATACAAATTCCACTAAAATCGAATAAAAACTGCTGTGTCTCATTCTACCAGTGTAACAAGACATGTCGGCATTGATTTCGAGTCGATGGCTCAAATGACCTGGGAGCTATTGAAAAAATCGGGCGGTGTATTCGCCAAAAATGGTGATTTTTCATTCAAATATTCATGAAAAATACAAATTCGTATTAAATCCAATAAAAACTGCTGTGTCTCATTCTACCAGTATAACAAGACATGTCGGCATTGATTTTGAGTCGATGGATCAAATGACCTGGGAGCTATTGAAAAAATCAGGCGGTGTATTCGCCAAAAATGGTGATTTTTCATTCAAATATTCAGGAAAAATAGAAATTCCACCAAAATCCAATAAAAACTGCTGTGTCTCATTCTACCAGTATAACAAGACATGTCGGCATTGATTTCGAGTCGATGGCTCAAATGACCTGGGAGCTATTGAAAAAATCGGGCGGTGTATGCGCCAAAAATGGTGATTTTTCATTAAAATATTCATGAAAAATACAAATTCCACTAAAATCCAATAAAAACTGCTGTGTCTCATTCTACCAGTATAACAAGACATGTCGGCATTGATTTCGAGTCGATGGCTCAAATGACCTGGGAGCTATTGAAAAAATCGGGCGGTGTATTCGCCAAAAATGGTGATTTTTCATTCAAATATTCATGAAAAATACAAATTCCACTAAAATCCAATAAAAACTGCTGTGTCTCATTCTACCAGTATAACAAGACATGTCGCCATTGATTTCGAGTCGATGGCTCAAATGACCTGGGAGCTATTGAAAAAATCGGGCGGTGTATTCGCCAAAAATGGTGATTTTTCATTCAAATATTCATGAAAAATACAAATTCCACTAAAATCCAATAAAAACTGCTGTGTCTCATTCTACAAGTATAACAAGACATGTCGGCATTGATTTCGAGTCGATGGCTCAAATGACCTGGGAGCTATTGAAAAAATCGGGCGGTGTATTCGCCAAAAATGGTGATTTTTCATTCAAATATTCATGAAAAATACAAATTCGTATTGAATCCAATAAAAACTGCTGTGTCTCATTCTACAAGTATAACAAGACATGTCGGCATTGATTTCGAGTCGATGGCTCAAATGACCTGGGAGCTATTGAAAAAATCGGGCGGTGTATTCGCCAGAAATGGTGATTTTTCATTAAAATATTCATGAAAAATACAAATTCGTATTAAATCCAATAAAAACTGCTGTGTCTCATTCTACAAGTATAACAAGACATGTCGGCATTGATTTCGAGTCGATGGCTCAAATGACCTGGGAGCTATTGAAAAAATCGGGCGATGTATTCGCCAAAAATGGTGATTTTTCATTCAAATATTCATGAAAAATACAAATTCCACTAAAATCCAATAAAAACTGCTGTGTCTCATTCTACCAGTATAACAAGACATGTCGCCATTGATTTCGAGTCGATGGCTCAAATGACCTGGGAGCTATTGAAAAAATCGGGCGGTGTATTCTCCAAAAATGGTGATTTTTCATTCAAATATTCAGGAAAAATAGAAATTCCACTAAAATCCAATAAAAACTGCTGTGTCTCATTCTACCAGTATAACAAGACATGTCGGCATTGATTTCGAGTCGATGGCTCAAATGACCTGGGAGCTATTGAAAAAATCGGGCGGTGTATTCGCCAAAAATGGTGATTTTTCATTAAAATATTCATGAAAAATACAAATTCGTATTAAATCCAATAAAAACTGCTGTGTCTCATTCTACCAGTATAACAAGACATGTTGGCATTGATTTTGAGTCGATGGCTCAAATGACCTGGGAGCTATTGAAAAAATCGGGCGGTGTATTCGCCAAAAATGGTGATTTTTCATTCAAATATTCATGAAAAATACAAATTCCACTAAAATCGAATAAAAACTGCTGTGTCTCATTCTAAAAGTGTAACAAGACATGTCGGCATTGATTTCGAGTCGATGGCTCAAATGACCTGGGAGCTATTGAAAAAATCGGGCGGTGTATTCGCCAAAAATGGTGATTTTTCATTCAAATATTCATGAAAAATACAAATTCCACTAAAATCCAATAAAAACTGCTGTGTCTCATTCTACCAGTATAACAAGACATGTCGGCATTGATTTCGAGTCGATGGCTCAAATGACCTGGGAGCTATTGAAAAAATCGGGCGGTGTATTCGCCAGAAATGGTGATTTTTCATTAAAATATTCATGAAAAATACAAATTCCACTAAAATCCAATAAAAACTGCTGTGTCTCATTCTACCAGTATAACAAGACATGTCGGCATTGATTTCGAGTCGATGGCTCAAATGACCTGGGAGCTATTGAAAAAATCGGGCGGTGTATTCGCCAAAAATGGTGATTTTTCATTAAAATATTCATGAAAAATACAAATTCGTATTAAATCCAATAAAAACTGCTGTGTCTCATTCTACCAGTATAACAAGACATGTTGGCATTGATTTTGAGTCGATGGCTCAAATGACCTGGGAGCTATTGAAAAAATCGGGCGGTGTATTCGCCAAAAATGGTGATTTTTCATTCAAATATTCATGAAAAATACAAATTCCACTAAAATCGAATAAAAACTGCTGTGTCTCATTCTACCAGTGTAACAAGACATGTCGGCATTGATTTCGAGTCGATGGCTCAAATTACCTGGGAGCTATTGAAAAAATCGGGCGGTGTATTCGCCAAAAATGGTGATTTTTCATTCAAATATTCATGAAAAATACAAATTCCACTAAAATCCAATAAAAACTGCTGTGTCTCATTCTACCAGTATAACAAGACATGTCGGCATTGATTTCGAGTCGATGGCTCAAATGACCTGGGAGCTATTGAAAAAATCGGGCGGTGTATTCGCCAGAAATGGTGATTTTTCATTAAAATATTCATGAAAAATACAAATTCCACTAAAATCCAATAAAAACTGCTGTGTCTCATTCTACCAGTATAACAAGACATGTCGGCATTGATTTCGAGTCGATGGCTCAAATGACCTGGGAGCTATTGAAAAAATCGGGCGGTGTATTCGCCAAAAATGGTGATTTTTCATTAAAATATTCATGAAAAATACAAATTCGTATTAAATCCAATAAAAACTGCTGTGTCTCATTCTACAAGTATAACAAGACATGTCGCCATTGATTTCGAGTCGATGGCTCAAATGACCTGGGAGCTATTGAAAAAATCGGGCGGTGTATTCGCCAAAAATGGTGATTTTTCATTCAAATATTCATGAAAAATACAAATTCCACTAAAATCCAATAAAAACTGCTGTGTCTCATTCTACAAGTATAACAAGACATGTCGGCATTGATTTCGAGTCGATGGCTCAAATGACCTGGGAGCTATTGAAAAAATCGGGCGGTGTATTCGCCAAAAATGGTGATTTTTCATTAAAATATTCATGAAAAATACAAATTCGTATTAAATCCAATAAAAACTGCTGTGTCTCATTCTACCAGTATAACAAGACATGTTGGCATTGATTTTGAGTCGATGGCTCAAATGACCTGGGAGCTATTGAAAAAATCGGGCGGTGTATTCGCCAAAAATGGTGATTTTTCATTCAAATATTCATGAAAAATACAAATTCCACTAAAATCGAATAAAAACTGCTGTGTCTCATTCTACCAGTGTAACAAGACATGTCGCCATTGATTTCGAGTTGATGGCTCAAATGACCTGGGAGCTATTGAAAAAATCGGGCGGTGTATTCGCCAAAAATGGTGATTTTTCATTCAAATATTCATGAAAAATACAAATTCCACTAAAATCCAATAAAAACTGCTGTGTCTCATTCTACCAGTATAACAAGACATGTCGGCATTGATTTCGAGTCGATGGCTCAAATGACCTGGGAGCTATTGAAAATATCGGGCGGTGTATTCGCCAGAAATGGTGATTTTTCATTAAAATATTCATGAAAAATACAAATTCCACTAAAATCCAATAAAAACTGCTGTGTCTCATTCTACCAGTGTAACAAGACATGTCGGCATTGATTTCGAGTCGATGGCTCAAATGACCTGGGAGCTATTGAAAAAATCGGGCGGTGTATTCGCCAAAAATGGTGATTTTTCATTCAAATATTCATGAAAAATACAAATTCCACTAAAATCCAATAAAAACTGCTGTGTCTCATTCTACCAGTATAACAAGACATGTCGGCATTGATTTCGAGTCGATGGCTCAAATGACCTGGGAGCTATTGAAAAAATCGGGCGGTGTATTCGCCAAAAATGGTGATTTTTCATTCAAATATTCATGAAAAATACAAATTCGTATTGAATCCAATAAAAACTGCTGTGTCTCATTCTACAAGTATAACAAGACATGTCGGCATTGATTTCGAGTCGATGGCTCAAATGACCTGGGAGCTATTGAAAAAATCGGGCGGTGTATTCGCCAGAAATGGTGATTTTTCATTAAAATATTCATGAAAAATACAAATTCCACTAAAATCCAATAAAAACTGCTGTGTCTCATTCTACCAGTGTAACAAGACATGTCGCCATTGATTTCGAGTTGATGGCTCAAATGACCTGGGAGCTATTGAAAAAATCGGGCGGTGTATTCGCCAAAAATGGTGATTTTTCATTCAAATATTCATGAAAAATACAAATTCCACTAAAATCCAATAAAAACTGCTGTGTCTCATTCTACCAGTATAACAAGACATGTCGGCATTGATTTCGAGTCGATGGCTCAAATGACCTGGGAGCTATTGAAAATATCGGGCGGTGTATTCGCCAGAAATGGTGATTTTTCATTAAAATATTCATGAAAAATACAAATTCCACTAAAATCCAATAAAAACTGCTGTGTCTCATTCTACCAGTGTAACAAGACATGTCGGCATTGATTTCGAGTCGATGGCTCAAATGACCTGGGAGCTATTGAAAAAATCGGGCGGTGTATTCGCCAAAAATGGTGATTTTTCATTAAAATATTCATGAAAAATACAAATTCCACTAAAATCCAATAAAAACTGCTGTGTCTCATTCTACCAGTATAACAAGACATGTCGGCATTGATTTCGAGTCGATGGCTCAAATGACCTGGGAGCTATTGAAAAAATCGGGCGGTGTATTCGCCAAAAATGGTGATTTTTCATTCAAATATTCATGAAAAATACAAATTCGTATTGAATCCAATAAAAACTGCTGTGTCTCATTCTACAAGTATAACAAGACATGTCGGCATTGATTTCGAGTCGATGGCTCAAATGACCTGGGAGCTATTGAAAAAATCGGGCGGTGTATTCGCCAGAAATGGTGATTTTTCATTAAAATATTCATGAAAAATACAAATTCGTATTAAATCCAATAAAAACTGCTGTGTCTCATTCTACAAGTATAACAAGACATGTCGGCATTGATTTCGAGTCGATGGCTCAAATGACCTGGGAGCTATTGAAAAAATCGGGCGGTGTATTCGCCAAAAATGGTGATTTTTCATTCAAATATTCATGAAAAATACAAATTCCACTAAAATCCAATAAAAACTGCTGTGTCTCATTCTACCAGTATAACAAGACATGTCGCCATTGATTTCGAGTCGATGGCTCAAATGACCTGGGAGCTATTGAAAAAATCGGGCGGTGTATTCGCCAAAAATGGTGATTTTTCATTCAAATATTCATGAAAAATACAAATTCCACTAAAATCCAATAAAAACTGCTGTGTCTCATTCTACAAGTATAACAAGACATGTCGGCATTGATTTCGAGTCGATGGCTCAAATGACCTGGGAGCTATTGAAAAAATCGGGCGGTGTATTTGCCAAAAATGGTGATTTTTCATTCAAATATTCATGAAAAATACAAATTCCACTAAAATACAATAAAAACTGCTGTGTCTCATTCTACCAGTATAACAAGACATGTTGGCATTGATTTTGAGTCGGTGGCTCAAATGACCTGGGAGCTATTGAAAAAATCGGGCGGTGTATTCGCCAAAAATGGTGATTTTTCATTAAAATATTCATGAAAAATACAAATTCCACTAAAATCCAATAAAAACTGCTGTGTCTCATTCTACCAGTATAACAAGATATGTTGGCATTGATTTTGAGTCGATGGCTCAAATGACCTGGGAGCTATTGAAAAAATCGGGCGGTGTATTCTCCAAAAATGGTGATTTTTCATTCAAATATTCATGAAAAATAGAAATTCCACTAAAATCCAATAAAAACTGCTGTGTCTCATTCTACCAGTATAACAAGACATGTCGGCATTGATTTCGAGTCGATGGCTCAAATGACCTGGGAGCTATTGAAAAAATCGGGCGGTGTATTCGCCAAAAATGGTGATTTTTCATTCAAATATTCATGAAAAATACAAATTCGTATTAAATCCAATAAAAACTGCTGTGTCTCATTCTACCAGTATAACAAGACATGTTGGCATTGATTTTGAGTCGATGGCTCAAATGACCTGGGAGCTATTGAAAAAATCGGGCGGTGTATTCGCCAAAAATGGTGATTTTTCATTCAAATATTCATGAAAAATACAAATTCCACTAAAATCGAATAAAAACTGCTGTGTCTCATTCTACCAGTGTAACAAGACATGTCGGCATTGATTTCGAGTCGATGGCTCAAATGACCTGGGAGCTATTGAAAAAATCGGGCGGTGTATTCGCCAAAAATGGTGATTTTTCATTCAAATATTCATGAAAAATACAAATTCCACTAAAATCCAATAAAAACTGCTGTGTCTCATTCTACCAGTATAACAAGACATGTCGGCATTGATTTCGAGTCGATGGCTCAAATGACCTGGGAGCTATTGAAAAAATCGGGCGGTGTATTCGCCAGAAATGGTGATTTTTCATTAAAATATTCATGAAAAATACAAATTCCACTAAAATCCAATAAAAACTGCTGTGTCTCATTCTACCAGTATAACAAGACATGTCGGCATTGATTTCGAGTCGATGGCTCAAATGACCTGGGAGCTATTGAAAAAATCGGGCGGTGTATTCGCCAAAAATGGTGATTTTTCATTAAAATATTCATGAAAAATACAAATTCGTATTAAATCCAATAAAAACTGCTGTGTCTCATTCTACCAGTATAACAAGACATGTTGGCATTGATTTTGAGTCGATGGCTCAAATGACCTGGGAGCTATTGAAAAAATCGGGCGGTGTATTCGCCAAAAATGGTGATTTTTCATTCAAATATTCATGAAAAATACAAATTCCACTAAAATCGAATAAAAACTGCTGTGTCTCATTCTACCAGTGTAACAAGACATGTCGGCATTGATTTCGAGTCGATGGCTCAAATTACCTGGGAGCTATTGAAAAAATCGGGCGGTGTATTCGCCAAAAATGGTGATTTTTCATTCAAATATTCATGAAAAATACAAATTCCACTAAAATCCAATAAAAACTGCTGTGTCTCATTCTACCAGTATAACAAGACATGTCGGCATTGATTTCGAGTCGATGGCTCAAATGACCTGGGAGCTATTGAAAAAATCGGGCGGTGTATTCGCCAGAAATGGTGATTTTTCATTAAAATATTCATGAAAAATACAAATTCCACTAAAATCCAATAAAAACTGCTGTGTCTCATTCTACCAGTATAACAAGACATGTCGGCATTGATTTCGAGTCGATGGCTCAAATGACCTGGGAGCTATTGAAAAAATCGGGCGGTGTATTCGCCAAAAATGGTGATTTTTCATTAAAATATTCATGAAAAATACAAATTCGTATTAAATCCAATAAAAACTGCTGTGTCTCATTCTACAAGTATAACAAGACATGTCGGCATTGATTTTGAGTCGATGGATCAAATGACCTGGGAGCTATTGAAAAAATCAGGCGGTGTATTCGCCAAAAATGATGATTTTTCATTCAAATATTCAGGAAAAATAGAAATTCCACCAAAATCCAATAAAAACTGCTGTGTCTCATTCTACCAGTATAACAAGACATGTCGGCATTGATTTCGAGTCGATGGCTCAAATGACCTGGGAGCTATTGAAAAAATCGGGCGGTGTATGCGCCAAAAATGGTGATTTTTCATTAAAATATTCATGAAAAATACAAATTCCACTAAAATCCAATAAAAACTGCTGTGTCTCATTCTACCAGTATAACAAGACATGTCGGCATTGATTTCGAGTCGATGGCTCAAATGACCTGGGAGCTATTGAAAAAATCGGGCGGTGTATTCGCCAAAAATGGTGATTTTTCATTCAAATATTCATGAAAAATACAAATTCCACTAAAATCCAATAAAAACTGCTGTGTCTCATTCTACCAGTATAACAAGACATGTCGGCATTGATTTCGAGTCGATGGCTCAAATGACCTGGGAGCTATTGAAAAAATCGGGCGGTGTATTCGCCAAAAATGGTGATTTTTCATTAAAATATTCATGAAAAATACAAATTCGTATTAAATCCAATAAAAACTGCTGTGTCTCATTCTACCAGTATAACAAGACATGTTGGCATTGATTTTGAGTCGATGGCTCAAATGACCTGGGAGCTATTGAAAAAATCGGGCGGTGTATTCGCCAAAAATGGTGATTTTTCATTCAAATATTCATGAAAAATACAAATTCCACTAAAATCGAATAAAAACTGCTGTGTCTCATTCTACCAGTGTAACAAGACATGTCGGCATTGATTTCGAGTCGATGGCTCAAATGACCTGGGAGCTATTGAAAAAATCGGGCGGTGTATTCGCCAAAAATGGTGATTTTTCATTCAAATATTCATGAAAAATACAAATTCGTATTAAATCCAATAAAAACTGCTGTGTCTCATTCTACCAGTATAACAAGACATGTCGGCATTGATTTTGAGTCGATGGATCAAATGACCTGGGAGCTATTGAAAAAATTGGGCGGTCTATTCGCCAAAAATGGTGATTTTTCATTCAAATATTCATGAAAAATACAAATTCCACTAAAATCCAATAAAAACTGCTGTGTCTCATTCTACCAGTATAACAAGACATGTCGGCATTGATTTCGAGTCGATGGCTCAAATGACCTGGGAGCTATTGAAAAAATCGGGCGGTGTTTTTTCGCCAAAAATTGTGATTTTTCATTAAAATATTCATGAAAAATACAAATTCAAATTAAATCCTATAAAAACTGCTGTGTCTCATTCTACCAGTATAACAAGACATGTCGGCATTGATTTCGAGTCGATGGCTCAAATGACCTGGGAGCTATTGAAAAAATCGGGCGGTGTATTCGCCAAAAATGGTGATTTTTCATTCAAATATTCATGAAAAATACAAATTCCACTAAAATATGAATAAAAACTGCTGTGTCTCATTCTACCAGTATAACAAGACATGTCGGCATTGATTTCGAGTCGATGGCTCAAATGACCTGGGAGCTATTGAAAAAATCGGGCGGTGTATTCGCCAAAAATGATGATTTTTCATTCAGATATTCATGAAAAATACAAATTCCACTAAAATCCAATAAAAACTGCTGTGTCTCATTCTACCAGTATAACAAGACATGTTGACATTGATTTCGAGTCGATGGCTCAAATGACCTGGCAGCTATTGAAAAAATCGGGCGGTGTTTTCGCCAAAAATTGTGATTTTTCATTAAAATATTCATGAAAAATACCAATTCAAATTAAATCCTATAAAAACTGCTGTGTCTCATTCTACCAGTATAACAAGACATGTCGGCATTGATTTCGAGTCGATGGCTCAAATGACCTGGGAGCTATTGAAAAAATCGGGCGGTGTATTCGCCAAAAATGGTGATTTTTCATTAAAATATTCATGAAAAATAGAAATTCGTATTAAATCCAATAAAAACTGCCGTGTCTCATTCTACCAGTATAACAAGACATGTTGGCATTGATTTCGAGTCGATGGTTCAAATGACCTGGGAGCTATTGAAAAAATCGGGCGGTGTATTCATCAAAAATGGTGTTTTTTCATTAAAATATTCATGAAAAATACAAATTCAACTTGAATCCTATAAAAACTGCTGTGTCTCATTCTACCAGTATAACAAGACATGTCGGCATTGATTTCGAGTCGATGGCTCAAATGACCTGGGAGCTATTGCAAAAATCGGGCGGTGTATTCGCCAAAAATGGTGATTTTTCATTCAAATATTCATGAAAAATACAAATTCCACTAAAATCCAATAAAAACTGCTGTGTCTCATTCTGCAAGTATAACAAGACATGTCGGCATTGATTTCGAGACGATGGCTCAAATGACCTGGGAGCTATTGAAAAAATCGGGCGGTGTATTCACCAAAAATGGTGACTTTTCATTAAAATATTCATGAAAAATAGAAATTCGTATTAAATCCAATAAAACTGCTGTGTCTCATTCTACCAGTATAACAAGACATGTTGGCATTGATTTCGAGTCGATGGCTCAAATGACCTGGGAGCTATTGAAAAAATCGGGCGGTGTATGCGCCAAAAATGGTGATTTTTCATTCAAATATTCATGAAAAATACAAATTCAACTTAAATCCAATAAAAACTGCTGTGTCTCATTCTACCAGTATAACAAGACATGTTGACATTGATTTCGAGTCAATGGCTCAAATGACCTGGGAGCTATTGAAAAAATCGGGCGGTGTTTTCGCCAAAAATTGTGATTTTTCATTAAAATATTCATGAAAAATACAAATTCAAATTAAATCCTATAAAAACTGCTGTGTCTCATTCTACCAGTATAACAAGACATGTCGGCATTGATTTCGAGTCGATGGCTCAAATGACCTGGGAGCTATTGAAAAAATCGGGCGGTGTATTCGCCAAAAATGGTGATTTTTCATTCAAATATTCATGAAAAATACAAATTCCACTAAAATATGAATAAAAACTGCTGTGTCTCATTCTACCAGTATAACAAGACATGTCGGCATTGATTTCGAGTCGATGGCTCAAATGACCTGGGAGCTATTGAAAAAATCGGGCGGTGTATTCGCCAAAAATGGTGATTTTTCATTCAAATATTCATGAAAAATACAAATTCCACTAAAATATGAATAAAAACTGCTGTGTCTCATTCTACCAGTATAACAAGACATGTCGGCATTGATTTCGAGTCGATGGCTCAAATGACCTGGGAGCTATTGAAAAAATCGGGCGGTGTATTCGCCAAAAATGATGATTTTTCATTCAGATATTCATGAAAAATACAAATTCAACTTAAATCCAATAAAAACTGCTGTGTCTCATTCTACCAGTATAACAAGACATGTTGACATTGATTTCGAGTCAATGGCTCAAATGACCTGGGAGCTATTGAAAAAATCGGGCGGTGTTTTCGCCAAAAATTGTGATTTTTCATTAAAATATTCATGAAAAATACAAATTCAAATTAAATCCTATAAAAACTGCTGTGTCTCATTCTACCAGTATAACAAGACATGTCGGCATTGATTTCGAGTCGATGGCTCAAATGACCTGGGAGCTATTGAAAAAATCGGGCGGTGTATTCGCCAAAAATGGTGATTTTTCATTCAAATATTCATGAAAAATACAAATTCCACTAAAATATGAATAAAAACTGCTGTGTCTCATTCTACCAGTATAACAAGACATGTTGACATTGATTTCGAGTCGATGGCTCAAATGACCTGGCAGCTATTGAAAAAATCGGGCGGTGTTTTCGCCAAAAATTGTGATTTTTCATTAAAATATTCATGAAAAATACCAATTCAAATTAAATAATATAAAAACTGCTGTGTCTCATTCTACCAGTATAACAAGACATGTCGGCATTGATTTCGAGTCGATGGCTCAAATGACCTGGGAGCTATTGAAAAAATCGGGCGGTGTATTCGCCAAAAATGGTGACTTTTCATTAAAATATTCATGAAAAATAGAAATTCGTATTAAATCCAATAAAACTGCTGTGTCTCATTCTACCAGTATAACAAGACATGTTGGCATTGATTTTGAGTCGATGGCTCAAATGACCTGGGAGCTATTGAAAAAATCAGGCGGTGTATTCGCCAAAAATGGTGATTTTTCATTCAAATATTCAGGAAAAATAGAAATTCCACCAAAATCCAATAAAAACTGCTGTGTCTCATTCTACCAGTATAACAAGACATGTCGGCATTGATTTCGAGTCGATGGCTCAAATGACCTGGGAGCTATTGAAAAAATCGGGCCGTGTATTCGCCAAAAATGGTGATTTTTCATTCAGATATTCATGAAAAATAGAAATTCGTATTGAATCCAATAAAAACTGCTGTGTCTCATTCTACCAGTATAACAAGACATGTCGGCATTGATTTCGAGTCGATGGCTCAAATGACCTGGGAGCTATTGAAAAAATCGGGCGGTGTATTCGCCAAAAATGGTGATTTTTCATTCAGATATTCATGAAAAATACAAATTCCACTAAAATATGAATAAAAACTGCTGTGTCTCATTCTACCAGTATAACAAGACATGTCGGCATTGATTTCGAGTCGATGGCTCAAATGACCTGGGAGCTATTGAAAAAATCGGGCGGTGTATTCGCCAAAAATGGTGATTTTTCATTCAAATATTCATGAAAAATACAAATTCCACTAAAATATGAATAAAAACTGCTGTGTCTCATTCTACCAGTATAACAAGACATGTCGGCATTGATTTCGAGTCGATGGCTCAAATGACCTGGGAGCTATTGAAAAAATCGGGCGGTGTATTCGCCAAAAATGATGATTTTTCATTCAGATATTCATGAAAAATACAAATTCAACTTAAATCCAATAAAAACTGCTGTGTCTCATTCTACCAGTATAACAAGACATGTTGACATTGATTTCGAGTCAATGGCTCAAATGACCTGGGAGCTATTGAAAAAATCGGGCGGTGTTTTCGCCAAAAATTGTGATTTTTCATTAAAATATTCATGAAAAATACAAATTCAAATTAAATCCTATAAAAACTGCTGTGTCTCATTCTACCAGTATAACAAGACATGTCGGCATTGATTTCGAGTCGATGGCTCAAATGACCTGGGAGCTATTGAAAAAATCGGGCGGTGTATTCGCCAAAAATGGTGATTTTTCATTCAAATATTCATGAAAAATACAAATTCCACTAAAATATGAATAAAAACTGCTGTGTCTCATTCTACCAGTATAACAAGACATGTTGACATTGATTTCGAGTCGATGGCTCAAATGACCTGGCAGCTATTGAAAAAATCGGGCGGTGTTTTCGCCAAAAATTGTGATTTTTCATTAAAATATTCATGAAAAATACCAATTCAAATTAAATAATATAAAAACTGCTGTGTCTCATTCTACCAGTATAACAAGACATGTCGGCATTGATTTCGAGTCGATGGCTCAAATGACCTGGGAGCTATTGAAAAAATCGGGCGGTGTATTCGCCAAAAATGGTGACTTTTCATTAAAATATTCATGAAAAATAGAAATTCGTATTAAATCCAATACAAACTGCCGTGTCTCATTCTACCAGTATAACAAGACATGTTGGCATTGATTTCGAGTCGATGGTTCAAATGACCTGGGAGCTATTGAAAAAATCGGGCGGTGTATTCATCAAAAATGGTGTTTTTTCATTAAAATATTCATGAAAAATACAAATTCAACTTAAATCCTATAAAAACTGCTGTGTCTCATTCTACCAGTATAACAAGACATGTCGGCATTGATTTCGAGTCGATGGCTCAAATGACCTGGGAGCTATTGCAAAAATCGGGCGGTGTATTCGCCAAAAATGGTGATTTTTCATTCAAATATTCATGAAAAATACAAATTCCACTAAAATCCAATAAAAACTGCTGTGTCTCATTCTACCAGTATAACAAGACATGTCGGCATTGATTTCGAGTCGATGGCTCAAATGACCTGGGAGCTATTGAAAAAATCGGGCGGTGTATGCGCCAAAAATGGTGATTTTTCATTCAAATATTCATGAAAAATACAAATTCAACTTAAATCCAATAAAAACTGCTGTGTCTCATTCTACCAGTATAACAAGACATGTTGACATTGATTTCGAGTCAATGGCTCAAATGACCTGGGAGCTATTGAAAAAATCGGGCGGTGTTTTCGCCAAAAATTGTGATTTTTCATTAAAATATTCATGAAAAATACAAATTCAAATTAAATCCTATAAAAACTGCTGTGTCTCATTCTACCAGTATAACAAGACATGTCGGCATTGATTTCGAGTCGATGGCTCAAATGACCTGGGAGCTATTGAAAAAATCGGGCGGTGTATTCGCCAAAAATGGTGATTTTTCATTCAAATATTCATGAAAAATACAAATTCCACTAAAATATGAATAAAAACTGCTGTGTCTCATTCTACCAGTATAACAAGACATGTCGGCATTGATTTCGAGTCGATGGCTCAAATGACCTGGGAGCTATTGAAAAAATCGGGCGGTGTATTCGCCAAAAATGATGATTTTTCATTCAGATATTCATGAAAAATACAAATTCCACTAAAATCCAATAAAAACTGCTGTGTCTCATTCTACCAGTATAACAAGACATGTCGGCATTGATTTCGAGTCGATGGCTCAAATGACCTGGGAGCTATTGAAAAAATTGGGCGGTCTATTCGCCAAAAATGGTGATTTTTCATTCAAATATTCATGAAAAATACAAATTCCACTAAAATCCAATAAAAACTGCTGTGTCTCATTCTACCAGTATAACAAGACATGTCGGCATTGATTTCGAGTCGATGGCTCAAATGACCTGGGAGCTATTGAAAAAATCGGGCGGTGTTTTTTCGCCAAAAATTGTGATTTTTCATTAAAATATTCATGAAAAATACAAATTCAAATTAAATCCTATAAAAACTGCTGTGTCTCATTCTACCAGTATAACAAGACATGTCGGCATTGATTTCGAGTCGATGGCTCAAATGACCTGGGAGCTATTGAAAAAATCGGGCGGTGTATTCATCAAAAATGGTGTTTTTTCATTCAAATATTCATGAAAAATACAAATTCAACTTAAATCCTATAAAAACTGCTGTGTCTCATTCTACCAGTATAACAAGACATGTCGGCATTGATTTCGAGTCGATGGCTCAAATGACCTGGGAGCTATTGCAAAAATCGGGCGGTGTATTCGCCAAAAATGGTGATTTTTCATTCAAATATTCATGAAAAATACAAATTCCACTAAAATCCAATAAAAACTGCTGTGTCTCATTCTGCAAGTATAACAAGACATGTCGGCATTGATTTCGAGACGATGGCTCAAATGACCTGGGAGCTATTGAAAAAATCGGGCGGTGTATTCACCAAAAATGGTGACTTTTCATTAAAATATTCATGAAAAATAGAAATTCGTATTAAATCCAATAAAACTGCTGTGTCTCATTCTACCAGTATAACAAGACATGTTGGCATTGATTTTGAGTCGATGGCTCAAATGACCTGGGAGCTATTGAAAAAATCAGGCGGTGTATTCGCCAAAAATGGTGATTTTTCATTCAAATATTCAGGAAAAATAGAAATTCCACCAAAATCCAATAAAAACTGCTGTGTCTCATTCTACCAGTATAACAAGACATGTCGGCATTGATTTCGAGTCGATGGCTCAAATGACCTGGGAGCTATTGAAAAAATCGGGCCGTGTATTCGCCAAAAATGGTGATTTTTCATTCAGATATTCATGAAAAATAGAAATTCGTATTGAATCCAATAAAAACTGCTGTGTCTCATTCTACCAGTATAACAAGACATGTTGGCATTGATTTCGAGTCGATGGCTCAAATGACCTGGGAGCTATTGAAAAAATCGGGCGGTGTATTCGCCAAAAATGATGATTTTTCATTCAGATATTCATGAAAAATACAAATTCCACTAAAATATAAATAAAAACTGCTGTGTCTCATTCTACCAGTATAACAAGACATGTCGCCATTGATTTCGAGTCGATGGCTCAAATGACCTGGGAGCTATTGAAAAAATCGGGCGGTGTATTCGCCAAAAATGGTGATTTTTCATTCAAATATTCATGAAAAATACAAATTCAACTTAAATCCAATAAAAACTGCTGTGTCTCATTCTACCAGTATAACAAGACATGTCGGCATTGATTTCGAGTCGATGGCTCAAATGACCTGGGAGCTATTGAAAAAATCGGGCGGTGTATTCGCCAAAAATGGTGACTTTTCATTAAAATATTCATGAAAAATAGAAATTCGTATTAAATCCAATAAAAACTGCCGTGTCTCATTCTACCAGTATAACAAGACATGTTGGCATTGATTTCGAGTCGATGGTTCAAATGACCTGGGAGCTATTGAAAAAATCAGGCGGTGTATTCATCAAAAATGGTGTTTTTTCATTAAAATATTCATGAAAAATACAAATTCAACTTAAATCCTATAAAAACTGCTGTGTCTCATTCTACCAGTATAACAAGACATGTTGGCATTGATTTCGAGTCGATGGTTCAAATGACCTGGGAGCTATTGAAAAAATCAGGCGGTGTATTCATCAAAAATGGTGTTTTTTCATTAAAATATTCATGAAAAATACAAATTCAACTTAAATCCAATAAAAACTGCTGTGTCTCATTCTACCAGTATAACAAGACATGTTGGCATTGATTTTGAGTCGATGGCTCAAATGACCTGGGAGCTATTGCAAAAATCGGGCGGTGTATTCGCCAAAAATGGTGATTTTTCATTCAAATATTCATGAAAAATACAAATTCCACTAAAATCCAATAAAAACTGCTGTGTCTCATTCTACCAGTATAACAAGACATGTCGGCATTGATTTCGAGTCGATGGCTCAAATGACCTGGGAGCTATTGAAAAAATCGGGCATTGTATTCGCCAAAAATGGTGATTTTTCATTCAAATATTCATGAAAAATACAAATTCCACTAAAATATGAATAAAAACTGCTGTGTCTCATTCTACCAGTATAACAAGACATGTCGGCATTGATTTCGAGTCGATGGCTCAAATGACCTGGGAGCTATTGAAAAAATCGGGCGGTGTATTCGCCAAAAATGATGATTTTTCATTCAGATATTCATGAAAAATACAAATTCCACTAAAATCCAATAAAAACTGCTGTGTCTCATTCTACCAGTATAACAAGACATGTCGGCATTGATTTCGAGTCGATGTCTCAAATGACCTGGGAGCTATTGAAAAAATCGGGCGGTGTATTCGCCAAAAATGGTGATTTTTCATTAAAATATTCATGAAAAATACAAATTCCTATTAAATCCAATAAAAACTGCTGTGTCTCATTCTATCAGTATAACAAGACATGTCGGCATTGATTGTGAGTCGATGGCTCAAATGACCTGGGAGCTATTGAAAAAATCGGGCGGTCTATTCGCCAAAAATGGTGATTTTTCATTCAAATATTCATGAAAAATACAAATTCCACTAAAATCCAATAAAAACTGCTGTGTCTCATTCTACCAGTATAACAAGACATGTCGGCATTGATTTCGAGTCGATGGCTCAAATGACCTGGGAGCTATTGAAAAAATCGGGCGGTCTATTCGCCAAAAATGGTGATTTTTCATTCAAATATTCATGAAAAATACAAATTCCACTAAAATCCAATAAAAACTGCTGTGTCTCATTCTACCAGTATAACAAGACATGTCGGCATTGATTTCGAGTCGATGGCTCAAATGACCTGGGAGCTATTGAAAAAATCGGGCGGTGTATGCGCCAAAAATGGTGATTTTTCATTCAAATATTCATGAAAAATACAAATTCAACTTAAATCCAATAAAAACTGCTGTGTCTCATTCTACCAGTATAACAAGACATGTTGACATTGATTTCGAGTCGATGGCTCAAATGACCTGGGAGCTATTGAAAAAATCGGGCGGTGTTTTCGCCAAAAATTGTGATTTTTCATTAAAATATTCATGAAAAATACAAATTCAAATTAAATCCTATAAAAACTGCTGTGTCTCATTCTACCAGTATAACAAGACATGTCGGCATTGATTTCGAGTCGATGGCTCAAATGACCTGGGAGCTATTGAAAAAATCGGGCGGTGTATTCGCCAAAAATGGTGATTTTTCATTCAAATATTCATGAAAAATACAAATTCCACTAAAATATGAATAAAAACTGCTGTGTCTCATTCTACCAGTATAACAAGACATGTCGGCATTGATTTCGAGTCGATGGCTCAAATGACCTGGGAGCTATTGAAAAAATCGGGCGGTGTATTCGCCAAAAATGATGATTTTTCATTCAGATATTCATGAAAAATACAAATTCCACTAAAATCCAATAAAAACTGCTGTGTCTCATTCTACCAGTATAACAAGACATGTCGGCATTGATTTCGAGTCGATGGCTCAAATGACCTGGGAGCTATTGAAAAAATTGGGCGGTCTATTCGCCAAAAATGGTGATTTTTCATTCAAATATTCATGAAAAATACAAATTCCACTAAAATCCAATAAAAACTGCTGTGTCTCATTCTACCAGTATAACAAGACATGTCGGCATTGATTTCGAGTCGATGGCTCAAATGACCTGGGAGCTATTGAAAAAATCGGGCGGTGTTTTTTCGCCAAAAATTGTGATTTTTCATTAAAATATTCATGAAAAATACAAATTCAAATTAAATCCTATAAAAACTGCTGTGTCTCATTCTACCAGTATAACAAGACATGTCGGCATTGATTTCGAGTCGATGGCTCAAATGACCTGGGAGCTATTGAAAAAATCGGGCGGTGTATTCATCAAAAATGGTGTTTTTTCATTCAAATATTCATGAAAAATACAAATTCAACTTAAATCCTATAAAAACTGCTGTGTCTCATTCTACCAGTATAACAAGACATGTCGGCATTGATTTCGAGTCGATGGCTCAAATGACCTGGGAGCTATTGCAAAAATCGGGCGGTGTATTCGCCAAAAATGGTGATTTTTCATTCAAATATTCATGAAAAATACAAATTCCACTAAAATCCAATAAAAACTGCTGTGTCTCATTCTGCAAGTATAACAAGACATGTCGGCATTGATTTCGAGACGATGGCTCAAATGACCTGGGAGCTATTGAAAAAATCGGGCGGTGTATTCACCAAAAATGGTGACTTTTCATTAAAATATTCATGAAAAATAGAAATTCGTATTAAATCCAATAAAACTGCTGTGTCTCATTCTACCAGTATAACAAGACATGTTGGCATTGATTTTGAGTCGATGGCTCAAATGACCTGGGAGCTATTGAAAAAATCAGGCGGTGTATTCGCCAAAAATGGTGATTTTTCATTCAAATATTCAGGAAAAATAGAAATTCCACCAAAATCCAATAAAAACTGCTGTGTCTCATTCTACCAGTATAACAAGACATGTCGGCATTGATTTCGAGTCGATGGCTCAAATGACCTGGGAGCTATTGAAAAAATCGGGCCGTGTATTCGCCAAAAATGGTGATTTTTCATTCAGATATTCATGAAAAATAGAAATTCGTATTGAATCCAATAAAAACTGCTGTGTCTCATTCTACCAGTATAACAAGACATGTTGGCATTGATTTCGAGTCGATGGCTCAAATGACCTGGGAGCTATTGAAAAAATCGGGCGGTGTATTCGCCAAAAATGATGATTTTTCATTCAGATATTCATGAAAAATACAAATTCCACTAAAATATAAATAAAAACTGCTGTGTCTCATTCTACCAGTATAACAAGACATGTCGCCATTGATTTCGAGTCGATGGCTCAAATGACCTGGGAGCTATTGAAAAAATCGGGCGGTGTATTCGCCAAAAATGGTGATTTTTCATTCAAATATTCATGAAAAATACAAATTCAACTTAAATCCAATAAAAACTGCTGTGTCTCATTCTACCAGTATAACAAGACATGTTGGCATTGATTTCGAGTCGATGGTTCAAATGACCTGGGAGCTATTGAAAAAATCAGGCGGTGTATTCATCAAAAATGGTGTTTTTTCATTAAAATATTCATGAAAAATACAAATTCAACTTAAATCCAATAAAAACTGCTGTGTCTCATTCTACCAGTATAACAAGACATGTTGGCATTGATTTTGAGTCGATGGCTCAAATGACCTGGGAGCTATTGCAAAAATCGGGCGGTGTATTCGCCAAAAATGGTGATTTTTCATTCAAATATTCATGAAAAATACAAATTCCACTAAAATCCAATAAAAACTGCTGTGTCTCATTCTACCAGTATAACAAGACATGTCGGCATTGATTTCGAGTCGATGGCTCAAATGACCTGGGAGCTATTGAAAAAATCGGGCGATGTATTCGCCAAAAATGGTGATTTTTCATTCAAATATTCATGAAAAATACAAATTCCACTAAAATATGAATAAAAACTGCTGTGTCTCATTCTACCAGTATAACAAGACATGTCGGCATTGATTTCGAGTCGATGGCTCAAATGACCTGGGAGCTATTGAAAAAATCGGGCGGTGTATTCGCCAAAAATGATGATTTTTCATTCAGATATTCATGAAAAATACAAATTCCACTAAAATCCAATAAAAACTGCTGTGTCTCATTCTACCAGTATAACAAGACATGTCGGCATTGATTTCGAGTCGATGTCTCAAATGACCTGGGAGCTATTGAAAAAATCGGGCGGTGTATTCGCCAAAAATGGTGATTTTTCATTAAAATATTCATGAAAAATACAAATTCCTATTAAATCCAATAAAAACTGCTGTGTCTCATTCTATCAGTATAACAAGACATGTCGGCATTGATTGTGAGTCGATGGCTCAAATGACCTGGGAGCTATTGAAAAAATCGGGCGGTCTATTCGCCAAAAATGGTGATTTTTCATTCAAATATTCATGAAAAATACAAATTCCACTAAAATCCAATAAAAACTGCTGTGTCTCATTCTACCAGTATAACAAGACATGTCGGCATTGATTTCGAGTCGATGGCTCAAATGACCTGGGAGCTATTGAAAAAATCGGGCGGTCTATTCGCCAAAAATGGTGATTTTTCATTCAAATATTCATGAAAAATACAAATTCCACTAAAATCCAATAAAAACTGCTGTGTCTCATTCTACCAGTATAACAAGACATGTCGGCATTGATTTCGAGTCGATGGCTCAAATGACCTGGGAGCTATTGAAAAAATCGGGCGGTGTATGCGCCAAAAATGGTGATTTTTCATTCAAATATTCATGAAAAATACAAATTCAACTTAAATCCAATAAAAACTGCTGTGTCTCATTCTACCAGTATAACAAGACATGTTGACATTGATTTCGAGTCGATGGCTCAAATGACCTGGGAGCTATTGAAAAAATCGGGCGGTGTTTTCGCCAAAAATTGTGATTTTTCATTAAAATATTCATGAAAAATACAAATTCAAATTAAATCCTATAAAAACTGCTGTGTCTCATTCTACCAGTATAACAAGACATGTCGGCATTGATTTCGAGTCGATGGCTCAAATGACCTGGGAGCTATTGAAAAAATCGGGCGGTGTATTCGCCAAAAATGGTGATTTTTCATTCAAATATTCATGAAAAATACAAATTCCACTAAAATATGAATAAAAACTGCTGTGTCTCATTCTACCAGTATAACAAGACATGTCGGCATTGATTTCGAGTCGATGGCTCAAATGACCTGGGAGCTATTGAAAAAATCGGGCGGTGTATTCGCCAAAAATGATGATTTTTCATTCAGATATTCATGAAAAATACAAATTCCACTAAAATCCAATAAAAACTGCTGTGTCTCATTCTACCAGTATAACAAGACATGTCGGCATTGATTTCGAGTCGATGTCTCAAATGACCTGGGAGCTATTGAAAAAATCGGGCGGTGTATTCGCCAAAAATGGTGATTTTTCATTAAAATATTCATGAAAAATACAAATTCCTATGAAATCCAATAAAAACTGCTGTGTCTCATTCTACCAGTATAACAAGACATGTCGGCATTGATTGTGAGTCGATGGCTCAAATGACCTGGGAGCTATTGAAAAAATTGGGCGGTCTATTCGCCAAAAATGGTGATTTTTCATTCAAATATTCATGAAAAATACAAATTCCACTAAAATCCAATAAAAACTGCTGTGTCTCATTCTACCAGTATAACAAGACATGTCGGCATTGATTTCGAGTCGATGGCTCAAATGACCTGGGAGCTATTGAAAAAATCGGGCGGTGTATGCGCCAAAAATGGTGATTTTTCATTCAAATATTCATGAAAAATACAAATTCAACTTAAATCCAATAAAAACTGCTGTGTCTCATTCTACCAGTATAACAAGACATGTTGACATTGATTTCGAGTCAATGGCTCAAATGACCTGGGAGCTATTGAAAAAATCGGGCGGTGTTTTCGCCAAAAATTGTGATTTTTCATTAAAATATTCATGAAAAATATAAATTCGTATTAAATACAATAAAACTGCTGTGTCTCATTCTACCAGTATAACAAGACATGTCGGCATTGATTTCGAGTCGATGGCTCAAATGACCTGGGAGCTATTGAAAGAAATCGGGCGGTGTATTCGCCAAAAATGGTGATTTTTCATTCAAATATTCATGAAAAATACAAATTCCACTAAAATATGAATAAAAACTGCTGTGTCTCATTCTACCAGTATAACAAGACATGTCGGCATTGATTTCGAGTCGATGGCTCAAATGACCTGGGAGCTATTGAAAAAATCGGGCGGTGTATTCGCCAAAAATGGTGATTTTTCATTAAAATATTCATGAAAAATACAAATTCCACTAAAATCCAATAAAAACTGCTGTGTCTCATTCTACCAGTATAACAAGACATGTCGGCATTGATTTCGAGTCGATGTCTCAAATGACCTGGGAGCTATTGAAAAAATCGGGCGGTGTATTCGCCAAAAATGGTGATTTTTCATTAAAATATTCATGAAAAATACAAATTCCTATTAAATCCAATAAAAACTGCTGTGTCTCATTCTACCAGTATAACAAGACATGTCGGCATTGATTTCGAGTCGATGGCTCAAATGACCTGGGAGCTATTGAAAAAATCGGGCGGTGTATGCGCCAAAAATGGTGATTTTTCGTTCAAATATTCATGAAAAATACAAATTCAACTTAAATCCTATAAAAACTGCTGTGTCTCATTCTACCAGTATAACAAGACATGTCGGCATTGATTTCGACTCGATGGCTCAAATGACCTGGGAGCTATTGAAAAAATCGGGCGGTGTATTCGCCAAAAATGGTGACTTTTCATTAAAATATTCATGAAAAATACAAATTCGTATTAAATCCAATAAAAACTGCTGTGTCTCATTCTACCAGTATAACAAGACATGTCGGCATTGATTTCGAGTCGATGGCTCAAATGACCTGGGAGCTATTGCAAAAATCGGGCGGTGTATTCGCCAAAAATGGTGATTTTTCATTCAAATATTCATGAAAAATACAAATTCCACTAAAATCCAATAAAAACTGCTGTGTCTCATTCTACCAGTATATCAAGACATGTCGGCATTGATTTCGAGTCGATGGCTCAAATGACCTGGGAGCTATTGAAAAAATCGGGCGGTGTATTCGCCAAAAATGGTGATTTTTCATTAAAATATTCATGAAAAATAGAAATTCAACTAAAATCCTATAAAAACTGCTGTGTCTCATTCTACCAGTATAACAAGACATGTCGGCATTGATTTCGAGTCGATGGCTCAAATGACCTGGGAGCTATTGAAAAAATCGGGCGGTGTATTCGCCAAAAATGGTGATTTTTCATTCAAATATTCATGAAAAATACAAATTCCACTAAAATCCAATAAAAACTGCTGTGTCTCATTCTACCAGTATAACAAGACATGTCGGCATTGATTTCGAGTCGATGGCTCAAATGACCTGGGAGCTATTGAAAAAATCGGGCGGTGTATTCGCCAAAAATGATGATTTTTCATTAAAATATTCATGAAAAATACAAATTCCACTAAAATATGAATAAAAACTGCTGTGTCTCATTCTACCAGTATAACAAGATATGTTGACATTGATTTCGAGTCGATGGCTCAAATGACCTGGGAGCTATTGAAAAAATCGGGCGGTGTTTTCGCCAAAAATTGTGATTTTTCATTAAAATATTCATGAAAAATACAAATTCAAATTAAATCCTATAAAAACTGCTGTGTCTCATTCTACCAGTATAACAAGACATGTCGGCATTGATTTCGAGTCGATGTCTCAAATGACCTGGGAGCTATTGAAAAAATTGGGCGGTGTATTCGCCAAAAATGGTGATTTTTCATTCAAATATTCATGAAAAATACAAATTCAACTTAAATCCAATAAAAACTGCTGTGTCTCATTCCACCAGTATAACAAGACATGTCGGCATTGATTTCGAGTCAATGGCTCAAATGACCTGGGAGCTATTGAAAAAATCGGGCGGTGTATGCGCCAAAAATGGTGATTTTTCATTAAAATATTCATGAAAAATACAAATTCAACTTAAATCCTATAAAAACTGCTGTGTCTCATTCTACCAGTATAACAAGACATGTCGGCATTGATTTCGACTCGATGGCTCAAATGACCTGGGAGCTATTGAAAAAATCGGGCGGTGTATTCGCCAAAAATGGTGACTTTTCATTAAAATATTCATGAAAAATAGAAATTCGTATTAAATCCAATAAAAACTGCTGTGTCTCATTCTACCAGTATAACAAGACATGTTGGCATTGATTTCGAGTCGATGGCTCAAATGACCTGGGAGCTATTGAAAAAATCGGGCGGTGTATTCGCCAAAAATGATGATTTTTCCTTCAGATATTCATGAAAAGTACAAATTCCACTAAAATCCAATAAAAACTGCTGTGTCTCATTCTACCAGTATAACAAGACATGTCGGCATTGATTTCGACTCGATGGCTCAAATGACCTGGGAGCTATTGAAAAAATCGGGCGGTCTATTTGCCAAAAATGGTGATTTTTCATTCAAATATTCATGAAAAATACAAATTCCACTAAAATCCAATAAAAACTGCTGTGTCTCATTCTACCAGTATAACAAGACATGTCGGCATTGATTTCGAGTCGATGGCTCAAATGACCTGGGAGCTATTGAAAAAATCGGGCGGTGTATGCGCCAAAAATGGTGATTTTTCATTAAAATATTCATGAAAAATACAAATTCCACTAAAATCCAATAAAAACTGTTGTGTCTCATTCTACCAGTATAACAAGACATGTCGGCATTGATTTCGAGTCGATGGCTCAAATGACCTGGGAGCTATTGAAAAAATCGGATGGTGTATTCGCCAAAAATGGTGATTTTTCATTAAAATATTCATGAAAAATAGAAATTCGTATTAAATCCAATAAAAACTGCTGTGTCTCATTCTACCAGTATAACAAGACATGTCGGCATTGATTTCGAGTCGATGGCTCAAATGACCTGGGAGCTATTGAAAAAATCGGGCGGTGTATTCGTCAAAAATGATGATTTTTCATTCAGATATTCATGAAAAATACAAATTCCACTAAAATCCAATAAAAACTGCTGTGTCTCATTCTACCAGTATAACAAGACATGTCGGCATTGATTTCGACTCGATGGCTCAAATGACCTGGGAGCTATTGAAAAAATCGGGCGGTGTATTCGCCAAAAATGGTGACTTTTCATTAAAATATTCATGAAAAATAGAAATTCGTATTAAATCCAATAAAAACTGCTGTGTCTCATTCTACCAGTATAACAAGACATGTCGGCATTGATTTCGAGTCGATGGCTCAAATGACCTGGGAGCTATTGAAAAAATCGGATGGTGTATTCGCCAAAAATGGTGATTTTTCGTTAAAATATTCATGAAAAATACAAATTCGTATTAAATCCAATAAAAACTGCTGTATCTCATTCTACCAGTATAACAAGACATGTTGGCATTGATTTCGAGTCGATGGCTCAAATGACCTGGGAGCTATTGCAAAAATCGGGCGGTGTATTCGCCAAAAATGGTGATTTTTCATTCAAATATTCATGAAAAATACAAATTCCACTAAAATCCAATAAAAACTGCTGTGTCTCATTCTACCAGTATATCAAGACATGTCGGCATTGATTTCGAGTCGATGGCTCAAATGACCTGGGAGCTATTGAAAAAATCGGGCGGTGTATTCGCCAAAAATGGTGATTTTTCATTAAAATATTCATGAAAAATAGAAATTCAACTAAAATCCTATAAAAACTGCTGTGTCTCATTCTACCAGTATAACAAGACATGTCGGCATTGATTTCGAGTCGATGGCTCAAATGACCTGGGAGCTATTGAAAAAATCGGGCGGTGTATTCGCCAAAAATGGTGATTTTTCATTCAAATATTCATGAAAAATACAAATTCCACTAAAATCCAATAAAAACTGCTGTGTCTCATTCTACCAGTATAACAAGACATGTCGGCATTGATTTCGAGTCGATGGCTCAAATGACCTGGGAGCTATTGAAAAAATCGGGCGGTGTATTCGCCAAAAATGATGATTTTTCATTAAAATATTCATGAAAAATACAAATTCCACTAAAATATGAATAAAAACTGCTGTGTCTCATTCTACCAGTATAACAAGATATGTTGACATTGATTTCGAGTCGATGGCTCAAATGACCTGGGAGCTATTGAAAAAATCGGGCGGTGTTTTCGCCAAAAATTGTGATTTTTCATTAAAATATTCATGAAAAATACAAATTCAAATTAAATCCTATAAAAACTGCTGTGTCTCATTCTACCAGTATAACAAGACATGTCGGCATTGATTTCGAGTCGATGTCTCAAATGACCTGGGAGCTATTGAAAAAATTGGGCGGTGTATTCGCCAAAAATGGTGATTTTTCATTCAAATATTCATGAAAAATACAAATTCAACTTAAATCCAATAAAAACTGCTGTGTCTCATTCCACCAGTATAACAAGACATGTCGGCATTGATTTCGAGTCAATGGCTCAAATGACCTGGGAGCTATTGAAAAAATCGGGCGGTGTATGCGCCAAAAATGGTGATTTTTCATTAAAATATTCATGAAAAATACAAATTCAACTTAAATCCTATAAAAACTGCTGTGTCTCATTCTACCAGTATAACAAGACATGTCGGCATTGATTTCGACTCGATGGCTCAAATGACCTGGGAGCTATTGAAAAAATCGGGCGGTGTATTCGCCAAAAATGGTGACTTTTCATTAAAATATTCATGAAAAATAGAAATTCGTATTAAATCCAATAAAAACTGCTGTGTCTCATTCTACCAGTATAACAAGACATGTTGGCATTGATTTCGAGTCGATGGCTCAAATGACCTGGGAGCTATTGAAAAAATCGGGCGGTGTATTCGCCAAAAATGATGATTTTTCCTTCAGATATTCATGAAAAGTACAAATTCCACTAAAATCCAATAAAAACTGCTGTGTCTCATTCTACCAGTATAACAAGACATGTCGGCATTGATTTCGACTCGATGGCTCAAATGACCTGGGAGCTATTGAAAAAATCGGGCGGTGTATTCGCCAAAAATGGTGACTTTTCATTAAAATATTCATGAAAAATAGAAATTCGTATTAAATCCAATAAAAACTGCTGTGTCTCATTCTACCAGTATAACAAGACATGTTGGCATTGATTTCGAGTCGATGGCTCAAATGACCTGGGAGCTATTGAAAAAATCGGGCGGTGTATTCGCCAAAAATTATGATTTTTCATTCAGATATTCATGAAAAATACAAATTCCACTAAAATATAAATAAAAACTGCTGTGTCTCATTCTACCAGTATAACAAGACATGTCGCCATTGATTTCGAGTCGATGGCTCAAATGACCTGGGAGCTATTGAAAAAATCGGGCGGTCTATTTGCCAAAAATGGTGATTTTTCATTCAAATATTCATGAAAAATACAAATTCCACTAAAATCCAATAAAAACTCCTGTGTCTCATTCTACCAGTATAACAAGACATGTCGGCATTGATTTCGAGTCGATGGCTCAAATGACCTGGGAGCTATTGAAAAAATCGGGCGGTGTATGCGCCAAAAATGGTGATTTTTCATTAAAATATTCATGAAAAATACAAATTCCACTAAAATCCAATAAAAACTGTTGTGTCTCATTCTACCAGTATAACAAGACATGTCGGCATTGATTTCGAGTCGATGGCTCAAATGACCTGGGAGCTATTGAAAAAATCGGATGGTGTATTCGCCAAAAATGGTGATTTTTCATTAAAATATTCATGAAAAATACAAATTCGTATTAAATCCAATAAAAACTGCTGTGTCTCATTCTACCAGTATAACAAGACATGTCGGCATTGATTTCGAGTCGATGGCTCAAATGACCTGGGAGCTATTGAAAAAATCGGGCGGTGTATTCGTCAAAAATGATGATTTTTCATTCAGATATTCATGAAAAATACAAATTCCACTAAAATCCAATAAAAACTGCTGTGTCTCATTCTACCAGTATAACAAGACATGTCGGCATTGATTTCGACTCGATGGCTCAAATGACCTGGGAGCTATTGAAAAAATCGGGCGGTGTATTCGCCAAAAATGGTGACTTTTCATTAAAATATTCATGAAAAATAGAAATTCGTATTAAATCCAATAAAAACTGCTGTGTCTCATTCTACCAGTATAACAAGACATGTCGGCATTGATTTCGAGTCGATGGCTCAAATGACCTGGGAGCTATTGAAAAAATCGGATGGTGTATTCGCCAAAAATGGTGATTTTTCGTTAAAATATTCATGAAAAATAGAAATTCGTATTAAATCCAATAAAAACTGCTGTGTCTCATTCTACCAGTATAACAAGACATGTTGGCATTGATTTCGAGTCGATGGCTCAAATGACCTGGGAGCTATTGAAAAAATTGGGCGGTGTATTCGCCAAAAATGATGATTTTTCATTCAGATATTCATGAAAAATACAAATTCCACTAAAATCCAATAAAAACTGCTGTGTCTCATTCTACCAGTATAACAAGACATGTCAGCATTGATTTCGACTCGATGGCTCAAATGACCTGGGAGCTATTGAAAAAATCGGGCGGTGTATTCGCCAAAAATGGTGACTTTTCATTAAAATATTCATGAAAAATAGAAATTCGTATTAAATCCAATAAAAACTGCTGTGTCTCATTCTACCAGTATAACAAGACATGTCGGCATTGATTTCGAGTCGATGGCTCAAATGACCTGGGAGCTATTGAAAAAATCGGATGGTGTATTCGCCAAAAATGGTGATTTTTCGTTAAAATATTCATGAAAAATAGAAATTCGTATTAAATCCAATAAAAACTGCTGTGTCTCATTCTACCAGTATAACAAGACATGTTGGCATTGATTTCGAGTCGATGGCTCAAATGACCTGGGAGCTATTGAAAAAATCGGGCGGTGTATTCGCCAAAAATGATGATTTTTCATTCAGATATTCATGAAAAATACAAATTCCACTAAAATCCAATAAAAACTGCTGTGTCTCATTCTACCAGTATAACAAGACATGTCGGCATTGATTTCGACTCGATGGCTCAAATGACCTGGGAGCTATTGAAAAAATTGGGCGGTGTATTCGCCAAAAATGGTGACTTTTCATTCAAATATTCATGAAAAATACAAATTCCACTAAAATCCAATAAAAACTGCTGTGTCTCATTCTACCAGTATAACAAGACATGTCGGCATTGATTTCGAGTCGATGGCTCAAATGACCTGGGAGCTATTGAAAAAATCGGGCGGTGTATGCGCCAAAAATGGTGATTTTTCATTAAAATATTCATGAAAAATACAAATTCAACTAAAATCCATTAAAAACTGTTGTGTCTCATTCTACCAGTATAACAAGACATGTCGGCATTGATTTCGAGTCGATGGCTCAAATGACCTGGGAGCTATTGAAAAAATCGGATGGTGTATTCGCCAAAAATGGTGATTTTTCATTAAAATATTCATGAAAAATAGAAATTCGTATTAAATCCAATAAAAACTGCTGTGTCTCATTCTACCAGTATAACAAGACATGTCGGCATTGATTTCGACTCGATGGCTCAAATGACCTGGGAGCTATTGAAAAAATCGGGCGGTGTATTCGCCAAAAATGGTGACTTTTCATTAAAATATTCATGAAAAATAGAAATTCGTATTAAATCCTATAAAAACTGCTGTGTCTCATTCTACCAGTATAACAAGATATGTTGGCATTGATTTCGAGTCGATGGCTCAAATGACCTGGGAGCTATTGAAAAAATCGGGCGGTGTATTCGCCAAAAATGATGATTTTTCATTCAGATATTCATGAAAAGTACAAATTCCACTAAAATCCAATAAAAACTGCTGTGTCTCATTCTACCAGTATAACAAGACATGTCGGCATTGATTTCGACTCGATGGCTCAAATGACCTGGGAGCTATTGAAAAAATCGGGCGGTGTATTCGCCAAAAATGGTGACTTTTCATTAAAATATTCATGAAAAATAGAAATTCGTATTAAATCCAATAAAAACTGCTGTGTCTCATTCTACCAGTATAACAAGACATGTCGCCATTGATTTCGAGTCGATGGCTCAAATGACCTGGGAGCTATTGAAAAAATCGGATGGTGTATTCGCCAAAAATGGTGATTTTTCGTTAAAATATTCATGAAAAATAGAAATTCGTATTAAATCCAATAAAAACTGCTGTGTCTCATTCTACCAGTATAACAAGACATGTCGCCATTGATTTCGAGTCGATGGCTCAAATGACCTGGGAGCTATTGAAAAAATCGGATGGTGTATTCGCCAAAAATGGTGATTTTTCGTTAAAATATTCATGAAAAATAGAAATTCGTATTAAATCCAATAAAAACTGCTGTGTCTCATTCTACCAGTATAACAAGACATGTTGGCATTGATTTCGAGTCGATGGCTCAAATGACCTGGGAGCTATTGAAAAAATCGGGCGGTGTATTCGCCAAAAATGATGATTTTTCATTCAGATATTCATGAAAAATACAAATTCCACTAAAATCCAATAAAAACTGCTGTGTCTCATTCTACCAGTATAACAAGACATGTCGGCATTGATTTCGACTCGATGGCTCAAATGACCTGGGAGCTATTGAAAAAATCGGGCTGTGTATGCGCCAAAAATGGTGATTTTTCATTAAAATATTCATGAAAAATACAAATTCAACTAAAATCCAATAAAAACTGTTGTGTCTCATTCTACCAGTATAACAAGACATGTCGGCATTGATTTCGAGTCGATGGCTCAAATGACCTGGGAGCTATTGAAAAAATCGGATGGTGTATTCGCCAAAAATGGTGATTTTTCATTAAAATATTCATGAAAAATAGAAATTCGTATTAAATCCAATAAAAACTGCTGTGTCTCATTCTACCAGTATAACAAGACATGTCGGCATTGATTTCGACTCGATGGCTCAAATGACCTGGGAGCTATTGAAAAAATCGGGCGGTGTATTCGCCAAAAATGGTGACTTTTCATTAAAATATTCATGAAAAATAGAAATTCGTATTAAATCCTATAAAAACTGCTGTGTCTCATTCTACCAGTATAACAAGACATGTTGGCATTGATTTCGAGTCGATGGCTCAAATGACCTGGGAGCTATTGAAAAAATCGGGCGGTGTATTCGCCAAAAATGATGATTTTTCATTCAGATATTCATGAAAAGTACAAATTCCACTAAAATCCAATAAAAACTGCTGTGTCTCATTCTACCAGTATAACAAGACATGTCGGCATTGATTTCGACTCGATGGCTCAAATGACCTGGGAGCTATTGAAAAAATCGGGCGGTGTATTCGCCAAAAATGGTGACTTTTCATTAAAATATTCATGAAAAATAGAAATTCGTATTAAATCCAATAAAAACTGCTGTGTCTCATTCTACCAGTATAACAAGACATGTTGGCATTGATTTCGAGTCGATGGCTCAAATGACCTGGGAGCTATTGAAAAAATCGGGCGGTGTATTCGCCAAAATGGTGATTTTTTCATTAAAACATTCATGAAAAATAGAAATTCGTATTAAATCCAATAAAAACTGCTGTGTCTCATTCTACCAGTATAACAAGACATGTCGGCATTGATTTCGACTCGATGGCTCAAATGACCTGGGAGCTATTGAAAAAATCGGGCGGTGTATTCGCCAAAAATGGTGACTTTTCATTCAAATATTCATGAAAAATACAAATTCCACTAAAATCCAATAAAAACTGCTGTGTCTCATTCTACCAGTATAACAAGACATGTCGGCATTGATTTCGAGTCGATGGCTCAAATGACCTGGGAGCTATTGAAAAAATCGGGCGGTGTATTCGCCAAAAATTATGATTTTTCATTCAGATATTCATGAAAAATACAAATTCCACTAAAATCCAATAAAAACTGCTGTGTCTCATTCTACCAGTATAACAAGACATGTCGGCATTGATTTCGACTCGATGGCTCAAATGACCTGGGAGCTATTGAAAAAATCGGGCGGTGTATTCGCCAAAAATGGTGACTTTTCATTCAAATATTCATGAAAAATACAAATTCCACTAAAATCCAATAAAAACTGCTGTGTCTCATTCTACCAGTGTAACAAGACATGTCGGCATTGATTTCGAGTCGATGGCTCAAATGACCTGGGAGCTATTGAAAAAATCGGGCAGTGTATGCGCCAAAAATGGTGATTTTTCATTAAAATATTCATGAAAAATACAAATTCCACTAAAATCCAATAAAAACTGTTGTGTCTCATTCTACCAGTATAACAAGACATGTCGGCATTGATTTCGAGTCGATGGCTCAAATGACCTGGGAGCTATTGAAAAAATCGGATGGTGTATTCGCCAAAAATGGTGATTTTTCATTAAAATATTCATGAAAAATACAAATTCCACTAAAATCCAATAAAAACTGTTGTGTCTCATTCTACCAGTATAACAAGACATGTCGGCATTGATTTCGAGTCGATGGCTCAAATGACCTGGGAGCTATTGAAAAAATCGGATGGTGTATTCGCCAAAAATGGTGATTTTTCATTAAAATATTCATGAAAAATACAAATTCGTATTAAATCCAATAAAAACTGCTGTGTCTCATTCTACCAGTATAACAAGACATGTCGGCATTGATTTCGAGTCGATGGCTCAAATGACCTGGGAGCTATTGAAAAAATCGGGCGGTGTATTCGCCAAAAATGATGATTTTTCATTCAAATATTCATGAAAAATACAAATTCCACTAAAATCCAATAAAAACTGCTGTGTCTCATTCTACCAGTATAACAAGACATGTCGGCATTGATTTCGAGTCGATGGCTCAAATGACCCGGGAGCTATTGAAAAAATCGGGCGGTGTATTCGCCAAAAATGGTGATTTTTCATTCAAATATTCATGAAAAATACAAATTCCACTAAAATATAAATAAAAACTGCTGTGTCTCATTCTACCAGTATCACAAGACATGTTGGCATTGATTTCGAGTCGATAGCTCAAATGACCTGGGAGCTATTGAAAAAATCGGGCGGTGTATTCGCCAAAAATGGTGATTTTTCATTCAAATATTCATGAAAAATACAAATTCGTATTAAATCCTATAAAAACTGCTGTGTCTCATTCTACCAGTATAACAAGACATGTCAGAATTGATTTCGAGTCGATGGCTCAAATGACCTGGGAGCTATTGAAAAAATCGGGCGGTGTATTCGCCAAAAATGATGATTTTTCATTAAAATATTCATGAAAAATACAAATTCGTATTAAGTCCAATAAAAACTGCTGTGTCTCATTCTACCAGTATAACAAGACATGTCGGCATTGACTTCGAGTCGATGGCTCAAATGACCTGGGAGCTATTGAAAAAATTGGGCGGTGTATTCGCCAAAAATGGTGATTTTTCATTCAAATATTCATGAAAAATACAAATTCCACTTGAATCCAATAAAAACTGCTGTGTCTCATTCTACCAGTATAACAAGACATGTCGGCATTGATTTGGAGTCGATGTCTCAAATGACCTGGGAGCTATTGAAAAAATCGGGCGGTGTATTCGCCAAAAATGGTGATTTTTCATTAAAATATTCATGAAAAATACAAATTCCACTTAAATCCAATAAATCTGGCATGTTCAGCACCACCGAAAACCATTAGATGGATCGTGGTCGCAAGTCAATCCGACGTTTCGTTGGGGAGTTATTCGCCAAAACGTGTCCCTATGCAAAGTGAATCGAATGGATCAGAGCTAATGTATCGTAAAGTAATCTGGCTCTTTTGGGCGAGTACATCGAATAAACACACATGATCCCTCGGTCAAACATGCTTCCCTGGTGGTAAACACCATTAAACAACAACCACTGCTGATCAAAATCTGACGTGACTCAGGCACAAATGTTTCAGTTTTATTCGCTTTGCATTAAGCCTCATGCGTCGACTCTCTCCCAGAAGTCATAGCGACAGGTGACTGAATTAAACAGTCATCTCAAGTAAACTTTTTCTGGTTCGAACATGGTCAGAACATTTGGCACATTGTAAGTACTCGTCAAAATATATAATAAATGTCTGGAAAGTAATCTTGACTCAGTGTATTCACAACTTGTGAGGAGCACCTTTAGGAGACACATACAGCTCATACACAGCTGCTGTAAGTACAACAAGGTCACGTCCTCAGTGTTTGTGGAGGTTTTTGCAACCTACTACTATTTGTATGATTAAGTTAGGTGGAAACTGGATGATAACATTTGTGATTACATCAACTTCCACTTAGAACGTATGCCTCAGGTCTGGTATGTGATTTCAAGCATATGGCCTTACAAATGTGTGTGTGTGCGTGTGTGTGAAGAAAAACGGCCAAAGGCGCCATACCATACATGATTAAAGCCATCTGTCCCTTTTTAACATCACCGTGCTCTCAAGTTTGCATGTCACTAGGGGCTAGTTAGTCTAGTTTGCTAACGTCTACAGTTGAAAGCAGCACTAACATTAGCAAAAGAGGCTCACAGCTTCCACACACTCAGTGCTGTGGTCATCTATACTGAGGACGGGGGTGTGTGTAAGTCACGTCGTCTCTCTTTCAGGGGTTCAGTTGTGCTGGTGGCAAATGAGACAATCAAAACTCACTGCAGCACATCAGTGTTGACTTTCTGACGGTCTAGTTCCTGTAAAATACAGATTTTGAATAGAAAAGTACTAAACATCATTCAAAACAATCACCTACTGTAAATATACTGTATACTTATCTATATAATTATCAAATCATATACAGTAACTGTATGATTGTCCTTTTTTAACAAACAAAAGAAAAGCAAAAAAGTCGTACTGTATGTTAGACTCCTGACATCTGTATTTGAACATGTCTGGCTGCAGCCCCGTGGATATGAAATGTAAAAACCTTGAACATATTGTGCTGATATATTCATCTAAGCAGACACTGATTGAAAGAATCCGTGGACGCTCGGCGTTCAGAATGTGCAGGCGTATCCAAAGTACAAATGCATTTTTGTGGCAAAGCATATAGAAAGCAGCTGAAAGGCCATTCCTATTAAATAGCTGCATATATGCCAAGAAAAAAGGCAGACATTTCCTGAAAAAGGGTTGTTGCTGATAAAATCAAACACACATGTTGTGGCGTATACGATGCCGGGGATCGAGTGTAGCTGTTTGGGAAAAAAAGCCTTTAAATGGTGATCACTAGACAGGTTGCGATGACTTATGATCACTCAGCCGAGGACATAGTTCAGCCCACCCACCTCGTCTTATGTATGATTCTTTGGCTCTTCATCGCTTCCTTTCTCGCCACAGAGGGTACAGTGCACACTGTATCTCGTCATCGGCCATTTGGGCCCAGACTGCAACACCAGATGGATAAAGCAAGAACCTTTAAGACTGTGAAGGAAAAAGAACATTTTCTAACTGTGAGATAAGAGGCAGGATGTTTTGACACTTCCAACTACTTTTTACCAAATGACTATTTATACAGCCGGCGTCATTGATGATAACAGATGAATTTTTCCCCGATATTAGTCAAAAGATTTACTTCAACAGGCAAGGTCAGTTTGGGACGCGATGCCAGGGAAGTGGGGTAATTATAATTTGCTGAGTTATTGATTGAATAATATGATGAATTAATCACAATGAATGTGTGAAATGACCTTAAGAGCATAATTTAAAGTGCAATGATAATAGCATTGTCACAAAAGTCAGTGGTGCTTCATCAGGGAGATGAATGACAAGGCAAATAATGCAACATTATCCTGTTTATCTTTTAATTACTGAATATGTTTTCTGACACAGCACCTGTGCAGCACACCAAAATGTCCTAAATCTCATTTTTTCTCCAATTTGTTGAAACGCAGTTCATCACATATGCGTTTTAGGCTTTAACATGTGATGCTTTACAGATGTATCTGGTTATAGTAGGTGTCAAAAATCATGTTAGACAACATGACTTTTCAGCAATATTAATTCAATATTGCCTCTGTAAAGAGATAATGCCATGTTGCTCCAAATAGAGCTCTGTTGTGCGACTTTTACGTGGGTATATTGCCTAATATCCTCAGTGTGGCCTCTTGTTCACCCCAAAGGCCTTCTGAATAGATGCTATTCTTCAGTGTCTCATTGAGCCAGTCACTCATACGAAAAATAAGCAATTGGAAGGCAGTGATACCCTTGGTGGGGCACAATTAACCTGCGTCTGCAGTTATAAGCAAGGATATGAGCAAGGATACCTACATAGTTAATTAGACCGGGGCTTTGTGAAGCCGTCATTGATCACTGAAGACTGTCGAGTTTGAGATGTTGGGAGATGAGCGAGGCGTTCACACTGATGCCAACACATTGAGGGTTACAGTTAAACGTTATGTGGTGACCGGACATGTGAAATGCTGCGTTCAACCAGTTTGCTGTGAAAGGGGAGCAGACAAAAGAAGAGAAAAGGAAGGGGCCGAGGGGAATGAGATGAGATGAGATGGTGACGACAGGTCAATGGAAACCCCATCACGGGGATGTCAGGTATAAGTCAAAGGCTGTTGACAGGACTGAGTGCCATACACTGCTGTCCAACCCTCCCTCTTAGATTTACGGCTCACTTGCCCTTGACAAACTGGCCTTGAGACACACGGAGGCTCGCTGGGAGCAGAGTCTGAGTTTGTATTGTAGCGTCGATGCGAAGACCTCTCAATGGAAGAAATTCTGAAAGTTGTACTTTCGGCGGCGGCACAGTTAACTGCACACATCGAGCTAAATTGTAAACTGTCTCAGTTGACCTCCCTCTGAGACACAGAGGAGTGTTTCTTACCCAGTGAGTGCCATGCTTGTTGAGTCAAATTCAACTCAATTACTTTCTCCTATAAGTGCACCGTGACACCGGCGAAAATATACAGTACTGCAGGGCTCGGGAAGTGGAGGGAGATGGACTCACTCTGACAATCTCCAGCAGAGTGTCTGGGGTTGATAACACCCATAACCCCCCAGTGTGTCCAATTTTTCAAGGTTTCACAGGGTTTGGACATAAAAACACTCCCCCAAGGCAATCATACCGGCTTGATTTTTTATGCCACAGTATACTCTGACTCCATAAAATCATGTCCTCTCATAACTGGCATTGCTACACAAGCAGCAGTGGATTAGGTTTTTTTATTGATGATGATTAGGTGTTTTTCTTTTCCTCTGGCTCTTTCATGACTCCTGCCTGCAGCAAGCCACACAAACAA
Organism: Pagrus pagrus; assembly: GCF_965226575.1. Taxonomy (NCBI): domain Eukaryota; kingdom Metazoa; phylum Chordata; class Actinopteri; order Spariformes; family Sparidae; genus Pagrus; species Pagrus pagrus. The sequence continues at coordinate 17,692,726 of NC_140207.1, forward strand.
TAGGGGGTTAATGTATTTTTATAGCTTCATAACTCCTTTCTGCGTATTAAGATTGGGTTTATTATTATTGCTCTCATAGGTGCACTGTCATCGTTAAAGTTCCCCCAATTCAATGATGCACAAGTAGCGGTGACGGCTGCAATGCAGGGTTTCATCCGGTTCTGAGCATACCTCAAACAGTCTGCCTGAAGGGGAGATAAAAAATAATTGAAGAGCAACCTGTTGTTTTATGATCCTTTTCATTTTTGTCAGAAAAGAAACTTTTGGAAGACTATCAGCTCTTACTAATCCAATATTTCTCACTGAACACAACATAACAACTATTGCTGGCTACTGGCAAACAGTTTTCCGGGTCATTGGATTTAATGTCGAACTCGTGAATTGGTTTGAAGAGCTCGTCTGATGTCTTGAAAATGTAAAGCTAATTGACAATCGTCCTCTTGGAAGTGCACTTTGGAAAGTTTGGTAGTGTTGTCCTGAAAAACAGAAATGAAAGAAGGGGTCCTACCTGAAGAAGAAATGTCAGCAATGAGCAATATTTTATAAGTTAACCTTATTTGCAAGTAACATCTGTAATAATTAACAGGTCTTATTAGTGTTTTGGCCACAATCTTCGATACAGGCACATTGTTGTGTAGAGGACATTTTCCCGCAATTGCTACATCTCCTGCTTTGTCTTCCTCCAAAAGACTGTTAAATTAAATCAGGGCATAATTTAGGCCAATGCTTTTATACATTTTAATGGGAACCTGTCTGAACCAGGTGCTTTGCCAGAGGGTATTAACCGAACGGCCTTCCTAATTTCCTCCTTGGTAAAATGAACATTTGGACGAGCCGGTATTCATATTCTGACACAGCAGGCTGAGAGCTGCTGTCCAAGTATTTCATTAAATCTTCCCTTGAGTCTGTACTTCACTTGGAGGTCAATAGGGATTTATAAAAATCATAAAATGTGCTATTAATGACCAGCGGCATTTTCTAAGTAATAGGTCCCAGACGTTTGATTCTGTTGTGTTTGCAGCAGTCGAGTCCTGCTTCCAAACTGGTATCTTTGTTTACAGCTCATTTTCTCTGGTCTTGCCCGTACACAGGTGAGAGCAGAATGCATCGTTACTCAGATATTAAGTATTCAATCTTCAGTTATTTACCATTTCTAAAACATGCTGAAGTGGTGTGCATGGGGCTGTGGCAAGAGCGAGCCTCTGTACAAAGAGTTTTGATGTGAGTTTCTTTTTTTAGCTCTTCATAAACTATAAATATAACAACAAAAGTAGGGTTTAAACATGTTTGTCTATGCTATTGTTAGCCGTGAACTTTAGCATGATCAGCTAGCTAGCTTACTAGACTACCTAAAGGTGATACATACTGTAATGTAAAAATGTCACCTCTGTCCATGTATGTAAACTAAACAGAATGAAATATCCGCCTGCTGTTACATTACATACACTGCAATACAAGAACAATATTGTTTCTTTATTCCCATGACTCAGCTGAACTTGTAGCTTTACAGATATGGACGGTGATCTTGACCTGATGCACATTCTCCATATTAGCGGTTTGTTACAACAGAAAGCATAATGGAGAAAGACAGTAAAACTTCATCATCCACCACCTTCCAGTTGATGAAGTAACTGTGTTATGGAGTAATGTTATTGTGTGAGTTAGCTAGTATCATTCAAGAGTTGCATTAATCACAGATCAATTATTTTGGAAAATAGAGATTAAAAAATACAAAGTTATTTGAGTAAATCACCAGGCGAGGAGCAGCAAAATGCCACTCATAGAGGGATAAAATGACACTTATATTAATTATATCGAAAAATCAATAATAGTAATTCTTGATCCACTTCTGGCAACAGTCTTGGTCCTTTGCATGTCCAGGGAATCAACATGAAGTGTATGGTCTCAGACAGGAGCACTCTTCATAAAGTAAAGGCTTGTCTAAGTTATTTTGCATTCAGTTTGCCACTGCTGTTCTTCCTGATCTTTTGGACATTGTTTTCAAAAGTAATGTTACACTGAAAGTAAAGTTAAAGTTGAAAGTAGTTAACTTCTTAGGACAGCTCGCAGTCACAAGCATGGATACTGTAGGGAGACGCCGCCGTGGTATTGGCAACTTGACTGCTACCGACACTTCCCTGGATTAATGTTTTGCTAAAAGTTTATTCTAAATCTAAATGACCTCATACTTCTACATCCTGTCATGCTGCATCGATTGTGCATGTAATAAGAATTTCTTCTTGCTCAAAAGTAGACTAACTCTTCGAAGTATCACTAACACTTTCCTAGAAGAAATAAATATTGCAGGATAAATATTGAGGAAGTTAACTTTGCTATCCACCCAAGAGTTGATAGAGAAGTATTCCTCCACGGCCAAATGTTTGGCCTTAACCTCGCATCTTGTTGAGTGAGAAGAAAAAGCTGTACTGTACCGACACTAGTTTGCAGCTGATGTCTGTCCAGAATGTGGGAGGATGTGTTTTGAAAATGACCCGTAATCCAATCCAAGCTCCCCGCTTCCTCCCTGATGGGATTCCCTCGCCGGCCTCTGTTGTTTTCATTTTTGACAACATGCTGAAGCACATTTTCATCTCCGTGGTGAGCGACCTCCTCTACGCCATCGTCCAGTGCATGTTACACTGATGTTGCTGAGCCAGGTGCCCTCGCTCAGAGGAGAACATGCATTTTCAGCACGGTTGTCTCCTGCGGTGAGCAAACCGCAGGCTTTTACAATAACACGCTTTACCAACCGAGCTGCACAGAACCAGAGTTCAGCTGGGTGCTCTGATTATACTGTATCACTGCGATTAGACTCTCACACCACATCACGATTGAATGGAAACACAAAATGGTCCCGGATTTGTTTTATCAAGGTTATGAATGAGAGGGTAAGTGGCAGGAGGTAAACCTGTGTAGATGGCTGCATAATAGCTCACAGTGATATATTCCTGGTGCTCAGAATAGCCTCCACTAGCAACATGAAAACACAGAGTTCATATTTTGGACATGTTTCATTTGAATTGCAAACGTTACAGTCACGCATTCACACTTCACAAACTCACCGGAACGATTAGTCATCAAATCTGATCCAGACAACTGAATCACACAGTACAAAGACATTGTGACTGAAGCATTGTCTCCTCTGTGGCGCAAGTACTGATGCAGTATTTCTATTATTTAAGAAAGAAATTAAGAATTAAGAAAGAAATAAAAAACGTACAACATGTAAGTTTGCCGAACAAAACAGACACTTGCAGAGTGTTTTGTTGGGAGGAGCCGCTGCTCGACTCTGACTAGATTGTCGGAGGCTAAGCCAGACCTGAAGAAGAAACAGCCTCATCGGGTTCTGCTCTGATCCGGCAACGTTTTGTGACGGGAGGAGAGCAAAAGTTGATTTATCTTCACTCCTGTTTATCAGTCAGACTGCAGCAGCGATCTGCGGAGGGAAGCCTGAAGTAGCGACGCAATCTAACGAAACGCACCATCACCTTGTGAAAACTTGTGGATTTCTCTGGGTTTTGAAGCATTTGGGAAAGTGTAAGTACACAACTCAACAAAATATATAATAAAGACCAAGTCGTTTTTAGACATTTTAATACAGAATTCCTACATGTTATATCTTTAAATAGCCCTTGCCGCTTTTTCTTTTGGTAGCGAATGAATGGTCGAAAACAGGTAGAGTTTGGTAGCTTGGCATTGGCAGCAAGTCCAACTGTCACTATTTGGTAACTATAAGGGTCTAAAGGTATGCTGTGAGGGCTAATTGCCAATGCATGCCAACATGCTGTCAGTGACAAACCTAAAATGATTTCAGCTGAGGCTGATGGGGCTATAAGTTTTGGAGATTTTTGGAGGTTCAAAGGTTCAAATAATTGTCAGGTTTCAACTTTATGTTACACAAGAATAAAAAGATATTTCTGATGGTGGAGAGCTGAAGATGACTTGAGGCGTCTCACCGCCTGAGTGAAGAGGCTGCATGCTGCTTTTCGGTATCACACGTCTCACTTCACCTATTCACTGATGATTTTCTGGCCCATTTTAATCACCCGCTCTGCACAAGAGAAAAAGTTAAGGGATCACCAAAGTTATTGCAATCACCCTGAGGAGGAACATCAATGTCTGCTTAGCTCATGGTGATTCATCTAATAGTTGTCTGTATGATACGAGGCAATCCATCCATTGGTGTTGTGTTGTTCTGAATCACAGTGTTGGAGTACAGGAACAAATCAACAGATCTGTAACTCCTACATGAATTCTCCCACCAGCAGCATCAAATGTCTTTGTCACCAAAAAGATGATGTCTGCAAACTTAAGTTGTGCTTCGTAGTGACTGCTGTTGACTTCCTCTGGACTCTTATGACATTATGTGCATAAATATGTTTGCAGTGCGTATTGATGCAAGTATGGTTGTCATGTTTTACTCTCAATACCAGCTTCAAATTTCTTTTGGTTTAACTTTGCAACTCTCAACTGTTCTGTGTCTATCTGCTTACTCTGCTGGACACCAATTACAGCAGAGAGTGTTCATTGATATTTTTCTTCTCTCTTTTGCCCTGCGGCAAATTTTTCTGCGAAAGGTAGGGCGCACAGCGAAAGCTTCCTTTTCGCCTGCAACGGCTCCATCTGGGCACCAAATGACGAGTGGGTGGATAGAGGGGGGAGACAGAGAGAGGGAGAGAAAGAAGTGTGCAAAGTGACCAGAGTCCCACCCCAATGTCAGCGCTGTAACGGAGACAGATTGCAGTGGGAGGGACGTGTCCCATTTCTGAGTGTGAGTAACACTGAAAGCAGATGACAGCATGATCTCAATCAAAGAGGCTGTCGGGGATGAAGGGCTGGACAGACAGAGAGGGGAGCAGAGCCAAAGTGTTCAACACTGCATACATGAAAGAAGGGGCAAACCAAACCTTAAACTATGAACTATAAAATGTAGATCCTTCATTTTTTTTCCTGTAAGAACTGATCAATTATAGTGATATTGCAGCTAGTGTGTGCATATTTTATTTATTTATTTCATTTTTCAAAACAGGATTAAAATAGTTTTTGGATAAACACCATCTAAGTTTGAAGCCTCCGGGGGTGTTTCCCATAGCAGCTGCTGACTGACGTCTGAGAGCTGCTGCTGCAAGGAGACATGCTGTCAACTTCTACAGCGAGCTGCTGACTGAAGCACGTCAGACTTTAAGCCTATATGATCGCTGAGAGCCATTTCAAAACATCCACACATTAACAATCTTTCCCTATACAACAATCAACATTTTCAACTTTTTAATTCAACACCTCCCGATCGAACGAACACGACTGGCAAAACTTAAAGCAGCAATTACTTCTGCACAGGGTTCCTGCAGTCTGACAGCTGTTTCATGATCATACCAGTGGAATTATAAAGTGCAATGGAAAACTAGTAAGGATGATATAACCCAGAGTTATTTATTTATCAGGACCTCCCAGCAGTGAATCATGACGATTACTAAAAATATGATTAATAACATTAATGTCGACCCAGATAACTATCAGAAAGTGAATGTATGGATGCACCAGTTCATTCATTTATTCCCTTTTATATTTTATTATGCTATAACGTATGGAAGCCCATTTCTGCCAGAAAAGAAAATATAAATTTAGCTTTTTATCACATAATTATGACTTTTTATCACATAATTAGGATTTTTAAACTCATAATTACGACTTACCATAAGGGTATATTTTCATCAAGCTTTGTTTTCATCCTTTTAGTCTTTTTCTTTCTTTTAAATGGCAGAAATGGGCTTCCATAATTATCCACCCATAATGAGACAATACTTTCTTGGCACTCACTACCAGTTGTAACATGGCTTGCTACAGGTCTTATGGCACTAACTGATACTGAACAGCCTTCTGCTTGCACAATACACTGTTGCAAAAATCTCACATTTAATTTGTAAGGTTAAATTTGACTGTTTCACTCCTCTTGGACAATAAAGTTTATTGCTTAACCGTAAAATATCTACCACACTGCAGCCAATGTGGGCCTGTGGTACCAGCAGAGGGGTTATGCTGCTCCCACTTGGAACATCTGCCCTGCAGCTGTCCACAACGCTCAATACCCAGTCTGACAAATGGTAAACGACCCAATCAAATAATCCAATTCCACCTGGCTGTCCAATCAAGCGGCTGAGCTGCCTGGATGGTTATTAGCCATTGATTACAGCGCTCACAGATTATAGCTTTAGATAAAGCTCTAAGTACCCGTTTGCTGCACACCCATACTGGGTCAAATGGATAATAATGCAGATAGCAATGTGCGGCATTGATAGCAAGACAGCAGCTGAGGGTGTTTGGCAGGCGGCAGACCAACATTCACTGGAGTCATTACAAAACAGAAGTGGAGAAATTGAGCGTTATTACTGTCAGATTGTACTGTTTGCTTTTATAATGGGGACTGATGATGATGAGGAAGTGAGCCGACCTCTAAAGTCCATCAAGTGAACACGAGGAAAAACCTACAGACAGCTGATGGGGGCTGCAGAGTGATGAAAATATACAGCAAGAAACCAAGAATTACCTGCCACAAACATACAGTAGCATTTTTCATGTAAGGAAATAATGTGAGCGAGCAAACTTTGAGCCTCCATCTGTATGCAGGCTCCTCTTTGTTGATTCGTTGAACTTCTGTATGCCTGTTCATCTCGTGGACACCCTAGCCTCCAAATATTCATTACATAGATAATGTAATGTTTGCAGATATCTCCAGCTGTCTGTTTCAAACAAGCCTGACCTTTCAAATGAATATATCTTCTTATCACGAATGCACTTCTGATAGATTTGTTTGAACCTGTGCTGCTTCCGAGCTGCATACAAACAGCAGCGCTCCCGTAGGCTGCGTTTTATTTGCTCTGGCATTTTGATGTGCCCCGCTTCACGCCGTGGGACGCTCATCAGGGCCGGCTCATCGTCGCTCGGGAGGTGACTGCTGACCTGCGCCGCACACTCGAGAAAGCTCGAGGTCTGCTCTCCCACCTGTGGTCAAAAATCCTTGACTAATCCACAAACCTGTCTGGAGTTACATAATGATGCGTTTATTATGGTATGTCTGTCTATCAATATGTATCTGTTGATGTCCTTTTTAATGGACAAGGTAAAAGCCTTGACTGGAGGACTCCACACCCAAACTCACGTGTTTATTAAAGGATGAGTTCACCCAAAGTTCTGTAGCCAACACAACATGTTCAGGAGCGTCGCAGCAAAACAGGGTTGCAGCATTCAACTTAAGTAGATGGGGACTTCTTTTAAAATGTTTTTAAAAAAACAACAAAAAACAAAAATGGCTCCATACAGCTCATCCTGTGTATTCTAAGTCTGTATGTAAACATTAATGGGATCCGGCTCGTCAAGCTATAATGTGAGCTAGCTTAGTTAGCTAGCTTCTTTTAGCATTATTATTGGAAAATATAGTTTTGATTTTGAGGTGAACTCACCCTTTAATTCACTATTTATAGGCACTGACAGGAGGGTCCCAATTCTGTTGCATGACCATGTTTTTTATGTGTTAATGGAATTGGACTGTATATTGAATATTGTTTGGACATAATGTTTTTAACTTCCTATAAAGTAAAAAAATATATATATTTTCGTTCGGATATTTAATTAAAAAAATTACAGATACTTTTGGTGAATATGATCAAACTGTAACTTCAGAGACACTCAGCTTCAAAGTTTCTCACGAGTTTCATACTTTATGTACCAGAGGAAGATCACACTGATTGGATTGGACTTATACTGAAAGGCCAACATACAGTAAATATGAGAGGATGTGACCTATTACATCGTCCGCGCAGGGATCCAACACTCATAGAAACACGTTGTACATCATCCTCATCCCAGTTGGCAGTTTGGTTTATGAGTCAGGGTCATAAGCAGCAGGTGAACTTCCTGTGATGCCGTCACACACATGTGTTTGTAGGGGGGCTGCCAGGAAATGACATGTTGTCTAGGGGGCAACGCTGCCAGGTTTCTCTCTGACCACAAACACACACACACACACACACACACACACACACACACACACACACACACACACATATACTTTATCTGTAGTCTGTGCGTGCATGTATCTGTGAGGTTCACGTATGTATCTTAATACAATCCTTTTGTTTCAGGAAATGATGCTTGATGTTATTATATTAAAATTCTCAGGTATATTAAAGAGCTCAGGTTGCTGCTATGGAGGAAAGAAGCTGCCAAAATCAGAAAGAAAGAAAGAAAGAAAGAAAGAAAGAAAGAAAGAAAGAAAGAAAGAAATAGCTCAATATATATATTATATGTTATTATATATAATATATATTATATATATATAATACAATGTGACATAATATCTCTACTTTAATGTGCCTCCGTATATATTAACTGTTTGATTTGATTCATTTTCTGATTTTTGCAGTTTCAGTCCTCCATAGCTGTCGGCAGTGTAAGCAGGACAATGTTGTGGTGGTAGATTTAGCTGCAAGCGTCCTTAAAATTAATAAAGTGCGAATTGACAAAATATGCAACATGGTGGACACAATGCTAACATGCTGATGCCCAGCAAGTATATTCAGTATACTGTATACTGATGGGAATGTCATTAGCTCTGTAGGTACATCATGTCATTTCAAACTTTTGAGGACCGTGAACATTTTCACTCCATCCAATAGTTGACTGTGTTCAGAAATGATGAGTCAGAACCAAAATGGTCACTTTGCTAGTGCGGCTAAACATCTTAGGATAAGATGTCTTAAAGATGTTATTGATAATATTCGACCAATAAATGTGGCACCACGTTTTTCTTTTCCACAAGCTGTCAACTATCGAGAATCGCGACGCTGACAAAAAAACAGATACCACGTGATCCATACCGCTGTGTTATACTATTGGCTGGCATGGCACCACCTGGACTGTGTGCTGTCCACTTGTAGATGATTGTCTGCCTCTGCTGCTTTGGCCGTCTCTTGTTAGTTTAATGTCTGAGCTGCAGGTGTGCTCTTAAAAAAATATTTTCAGGATTGCACTATTTGGTGTTAACAAGCACAGCAAGCCCTCGCTCATTTCCTCTTACTCCCAGTAGTGTTTCCACTTGCACCATCTGAAAGCTGGCAGAGACTTCAGTCAGGAGTATGTTCTTGTATCTGTGTCACAGTTAGACACAGTAGTAAACCCTCTGACTCCTCACCAGTGTTCCCAATTCACCCTGCTCATTAGTACGCCACATTTCCGTTAATGATCACAGTCTTCATATCAGCTGTGCAGCTGTACCAGAGCCTCCTCATGAAGTGTTTCTTAACAGTTGGAGCAATTTTGTCTTTGAAAGCCCAGGGCTTTTTGCTTACAATTAACATTTTTAAAGGCCTCTAATGTCATAACACCTTTGTTTTAATGTGATCATTCATCTGAGAAGCATCTGCAGGATAATGGTTTTCCCATGGCGTTTTTTTAGCTAGCGATTATTCTTGGCCCAGGGCTAATTTTGCCTATTACATTTCCTACATTTACATTTTAGACGGGTAGCTAACACTTGTGTCTGGAGCTGCTTACAGTGAGCACTGGAGTAGGCCTCAATGTCAAGATCCCCAACATAATCAGCATTAAATTCATTGTTTCGTTGTTAGAAAAATTATGCAAGCCCTAATAAAGAAAGCACTCAATGTGAGAAGGGAGATCTAACCTATTACATAACCCTGCCATTATTCATAAACCTTTCTGCCTCAGTCCAGCACTGAGCTTAACAATAGTTGCTTCTGACAAGAAAAGGAGTACATCCATATATCAGATTATGCCTCCTAAGACCAGGGTTCATGCCATGCTCATGACCAAGAGTCAAAGTTAATCAAAGTTATGTTATTAGTACTGTTAAGTTGACAGTTATGAGACTCAGAATTACCAACGTATGATCTTTTCCTAAATGTAACCAAGACATTTTGGAGCCAAAACCTAACCAAACCACAGCAACATTAACAATTGTCCAGAGGTCTGTCTGTCAGCAAGCTTTATTTTGAAAGTCCAAAACAGAGATTGCATATGAGACATCGTCGAGCCCTTCACATGTAAACCCGATGCTGGAGGGTTAGGTAGAGCTCATAGTTTGAAGCATAAGGCCGCTGACCAAGCTGCCTTTAATGAGTCGGGAGTGGGATTGTGTTGATGGAGCTGGTGGAGACCAAACCAGAGCCAAAAGGAGGCTGAATATTGGACTTAAAACTGCACTGTACGATTTAAAAGCTGACTTTACCTTAAAAAACTCAGGAAACCAATTTACCCTACGAATTACCAAGTAAAGTAGACAATTAAAGTTAAGTTGTACAAGCTCACTTAAAATTATTTCGATATATCTACTTTAATTACTTATTACTAATTTTGATGTTATCAGTTTCCTCGATTTTGTTTGAGCAGTCACTTTGTCAGATTTTGAAGTGTTTCAAATAAATGCAGGGCAAAGGACCACATTAGGTGTTTTGTTGAGTTGTATGAAACCCAGTTACAGTATTTAAAATGGCACAAAGGTGCAATTTGATCCAGATTTTGTCACATTTTAAATATGTTCTGTTTCATTCTGAGTATTTCAACATATGTCCAGCACAGCTTATCAGGAGTGGATCAGCTAGAAAGTGACTGCAGTTCGTGTACATTTTCTTTTCACTCCCTTGAGCTAAACTGACAAAAACTTTCTGTCTGCACTGCTTCACACTACATGAACCTGGCCAGTCTGGGCCAACTATTCAGACATATTTCAGAAAGTCATACGGGGCCCCGGCTGCCCTGGAGCCTGGTCTGCAGTCAGGAGGGTCTAGGTATTCACTCCTCAACCCAATTCAGACTACAGGCTAATCCGTGCCGACAGCTGGGTTCCTACAGTCGCACTCAGAATAAGAATAAAACTCATCTACTGTAAAGTAGCATTAATTCACAAGCTAACTGCGACAGGTCTGGGGTAACCCCCTTCTGCAGGCTGTAGTCATGCTTTAAAATGTCGCTGTGTGAAATGGTGTTCCCCTCAGAGCTGGGAACAAATTTAGCGCTCGGAGACGCCTGGTGTGAGAAAAAGGCTTCGAGGAGCTATAATCAATCATAATTTCTCAGAGCAGGGTAGTGAGTGCACCGCTCATCCTTCTGCCGAGGCATTCCCCTCGCTGCTGAACTTGCACCATTCAGCTTTTTATTCGGCAGTATGTCGAGGTGGACGACAGGGAGCAAGCGGCAGCCGCGGCGCTGGAGGTGCTTGATCCATCACTGAGAGTATTCCCACCTTCACATCAGCCGTATTAAAACATATTGACTGAAGTCTTATGTCATATTACTCACACAAAGCCTGCATGTTCCCTCCGAGGCTTAGGTCACAGCCAACTCATTTCCTCAACACACACACACACATTTGAAAGAGATGGTTCAGATATTGTAAGACCCTGACTGGTAAATTATAGATCAGTTGGCAAACACAGCGCTCTCTCTCTCTCTCTCTCTCTCTCTCTCTCTCTCTCTCTCTCCCTGTGCGACAGCATTTCCTGCTTTTTCACCGCAACATTTAGAAAAAAGAACACAACACTAATAATGAATAATGTATTGGTGGCAGTAATTTATACTCTTCATATTTCTTTTTTCTGCAGAGAACCGGTGCACTGGTGCCACTTCCAATAATACTAGATCATTGAGAATTGTACAAACAGTAATTATCACCATATCACGGATGAGAAAAGCGATTAAAAGCCATGTTTTGTACAGATTATGCCAACCAGCACCTCTAAAGCTCCCTAACAAACTCATTATGCTGTGTTTGTATATCCATGTAGCAATCAGTTCATTTTTCGTCGCCTATCCTGGGCAGGATTGGGACGGCAGACGACTGATCAAGGTAGTTCAGATGTTCTTCTCCCCAGCAATGTCTTCCAGCTCCTCGTGGGAAGCCATTTCCCAAGCCAGATGAGATACACAGTCCTGGAATCTGTCCAGTGTGTCTACTGCGGGCTCTCCTACCATTTAGACATGCCAGAAAAAACAAAGGTAGGCACCCAGGAGACATCCATATCAGATTATCATGGAGCCCAGCAACCCTACAGAGGAAATTTAACTCAACAGCTCACGACTGAAGGCGAGGGGAAGAACCTACATCAACTGCTCAATCAAAAGTTTCGCAGGCCGGTTCAGCCACCTCTTAGTGGTCCGGTACTCATGTGAACAACACCCTGAGATACTTGCCTGATGTTCTGCGTGGCAGAACATCTCATTTCTGCAGCCTTGTAGACAGGTCGGAGCAGCCACACAGTCTCGCATGTGCAGCGCGGCTCATTTGATGCTGCATCATCTACAGATTTTGAGACTTTTTTCTGTATCATGCGCAGGATTCTCTGTAATAATAGACATGAAAGCCATCTGTGGATAGTCATATCAACATCATACTGTTTTACTACAGTTTTAATGTCTGTATCTGTGGATTATGTCACACACGGGCGCGTGTGTGAGCCGCAGCAGTTCAGCAACGCAGCTGTCACGCGCTGCTCAGGCAGGCAATGTGGACCGGGCGTCTACTTCTTTACTCGGGGCAGCAACTCACTCCCAACTCTCTCAGCAGAAGCCCATCATCTGCAAAGAGCCGAGATGCAATTGTGGATCCCCAAACCTCACACTTTCCTTCACCTCGGCATCACCTTGAATCCATGCATGAAATTCACAAACAGAATCAGAGATGACCTCGCTGAGCTCAATACTCACTGATAAAAGTGAATGACTTGTTGCAGAAAACACAGACACAGCTGTCACTCAGCTGACACATGGTTTTACTGGGGATTTATATGCTGGACTGTTTCTTGGTAGGAAGCAATAACTCCTGTTTTCAGCCTTTATAATAGGCTCAGCAAACCAGCTGCTGGCTGCTGCTTCATAAGCAAAATATTTTCCAAAATGTCACACTCCTTGAAGCTAACAGCGTGTCTACCATTTCAGAAACAAAACACCTACTGCAAAGGATCCGTGCCTCCGCACACAATACATAGTTTCTATATATTGCCATTAGGTAAAGGAGATGCGAGGTAGCCGCTGCCTTCTTTAGTCTTGTACTTCCCCTCCAAGTTTCTCCCACTGAAGTTATTAACGGCTCTGTTATGGCATCAGTCTGCCTCATTCCCACAAGCACAAGTTTGAAAAAGAAACTGTTGGCCGCACTGAGCGAGAGAGAAAGAGAGGGAGAGGGAGAGGGAGACAGAGTTTGCCAACAGCGCCAATCGACCTACTTCCGATTTTGCGGTACGGATCAGTTTCAGGTTTTTTGGCCAATGGGTGGCTGCATGGTACGAATGTTTACCCCGTACAGGAAGGGTGGAAACATTTTTGGTGCAGAGCAGACTCTGGGTTTCAGAGCCACTGTAACCACAACCAATCAGTAGGGAAAATCTCCCCAGAGCCATTTGTGTGTCTGTGTGTGTGTGTGTGTGTCTGTGTGTGTGTGTGTGTAGTGAAGTAGTTTCCATTGGCCTGACTTTGAAGCTTAACGTTTCTAATCTTATCAGATCTATGTGGAGGTTCAGCACAACTATTTTTGGAATTCCAGAACCTAGGAGGTAACATTAGTGTGATACTGTCCAAAGGCTGATATTATTAATGTGTTAATGGCAATTTGGTGGATAAGGTGTAGAATCAAATTCCATGTAGTTACAATATAAAGTGAATTGACTGACTGATTTTACAATAAATGCCATAATTTGGATTGTTCAGAAATGTTTAACAGTCTAAAAAGCTCACAACCTTAATTCTTTACTATAAAACAATGTGCGATGTGTGTGTGTAAGCATCTTTATGGTTTACCCTCCCAAATAAAAATACCAAATCATCATCAGGCATTTAAGTTTAAACATCTGAAGCAAAAGTATGGTTTATTGTAACTTTATTTTATGTATTAGCCCAGTATTTCCATGAGAATGATGTCCATAGTGGATAATTGTGCTCATATACATCTATCGCCACCATTCAGGAAGTGCAGGAAGTGTCACATTGAGACTTGTTTGTTACTACAGGCGTTCAAAATAATCTTGGAGAAGCCTGTTTTGGGCAAAACAGCATGGTGCACCTGGGTGTGCTGGTGGTTAGGGTGACGGGCCGGGCAAGAGAGGCGCGCACAGCGAAACCATAGGAGACGAATGTGTTTGGTGACGCGTTTCTAGTGACACATTTTTGTGTGATTGGCTGATTCAAGTTGGCTTTTTGTTTTTGTAACCATGCCATATCCCAAACCAAATTAAAGAACTTTCAACTTCCCTTTTAACTGTGGCCACTTTGAACTATTGCTCATGTTTGCAGAGATTCAGGAAATGCAGAGTTTGGAAAAAATCATATCAGAGAGGTTGTTCCTCTCACTACTTTCCTGCTTGTGTCATCATTCTTGTTTATTCCATGCTCACTTGATTCACTTTACTTTGTTTAACATTTCATTAGACGACCAAAATGCTTCAGTACTTCTGCAGCATGGCCACAAACTGAGAGAACAAACAGGCGTATAGCTAGGTTGGTTAGCTGGCTGGTTGCCCCATCACTGTACAGTTAGCTACAACAGCTATCAATGACCATTAACTTGCAGTTAAAGGATCCCTATGTAACAATTTCTCATAATTTACATACATTAATGACTTTTTTATTGGCCATATGTGAGCGGATTGTAATGAAGAAAAATTAGACCTTCCTCATGTCTCTCGGTTGCCTATACAAGCCTGTGGACGTTGTTTCATGCCGCTGGACTGTGGGCGCGGCTCAGACTTCTTCTGCAACAGACCGAAGGATTTAACTTTATTCTCCGCCTCAGTGCCTCTCTCTGCTATGCTAACAGAGAGCAACAGACAGCTGGCTTCCAGCACAACACAGAAGTTCCACAGAGCCCCTTTAAACTCAGAGAGAAGGATTTGAGATTATTTAATCTCATTTATATTTAAAAATGACATTAGTCTGGAAAGATTAAGGAGGCTCACGCTGCTTAGACTGATCTAAGTGTTGGCGTTTCCAAACCTCAACTATGCTTCGTTTATTTGCTGCCGTACCTTCACCATATGATGACACCATATGATAACAACTGAAGTTCAAGAGGAAGACCAACACTAGATCACACCAAGCTAACTCCTCACAGCCTCCGGTGGTGAACTACTTACAGTGCCTACTCCACGCTTTGTTTTTCACAGCACACCTCCACACCTTCTCTCTCTCAACTCTTTATTTTTTCTGTCTGTCCTCTCTTTTTGTTTTCATCAGCAAAGAGACCGCCAGGACTCTAAAGCAAAAAAAATAGAAAAATCATTGTCTGCTCCACACAACTAATCTACTGCCAAATTACCTGACAACCCTCACACCTGAACAGCTCATCACATTCATACATATTTTCTCTGTCCTCAATAAACCAACTCAAGTTGTGGTTCTTGAGTGTTTGATGCACGTCGCACACGTTTGCCCCATACATATTTGTCAGTGCAGATAACAGGGACCCCATTGCTTCTGCAAAGTGAATCTGGTTTCTTGCTGGTGTGAAACTGACTGCACGACTAAGCTTATTATGTAAATATCCAATCTGTTCTCAGTGTTGGCAACGTGTGGGCTGTAATCAGGTTATTTTTATACCGAGCAGACCCATTTCTGCTGTCGGTCTGTACGTCTGTGTGTCCAAACTTTAAACAAGCCAGTGCTCACATGGAGCCACATGGCAGGGACTCACGGCGTCACGGGTGGGTTTAATAGAGATCAACTCTCTGCCTTATGTCAAAACTTCCTAGAAGGAGGCGCAATCAAATCATCGATGGGCTGCAACCAGAGCCAGACACCCAGATGTGTTGATTTCCTGTGTCATTTGGTTCCGAGTGCTCAGCCAAGCCATGATTAGAAATGGAAAAACTACTATTTTGTATTGTGCGCATGCAGGACCGTTTTCTGATTGAACATCATGTGTAAAAAATGAAACCTGTAGAGGGTTTCTCTTTAAAAAAGGTAAGTATTTGGTGCAAGCTGGAAAAGAACGAGCCAAACTTTCCATCTTTTATTGAACTGAATCACTAAGTGTGCATTAGGAGACTTGTAATCTCCCCTGAAAACTCCTATAAATCCAGAGAAAAAGAAAAATTAGACAGTTAATGAAGCACATAAAAGCAGAAGATTAGCAGAAAACTTTCACTTGAAATGCTTAAAAGGTGCAATACTGTATGTAAGAAATGGGCATCTCTCATATCCAATCTCCAAACAAATACAGTAGGGGGCAGCATAACACCTGTGTTACCACTAACTACTACTAACTGTAGCTGGTGTTAGCTAGTTAGCTCCGTTAGCTGTGCAGCTAGTGGTCAGGACTGTGAGCTATGAGTGGTGTTATGAAAAAGGATGGGCCAGGGCTAGCTGGTTAGCATGCTAACTTCAGTAGATATCTCTGCGACACCATACATAGTTGTCACAAAGTCAAAATTGCTATTTTTTCACATTCTGTTGATAATTTTAGTTCTGTTGGTAATTTTTGAACGTTTTCAACCATAATTATTACATATTGCGCCTTTAAGTAAAAATTCCTTATTCACTACGACTTTTGAGATTAACCTCAGAATACTGGTAGGAAATAAATGAAAAGTAATGATGACAACCACAAACAGTTTATGGTTTGGAAGGATTTCCATGTGAGAGAAAGCAGCACTGTGAGGGTGACAAGCACCACAAATTGATTTTGGGATTTGAAATATGTAAAGAGGTCCAACTGTGTAAAAGGCTCTTGTTGGAATAAAGCAGTTATTTCTTACTGGAGCCTTTTTTCTTTTCGTTGGCTTTAGCTGTTTGGTACGATACAGCTGCAATCAGTCCGAGCGGCAGTCAGGGCGGCTTCTCGCTGTGCTTCCAAACCGACCCCGGAGCTTCATCTGGAGAGAGATCCGATCCTGAACCCACCCAACCTCAAGAAGCACATCAGGAGTCAGGCAGAAGTGCCCAGGAATTATTCACCCCCTGAACAAAAGTACTAGGTTTTAATTGATACAATCATTTTGGGAGAAGTCAGTGCTCCGTTCCAGACACTGCCCTCTCTTCCTCTTCCTCTCTTCCTCTTTTCTTTAGTCCCCTGCTCGGGGTAAAAAAAGAGAGACAGACGGGAGGCTTTGGATTCATGCTGCCAGGAGATCCAGGAGGTCTGACTGGGAGCAGATGCAGCAGTTATGAGACAGAGTCATGTTTGGAGAGAGAGGCTTTGAGGATCCTGGCAAGGCTGTGCGCTGGTGGGAGGACCAGTTGGAAAGGGCCAGAACCTTTCAGAAAGGGCATTCAGGATTATGGAGTGAGAGAGGAAATCATTAAGAGGAGGAGAGGAAGAGAGACGGGTGAGAGCGAGAGAATTAGGAAAGGAAAAAGGGAAGTCGGGTTGAGAAAGTGATTCAACCAGCCAACAAACTTCTAAATGAGCACGAGGCGGACAAAGAAAGGAAGTCAAACTTTTACACTCGCAAAATTACTGTAAACCTTTATCCCGGCTTAGTAGTGAAATTAATTAAATCCAAGGGACACAACTTCTCTGTCACTGCTTAGCTGCCTGTGATTCATTTCAGCTGTTCTCAGGCAGTTTATTCTCCAACAAATATTCACCCAAATGCAATGTACATCATCTTCACCCATGTTAAAGCCACACACGGATGTTTACATTTATGTAACATATGAATCAGCGTATGATAATAATAGTTTTACACCCCCACTGAGCAGAAACATATCCAAAACACGCCAAATCTTACACAATAGAGCAAAAAATACAGGCTGGATTTGAACCCCAAGCCTCAACCTGCTATTCATCAGCTTTATTAAATACCATGTTTTGGTCCAAGCTTGGAATATTAGCGTACCTGACAAAGGCTGGAAGACCAAAACATGGCATTTTATAAAACTGACGAATAGCTCACCAAGTAAAGTACATCATGCAGGCTACTGAGGTTCAGGGTTAAAATCCACTTGCTTTTAGCTGCAAGAAGTCAAATTCGGCCATCTTAAAAACTTTAATTTTGAGTCACAAGAAGTTCTTTAAATGCCTAAAACTGAAGTTGAAAAGATGTCCAAAAATTATAAATTTTAATTATAAAACTCATTTTGAACTCTTGGACATCACTAGTGGACGTTGACAAGACGTCATTAAACCTTTCATGTGGCTCTTCATTGAGAGTCTGACGTTGTCAAAGATGTAGAGTTGATGTCTTCTGGATATGATTTTCATGCTAATGTTACGTGTGTGGGTACTAATACTGCTGCTAGCTTCGGTTTCCATCTAAGACTGTGTGTTGTGTTTAGGGTCAGATGTCTTTAGTACGCTAGTTTTGGAAAGACCAGAAGTTCTGGAGTGCCACAGTTAAAGCTGCTGTATGTGTTGTTGGAGCTATAGCTAACTTCCTGTCCATCTTGCAGTTAGCAATCCCCTCCCTCCTCTCTACATCACCACATGAACACACAGCAGTTATCGCTAGACAAAGCAGACAGGATCGCCTCTAAGGAGTTCTCTGTCCTGATTGGATAAAGTGAGCAGGGATACCAGACAATTTCTTATCTCCTTTATTGTTATGAGCAGGAGGAGAAACATGTGTTACTGACCAAACACAGTGATTACTGTTGGAGTATAGAGCTATTTAAAGGTGCACTATGTAGTTTTGGGAAAGACATTTTAGAAGAGAAAGATCTTCATTTCATTCATTCACAGTTTCATACTGTTTTACTTTGTTTACATGTGGCGGACCCTGCCACCTTTCTAGCTTCAAACAATGTTCTGGGGACCTTATTTTCCTCTTGTTTATTCAGTTATGAAAAAAATAAATATTTCTGAGTTTGTATTATTAATATTGCAAATATTAAAATTCTGACGTGCTTCTGTGCCCCTTTAACATAAGAAGTATATCACCTACAGCAACTTTAATTATACTTCTAAACAGACATTTTTACTGGTTTCAACACCATCTTGTTGCATTAACTAGCATCATCATCTAGTGGAAGTCCCAGAGGGATTTTAGTGCCTATATTCTCATCACTTAAGAGGTAAATCAACCATCTCTGTCTCTTTCATAAACCACTACAATTGTAAACAGGGTCACAACTGTGCTGAAGGTAAATCAACAATTCCGATCCACATTGTTACACACAGTGCGAACTAATGGCTGTCAGAAGACCTCAGAGCACCACACAGTCCATAACCTTTTCAACCCTCGATGAACCGTGTCACACGTCAACCCCAGAGCATCAGACAGTGTCTCTCACTTACTCTAGTGAATCTTTATTTTATTAATAGCCCTGCCATGATTTACTGTGAGCGTAATCATGTGTGCTTTCAACATTACAGTGTGACAGTGTGTCCCACAGCGAGAAACGAGAGACTCACAGGTGACTCAGAGGTCAAAGCGATCACTGCGATAAACAGTTGTGTTCCTGACCGTGGTGTCTAAGATGCTTTTCAAAACTTTAAATGGAGTTTTCCATGCAGTGCGATCGGTGAGAATCCCTTAGAGGAAAGTGGTGAGGTGTGTGCAAATTGAAACCTCATCAATGGGCTAATGGTGCGGCTCACCTAACTCTCCTTTGGCATGCGCACACATTCACACACAAATCATTGATGTGGCTCTTAAGATCTCACCCTTCTCTATTATCTGAGATTTACAGGGAGGCTTTTGCATTAGATTCAGGATTTTTGTGTATTATCAGAGAGGCAAAAGTCAATGTATCATGCATCATTCTTTACCAGGCAACATAACTTACATAACACAGTTTAATATCAGTGTGTGAGACATAAAATTGAAAGATTATGCTCAATACATGTAAAGATGATTAGACATTGATGAAAGGTTTGCCTGTAAATGCAAGACCTTGGCACCTTGAATACATCATTCACTCTACAGTAAGAGCAGTGACCGCCGATGGCATCATCGTCATCTACTGGAAACGGTGCTGAGACACGGATGAGACTTCAGGGTACCATTGAGGACTCACTCACAGCACACTGAGGGCTGACAGCTCCGAGCCTTTCATTGCCCTCTAGTGGCGCTGACGGACTTCTGAAAGAAAACACAGTAAATAAAAACCCACACAGGCAGGAAAACAGTGACACAACATGCAGCTGTGCGTTGGAGGATAGAAAGAAGAACAATAATAATTCATGCATGTACATAAAAAACTCATGAGGTAGAACATAAGGCACCATTATTCTTCATTCTCATATAGCTAGTTTGATCTTTAGTGTTTTTATGCAACTTATTGAGCCATTTATGTCATTAAAAGGGTAATTCAACCTGTATTAAACTGATGCTTCAGCCATTATCCTAATTTTTAATTGATAATATACCCCAAATACGCCATATTTAGTAGTTTCCTGAAACCCTTTACCTGTAGCTCAATGTGTTTGATGGGAATAATAATAATAATAATAATCTCTTTGATTTCTGGTAAACTGAGCTGGTCCTGGTTTACAACAGAAAAGTCTACAATGTCATGGTGGGAAAAAAATAAAATATTTTATATTTTGGTGTTTATTTACGAGACTAAGTAGACTACAATGTACTGAAGCTCATAAAAACATCTCTACCATCACTGTGAGGGGCTGAGGACTGTTTTTATAGCAGGATCTGTATCGCGCGCGGGATTGGGGGGGGCGCTCGTGCCAGCTCGCACATGCGCACTCGGTGGGAAACAACGGTTGAAAACGGGCAGCTATGCCGCGCGGTGCAGAAAACGAGCCGGACGCGTCCGCTTGGAACAACGGCCGGTGTAGCGGAGGACTCACCCGGGGACTGCGGGACCGGGAGGCTGCTGACAGGCGCTAACGGGCGACTCTTTCCCCGGGGACAACCTTCCTCCTGAGAGCGGCGGGGCGAGCGGTCGACGAATCCGCTCCTTCTCCCCCCTCTCCTCTCTCCTCTCCTCGCCTCTCCTCTGCTTTCGGCTCCGCTAGAGAGACACACCGAGACAGCCAGCTATGTCGCTGCTAAACGTGTAGGATTTATCCCGGTTGTCCGTTGTGTTTGTGCCGACTGTAAATAAAACTGAGACGATAAGCGACCACAGCGGGGTTCAACTATGGTTCTCCGCAGTAGGAGATGTCTTCATAGCTGCTGTATGGGGACGTTATGTTTGCAGTTGTTGCTGTGGATTTTATGCGCCGTGAACGGAGAGGAGCAGCCGTTCAGCGTGGAGGTAAGAGCCGGGACCGTTATCTGTTGACATGGCAGCAGACGTTGCTCCCTCCGTCCTGCTAATATTGTCTTCTTTCAGGGGAATAATGTATCTCAGCCCATGTTTCACCAACAACAGGGTCTTTGTGGGGGGAGATGCCCAGCTGGGTCGTACCTCCATCCTCTTTTTCCTCCACTTTTTTGAATTCTCTCTCTGGAGGAATCTCATTTCTCTCCCCACCTCTCCTCTTGTGTGTGTGTGTGTGTGTGTGTGTGTGTGTGTGTGTGTTCTGAAAATGGACCAGCATTTAAGCTGAGAAAAACAAGGAGTTGCTTATTTTCACCATAATTTGATAGAAAATGTCCCCAGTAGACAGCAGCGAGACCGGTTTAATTTTAGTCAACTGTAATGCTGTTATCTCCCCCTTACATGCCCATGTAATTCAATACAAAGTCAACAGAAATCATCTGTCAGTGGCCAGGTCCTCTGTGTCTCAGAGAGTTTTTAAGACTGAACATGAGAGCCTCCGCTACAGAGCCCTCAGATAATATCACTTTGTGCCTTTTATATGAAAAGCAGCACATGCTCTGAGGCTAAATTCTCCAGAAAGAGATCTGATGGGTTCACAGGCAACAATGTGGGCAGCGAGATGAGATTTTAACTAAAGGGAAAAAGGGTTTTTCTTTTCAAAGGGAGCTTTTTATTCCCATCTGATATCTCGACTTAATGGATTGTTAAAAGCCTTCGGGCTACAAGTGTTGCGCCAATAAACTTTAACACTCAATCAGCCTTTTAAAAGGAATCAATGTTTATTCTCTTTGACTTTTTCTTCCTGTCAAGAACACGAGCGGACCCCAATTTGGGTTTTTATCAAGGGCACATCCGTCCACTTTACGTCCTCTTATTATTTCGACAGCAAAGATCTGCTGTTAAGCCACAGTTGATAGGGCTATCATAAAGTGTGACACTGCCAACCTTCCTCTCCTGTCTCTCACACTTGGCTGCACACACAACACACAGACACCACACAGGAACATCCTGGCATGTCTACTGACAGTCATTTAAGTCCTACATCCACATATCCACATGATTTGCAAGCTTGGCATGCCACACCGTTCCCTTTGGAGAGGCAGGGAGCAGATTCAGTCCAGATGCTACAGGTTATTCAGTGAGAATGTGCAGGCATACATGACGGAAAGAGGAAGAAAGTTAGAGAGATGTAAAAAGGTTTGTTTCGTGCACTGCCTTGATTATTGTCTCCTAACTGGGCCAAACAGACGTCAACCAACCCGAGCATTTCAACGAGATCTAGCCTCGACATTATTAAAAATGTAAATAAAGGCGATTATTGATAACGGCCGGCGTATAATCACAGTCATAGTTCACATTCCCCTCTCCCACATCCTCTGCCCTCACTTGTTATTATCCTACACAATCCCTTGCATCCAATTTCTTCTCAAAGCGTTTCTTTGTGGTGCTTACATGTGAATGCACTGTAGTCAAAGAAATCTGAGCGCTGCTGTAAGTCAGTCTTTGGCAGCCAAGTGACTCCCGAGCAAAGATATGAACTTGTAAACCCACTGGCTTTTTGAATGTGTGAGATGTGTGCTCAGCCCTGTGGGTAAAAAACGTAGAAAACGCCAAACGCCTTATACTTTTCAAAAAAAAAAATCTAAGACTCCATACATCTCGGCATGTATACGAGTAGAGACGCCATAAAATAAGATGTTCTGACTGTATGTTGATGGCAGCCTCCCGCTATGCCTCTGTCATGTGTAGACACCGCCGTGCTCTCACTTCAGTCGGTGACTTATCCGCTGAATAAATGTTGTTTCAGTAGTTGCACATCTGTGATCACAGTGTTTTTAGCTCCCTGACATGATAGCGTGTGTTAGAGGGTTTCAAAGCCTCCACATGTCTTGGTTTATGGCCCCTGATTTAACCATCATCATTGTCTCGGGTATCCTAGAGGTGAGAGGACTCCGTATGCAGCAGGAGAGAGTGCGACACATTTTATCTCTGTTATATCCTCAACAGTTGAGGTGCCTTTTAGCAAACTTGATGATTTTCGTTATCTGATTATTTCCATAATTAATGGAGGAATCTTTTAGTCCTTAAAATGTCAAAAATTCTGAAAAGCACTCTTCACAATCTCCCAGAGCGACGTTTTCAAATCGCTTCTTTTGTACATAAAACAGTCCAAAACCTGAAACTCTTCATTTGCTGTCCATAAATGACAAAGATAGGAAGCAAATCCTTAAGAAGGTGCAACCAGCAAATGTGCTTTTGCTGAAACGATTGTCAGAATAGTTGGTGTTTAATCTCCTGTCGAGCAACCTTTACAGGTTTGAGCATCGCGCTGCCAAACGTATCTGAGTGACATTGTACTGGCAGCTTTCTGCTGTAAATGTGGAAATGAAGACTGATACAAATTCAGCTGGCTTTAAAACAAAACTTTAGTTGACCTTGGGAGACAGTTGAAGCAGGACAAAGCGATGTCCTGAAATGTGTCGTACTGTAAGTGCTGTATAAACAGTGTTCAGCCCAGCAGTGTTATGTTGCAGCCAGGCAGCGGTCTGCAGCCAGAAGGGTGACTGATGTCTCATGTGTGTCTGCGATGGTATAAACAGTTTGTGTGGACTGCAATGAACTGGTTTCACTGGAGCCACATACTGGACTTGTTATGACTGTGTGTGTGTGTGTGTGTGTGTGTGTGTGTGTGTGTGTGTGTGTGTGTGTGCCACAGGTTACAGAGGGTAATAATGAAGAGAGAGAGAAGAGTGTTCCCGCTAAATGACAAGTGTGGTCTGAGGTGGGAGGTCACCCAAACCTGCCCTGTAATTGCGGGTCAGACTTGCGGTCTTTCAGAAAACTTTACCCTTTATGTTGGCAGCTGTAGCGCCGACTTCCTGGATTTGACTGCATGGCTGAGTTTACTGTATTGCCAATTTTCTCCTTTCTTACAATTTTCTTTGCTCTGGATGACATTTTACTGAGTACAGCCTGTCGCCGGGTGATAAAACAAGTAATTAATATGAACTTGTAACACCTCTCTTCAGTCTAACACTATAGATCAGCCAGCCGGTGCTTACTGCTGAAATATTTCTGAAAAGCTCCTCAGCTTTTGTTTATCCGATTGTCTTCCCTGAAGAAGTAATTTTCTCTGCGAATTAGACAGTGTCATTAACAATGGCACAGTCACGACTTAATTTCATTTATCTCCTTGTGAGTGTTATTTTCTGTTTCAATCCATATTGATTTTATATGGGAAAATAACGACTAGTGCGACAGCCGGTCAAGTCGTTTGGACCATTTTCTCTCCAAGGCCAAATACTGTATGTGGTAGGTAGCCGAGTAATTCAGTGGTAATCTCTTTTTCCTCTACGTGTTTGACAATGTTATTTACACCCTTTTAAAGCCGTTTTGCTGTGAAGCTCCAGAAATGTTTTGTGGTCACAAAACTTCACCAGACTTTCCATCACCATGAGGGTGAGTAGATAATGACTGGACTTTCATTTTTGGGTGAACTTATCCTTTAAAGGTACTAGATGTTTAAAAGGCCGATATGATAACGATGGTTGGAGAAGGAAAAAGTAAAGAGCAGATAGCCGATTAATTTGATTTGCATATCCTCCATGCAAAATGGTGACATACTCCTCCGCAGTCGGTGGATGCTGCGCAGCCATTGGCAACTATCGGAGCAAAGTTCAGCCAATAACAATAGTTCTTAAAAGGTCCTATCGGCACCGGCATTGACCTCTAAAAGGTACGGTGTGTAGGATTAAGGGAGCAGTTGAACACCCCTTGTCTCATCCTCCCCTATGGTGGCCGCTAACAAATCCAAAAATAAAAAAGAGAAAGACTCTCTGGAACCAGTGATTTGAGCAGTGATTAAGAAAACAACAGTTCTCAGTTTCAGTTGATTATGCCCCAATGAAGACATAATTATGACTATTATATTCCATTTCTGACCCTCAGTCCCACACACTGGACCTTTTTAATATTGCATAAGACTTTTCTCCGCTCACTGCCAGCCTGAACTGTGTCCATCGTCCCATTTTGTCTAAAGTGGTTGTTTTGAACTGGTGCTTTGAGGCTTTCGCTTCAAGATACAACATCATATTTAAAGGCCAAGTGCACTACTCTTAACTCTTAACCCTGTGCTGGGTTTGCATTGGATTGATGCTACCCTGAAATCTATGGTTTGAGCTTTGAATGCAGGCACAGAGCGACCGATATGTACATTTTAAGAATTTACAAACATTGCAGTGAAACAGGAATATATTGATCTGAAAAGCTTTTGTTTCCATCTGTGTCCAAAAATTGCCTGGTTACATAAAATCCTCGTTGTATCACTCACAGCTGTTTCCGTGCTCTGTAGCCTACCATCTTCTCCTTCTGCTGGGATTTGTGATATTTTGACTCATGGCTGATTTTTCTCACCACAGTAGCTTTCTCTAGGAACACAACAACAACAACAACGAGGAAGCGCCAGAGCCTCATGAGCATCACACTGCCTTGGTTACACTCGGCGTTTCACATAGAGGCATCAGGTGCAGCGCTCTGCTCTGAGTCACATTAAGTGTTTGAATCATGCCACTGTGCTCACCAGAGACTAAGCAAAGTTGCGTAGTCAAAGGTAATCTGCTGTACAACAAAGCGAGCGCAAAGTTGCTCCAGTGTACTCCCATCTGTTAACACATCCTGTCTCAGATGGATGAATGAATTAATGAAAGCTGGTTCAGGCAGACTCCGCTGACAGTCTACTGTAATTATTAACTCCACCAAGGATTTGATCTGTTCCCTCTGTTTGTCTGTCAGTCAGTCAGTCAGTCAGTCTGTGAGGTATCTGAATAATCAATGATCAGTTTTCCATGAAATGTGGTGGACAGACCTTGTGTCATGAAACAATTGATTAGATTTTGGTCATGATCCAGAAGTGGAAACTCAAACATTAGTCAGTCATTGACTTTTAGCCACAACTATGAAACGAATACAGATAGACTTTTGGTTACAAGGTATGAAAGATGCCAAAATCGATCAATGTAGGAATAGAAATGTGTCTTTGGGTGTAACAGTTCTTTGCTGCTTTTTTTACTGTTATGGATTAAAAAGCTGTACCCCGCACTTGCTGTTACAGATTTAATTGTAATTTGTCTGGTTGCAATAATGGTATTTCCCTCAAAATGATTAATTTGTTGACTGAGTTTTTTCTTTTTCAATTGTGATATTATTAAAATCAATTATATTGTGTCTTGCTTTGTTGGAGAGAGCTGGATGAGAAGAGAGATACAGCTGGTGCCCCATTAGCTTAGCTTAGCATAAAGAAGAAATTCAGCTTTAGATGTGCTGGAAGGCACATTATTACCCTTTGACAGAGCCAGGCTATCTGTTTTCCATCGTTTCCCAGTCTTCATGATAAGCTACGCTCATCACCTCTTGGTTCAAGCTTTAGATCTAATGTACAGACATTAGAGTGAGTGAGATTTGGCAAGCTATTTAATTCATATTCTAATGAAAAGGGGGCAGCATATCACCAGAGTAACTGCTAACTGCAGCTGCTGCTAGCTGGTTAGCATGCTAACGTCAGTAGATATCTGTGCAACACAAGTCAAAATTGCTATTTTTTCCACATTCTGTTGATAATTTTCATTAATTTCTAAATGTTTTTAACAAAAAATCTTACATATTGTACATTTCTAATGACTCCAAACCAATTATAGTTAAAAGTAAATTACAAGTATGTGATGTAATGCACAGCAGGAGCAAAGTTCATTGAATTAAACATCAGTTTGTTGTTTTATAGAGTACATTATCTCCCATATGATGATGTACTGCATCACCCAGCCCTGCTGCAAAACTATGAGTCACATACCACTGTAACCACTGTAGCTGTTTTCAGCACTATGCTAATGCAGAGCTCACTCCTGTGCAATGCAAACTACTTAGTTCTGTTGTCACTATGTGGAGAGATTCATTCCTGTCACAGCTCATGTTACCAGTTGGCATGCTCAGCCTCTGAGTGGCATCTGAGTAATGGGAAGCAACTGGTGTGAATGTGAATGTGTGTCTGAGTGTAAGCAGTTGTAGCTTCTTTGGTTCCGTCTTCTCAGTGTTTGTTGCCAGTCACACTTACATGGGACAGTGGCTGCTCTCGGTAGGTAGCCACAGTCCTGCTGATGACAAAGACAAAGACTGAAATATTTACTCTGCTGGACTGAACTGAGGCTTAAATATAACTGAATGCAATTCAAAACAGTCTGAAAGATCTTATTTGCTATTTTTGGTGATAAGCGTTCACTGGCATGGTGTTTTTGTGCTGCGTTTCCCAGAAATCACTTGGCAGTCACACCAATGTCCATGGTACTTTGGTATGTTTTGACTTGAAATTTTCTCTTAGTGAGGCTTAAATGTTCCTTCACTTTCCTGTGCCATGGTGGTTATCAGCACTTATATTAACTACTTAACTACACAATTGTTTGAAATAGTCACAATTTGAACAAATTTAACAACTAGAACTTTTAATTTCTATAAAGTAGATGTACATTGTTGCTGATGTTTCCATGCAGCCAAATTTTCCTCCTACATACAGTACATTTTGTATGTATGAGCTTACCTTCTGTCTGAGTGCTTGCAGGCCTATTCATGAGTGTATTTATACTTGTGTGCTCTGCCCTCATTTCTCACTGAGCAATCATATGGATTGCAATAGCACACACACACACACACACACACACACACACACACACACACACACACACACACACACACACACACACACACACACACACACACACACGCACGCACACTAACACAGTATTCTTGACGTCATTTGGCTTTGATAAGAGAGCAGATTTCAGAGCCACTGGGGTGTCTGTGTCAGTCTGTTCACCCAATCCTAGAGAAATACACAACACCTGCACTGACCTAAATGATTCATAATCACACACACTGACACACAAAGACACAAATCTTTCCAAATCTTCCTCCCTGCATGTCAACACGCAGTCTTTCTCTCACTGAAATGTATCTTTGGTCACAGCTTACTGAGCTGTTCAATCTTTAATGTGACTGACAAGTGCAACATTAGATGATGCCAATGGGGCATCACATGTAAGGCTGTCAATTAAGCTGTTGACAGAAGCGCTCAGGGACATGTGTGTGTCTGTGTGTGGGTATTTTTACACTACACAGTTTAGTGAGTCATGTCAACTGTTGCAATCTGTTTCTGCGCACACTAATAGAATCTTATAGCAGCATGTTTGAATATATGATTACGCCTCACCATGAAATGAACATAAGTAGAATATCAATCAGCTGTATGGAGGTTTGGTCTTGATTGAGATTTTTCTGCATCAGCTGATGTCAGATATCATACTCCAGACAATTATCTTTTTGTCGTTTTCCAACATCTGAAGTCTTCAAAATGCTTTGGAAAACCCCCAGAAGATTATCCACCAGAATAGGCACTGTTCTGATCAGTATGTATGATCAGACTGTGACATTTTTGGATGACATTTTTGTGACATTTTGTCCTAATGGGGCCACTGAGATGGTGAACATGGTGTGCATTGAGTATTTTCTGTGCGTGTGTCTGTGTGGGCGCTGGCGGCTAAATATGCAGTAATACACCGTTCAACCTCTGCAGTGATCTCATTGCTTTGGGGTCAGGAGGTGCAGATGATAGTTTCAGCATCATCATTTTTGAAATTTAAATTCAAGGAGAGCAGTTAAATTATGTGTGTATGTGTGTGGGTGCATGGTTACTGGTGTGGGCAGGAATGCTGCGGTTGCCTTGACGACCCTGGCACACTCGCCAGTGGTTCGGCGTGTAACCGATGAATAATTCAGGGCGGTCAGAGGCGGCAGGCTTTCCCATGAAGCCGGGATCATGTTCCCACGAGTCACCTGGGCTGAGAGCTCTGGTCACTCCCGAGTGCTCTGTCCCAGCTATGTTACTGGAGAGATGGAGACACTTTTTTAACCCCTCCAGCTGCCATCGCCCAAGTGTTTCGTGATACAGTCAGTGTCCACTTGCATGGCATACAGATCTCTGCTTTGCTGAGTAGTGGTGTAATGGAATACAGTTGAACCATCATGATCTGTTCGTAGTTACATTTGACCGGCCTCATTTATTTATTTATCCGAAAAATTATCGGATCTGAGACTCAAAACCATGACTGGATCCGAACAGTGAGCTTTGTAATCTGTTGCACTGCTGATTTAGAGAAATAGTGAAGTAGAAATGTTGGAAAAGTGACATTTGCCTTTTCTCACTGCTGTAACCCCTTTAAAATTGAAACAACTTATCTAATACATATTTACATAATTCTTTTAATTAAATGTCAGGGCAGGAAAGATTAAAACATCTTTCTTCTTTAACTGATTTCTTAACTTGGTTCTAATTGGTAGACCTGATATTTGTGGTGTAAAACTTCAAGGTCTTCTCCTGCTGAGTTTCTATCCTTGCAGGGAGCTAATTGTATTCACTCGGCACCCCTGGGTGTAAATCATTCCCTGATTAGATGAGTAGAATGAAAACCTGGAGGGCTCATAGGCAAGTACTGACAGGAAGTTGCCCATAGCAGAGAAATGCGTTGGCATTTAGCAGTCTTCAGGCAGTTTTAAGGCAGCGTCTCTGTCCTGCCAAGTAGCACACCTGTGTCACTTGATGTTTGTGAGATTCTAGCGAGTAGCATATGGCTCAGAGTAACCACCAAACCTGCTAATTTAAAATGAGACATTATTCTAGAGTTTGTTACCATTCTCAGTTTTAACAAATGGATCTTCTGAATTATGAAGGAATGTATATAAAGATGAGATCCTAAATAGTGTGCACTCATTGTGAGTCCATTAATGCCGATATGCATTGCTTTGTTCTCTGCCCAAACTGCCAGACTATAAGTCAGATACTGTGTAGTCATATACGTACAGTACGTTTATACATAAATTGTTAAAAACATGCAGGGACAGTATGTGTACTCAACTGTTAAATATATGAGGTACAGTTGTCTCCTCGTTTCCATTCAGCCCATAAACCCTTTCTGAGTAGCTCAGGCTTGTAAACACACACTCTGCTCTCAGCAGTGGTGTGTGACAAACCTGCTCTGATCACAGGCATAAATGAAGAGATTTTATAGACCAGTCTGAGACTAATTACCTCTGATATTGCAGTGTGTATCACAGGACCCAAAGGTGTTGCAAAAACTTGGGAAATAACGTGTAATTCCAGGCACTGTCACAGAAATTGATGTATGCAAGGACATGCAGAGGAGCCAGCAGTGTTGAAGTCAAGGCCACCTAAACCAAGACCAAGACTTGGAGGTCTTGAGACCAAGTCAAGACCAAGATCAAGGCAGGACAAGACCAAGTCAAGACCAAGACCAGTGTGAGTCCCACAGTGCATAGCACACTAAAATGTGGAACATGTACATGTAATGCAAACCATAGGCCATGAAAGGAAATCCAGACTCTTCTTTGTCTGAGACCCAGACGAGGCAGAGTAAAAATGCAGTTGATTCCGAGACGAGCTGGACGAAAAGTGGTCTTGAAACCAGACTTGAAACCAAGACCAATTCTCAGTTTTTGTTTCTCTCAAACTCACTTTATGGCAGCACTTCCCAACAAAGGACTAAGAATTGGTGACACTAACAAATATAAGCCATGATATAAGTCTTGATTTTTCATTCTTGCCACGATCTTTTCAGTCATTTTTTAAGCTGCTTTAATGTCAGAAAGTCCTCCCTCACCATCCGTCTAAAACCAAACTTCCACCTCTACAACTAAGCATAAAGAATTAATGCACATGTGATCTGCAGCCACATGCTGTCTGTAACCCGAGGGGACCGAGCTCCTATCAGCTGATCGGTCACAAACGTCAACATCAGCAGCCACTGCACGTTGCCATGCCGACGGGGCTTCCTGAGGCATTTCTCATCCATAATGGAGTGATTCCATCGCCTTACAGGTTGGCCTTTTGATGGCACCCATCGGCTAATTAGCCCGCCTTCTGCTCGTCAGGTAATGGGCCAAGCCGGCTGGTTGGGAGGTGTTCTGGGGACATGAATGCTGCGGGTTCACCCCAGTTCAGCGCATGTGTGAGGCATCTGGATGAGGACAAGGCTTGTGAGTCACTTCAGGACGAAGCCTACTCTTCCACTTGGTAACTCTGCATGTTGCTCCCCTGATGTGCAATGGTGGTAGCAGAGTCTCAGTTTACCTGAGATGACATTGCTTTGGTTCTCTGCTGACAGGTTCTATGTAGCTTTGGCCGTATAAATGCGCTGAAGTGTCCTTTTAGGGGAGATATGAAGGCCATGATTTTAAACCACAAGCAGTTTTTTTTTCATAGTGTGACAAAAGTGAAGATGAAATGCACTCTGTGTGAAGTCTTGTGTAGAGAAGGGAGGTGAGGCCGAGTTCTTCCTGCATCAGAAGCATGAGAGAAATCTACTTCAAAGTGAAGTGAAATCAAGTGTGGACGACCCAAAAATAGGCACTGATGAATTTCAGAAACTTTAGCCTTCATCGGGGCACGCTGCTGGACTCTGTATCTGTGCACTTAAAATCAATCTGAAAACTTGATTTCTGGAGATGTTGAACCTCATTATTGCACGCCACTCTTTAAGGAACAAACACTGTTTTTCTTACTGCACACATTATCCGATTACACACAGGAGACTTATTGTTTTGTTCACAATTGGCTGGTTTCATTTGCATGATGATGTGGGTGAAAGTTTTGGTAAATGCATGAATGGATTGAACAAACACACCAAATTTATCACTGGTTCGTTTGAACATTTTTATCTGATGCCTAAATGTATTTCCCCTCGCCATTTTGCACTATATGACATGTCTTTGATCTGTATCCTTTGTCATTAACAGTCCTTTTGTGTTCTCTTAAACTGATTACATCCAGTTGCATGTCATTTCTTACAGCCATTTAGCGAGTGAGACCCTTGGCCTGGCTTGGACCAAATAATATATACTAACTCTAAATCTGATTAATTAGCACGTCATAGTTTATTAATCCTCACAAAAAAACTGTATTGAAATGAAAGTTAGGATTTCACCATTGGTTATTTGCTTGCTCATTGTTTCCAGTCCCTATACTAAGCCAGGCTGACTTTCTACTAGCTGTAGATTCATATTTAACAGTCATTCTTATCGCCTAACCCCTTGCAAGAAATTTAATTTTCCGTATATGCACAATTATTTTTCGAATTGCCGTAGGCATTATGTTGTCCTTCTATCCATCCGTCTGTCCCATTCTTCTGAATGTGATATCTAAGAAATGCCCTCAGGGAATTTCTTCAAATTTGACGCAAACTTCAACGTCCATCCCGTTCTTGTGGATTCAAGGATGAACTGATTAGGATTTAGTGGTTAAAGGTCACTATGACCTCACATTACTACCATTCTCATGAACGCCATATTTCAAGAACACATGGAGGGAAGTTCTTCAAATTTGGGACAAAATGGTTTGCTGATATTGAGCTTCAGGTGATTGTCGTTGCATCACGTTTCTCACCGGACATTATTCACTGGAATCATACATGTCAATATAGTGATTTCACCAAAGACTACATTTACCTTTCATTACATTCCTTTTAAAGTCTTTGTTACATAGGCTATAATATATGTGTCTGGGCAGACATGGATGTAAACTACAACTTAACTGGTGCGTAAAGACAGACAACCTCGAGGCAGTACATCAAGTTTTGTATTGGTGTAAGACAGTGTGTCAACTCTAAATGGGCAGGAGCGTAAATCACCGGTGTATCATTTCCTGCTTTGATCCAGAGGAGTGAGCTTCAGATGTGAACATTCATCTTGATATCTCCTCATCAACAATTCATGAAGCTTTTCTCCTCCTGTTTTGATCTGATGCTCTGGTCAAAATAATGATGGTGCCTGATAATCGTCCCTCTGATACTTTACCTCTTGCTCTATTTGCAGTAATGTTACTGCGGTAGCCCAGTGAGCCACTTGTCATGCAGCCATGGATGAAGTATGGTTACCATTCTGCATCATTATTATTACATCAACAGGGAGTCCAAATTACAGCTCTATTGAACAGCACCGTCTATTCTTACAAGCTTCCTTGTTATCTGCAGAGAAGACGGGGAGGAATTTCTGTCTTATTGAATAAGGAGGCTGTCGAGCTGGAGCCTCCTGGTCTCTAGACTCCTTACATTGGCTGAACACCGGGACCCATAGATCACAGAGAGAAAGAGCGAATCGATGAGAAATAGAAGAGGGAGGATGAAGAAAGAGATAAGGACTGATAGGAGAGCAAAAGCTAGAGGAAAGGAATGGAGCTTGGTGCTGATTCAGCAAAGCATCTACTCTTAAGATCCACTCTTCCGTCTCTAGGATTAAAGGCAGAAGATGGGTCACTCTCCTGGAAGTAGTGAAAGAGTAGGAGACACAGCTTCAGTCAGCTGTGTTGTACTGTAGGCAGCAGTAAACATTTGTATTGTTGTTGAGCTATTCTTCTATAACTTTTTGATCATGGAAGTTTTCTGTTTGACTGATAGCCTGAGGAAAGACCAGCTCGTCACCCATATCGGTCGACAGTGAAAGCAGCTTACTACGACCCATATTGATGTGTCTTGTTAGGTGGTGACCTCTAGGGACGTAGTTATTATGACAGCACTAAAGTATGAAGTCATGCGAAGAAGTCCACATAGGGAGGAAGTAGATGACAGACCTGGGTCGAAAGGGCACATGACTTTTACTCTCAAGGCTGCTGTTCATGTCCAGTGTGAAACCAAAAGTAAACAGTTAGTTATTTTATCCTGCTAATACAGTTAAGTTACACCACGTTCATGATGTAACTGAAGTTATATAAGTAACATAGTTATTTTAACCTGAGCCACAATGTTTTCCTCAACCTAGGAACGGGTAGTTTTCTTGCCTTAACCTAACCAAACATCTGTATGACAAAGGTCCTGTACATCTGTCACAGCAAAGTTACAGTTAGGGGCTTTTGTCTCATCTTTTTCTGAACTTACTAACTAACCAAGGTTACTGCTTTGGAAAAAGAAAATGAATACATAAGGTGGGAGAGGAAACAACGCTGATGATGTCTCACCCGGGAATTCCATTGGATGCATGTACGTTGCGGAACAGCGCCTTTACGGTTTAACTCCGTACCACATCGTCCGGCAACACCCACCGGCTGCGTTTTGAGTGCAGCACGGCACATCATTGCCGGACAGCTGGAGTTGCAAGACCGAGGAGTTCCCGCGATAATTAAAGAATCATGCGCGACCGCAGTTATACGTACATGTTATGAACACAACAACATAAAGTGTTCCCAACTGAAGGATTAGAAAAAGTGCTTGGATTTGTCTTTGATTTTGAAAATTATCCAGATGTTATGTTGTTGTTTCGGTGTGTGGCTTCCTGTCTGCTCTGTGCTGAATTGCTGCATCCGGCAGAAATAGAAGCCTTGCGTATCTGCTAGTGTCCGGAGCTGCAACGCAGTAGATACACCACGCAGCGGAGCCAGTTGAAGTCAAACCACCATTTCAAACCAAAGCCTGTCACCAATGACTTTATTTTCATTTTTGGGTGAACTATTCCTTTAATTTGGAAAATGTTGCTAAAGAAGAGGCGCAGAGACTTGTTGTCACCGTCAGTGTACAAAGTTTGACTGAAATCACTGGCTGCTCTTTTCTGCTCTATTCATTTATTGTGCTGTGTGAACCAGTCTGACAGCTACACCCTCCATGTCCCGCCAATCTCCTTCTCTTATGGGATGCTGAGCAAACACACACCTTCCAATATCCTGTCAGTGTCTGAGTGACAGACATATCTCACAACAGCGTCAGCTTTCTTTTCCTCTGCTGCTTCTTTTCTAATGCATCTCTGGATCTGATAGTGGCTGCATTGTCTGGAAGCCCAAACACATCACACCGCCTCAGTTAATGCTTACTGCCAACACCTCTGTCATGTTCTCTCTGCAGCTTCTCATTTACATAATAATGCTGTTGCTCATACTGCAAATACATTTCATACACACTTTTCTTATGTTCTGAGCAGAGGACATCTTAAATCTGTATACACATTTATGTACTTACAACACAGACACGAATGTATAGTTTGCGTTTGTTTTCACCCACATAGACTCATTCAACTTGCTCCCGCTCAATACGCAGTGCCACGTCTAAACTGTGAAACTTTTTTCTTTAGTTTGTTTCTGTTGATCCTCCTTCACCCCAAAAACTGCGGGGAATTCACGGGGTCAGTGGTTTTAGGACAGAGCCAAACATGGTTACAATGAAAGACCTCCGATGTCAGAGAGGAGATGCGAGGGAGCTGATTACAGGACATGAAAAGGGAAAGTAGACATTAGGAGGAAAAGCGACGACAGTAGGGAGCGACGGAGAGGACACGTGGGAAAAGGAAGCATGGAGGGAGCAAGTAAAGATCTTCCAGCATGCTGGTTAATGGGATTTGAATAAATTAAGATTCATGATGGCACTATGAAGATGATTGTTAAGCATGCTGTAATCAAGTGTGAATATAATATAATAATATACAACATAATATAATGTAAATGTTGCTTGACCTACAATCTAATTTACAATCATAGAACTGAAGATTTGGATTAAATTATGTTTGTGTGCTCGCCTCTGAGATTGAACACCCTTCTAACATGGCCTTTCAGCTTTGCATGCTGGTATTTATGACACTATTTTATCAGGGGAAAGATCTGAAACTGAGAGAGGAAAAGCCGCTTAAACTAAACTTGGCAGGGTTTAAAAGAGGGTCAATCAGCCATTTGTGCTTTTCAAACCTAAATCATAGTTTTTATGCTTTCACAACCTCACTTTCATACTTGGATATGAGTGTGTTTTGGAAGGAAATGTGCGTTTTTGTATGTGGATGTGTGGTATTTCTGTCATGTGATTTTTCATGGCTGAGCTCTCTGTCAGTGAATAAGGCTTATTTGCGTGGCTTATTGCATGTTTCACGACATTTCTGTGTCATCGTCATTAGCATGCACACATGTGACATGTTCAGATTGGGGACAAGTCATTTTCCACACCTGGTGATCTCACACGTGCGGGGGGGATACATGAAATAGACCAAGGCACCCAGCAGAGGAAGATGGAAAGTGTAAGCAAATGAGAAAGTCAACAGGTGGAAGAAAGAGTGAAGTATGAGGAGGAAGCCCTGGTGTGCAGGAAGGTGCGAAGAAATGTGAATCATGACACATTCATAACATTTTGACGTCTGCCACCCTGATGAGAGCTGGGCGGGATAAGTCATTGTGGCAGAGTGTGAATATGTGCATGCACCCACCTGTAGTCCTCAGGGGATCATCTGGGATTTGTCAGTGTGTCAATCAGAGTGCAGATAAACTACAAGGAGCAAGTCAGCCTTAGATACTATTCCTCTCTGTTAATCTCCTTTAATGGAAGCCTGAAAGACTTTTGGAAAAAGTAAAAAACAAAAATGAAACAATGTTTGAGTCCTTTTGAGTCCTGTTACATCTATTTTGGAGTGCTGACTCGGCCTGGGGAATGAAGTTGCTCCGTCGTCTATGTTTGTGTAGTTCATTTTACTTTATATCTGCTGTGATAGAAGATTTGATATGGTGTAGAATGTAGATTATAGCATTGAGATATCAGTATAAGGTCCCATGGGGCACACTTGAAGCTTATTAACTTCCTAGCTAATATTAGCTAACTAGTGGTTAAATGCTTATGTTAGCTGTTGTCTAACCGACGCTAATGGGTTATCAAATTTGTTGTTTGACCATGAAATATGGCCTGATGTCCGTCCAAATTTTCACTGTCCATTGTCTTTTTAGTTACTGATCGTAAAATTATAACAATTTGTCAGATTCCCTGTGTATGACTTGTAACCTCAAACTCAGCAGTACGACTTTTAAGATTGCGACATGACTGCATGACTCTGCTTCCCGTCCCCGAGCTCAATTTAGCTTTTGCTCCACCACAACCTCAAATCGCAAATATTGCCATCTTGTAACAGGCCTCTTTGTGTCCCAGTCGGTAGCACTTTTTAAATATCTACAAACAGCCTGAGTTTCTGAAGAGCTCATTGTCACTGCTTGGAGCCTGACACGAGACTCGCTCTGTGTTACAGAAGCTGCAGACTCACATTTGTTCCGTTGTTGAATCATGCTTTGCCTTTTATTGCATTCTCCTCACTGCCTCTCACACCATGCTTCCCTTCCCGTTTAGTGAATTAAATTCTCAGTATGTATGCTATCCCGAGCAGCAGGCCTTCCATGATGACTAAAGCAGCTCGACAACATTGTGTACGAGAATAGCGCTCACGTTTCACAGCGCAGTGCTGCTGAATGAAAAATAAAAGAGGTCTGAGGCAAACGTGCTGCCTGAGAGCACTGAGTTCACTGGGTCTTTCCAGTCCAGTGTCTCTGTGTTGTGGTGTTTCCCTCCACTTCAAACAATATTATTAATTTTTTATTGGTTTAATTTTCTTTTTTATTGCGCGGCTTTGTGTTGCTAAATGCAGCAGGAGGAGAATCTGTATAGCATTGTTATGATGAAGACTGAGAGGCTGGGACTCTCCAAATCCCTAAAGCCTCTTCAGTGGGAAAGCCCAGTCGATCCCCCCCGCTACTCCCTGGTCCAAAGATCTGAGCTGCGATTCCCTCTGGCAGGATTTTAAAGGGGCACTGAAAGCTGTATTACACCAAAGCCCTTCCCTGACGAGCCAAATGACGTGATAACAGATGACATTCTGCACTTTAAACTCGCATCTCTCTCTCTCTACTCATGCCCTTTTCCTTGCTAACATATTATGAATAACGTGCCTTTGGATCTGTTATCTGCTGATCTTACTGTTTTATCTTTAGCTCACGTATAAAACTGCTGCTTTTCTTTGTCTTTTATTACAGTAAATAAAGAGTCTTTGGGCTTTAGACTGTTTGTTGGACGGAAGAAGCGATATGAAGATGTCGCTTTCGGCTCTTGGAAATTGTGATGAGCATTTCTCACAATTTTTTGGATGTGCTAAATGATTACTCCTTAAAATAGTTGGCAGATTCATCAATACTGATACTGTTGGTCGTGAGCTGTAGCCATCCGCTTCCAGAGATGGGGACTTTGTGAGCCATTGTGAGTTGGAGTCTAGTCAATTCCAGTCACTGTTTTGACGACTTGACTTGAGACACGATGACTCAAATTACTTCTGTGTTCAGTTTATTTGTTGTAGTCCTTTTTAGTCTGGCTGTCATTATTTCACAGTTTAAAAGTGATGGGGAAGGCGACATTTTTTGAGTGAGAATAAATAAAATATAAAAAATAAAATAAACAAGCTTTTATAGTTATTTATTTTATGTTTGATAACATTTATTTCAATGAATATCAATGATCAGAATACAAATTCAATTCAGTGTCATTGTTTTTGGATAGGTTAGATAAATTGGCCAATAATACCATTATGAGACACATACTAATACCTTGTCTTTTCTCTTTATAAAGGCCGGATACTGCAGGTTAGGCCGCAGTCATTTTTTGCAAGGGGTGATTGACTTCGTGCTTAACTTCAACTAACTAACTTGCCCAAGAAATCATGTCTTGGGACTTGCTTGAAATTTGGACCAAACGACTCGAGTCATCGACTCTGGTCTCTCAACTTGAAACTCTTTACTAGGGGTGTAACGATCCATTGATTCAGATCGATTCATTGCTTTAAGGATTAATGATCAAATATTATTGATGTGAAGTGAAAACACCCATTAACACCCACCTTTAATTTGACATTTGTTTTGTCTCCTGACAGTTGTGCCAAAGTTTAGACTTTTGTAAAAAAAAATTGAATGGAATCTGTTACGACCCCCTAAAGAAATGACCCATATTTATCGTATCATGATCAAACTGGTGTTTTACTCTCCTACCCTTTACTGTGATGTCTCACATTTCCCTCTCTCTCCCTGTGTTTGTCCATAGGCATGGCTCCAGAGGTATGGTTACCTCCCATCTGCAGACCCCAGAATGTCAGTGCTGCGTTCTGCTCGCGTCATGCAGTCCGCTATCGCTGCCATGCAGCGCCGCTACGGCCTCAATGTCACAGGGACTCTGGACGGCACCACTATAGAGTGAGTCATACTCTTATAAAAGTATCTTTTAAGGATGCCACAGTATGGGACCTGGAGTTGTGTGCTTTATTCATGATGTGTTTCTTCTTTATAAAAATTTGAAGCGAAGGGAAGTCATGGCCAGTTGCACATGTAGCCTATTTTAGGAGGTGAATGTCAGTTCAAAGAAGAGGCAGTGTTTAATTTAGTAGCGTAGATGTTCATTTCTTGTATTAGCTTACATGGCAATAATATGTTTGGATAAATGAACAAATAATGTGTGATTTTTCAGTCAAATGACATGTGGCAAATTAAATGTTTCTATTTCAGAATTGTTATACTACCAAAAACATCATGCTCCTTCTATATTTTTCTGAAGAGATTGTTGTTTTTTTATGCTTGGTAAAATAAAATGTTGTTACAGTCAGTTATTGTTTTTTATTGTTAAGACTCACAAAGTGGTCTAGACATCTTCACAATGGGGAACAAACGGTCGATGAGTCTGTCATTCATAGTCTGTCATTCATCCCTTGTTGTGCATTCCAAAGGCGAGCAGAGTCACTTCGCCAGACACAAAGTTACCCTGACACGGATTAAGTGGGGCATTTTAATTTGATCAAAGGGGCCTTTTACAGAGAGCACACCTCCACCGTCAGATCAAAGGCTGAGAAATGTCAAAGTATTAATACTCAGCGGAAGAACGGGGACGTTTGGTTACTCATCGTGCGATCAGTCAAAGCTGAACACCACAGCCACGAGCAGGGGTGGATTGACGAGAAGAGATACATACACATGGATGTAGGGGAGAAAATAAAACACAATCGCTAATATAGCGTGTATGTATTTGCCTCTTCATGTTGCTTTGCAGCTCAGATTTCAACCCCAGGACCTTAACCAGACATCCTTTTACCTGCAACTCACTAAATGCAGTGCTCACTGACATTTGTCCCCACCAAATACCATCCGTGCTACAAATAGCAATGAGCTCAAATTGGCCACTGAACTGTAACATGGCAATGTGGTGGCCAGCGGTGTGAATGCAGACTAACAGCTGTCCAACCAC
Organism: Pagrus pagrus; assembly: GCF_965226575.1. Lineage (NCBI taxonomy): Eukaryota > Metazoa > Chordata > Actinopteri > Spariformes > Sparidae > Pagrus > Pagrus pagrus. The sequence goes on from NC_140207.1 coordinate 17,733,009, forward strand.
GGGGCTGAAACAGAGTGAAATGTGATAAGCTAACAGTATGCCTGTGTTTTTTTCTCTCTCTTCCTCTGCTTCTCTCTGTTGATGTAGCGATAACACGATAAGGTGAGGCGTCTCTTGTGTGCAATACGTGAATGAATAAGTACTTTTAGACAGGACCTGTGATAAAATGTGTGCATGTATTTGATGTGGGTTTTTTTTGTAAGTATCTCATCAATTTCCTGCCAACACGTTGTCCTTTTAGAATTGCTTTTACATACAAATGCAGATTACTACATGTTGTGGTTGTACATCACTTCAGCACAGCAAAATGATCAATGCACCCTCAGTGTTGATTAGTTGTGTCCTCTCTCCTTCGCCATAGGTGGATGAAGAAGCCCAGATGCGGTGTCCCTGACCAGGTAGGCGGTGCAGCCAAATTCAGCGTCAGGAAACGGCGGTACGCCCTCACAGGACAGAAGTGGCAACACAAACATATCACATACAGGTGGGTGAATTCATCAAGAATATGTTGATCAACTGAAAAAATGAAGACGCTGTAGTTAATCTGACTCTCCTCACTATGACATGCACAGAAAATCTCAGCCACACACACACGCACGCACGCACGCACGCACGCACGCACGCACGCACACACACACACACACACACACACACACAGCAGCTCTCCCTGTCAAGAGGGCTTTTGTCAAGTTGTGAAGACATCCGGTCAACGAGATTAACCCAGTGTGGGCCCACAGCCACAGAGAAATAACTGATATCTACACACATGCACACACACACACAGGCATGTGCACACAGACGGGGCTTCAGGACTTAACTTGACGTTGACCTTTTGATTAAGACACACATTCCTTTCACAGAGACAGAAAAAGATACGGCCTGCTGTCATTTTTTTCATGCAGTTACTGCTATTTTCTTACACTCCATATCTTCTTTATTTCTTCTTCTTCTTCGCTCGATGTGGCAGCCAATTTAAAACTGTCAAATTTGGTCACCTTTGACTAAATAGGTCCCTGTTTGTCCGCTTTTATGCGTAAATATTTCCAAATTCACACTAATTGAACTAAGGAGCAGCTAATGAACCCAGTTAACAATATTTGGACTTGTATAATGGACAGAAAACTACAAAATCAAAGGTTAAACCCAGGTAGAGCTGCAACAATTAAAGGAGGCATATGCTTCATTTTCAGATTCATTCATAATTTTATTTTGGGCTACTACTAGAATAGGTTTACGCACCTTAATGCTCCAAAAACACATCAGTTTTCTCAGACTGCCCTGTATTCCCCCCTCTGTCTGAGACACTCTGTTTTAACTCTCGTCTCTTGAAGCCCCCCCTCCTGAACACCCAGTCTCCTCTGATTGGTCAGCTCACACATGCCTGAGCCAGCACTGCTATCGACAACAGAGGCACTGTACTAAATCAAATCTTGCGTACCAAACTAGCTGCAAGGCATTACTTATGCAAATGTGTGACTCTGTGACATAGTGTGATGTCACAAAGGGACTACTGACAAGGCGTTTCAGGAGCAGTGTTTTCTGGGGGAGAGATGAGCTTCTGTTGATGCAGACCTTTTTAACTTTTAAGATCTTTTGAAATGAATAAAACACAGAAGGGAAGGAATAAAAAGAACACGATTAATAGGTCCCCTTTAAACGATTAAGCGATGAGTTGTCTGTTTAATAAATCGCCGACTACTTGGATCAATTAAGCTTAAGGATTTTTTGTGCTGCTGTTTTTGTTTTTAAGAAAAAAACAGGACAATTCTGTGACTCCAGCTTCTTGAATGTAAATGTTTTCATGTTTCTTTACCTCTCTATGACAGTAAACTGAATATCTTTGGGTTGTCGACCAAAAACGATATTTAAGGACGTCATCTTGGGTTTTGGGAAACACTGATCATCAGTTTTCACATTTTAAAGACCAAACAACTAATAAATTCATCAAGAAAATAATCAGCAGATTAATCAGCAATGTAACTAACCATTAGCTGCAGGCCTAAACCCTAGGTCAGCATAGTCTTAAGCCAAACTACACTATTATACACCTGTCCCAACCTGGGGACTTTAGAAGAGCCTGCTTTATCCTCAACAGAACATGTAGCACAAATGGGAAAAGATTGTACATGTAAGAGCCATGCGTGGGCCAGAGACCTCATTACCAATACTATAATTCACAAGAACATTTTCTAATGTTCAGCCACATGAGTAATAACGTAAAGGACAACATGCTGCGGTTATATAATATTTCTCTGTTGATTTAGTGAGGTCAGTAGCCCAGATTCTGTCATATTTTATACATACTATATGCTGCCTGCCCGCAGCTTCATGTTTTATAGGATAATCCGTAGGAAGTGGGCTTGTTTTTTATTTTTGCTCTGCCCTGAGGATAAATGTATGAGCAGCATTACATGCTGAATGTAATCTACTGGATCAGTAACCTACAGCTGAAGTAGGACAGTAAATCATCGATGGCAGAACGGTTCAGATTCATGCCTGTGCATTTTTCTTTTTAAAAAATGACACTGGGATTGGGTTTGGAGTTCGTTTCATCAGAGCTCGGTTCGTCCGTCACGGCGCAGAGTTGAAAAGAAGAAAATGAGCAGGCAGATGAGGAGTGGAGGAGCGGATAGGTGGAGTTGAGGAGGGAGGAAAGTGAGGCGTGGAGGAGGGTGTTGGAGGAGAAGCAGCTGCAGAGAGAAAGAGATGAGCTGAGAGGAGAGGAGAGGAGGAAACCCCAGTGGAAAGCAGAGGGTGCTCTCTGACAGATTAGGGTTATGTAATAGGATGGGAGCATTTTGAGAGTGTGTGTGCTCGTGTGTGTGCATACATGTGTGTGTGTGTTGTACATGGATGTGTGCCTGGCCTCCAGTCAATAGTCAGATGTGCCTGCAGCTGCTCCTTTTAACTCAAATTGGTGCTATAGAGGTGCCTGGAGAACGTAGCACATTATATTTCATTGAGAGACATCCTTAATCTTCGTAAAGGTCGCATGTGTAATGTCTACATATCATTTATCATGAAAAATGATAAACATTAGCATGAAAATGTTATCAAAAAGGAATGTCCGTCTGTCTGTGTTACTCGTATATCTCCAGAACCGTTCATCCGATGTACTTCACACTTGGCAGGTTGGTTGCTGAGGACCCGGGGAAGTGAAGTGTCGAATTTGGCGCAGTGTTTATTACCAGATGGCCGCTTTGGGTGCTTTGTAACTTTTTCTTGGGTGTGTTGATCAGGGGTGTATCATTGAAGTGTGGGCTCCGGGCAAATGCCTGTTCAAGATGAAGTTTTAATGCTAACTTATTCTTTACTTAAAACAGGGACACAGGACTGTGTCTCTGCTGGTTTATGTTATAGCCACCAGGTTTAATTATTTCAGATTCGTTTTCTGAGGAATCATGTTTTGTCTGTCATTCTGGACTGGCATATTGCTCTAAATACTACAATACCCATAGGCCTCAGCCAACATTGGTATGGAGTAGAGGTCAGTCAGAGGCACACACTGGATTAGTAGCTGATTAAAGCTTTGTTGATACATTTGAATTCACCCACAATAAAACCAGATTTTATTACCTTTGTAATCTTTAGCTTCCACTCACCCTTAGTGGTGAAAGTAACAGAATTTTGATTGAAGTGATTGGATGTTTCTTGCCGGAATACGTCAGCCTTGAGCTTTAATGCACACAGGCTGGTATCTTCAATGTCTTATCAAAGTAACACAGTTCTTATTCATTTTTACTCTTTTGTACTGGTGATTTAACTGTGAGTTTTACGCTGATCCTAGCTGTAGCAGTGCTGTAGCTGTGAGTCACACAATATTTTCAATAGGTAGCTCTCAACAATTTTATTATAACTGATAGAAATGTCAAAACTACTTAAATTAGACTGAACTTTACTTGGTTAAATCATCAAACCTCAATTTCATTATCAGCCAAACATATAAAGATGCTTTGCCGTCTCACTTTTCTCAGTGTTCTTTAAAGGTCCATCGTGTATGATTGAGGGGGACCTATAAGCAGGAATGGAATATAATAATAATATTAATAATATAATTACGATTTAATTAGTCTATAATCACCTGAAAAATAAGAATCCTGTTTCACGTCCACACAAACCAAACCCTCGCTTAAGAGAGGGCCTTCCTTGTTTTTTAGTGTTTTTAGCTGCCGCCGTAGGGAAGTGTGAGACGAGGGGTGTTCAGCTGGTTGCAATCTGAACCTCACACCTTGTGTGTATATAATGTGTGTCACATTTCATAATGGAATCTGTCATTTTTCTGCTGGTAGCCGAAAACTGCAATGTGTTTCTGAATCCAACTTCAGGTCTTTGACTGAAGTCAAGTCAATCTTTGTTCTCAGTCTCTTTAAGCTGAATGCTCCAAAAATAATTTCAAAAAACAACGGTGGCATTTGGAAAGCATAACAAATGCATGGCCGCCCTAGGTGTGTGCTAGTTTCCATGTAGCCACATACAGTACTTGCTGTGGGGAGGCACTAATTAGCTTTGGCATCCCTACTGTTCTTCCTGCATGCAGGTACCATTATAGCACATGAGTTGCATCCGGCGTCATTATCACCTCACAACATGGATTTTAATATTTAAAGTGGCCTGAGAGCAGGTTGGTCTTCTTTTGTTTGTTGCTTTGCACAGTCTCCCTGCAACCATTTCTCGCTTTATCCATCTTGCCAATAAAAAAAAGACTTGCAAAAAGTGAGATGGGTAATGGAATCAAATAAATCCGTCTTTTTATTCCTCAAGAGGCCGCAGTTGTTGGGAAGGCCTTTCATTGTAACCCCAGACAGAGAAGGAAAAGGACATGTATTCATGAGGAACTTCAGTATCTTTTTGTAGACTCTCTTGATGAGCTGACATGTTTATCACCCTTGTACTCTGCGTATCTCTATCTGCTCTACACTTGAAAAGACAAAAGGGCCATTGAGTGTTAACTCCACAAATGGTCTATATCAGGCAGAGACTGTTTGCTCACTCAACAACCAACAATCGGAAACCGCTTCAATGGATCTTCAAGATTGTTTCTGTGACTCAAGAGATCCAAGTATTTATAACTCACACTTGCAGGGCAATTAAGAACAGACTATTTTCCAGCTGTCATTCAGCACAATTTATATAACAAATCTAATCACAATCAACAACGAGCCATCAAAACAGGCACAGCACAGTCTCAAAACATTTGAGTACAAGCTGTCAAATGCAATTTCTAGGTTTATATGGGGATAATATCTGCTCATCTGCCTTCAGTTTAACGTAGCAATAGCAACTCTTTCACTTGCCATATTCAATATTTGTCTCTCAACAATTAAAGCTGCTATATCGAATCAAATCACAATGTGTACTGTATATTTAAAAGCAGTTGCTCATTGTGTCAGATAAGTTACAACCCGATTCCTCATAGTTCTACTGAGCGTCTTAGCCCACAACTTCACTGTTTTCTTTCACACATAGTTCTTGTATATGTATATCCTAAATAAATAAAACAAATAAAATGAAACCACGCAACCAAAACAATTAATTAACCCTTGTCTTTTAAAATGACATAGGTTCCATTTCTTCATACCTGTGTGTCTATGTGTACAGGACTCAGGGCTATCAACACAAAAAAAATCATTAGCTGAAAAGGAAAGTTATGCCAAAACCTAAGAGCATAATTAAAGCAACACTTTGCTAAAGTGGCAGTCAGCTGTCAGCAAGTCAGTCTTGAAAGAGCAGCTAGAGAAACAGAAGCAGTGTGTGGTTTGTGTCTGAGCAATTACAACATTTTAAATGAACATTGCAGGTTATTTAGTAGCACTCTATTTATATTTCATAACCAGGCTTTATGCGTCCCTTTTCACTGAGTTTGAGTCAATAATTAATCTGAACTCACATGCAATATTAATAATGCTGTATATAAATGTGCCTTGCAGCAGTCTCCCCACCGTGCAGACGGGGATGAGAATTGTCAAAGACAGAAGACGTTCTGATAATATTTATTCCTATTATGGAAAATGACAACCTGACAGCCAAACAGAGACGCTATGAAGAACTTACATGAAACACCGAACAAAGGAGAGGAGGTGACAGAGAGTAAGCAAGGAAACAGGTTGGATGTGAGGAGAAAAAAGGGAATTCCTGACACAATATGAAACACCTGTTCTAGAAGACTTGGGAAAAAGAAATTGGCACAATGCTGTTTTGCTGCGCACTTTCACATTTCACATTCACATACTGATCTTGGCAACTGAACACAGACCAACAAACTTTTCACCCAATTCTGACACTTCACTAAGGGCAAGCGAAGACATAGGTATAGTTTACATCATCCAACTTAGATGCTTATAACGCACAATTACTCTATCTGTCTATCCTGAGAGAGAGGCCAAATTTTAATAGAGCGTGACTGAGATATTTTTGGAGCGAATGAAGTAGAGAGAGGTTTTTCTGATTGCCCAAACCAGACTGGGGCTCTCAGCAGGCAGTGGGCTGTTGATAATCCTTAATTAGAAAATAAATTCCAGAGGCAGGAAATTGTCCCGTCCTTTCCACACCTGCAGCAGCTCAAAGCCAGCGGGGGAGGACTCAGCTGTTTTCTCTCACAAATCGCTCCATTTAGCTCTCTGTTGGCGAACACGATGAGCGTGAAATGGCAGCACGCAGGGAAAACAGTGATAGTGACAGATTCTTTTTTGGCATAGTGTGATCATGTAGATTGACATGCAGCAGCGTCCTCCTTTTTAAGTCCTTGTGTTGCTAACTGTTTGACTAAACTAACTGCATTGTTTTCTATCCCACCATATCTCATGCTTCAGAGGAGTTGGAGGCTATTTACCTTGTCTGATTAGATTCTAATCTGTTATTATTCCTCTGTGTGGACATTCAGCAGAATAAGATACTCTTAGGTGTGTTTGTTTTACCAAACGCTCCGCGAACCCAAGAGTCTTATCAGACCAATTTACAATAGATTTGCTCATCCTGACAGTTGAAGGAGAAATCCTGATTTGAGGCTTGCTGGGGCTCGATGATAAGAGAAAATTATCTGCTTGTGTGAAATGTTTACAAAGGCCTTTAGTGTTTTCCCACTCTAACTTTTCCCTCCTCTATCTCACATCTTTGCAGCATAAAGAACGTGACACCCAAAGTGGGTGCAGAGGAGACCCATGATGCCATTCGGCGAGCCTTTGACGTTTGGCAAAATGTGACGCCTCTGCGCTTTGAGGCTGTGCCCTACAGTGAGCTGGAGAGAACAAAGAAAGACGTGGACATCACCATCATCTTCGCTTCAGGTTTCCATGGTGATAGTTCGCCCTTTGACGGTGAGGGTGGCTTCCTGGCACACGCCTACTTTCCAGGGCCAGGAATAGGAGGCGACACACACTTCGACTCAGATGAGCCCTGGACGCTGGGAAACCCCAACCATGACGGTAAGCATTGATTTGTAGTCATGGGAATGTTGTGATGGCTTTACACGGGATGGTGCAAGAGATGTTAACAAGAATACTGAACTGAGACTGAATTTATATGTAAATGTCAAATATGCACAGGGTTGATATTTAGTGTCCAAGCTCTGACCTTATCAATCCCCATAAAAAGCTCACAGCAGGGGGTGGGGAGTGACAATAAAAACTTACTCACTAAAGGAACAGGAGCTGCGTTTCCTCTACAGGACCTTCCCTACAGACTCCATTTCCACTGCAGGGACCAGGGTCTAAATTAAGTTCCAACTTAACTTAGGTGGGGCTCTCAGTGCTAAACATTTCATAATTTATAAAAATCAGTAGTTGCATAAAAGTTTGTTGTTTGTTCTTTGTGCTTTGACCAATGATGACTGTCTACGTCATTGTTGTATTATTGTTTGCACTAATGTCACGTAAAAACAGGCATCCATTTTTCATATGTCAGCAGATTTGCTTCATCTTCCCTAGTCTTTGGGCTGAGTTGGGAATTCAGACCAGAGTGGGCCGAAGGAACCTTAAGGTTTCTTGAAAAGTTGGTCCTTGGACTAAAAGTTCTGGGTAGTTTGGGCAGAAACATGGCTATAGACAGTTGGATACTGAGGTAGAGGAAGAGGGTTTTTCAAATGCTCTATGAATGGCAGCAGCAGGGAGTGGGGAGTGACAAGAATGACTTACCCACTCAGGGAACATCAACTCAGAGCTTACAGGTGGATACTGAGGAGGAGGTAGAGGCTTTTTTATGAATGCTGTATGAACAGCAGGAGCAGTAACAGATATTGACAGTTGACAGTTACTATATGATCATTCCTACTAATCGTATATCATACTACACGCATAATATGTCAAAATAATTTAAATGTGAATATTTTTTCTTATGACATGGTGCATCAATTAGAATAGAACCCAATGGATAGTTTGTTTCATGCATTTGTTGCCGTGAAATGCTTTTCAAACTGACTGCATACTGAACTAGACTGTCCTTTCAAATAAATGGTTCAGTTACAGAATCATGGTTTTGATCATGATCAGATATTTTTTCTAATGATGTTTTCTGTGTTTACATTATATCTGCTTTCAGAAAACCATAGGCTGTGCTGCTCCTCCAGCAAGTCTAATGTATTGCAGTGTAATGCCTGCTGGATATATGGGTTTTGCTGGTCCGTGTGTTGTACATTTCTACTCTGTACTGGTGCGATTTAATTCCAATCTGTTGAGGCTTGCTCGCTCGTCTTGCATGAGTTTGACCTTGAGCTCTTGCAATAACTGAGTACTCGCCCTCAGAGCTTTACAGCTTGCCAGGCTGTATGTAAACTCGGTCTGTCTGTCATGCTATAGCGTGGGTTGCATGTTGAACAGCTGTGTTGCCGTTTAGCGTTGCGTTGTGGTCCAACAGATGCGTGGCATCAGTGGCAGCCAGCAGACCTCTGAACCCGGTGCAGGCTTCAGTGTGGTGATGAATGGAACTCGGAAGAGAGTTGATGGAGAGGAAAGAATAGAAGAAAGAAAAAAAAATATAGTAAAAGAGACGTAATATAAATAAAGTCAAATTAGAGGAAAGAAAATCCAAGCAAGGGTTGAAAGTGGTTTCTTGGTTGATATTCGTGACCATACGTATGTCGCAGCAGGGCGAATTTGTCTCTAAGATGCTGATAGATTGATGTTTGAGCTTTCTTCCTCGGATCCCTCATTAAATCTAAGGGGCAAACCTGCCCCGCGGTCCACTGAGACGACTCAAGAGGAGTCATGACTGTTACTGAGTCATGAGTCAAAACAATGACAGGGATGACTGAGCGAGAGACAAGGAGACGCTCTTAAGAAATAAGCACACGAATGAGAGGGGGAAAAAGAGGAGTCACTAGAAGGAAGGCAGCGGAGATAACAGAGAGAGGAAGAGAAGATAAGAGAGAATGGCAGAGCATCTCTAGACAAATATTGGAGGTTCAAGAGCTCACAAGAGAGAGAGACGAAGAGTGAGGAAGCAGCGTAGCGAGAAGTAAAGAAAACATTTGAAGAGGAAAGGGGAGAGAGGAGAGCAGAGGAGATGAGTGGGAGCTGTTAAGCACTACGTGTCGGAAATAGAAGTGTAGAACTTGCTGTCGACGACTGAATTTTAAGTAGAAGCAGAGGGGCTTTTGTAGGCTTAGATAATATGTTATGAATGGCTATATATAAGAGAGTGCGTAGTTTGAATCGAATCACTCCTTCTAGTTGAATAACACAATGGAAGTGACAACAATAACCTCAAACTTTTTATTGACCACCTGATCCACTCCATTCAAACATGTTTAAACGTGCAGGTGACGATGGAGTCTCAGCCTCGCACACACATTCACACAGAGTGTTGTCTTCTCTGCCTTGGAGGACGAAGAAGCAGCTGTCATTGAAGGCAATGATTCACTCCCTTCAACACTCACAGACACACACTGTCTCTCTACCCCTCAATGCAATATTAATACAGCCCTGCTGCGGCCCACACTTCTGTGAAAACATCCCATAATGCATGCAGTTCTATTACGCACTCTCCAGCTGGCTTTCTTGCCAAATATGAACATGCACTGGCTGAATCCTGACTGCTCGCCGTGGCGGGGGGTGCTCTTATTCCTTCACAGTGACTAGTGTTACACTGAGATGGATCGCTGAAGGCTCGTACAGCTTCAAGCTGCTTACAGCCTGTATTTTGTGCTGAGATGTTGAATATCTTCAAATTTTTACAATACTTATGCCAAAAAATACTACAAATATCTGGTACTCTGTATTCCAGCCAGATTTTTTTTTTGTTATTTCTGTCTTGGCACGATCGCAGCAGTTCCGAGGGAGTGTGTCAATTTTGGCAGGCGAAAACCAAAAGAAACTGTAAGATAATAGTGCTGCAAGTATTACTAATGTTACTACTAAAAATTAAACACAGTCACCTGGTGTATTTATCAGCGTAATGCCATGACACAATCTCTTGTGATGTGATATCAACTCTCTGGCTGCAGTATTTCAGAGTCAGCGAGGCTTTTAGGCGAACGCATTTAATCTCTTTGCCAGCATGTATCTCTGGCATTGAGAAGAGTTGTGTGTGTGTGTGTGCATTCATTTTGGTACACACTGTCTAAACCTAGCTGTCAATGAAAACTGAAAGCTTAATGCAATAGAAAAATACATCATAGGTTTGATTCCTGCATTTAAAGGGGAAATATGTAAGATTTGGCCAGTAAATAAATATTAACAACAGGTTGTGAAGGACCATTAGTGTTGATGTTATGTTGACGACGACTTTTTATTGTGTTGCGCAGATGTTGAAGTTAGCATGCTAACCAGCTAGTCCTGTTCCTTCCTGTCTAGTAATACAGCCGTGTATCAAAATAGGCAATAGTGATAGAAAGAGTGCTCCAACTGATCGGCCACCAAATGTTAGCCAGTTATTGGCTAACATTCTTTCTGAAGAGTTCCATCGATGGTCTCTACAAAAGCCGAGCAGGTGACTGCTAAAATGCCATAGCATAGCAGGGCTAGAGATTAAGGCCATCGGTCACCTAGCCAGGGATGATAGAAACTGTGTTGCTCAAACTGACGTCTTGAGCTGTGACTGCGAGGTCGCAGTCCAGGCAAACTCCAGTCAGCAAATAATGCCAAAAGATCCTTGGCTAACTGAGCTACTTGCTAACGACAACTAGTCGCTATAGCGAACGATGGCTACCGCATAGAGTATAGTATATTTTTGAAGCTGCCTGCAACTTCTCACAAATTGCGCCTTTAAAAACAAAAGCTTAGCAGATACTGGACTTTTTTAGGTTTGATATTATTATGTGAGTATAACTGAACACTGATAACATTATATATAACATTATGTTGTTAAAAAATTAATGAAACGGCAAATAAAAGTCTAAATATTGAGCAGTTAACATAATCAAATCATTTTAGATTAGACCTATAGATTAAAACACATGAAATATAACCATTACACTCCATCAAGAAACGAGTCGAATATACTGTACATACAATGTGGCTGATAAAATAATAACTGCTGCATTTACTGCTCTGCAGGTTCTTCTTACCTACAGCATGTGGCAGCAGGTAAATTTTCCTCATTGCTTACACACACATCATAATTCTGTCAAATTATGTACTATGATTATAATAACATAGTGCCTATTGCAAAATTACATGTGTTGATACTGTCATGCGGCCGAATATTGTGATATTATTGTTCTGTGAGTTAGCTTGTGATTCTTTGTCCTACTGTATATGTGATCAGTTCAACTGCAGCGTATCCATCAGAGGGTGAAGTCCCTGATTCAGCAATATCAGATCGTTGATACAACAGCATGTATGAGCCTGACCAAAAGATTACCTGTAACAGTGATGAAAAGCTTACATCTCCGAAATACATTATTTATTCATGTTAATGTTCTTTTTAATCTAGATATAGTCTCAAAATCTCTGGCAACAGAGGTAGATAATTCCATATTTTTCCAATGCAACTAGTTTCAAGCATTTGTAATCCATCTATCATCATCTCCTCTCTCTTCCTGTATCCATGCTGTGTAGGGAACAGCTGGGAATGATGTAATTTCATCACATAATGTCGTGTCCGACTTCTCTCTTCCTCATCTCTTTCTTTTTGTCTCCCTCTTCCTCCTTTTATTGTGTTTCAAAAGTTACACACACACCGACACACACTGGAGACGAGCTCCTGTCCAGTAAGCTGTCATACCTAATCCCCCCCACACTGTTGTCGAGCAGGATCAGTCGTCGCCGCAACCGTTGCCAGCATCACACCGTAGATGTTATTGTAGTTGTTTTCGATGGTGACGTCACAGATGCACACTGGAGGATTAACTCTGGTCTGCATGGAGATAAAACGCTTGCATACACGTGTTTAAGTACTCACACATACACACACACACACACAGGCGTGCACTTGCACTGTTTTCTCTCCACCTTCGCTCACACTGCAACCCAGGCATTTGAGGATAGAGGATTACTCAGAAGTTACATTCAGCAAGCATTTTTAGCACACACAGCAGAATGAGGTTCTTATTGGGATTAGCTAATGGCATTTTAAGAGAGACTTGGATGTACAGTACACAGCAGCTGCTTTCTATATGTGTGTGACTTGATGCTTTTAATCATATAGAAGAGGAAGCAGTGTCTGCCGAGTCAAACACACTGGAAAATGCAGATAACAGCATTAGCATCAGGAAAGTGGTCCTGCACACTTCCTCAAGGTGTTGCGGGTTTTAATTACAGATGTTTGTTTCCATTATAGAGTTTGCGTTCATGTGCTCGTGCCTGAGTGCCTCTTGGCTGTTTTCAAATAACTTCCTCTTGTGACTCTTTGCCTCATCTCTTCCATCAAGGCAAGAATTTGACTGTAATTGTTATTAATTTAAAATCAGAATCCCAATCATTGTAAGTGCCTGGATTAGTGTTTTTTGATCTTCAGTCTGATCTTTTAATTTGATTTTGAGCTGTAATAGTAGTTGACTTATTGAAGTATTTTGATAGTTGTTCAAAGGTATCAGAGACATTTTTCACAAATATGTTCAGTAAACAGTGAGTTGTCATGTTGCTGCAGCTATGCAGGTTCAGAAAAGATCTGTCTGATATAACCAAATCGCGGTGGATGAAAATGTGTTGTGGGTAACAGTGATTCAGTTGCAGCACCTTTAGTGTCACTTTACCAGTGAAGCGGAGACCGTCCTTACTGAGCAACATGACCGCAAAAGACGAGGAAACTGTAGGGAATTGAATCTCACGTTCATCCTCAGTGTTACTGCCTCTGCTTCACACTCAACACTCCTCTCTGAGCTGTGTGTGTGTGGTGCTGTGGTTGACAGTGGACATGATCGCACCACACATGTCAAACATCAGCACCAGAACCTTTTATGTGCAGCATATCACGCCTGAAAAGACTTCAGAGCAGCTAAGATTGAAGAGGGTTTGACACAGAGGTTTGGAGAAATCCTTTTTTATGAAGACTAACTGTCGGATTTACCCATTTATTTCCATTTCCACCCTCCCTCCCTCCTCTCTTGTTCACTACAAAGTGTGTGTCAGCCTTTGGTGCTGCTTTAAAACAATGGGGCTTGCAGTCGAGGGAAAGGATTTGTTTAAGCAGTATTTAAACGAACAAACATTTCCAACAGTGGATTAGAGAACCACTTTTGGCTCGAGGAAATTGTTTGTGGGTTTTTTTCCAACATAATCAAACTCTTCATATCAGATTGGTGTTGTTCACAAAGTGGAATGCATGTCCAATTAACAAAAACAGTAAATTGGATATCTACAACCTTGCTGTGGTCAAATGTGAAGTTGTACATGACGTGTGCATGAACACTGTATGCAAGAGAGATCAACGTCTGTGTTGATTTTGCAAAATTGAGCAACATCCCAGATGATTTGTGAACCGTTTGGTTTGTGTGTCCATGCTGGAGATAGATAACAGCACTGTTATGTAATCTCAAACCTGTGGCCCCTTACACACATCAGTCCCATGTCTTTCTTTGTCAGTTTTTCCTTTATTCTCTGGCCTTTGAGCTGTCTACGAAGGTCAGATATTAAGAAGAAACACACTGACTGATGTGTACTTTCATCTCATTTCATCTTTCACTGTACAACTTCAGAAATTTTTGTGTTCAGGATCGCACAATGATAGCTGTAATTCTATTTTAGCCAGGACGATGCAAAGAGAAACACCAGGGAGGGATTGTGCAAAGGCGGCTGATCGGCCAATATCCCCATTGAGAGTGCATCATCCCTGAGGGCAAAACAGAGAGAAGTGGTCCTGGAGCTCCTACAGCTGCCCTACATTCCTAGACTGCTTGGCTTTAGAGACTGATGAATGAATAGCTGTGAGGGATCAATAGATGGAGGGATAGATAGATGGATGCATGGGGGAATAAATTAAAGACATAATAGGTTGTGATGGGAAGAGCAGAGCAGGTTGGACAGGAAAAGTATGCAGGGAGAGTGAGAAGATTAAATATGTTTGGATAAAACATTGCGAATGTTTCAAAAAAGGTAAAATCGAGATGCAGTGGCAGAGTGCTGGAGGGCCTGAAAGCGAGGATTGTATAGGGATTTAGTGTGAACACAGGATAAGGAAGAAAAAAGAACTGGAGATCGAAATGATTAGATTGTCTTTTCATCAGAGCTCACCACGCCACGACCACTTTCGAAAGGGAACGCATTTGCAGAGGGTGGTTTTTCTCTAGTTGACAGTTTTCAATTTCTGCGCAACAAGAAAGGCGAACAAGCAGACGCTCATCCGCGCTTTATCACAAGGTCATCTTCATGGGCTGAGGCCGCTGTGTTTTTCTTTGTGAAAAATCAAAGCGATGCACGCAGGAATAGATAAGACAGATTCCATTTTGACTTTCAGCCACAGCAAGGCTGATTGGATTTTACACAAAAAAACAACTTGGCATCACAAAAAAAACCAAAAAAAAACTTCCATCGCTGCCACTGCATACCATGACTGTACACAAACACCCAGTCTAACCCGAGGGTGACTTATAAGGCCTGGTATGCCTTCAAGGACCTCCAGCCTCTTGTAGTGTAACATAACACAGCTTGCGAGCTAGACCTACACACAGGAAATGAGAGATTCCAGGGCTTTATTATTTTCTTCCCCCTTGCCCCCAAAATGAGCCAATGAGGTTAGAAAAACACACTGTCACCAGGCGGAAAAATACGTCAAGAATTTATGTTTCCTAGGTTGGTGGGACACTCAATAACAGAGTGATGATTGACTAAGGGAGGAGATGTCGGGACCAGCTCGACATTGATCAACTGATTGATTGATGGTTGCAGGAGAAAGCTCTGCTCCCCTGCTTCGATTGACAGAATGGTTTATCATTGATGTCCAATCCTGTAACTTGATTGTACATTCAAAGCTGCTGTAATTTTGGCCGTTTTTGTTTTTTTTCTACCAGCAGACAATGAAAGTCAATCAATCTTTGGCTTCTCAGCAGTGGACAGTGGAGGCATTGTTATGTGGAGAGGGCTCTGTCGTGTCAGGGTATTGTGAGGAAAGAGAAAACAAGAATGGAGAAAATCAGAGATGTTAGAGCAAGTGGAGTACAAAAGAGGGAAAGGGAAGAGAGGTTGAGGAGCATAGGAGCATATGGTGTCCTTGCAGGTTTATTTTTAGGTTGCTACTCCTACTGTGTGACGAGGAGGAAGCAGTGGACTGTCTTTTCCACCCTGTTTCTCTCTTTCTCTTTTGTTCCCTACCTTCTCATCTCTTGCACTCGCTCTCTCCATTAAGTTCAGCGGGTTTACTTGGCATGACGCTTGATGGGTTCCCAAAACACTGTTACAGTTGAAATAATAATGACTACAAACGAAATTGGCTAAAACAATGAAACATACCTGATTCACATATGTAGGTGACTGTGGATATAAAAAATCATTTAAATGAAAGATTAAAAGAAAGAAATTAAGAAAACACACATTTATTTTCTGCTTGCTTAACCAGATGAATAATTTCGTCTTGCCGTCCAGACATTGAAATTGCAGTGTCCAAATATTTGAAAGAATGTTTCAGTAAATTGGGTTTGTCTGCTGTCTGATTTTGGCCATTCAGTTAAGTTTCTTATCAGCTGTTTTGGTCAGTTAGTCTGCTGCTACATTGGATTTGTTGTTCCATTCCTGCGCATGATGTATTCTTATTTTCTTTGGTAGTATTTTCATCTAATGTTTTGACTCAAAAGGGAACTCCTTTCTTTGCTCCTGGCGGGATGGAGCTTGATAATGTTAAGGGGTATAATCACTGCTTTTGATGTGACTTCAGATCTTTTTAAATTTTAAGGATATTGAGCTCCTGCCATGCGAGTGAAGTGGGAGTTTTGCTCAGGGCCTTAGAACTACTTTTGCAGAAGTCTGCAGAGATGCAGTCTGAATTTTTGTCCCAATAACTTTGTTGGAGAGACTAAAGCCCCAATCTCAGCCCTATATACCCAGTGCATTACATTCTTTGTTTGAGTAGAATTGGCTATTGCAGTCCATTTCCAGTTAAGTTTGTGCATAGTTTATTCTCAACATTTTCTAGTTCTCTGAAATGTGAAGTGTTGGACTGGACGAAGCTCTGAAATTCTTTAGAAGACTTTATTTTTTTCCACAGAATTTGTGTGTGACACATTAACTATTTTAAGCGTAATTCTGATCTGAATTGGAATTGAAGTCTCATTTGCACAAAAATAAATGTTAGCTAAGTACGTTTCTACAAAACGACATTTAAGTTCAAAATTAGCACTTCTTGATGTTGGAAAACAACATGGTTTGGCTTAAAATTCGCCTGGAGATGGTCACTATTAGTAATCTAGTAATCACTTAGAAGGTACATGTCTCATTGAAGCGCTTCTTTACTGATAAAGAAGTGTGTCATCTGCATAGAGGAGGATTTGCCGCCTTCATCTTAAATTAGAAAAGGTTATTGTTTCTATAATGTCACAAACCAGAATTGATTAAAATATTAACAAAGATAAAAACTGATATCTAATCTTGAGGTTTCATCTCCAAGCACTTGATCAATTCAAGGATAACACAGAGAAGTTAAATAATTCTTCATTCTTTCAAGGTTGTTCAGCTTCTCAGAATACCTCCCCTCCCTGTATAAAGATCGTCAATCTTTCCTATGTCCTCTGTCCCTATCTTTGTCCCTCTATCTCCCCTACTCTGCTGCTGCCTTTCTTTATATCTCGAAGAAAATAAATGGGGAGAATCAGCTTTTTTTTCTTACCACAGGAGCAGAAGCTTTATCTTTTACTGGAAGCATGTGTATGTGTGAGTCCTGCGGACGTCCAGCATGGCTACATTTGGGCAGGCAGTAGGAACAGTATTGATGGTTGGGTTACTGTAAGTGGAGTTTGTGGGAGGACACATGAGGTATAACAGCACTGAAAGCCTCACACACACACACACACACACAAACACACGTACACACACATTTCAAGGGTGCTGGAAGAACTCACTACCTTGTAGGCAGTTTGTCTGAAGAATGCAGTAGGACAGTCGACATTACATGATGTAACATCATGATATGTTACAGTGCGATACAATAGATCAGCACAGGATGCTACATGATCCAGTCAGGGAACATGATGAATGAACTTGATGCAATACTATACCATGATACATAGACATATATAACACAACATGGAGCATATTGTAGGCTATTTGTATGATATATGGCTATACATAGAGCTCAGTATTTAGGAGCAGCAAGAGTTTTTGTCTTTGCCCTGGGCTTTGCCTCTCAGCAGCATATAGGCTATCCTAATCTGTGATTGGTGAACACTATTCACAGGGATGGAATACTATTCACAGATGGGGAAAAAAACATCATAAAAGATTATCTATCAATGAAACTACATGTGATTTTTATTAAAAGATAATGCTGTATTGATACTGTAAATATTTTTTTCTGGTTTAGTGACATAATTATGAATGCACGCTTGAATTTGTGAGATACAGTACCTTTTAAAGGATATGTGTACTCAAAAATGACATTCATTATCCAAGCACCCCCATGCCAATTGAAAGTCAGGTGAGATTTTATTGTCCACAAAACTTTTCTGGTGCTTCACAGCAAAACAGCATTGCAGCATTCTCCTAAACAACTTGAATAGATGGGGACTTGTTTTAAAATGTGAAAAAAGATAAATTGACTCCATAAAGCTCATGTGACATAATCAAAGTCTCCGGAGGCCCCAGAGATCCCAAATTGATTTGTTTTTGTGGACTACTACAAAACTTAACGTGAGAGATAAATGACTGAATTTTCATTATTGGGTGAACTTTAATCCTTTAATATCTTGTTTATTGTGTTTGGAAATATCTGTCTGGTACATACTATCCAAGTATGACTACCATCTTTGAGAAAGACAAGCCATTTAAGTCAGTCCTTCCACACTTTCCCAAAGAAAATGAAATCAAGAGAAAGAAAGCAGAGATATCACCATGCGTTCCTGCCCACCAGGCTGCCACTAGAAATAGACGGCCGCCTACTGACAGCAGCATCAACTTCCACGTGGGCGGCAGTACTCTCTTCCGCCCCCACACATGAATACACACACGCACACACTCCTAGAAGAACACAAATCGTGCACCCGGGGAGACTTGCCCTCCCACTAGTCAGTCAGATGCTCTCATAACCTCGTACCCATGATCCTTAGCAAACAAAAAGTGTAAACAGCCCTGCCTAGGGTACGTCTCCCTCTGAGAACACACACATATTATCACAGTTCAGGGAGCATCACTTGTGTCTTTAGTGATGTGTAATATCTGCCTGTTTTTGTATTGTAAAGATGAAGTAGCCATGTTATCAGCAGTGTCACACATTTCTAAAGGAACAATTTTAGAATCTTCAGGGGTGCCTTGGCATAAAAGTGACCCACTGAGAAGCTTCGATAAAACAATATCTCACACTTTGTTACTATTTGGAACACTAAAGGAAAATGTGTTTCCTACAAACTCAGACTGTCACTCGTAACCTGCTTACATAAAGTCCTCAGGCTAGAAACTCTGACACATCCACAAAGGCAGCATTAGTCTGAAAATATCAGATTTGTAGTTCTGCATTCTGTAACAAAGTCTCGCATAATAATACTCCTGTTGATCCAGTCATAAAAGCAAAAAGGATTTCGGCAACAAAAGCAGTGAACTTTTTCTTTTACTTCACAGAAAGGTAGACAAAAGAGAAAGAAAAGGCTGTTTTCTGAGGCCTGAAAGGATTTGAAGTGTCAGCGGTGGTGCAAACACTGAAAGGAGAAATATGAGTATAAGAGATGAATGCTGATGAATTAAAGATCAGTTGATGTAGAACAACTGAAAGCTGTTGAACAGTCAGCTGAAAGGTAAGAGATGAAAGGAGCTGAAGAGTAAAAGAAGGAAGCAGTTGAAATGCCAGTTGACATGCAAGTGGTAAAAGTAGTTCAAATTTCAGCTGAAGTAGAAGAGCTGAAAACGGTTATATTCAGAAATATTGAAACTTGAACTTCCTTCAGTACATCAGATTAAACTGCTACTTTACTTTGACTGCCACTTAAACTTCTACTTTTTTGATGAATTAATGGGGGAAATGTCAGATGGCAACTGTGGAAAAGCAGTGAACTTTTTCTCTTTTTCTCGGGAGGATAGAAAAAAATGACTCACCCTATGAGCTGTTATTGTGTTATTGGTTGGCCTGGTGGGTCATCACTTGTTTGCTGAACTAACCAGAGAATCTTAATGACCTACAGAGGTCAAAAGTGATGCGCTACACACACTTTAAGGCATCAGATCTGTATTATATTTTTCTATTATTCTGGGTTGTGTAGCTTCATTTGAAATGCTGTTACCATTACCTCTCTGTCTGGTTCACTGGTAGAAGCTCAGTTAAGAAAGCTTTTTTGTGGTGAAGTAGTGTTTGCATTGTCCACAGACACAGCTGCAGGAGTGTGTGCAAGCTTGTGAAATGCACACATGCACACACCACTGCTTGGGAATGCATTATTAATGATTAATGATCACAATGAAAATGTCCACACATCCCCGTCTAGCTCACAGGTGCTGCACAGAGATAAACATGACAAGAATAAAGGATGTCCTATGCTTGGCAGCATTTTTTCCTCCTTTCTGCTGGTTTATTTACCTCGAGTCCGCAGGAACGGCCAATATTTGGATCCCTGGCAACGTTCCACACACACTATTTCAGTCTGTAGCAGTCTCTGTAAATAAATAATTACGCCAGTGTACATATGTTGCTCCCATCAGCAAGGGTTTTGTTCTCTGACAAGCTTGTGAGAATTAAGTGTAATAAATTCAACAGCACAAGTGTTGCTCAACCAATGTCAACAGCCTAGAGCGAGGGGAACAGAGAGAGAGAGGGTAGACGAAGAGTGAAGGGATGGAAGATGAGGGGAGGGAAGAGAGCAAGTGGAACAGACTGTTCTCTATAGGATAGTGCAGCTCACTACATACTGGATAGTGTGTGGTACTGATACCAGCAGTGCCAGGGTTAGGATTTAGATTAATACTGGTGGTCATCACGCTAATGGCTGGTTCATCATATCTTGAACTGGTCATCAGGGTATTTTTTCAAACATCAAACATGTTTGTGAAAGAAAAAGTCAAAGAAAATGATAACTATGGTGTTTTATCACATTAGACGGTGTTTTCCAGCCGTATTTGTAGTGGAAACTGGTCTCACATGAGAACTTCTGAAAACAGAAGAACATCAAAGTCTAGTCTATAAATGTAATTAAATGCTTAACATCTTATATTATTAAGCACGAAGGACTGTTTTATGCCTTTTGATCCAATATTATTGATACAAGCCAATTTTATACCACCAGAAAGCATCATGAATTCCATTTAAAGCAAGACTGTAATATTTGAAGGATGAAATAAAACATTCTTCGGCATGCTAATGAAAATTGAACTAAGCAATGACAAAGGCTGATGCTTAAATACACTCAGCTAATGTTATGGCATAAGCAAACTTTGGATAGACACTGCTGCATGCCAGACTTTAATAGTGTGTTGACTTGTACCACTGTCGCACTATGTTTTATCGTCATCCTAATTGTCTTGTGGCTAAAGTGCCGACTAAAAGTTGAGAAAAGATAACAGCCTCAGTTGTGTGATGAACTGTATGACTGTATATTGGTGGTTGCCACATCAAATCCCTATGGACGGTTACATTATCTACCAACAATGTTTAATTGTGATCGCAACAAACCAGAATGGAATGGCATTTTCATTCCAGCTTGGATATGGAAATTCCTGGGATTTGGCAACTGAAAACCTTGGTGTTGATACATTTGCTACTGTAAGCTGGTACAGTGTGTTTCTGCTTTGTCCAGTGAGGGTCTGTTGGAAGCACAGTGCGTGTGAAAGTGAAGCGAGCAGAATGCAGCCATTGTACTTTGGCTGCATTCTTCACAATGGTCACTCTGTCAAGTCAGGCACACAGCTTTGGTTTGACAGCCAGCAGAGCTGTGTGAGCCCAGGGCCCTCTGAGCCAGGCACTGAACCACTGGGCTGAGATCCTCTGGCAGCTTGTCAGTACAGCACAGCGCAGCACTCCTGGACGGCCAGTGCTCTCATTGACGCACACTCTGTTTCACTGTCTCTGCTGCCTCTCTGGACTCTCCGCTTTTCGTCTCACCTCACGCATCTCCAGCTTCCTTCAGGGTCAAGGTTGTTCCAATTTCTGATGACGTAGAGAAACAACTTCCAGTGTCAGTGTTGTGAACTTCCTCAGCAAGTGAATAAAAGCTAATTTCCTTCCTTTTCCTTCTCTCTCTTTGTTGTAGAGCTACTGTCAGTGTCAGGGACAGTAAGATATTTAACAGCAGTATCACCAGTTTATCTCACGTTTTTTCTTTTGAAAGCCAATGCCAACTTTTAAATTAAAGCTGGTCAAGGGATACCACTGCTGTTCACTGCTTCTAAGGTTCTGCATTCACAGTACCTCGATACAGATGAAAGATTTTTATTGACTACTGTAAAATAGGATTTTATTTTTTCTTCCCTGTACCACACCGAATAATGAACTTCGCTTGCAGTTGCTAGGGGGCACACGGAAAGATTGTGTAAAAGCTTAACTAACTTGAAAAAAGAATAGAAATTAAATTATGATTAAAAAGAAAAAGATATCCGCATACTTGGTCAGCTGTACCACCTAAACATACCTTCATGTTGCGATGGAGAGGGCATGGAAACTGGGTAACAAGTTATTATAGTCAAAGCACTTACCTAAAATAAAAAGATGACTGAAAGAGTTAGCTAAAAGTATTTGATAAACAGTTGAAATAGCTAAAAGTAATGGGTAAACAAAGAGTTTGCTTTGGCCAAAACCAAAACTTCGGCGGACCAAAACAGACCGCCAATTTGCCGCCTTTGTCTAAATGCACGGACCTAGCAAAGCATCGACGTTAATTAATCGATGCTGAATCGTCACGTGACACATCGTGATGCATCGCCACATCGATGAATTGCACCCACCTCTAATTAATTGTAGGGCAAAGATCATAAATCCTTGTCCATTGTTATGTACATTAATAGTGTGAAAAACCATCCAGCTTAAAATCAGTATAAATGAACACATTTGGAACATGATACATAATGAAGCAGTACTTAAATTCATCCAACAGGGCTGTGGGAAAACATCAGACAAAACAGGTTAGGAACCACAGCCCTACTGCCAAAAAAGGTGTCAAATGCATTTTCAGGAATGTTCCTGAAAATGCATTTAACCCCATTTTGCATTTACTTTACCACGCAGCACTGTTTCGGTAAATTTTTCCGAGACCATTCCTGAAAGTGCAGTGTCAGCCACTCGGGGAGTTGTTGGAGCTGAACAATGGGAAACATTTGAGGTCCTCGGGGACAAAGAGAGTGCTTATGCTCGCTTAGATTTGGACGGCATTACAACAGCATCAAGATAACAGCAGAAACAGTCGCAGCTGTGTTTTCTAAAGAAAGGGCGGAGGAGTTGGAAATGTCTGTCTCTTCTGGGCATCCTCGTTGGTACAATTGGAGCAGTGAGGGTTGTTAGAGCTTTGTTTGGGGGCTTGCTCTCGTTCAAGATGCGGATATGGTATTAACTTCGCAAGAGGTTGTTGTGTTTTTCAAAAGCCTTACTGACTGGAGAGAAAAAAATTGGTCCCTTGACAGCGCTGGTAATTTGTCAAACACAACCACGGGGGTGATAATGAACATCCGAAAGCTTAGGGGAAAAACTTGTATAAAGAACAGAGAAACCAACAAGTGGACAGCCAAGCCTGTATCTGACGTCAAATGTCATGTGTTGGGCGAACCCCAAACGCTTAGTTAAACAGTAAGGAAGCAGAGAGGGTTACAGGCCCCTGGAGACCCGCACTGACAACCTGAGCTATTACTGCAATTGAACAGCACTGTCCAGGGCCCCATATCTGATTTGTGGGCCAGAGTGCGTTTATCTCTGTGTGTTTATGTCTGAAATCCGGTATTCCCATGTCACATGTGCCCCCCATCAGCAGATGGGCTGCCGGGGCAGTGGCATGTGCAGGGAGCTGGTAAATTATGGAGAAAGAGCCAGGTAGAGGTCTCTGGTTTCTAATCACAACCCCTGTTTACTTTACTGCAACCCTGTGGGGAAAGACAGAGAGAGGTATGTCTGATCATAAATCTCCAGTGACTCTCCTCCTCCACCTCATCCACTCTATCTTCCCTCCTTTATTTTTCAGTTTTTTTTTCCTTCTCGGCTACACTATCTCATTAGCAGCAACCTTGACCTATCCTTAGGAGAGTGTCTGCAAGACTGCTGCTGCTGCGAGCTGCCATGCTGTGATCATCGCCCACTTATCATAGAAATAAACATAAAATAATTCAACAATACCAGATTTTGGGGGCTTTGTTGCTAGAAATATATATTTTATGCATAAAATAGTTGATTGGATGAGATATTTTTATACTAAATTCCTGGCCAAACCAGTGGACGGCACAGATGCGAGTGATGAATCACAGTGTGGTGAAAATATAGGACTCTCTGTCTGTTCTTTTTCCCCCACAAACAAAAAAATCTGGTGCCCTCAGTGGGTTATCACACAAGTCCTGCAGAGCTTTGTAATGTATTTCATCTGCTGGCATTGTTTTCGTCAGCTGTATCCTGCTCTGTTTTCTGCTTCATGTTTTGCATCTGGGGCTGAGATACAGCCACTGACAGGACGGGGTGATGTTACAGATGCCAAGGTCAAAGGTTACAGTCGTATAATTCATCATCTCCATCTTTTCCGATTGCTGGAACATTGGAACATCTTACGAGATAACAAATAGTCCCGAGCCTTATAATTTTTCCTCGCCTCAGTTTTTCCGCTTCTCTTTATCATCCTGTTGTTTTTTTTCCTCCACATTTCCTCATGCAGGGATCACTCCAAACGCCCTTTCTCCTCAGTTTAGCTCACCTTTTTTATCTCTGTATTTATCCACTCTTTCGAATCCGTCTCCCACTCATCTCTTCTCCCACCTTCACGTTGCTTCTTCTCTCCTCCTCGTACACTATCCCCTCGCATTACCTCTTTGTCTCTTTCATCCTTCGCTCTCTGCCTCATCCTCTCTGCACACTCTACCATCCACTGTGTGGGCTCCATATACCTTCCAGCTGATAATTAGCCAGGCAGTACAAACTGCCTCGGCTGTGTTTGTGGCCCCGGGCCCAACAGGACCTCCCTGTCTACCATAGCGTGACTTACATAAGCAACCGACACAAAGTGACAACACTGACCTCAAATGGCCTCAGGAGGCGGGAAGACAGACTCAAGATTGAGGGATGGAACAAGACGGAGATGTATAAAGACAGACAGTCATGCAGCTGATGTGACCAGAGAATCTGGAGCATCAGGACTTGCATTGGTACAGCTCTATTGAACCTGTACTACATTTGTCTGTAAATAAAGAAGTTTAATAATACTTGTACTGTATAATACTTCAGTGTTGGATATCGCATGTCATATTATAATTGGATCAATTCAGAAAAGGAATACTTGTGCTTGGCATTTTTAAAAGAAATATTGGTAAAACTTTACATC
This sequence comes from Pagrus pagrus, assembly GCF_965226575.1. NCBI lineage: Eukaryota > Metazoa > Chordata > Actinopteri > Spariformes > Sparidae > Pagrus > Pagrus pagrus. The sequence continues at coordinate 17,758,009 of NC_140207.1, forward strand.
ATAAATAAATGGTAAATTAAACTTTTGACGATAAATATTTGCTTAACAAATGTTAATAAAACATTTAAATGTTTGTTAACAGTCAGTAACTATTAACTAAAGTCTAATTAACTATAAATTTACCATTTATTGATAACGGTTATCATAAAGGGCTACTGAAATATTTGGAATGCAGCTACCTCTAAAGGTTTAATGCAAACAAAAAATGTTATCATCATATCCTGAGTAATGTTTTTGTAGATGGTCAGACATATTATGCTAATTTTCAGGTTGGGTTACAACTAGAACAGGTTTATATGCTTAAATGCTCAAAAAAACACATCCGTTTTCTCATACTCTCCATTGCTGCAGCACTGTATTTTCCCTCTGTCTGAAACGCTCTTTTAGCTCCTGTCACTTTAAGGCCCACCTCCCGAATACCCAGTCCGCTCTGGTTGGTCAGCTCATGCACACCTGAGCCAGCACCGCTCACCGTGTCACCAGTTGGCTCTGTTTTGTTTTCTGTCTCCAGTTAGCTTCACTTCTAATGTGAATATAGACAAAAATTATGCATGTACCACAAATAATTCAACAATGATAATGATAATTTATTTGCTACATTGAATTCTCCTGCTCCTCTTCTTCCACTGCCATCATAGGAAATGGCCTGAAGAAGGGTCTTCAGCTGCGGATGAGCGTGACCCCATTTCCTCCTCAAGTCTTTCCTAAATCCCTGAGCCGTTTCTCTCTCTGCTTTATCTCCTTTCTCTTCTCTGCCTCTCTTTATTTGCTATAAACTCTATCTCCAGACACTTGTTCAATATTACAAGCTTGCATAAATTGTGCCTCACTTGCTGTACTTCTTCTATTTTTACAAGCCATCTACTTTCATTGGAAGAATTTGGCTGAACGGTGGAGCTTTTTCAGCAGAACCCTGGATCTTGACACAGTCTGTCTGTCCTTTTACACCCGGTGCGGTGGAGAGCTTTACATCAGCCCTATAAAGACTCACTGACATTTATACAGTCAAATATCCTTTACAAGGTTCCAATTAAGCCATCTCTCAGTAGTAGCCCGGTCTTTAAATTCTCGAGCATTGTACTGTACCTGCTAAGAAGCGATCTGAATCACCGTCTGTATCTGCTGATGCGTTATTCATGTGACAGATTTGCAGCAGATAAGTGCCTCACTTTAGCAGGAATCGCAATGAATAAGTGATGCTGTTTTTCATTCCTGGCGCGTCTCTGTGTGTCTTAAGAAAGAGAGAGAAAGGTAAAACTGACAACGACAGTGACAGTGGCAGTGGCAAGAGCATCGGAGGGTCACCCATGAAACCAAACATTTGACTAGCCTAATTTCAAACACCAAATATTTTTTTTTTTACCAATATTTTCTGTGTAGTCTAAATCAGTTTGTCACAACACTTTATTTATGATTGAGTTTATATATGGTTGTATTTATGAGTGTTAAAGGCTTTGATGAAGTAATGGAATGGTGTTTATTTTTAGCCAATAGATGTCTCATTGGAATCGTGTTAGCTTCTCCCTATTATAAATTATACATAGCAACCTAACCCTGATTGAAAACCCACAAGTTTCCCAACAATAACAACGAGTTTCTTTATGAGTCGGATTTGACATCTTGGCAAAAGATCAAAGAGGATGTTGAGGAGGAGTGTTTTTGTTGTTGTTTTTCATCGCTATTGACGAAGTTTGGGAGATTGAATGGGGCACGGACGGGCGGCTTTAAATCCCAAATATCCAAATCTAATACAGTCGGGATTGGGTTCAGGCTTGGCTGTCTGCCACAGAGGGTTTCTGAGTCAAAAGGTCAACCCAGCGTAGTCATCGGCTTACCGTGGCTCGAGACTAATTACAGAGCGCCGGCTTTTCTGTGCTTTGTGAGAGTGTGTGAGTGCGTGCGTGTGTGTGTGTGTGTGTATGTATGTTTCTGTGTTATATGTCCCATCAATGGCTGTTCGCTACATAATCCACTCATTAGATGCATAAGTAGTGGATTATCTATGCTCACAGACGCACATTCACACGTTTGGATTGATATTGTTCCGAGGACCGTATGTTAACAGTTTTATTGTCCAGCTATGTACTTGCCTGAAACGTTTCTTTCATTTTTACTTTGTTTCTATAGTTTCTTTGACCCAAAAGTTGGCTTTATTTTGAAGGAAAGTTACCGTCACTGCCAACCTGAGCAGGTGCAACTTGTGAGAGATATAAAATGCTGTAAACACATTTTAATGTTGAGCACAGCGCTGACAGACTGCTCTGTTTTCTGTTTTCTCTTTGCGTGTTCAGGTAACGACCTGTTCCTGGTAGCGGTACACGAGCTCGGCCACGCGCTGGGCCTCGAACACTCCAACGACCCCACGGCCATCATGGCTCCTTTCTACCAGTACATGGACACTGACAACTTTAAACTGCCCATGGACGACCTGCTGGGCATCCAGAAGATTTATGGTAAGGCTTCCTGGCTTCATTTAGATGTTCAGCGGGACTATAAATCCAGTTGAGGTCTTATTTACATGCCTTAGTAACTTGCCAGAATAATGGCATACCAGAAAGTCACACATCATTAGCTTTGTGAAATTTCTTTGAAGCTTGTTGACATAGTGACTACTTGCTAGTGGAGATCTACTGTAGCTGGCCAATTACCTGCCAACACATCCTGGAAACATTCAAGTGCCAGTCAATCACATTAACTTTTGTAGCTAGCTAGCTAGCTTGCTAACAAACTAACTGATAACCCCTTTCACACTGGACAATAAAACCCACTAACACCCATCAACATCTGGCTTTTGTCCTCAGTGGGAAAACGTACAATTGACACTTTGTTTTGGCTCGCCATTTCCTCAGAAGTCAGCACTGTCGAGCCGGTTTGCTGTTGGTCAAGGTGCAAATTTGAGTTGAACTGATTCAGCTGAAAATATGTGTCTCAACACAATATTTAACTTTTAAATGACAGTGTAACCAAGCCAGAAGTTAGACATCATAACTAGGTCTCTCATAAGTGTAGGTAGGTAGCGTCTTGTCTCTGTTATTCTAACCCAGTTTTGGCACAACTTTGATAAGTAGATAAAGCACAGATCTAAGATTAAGACCTAAATTTAAGATCGCAGGAGGCGAGAGCGTCATCATCAGAGCACCCACACATTCCTCATTGACACACATTTTGAGTTGACAGATGCTGATTGCAGTGCTTTGTCTACTCATAAAGCTGATGCAGCTCAGGGGCGGGTGTATCAGAAGTGTGAAATTCAATTTGACGGTTAGGGATTTATGTAAGCATCAGTGTAGTCTTCATTTTAACACTCTCAGAGTTGAATTAGTTGTACATCAGGGTAGAAGTGGCTGAGACCTCAATCTAGACAGGCTTTTTTATTTGTAACAGGGTTGATTTGTTTTTATATGTATTAATTTTTAAATGTATTTGAATGTTCACGTTGTCGTTTCAACCTCAGTTTGACATTCGAGGTAAGAAACAAGTCGGTGAGAAGTGACAGCATTGTCCCTTCCAGCTGTCGTGGCTGTAAACCAGTCACACTCAGCTGAGATGACTCTGGTCTGTCACATGAATTGCTGCACGCACACACAAGCACAAAAAAGCCTGCCATCTGCTTACATGGCCAGGGCACGTACCTCTGGGAGTGACAGACCTGGGCAAGCGATCAAATCTCTCCTCATCCCTCTCGTGTTTAACTCCTCTCCGCTGCTCCTCCTCCTCCTCCCTGTTGTACCAGGAGTTGAAGGGCAGGACAAGTGATGGCAGCTCCTCTCTCAGTCTTGTTTGGCAGTTGGCCTCCTTTCCTTCGTCATGGCAACAGGGATGTGAGATGAGGAGGCTAAACAGGGACAAAGGTAGAAGTTGCATCATTAAGGCTGAATAGGGAAAAATGGGAATGAGTTTCCAAACAGAGACATGTAGTGAGATATGAAGGGAGTTGTGGGTGAGGTGTAGGAGAAGAGCTGGAGAGCTGGAAAGAGAAGAGGTGTAGCGTTGTAAATTGGAAGGGGATGTTGAATTCAGGACTTCGATTTGCAGTCAGTGGGAGCTAAGCGGGATCACAATGAATTGTGGGAAGTAAAGGTCTGACGGGTAGGATGAGCTTGATGGTGAGGATCGATCCGTTCTTGCAGTTTTGGACATCTAGCAGCTGTTTTCCGTTTCTCACCTCAGAGTTGAGGTCACAGTACAGTAGAGAGGAAAAGCCTGCTGGATGCATTTATTCCTCAGATCATTTATATTCCTGTGTGCAAACACACAGTCATTTCTCCTGAATAATTAACAGCCTAAACTTCACTGGATATATTTATAGGCTTAACAGCTAAAATTTTTAGCAGCCTGCGAGTACTTATAAATAATAAAGACAGATCATATACAAACATATGAAAGTGGAATTACTGTTGTGCTTTTTTTTTTTTTTAAATCCCAGTGAACAAATCACTGTGTTTCTCACTGAGCTTTGAACATAATGACTTCCTACTCTTTTGAAGGGAACAGCTGACTTCCTGTTTACACAACTAGCAGAGTAAAGAGAGCCACCACATTACTGTACAAAGAAATACAAACTACTGAATACAAAGTGTAGCTAATAAAGAAAGTAATTTGGCACTCATGGGTAGAATCAAGTAGTATTTTAAAGCAAATGTATGAAAGTCTTTATTTGCATCATGGGAATTGTAGGATCCAGTGTTTAGTGAACTTGAACCACACTAGAGATTAAAAGTTAGGATATCACCAACACTCCCGCAGTGCTCCCAGCTAGAGTATTCATTTGACAGGTGGCCAGTTCTTAAGTATTGCACCTTTTTAAGCAATGTAAAGGTTTACAAACATCACTTGCAACTTTACAGTAAATAATTACAAGTATATTATTGTCTGTCGGAGATGAGATCAACTAATGGAAAGTCGCACTAAAAGCTGAATTACCCCTTTAAAGACACTCAGACAGGCTCTTCAGACACTTTTGTTCTCAGTCTCGACTATTGGTTTCCATCTATGTTCGGTGAAGGCCCAGGAGTATGCAGATTTTCACTGGAGTCAATCACCACACCAGCTGAGTTCCCTGATTAGATCCTGTTGTTTGGTTAAAGTGTACTAATCAGTGAAATGAGACGCTGCAGAGATTGGCTGGGCCTCGTGGCACATGGGCGACCGCCGGTCAAACACGAGGGACCACCTGGAGACCGCCGGATGAACGGGAACAAATGTAGTGGCTAAAATCTGTACAACATAACAGCGTATCTGCCACGTTTAATTTTGTTTACTGTAGTGTTGTTGTGTCTGTACACATTTGCATGTTTGTCTACACGTCCATCTGACTGCGAGTCTTCCCAATGCTTACATAACTGCAGAGTGCTTTGGCTCCACTAATCTGGGGTGTATTTCAGGGGATTTAGTTCAGTCAGTGAATGGAATCTCTCGTACAGACCGCAGATCAGTTGTGCCGACTGGGAGATGTCTGGCAAAGCAGTGTTGCCTCTTAATCCTCTGATCATCAGCTAGTGTGTCAACTAGTTTAACGGTTTAGCGTTCTTTGTTTCTGTGTTTAGTTGCTCACTATAGATGGAGTAAGTTCAGTGATTTATTGCTTATCGACTTCTTTAATCCTCTTTTCACTCATTGACTTTAAAACCATGTGTTGATTCATTAAATCCTTCATGCAGCATCCCTGAATGATCGCGGTCACTGTGAAGGCCATTATTTGTGATACAGTGATGGGGTTTAGCTTGTCATGTTTGCATCTTTGTCATCTCTCCCTGCATCAGTTGGCCCCAATCAACACATGGAAACTCATATCCTGGTTTCCACAGTCACACACTGTGTTATTCATGCGTCGTCATGCGCTCAATAATTCATACACACAACCCACACATTTGCCCTCCCTCCACCTCCTCTCCTCTGTTTTTTCCTCTGTACGTCTCTCGCTCTCTTTCTCTCGTGCAAATCATGAATGTGAAATGACACCGAGGCATGTCTTGGCCGCCGTTTGTGAGGACATTTTATTTTTATCTCTACAGTATATACTTTCTTCCCCCTTATGCTTTTAATTTTCTGTTTTAGTCATCTCAACATATCATATTGTGCTTTGGTGAGCTGGATCCCTCAAACTGGCAGTGTTCAACTCTGTACGCTGATTTTCACAGGGCCTCATCTTGTTTTTCTATCTTCTCCTCATGGTTTATTTCTTTTTCTTTGGTCCTTAACTCCTTGTTACTACATTTCCTCTTCACTTCTCACCCTTTTTCTTTGCCATTTGAGTTCAAGTTACAGGTGAAAAAGATCAACTTGGCTTTAACATGTAGTTCTCAAGCAAGCTCAGGTAGCTGATTGGCTGTAATTGGCCCTGTAATAATCAAAGATTTACACACTACCATAACAACTACAAGCATAACTCGGGGCTAAAGCTGTCTTATCATTAAGCTACAGCCAATAGCTGGTAAGCTTAGCTTAGCACAAAGGTGTCTAAAAGACACAAGATTCTCCTGCTAGCACCTTTAAAGTTAAATCATGATTATGTTTCATGTGGTTTATTTAATCCCAACAAAAACACCAAGGTGAAACAGTGACAAGTTGTGGTTTTAAAGCAAGTTTTTTTTTTTTTTGTGGCCATCTTGAATAACTCAGATGCACATTCACCATTTTTCTTATGCATCAGTGTGCATTTATTACACTGTGTTTAGAGTTATTTGTTGCTCAGAACATCACAGTATAGTCAAGTAGGGAGTGTCAAGGTGTGATTCAAATTACACCACTTTCCCCCACGAATGTAGTCAACAAAAGTGGAGTCTGGAATTTCTGGTTGCAAATGTCATATAGTGAGATGTTTTTCTCTGACTCCCTCCAGGGCCTCCTGATAAGATTCCCCAGCCCACCAAGCCTTTGCCGACGGCGCCCCCTCCCCGCTCCCATCCTCCCTCAGACCCCCGCAAGCCAGACAGGCAGACACGACCTCCGAGGCTGCCCCCGGGAGACAGACCGTCCCACCCCAACGCCAAACCCAACATCTGCGACGGAGGCTTCAACACCCTCGCCATACTGAGGAGAGAGATGTTTGTCTTCAAGGTAAGCGCAGAGCCTGCGATATCAAAACAAACCTGGGGCATTTTCACATTTTGTTTGTTTTGAGGAGTCATTTTTGAAGCCTGGAGCTGTTTTGCCCCAAACTTCTCTAACAGTGCGAGGGTACTGCAATCAGTCTTTGCAGGCCGAACAAAGTTGTGAGACTTTGATGGAAGGGTAGTTTTTACACCAAATCAAAAATATATGTCTGAACACAGTCCTGCAGGGGATTTCTTGGTATAGCCTATAACTTAATCGGCTGATATACGCAACAAAAGAACAACTCCATTGATGCCTCCATTCAGAGTGATGGAAACAGCCTGTAGGTCGGAAAGCACCCTGCAGAGAGGGAGCTTTCTGAAGGATTACTTAAATATAGAGAGTGTGGGAGCTTTTCTGTTAATCTGCATCATGCTCCTTGTGTGCCCAACGTAGAAATGGCTCACTTGGATGTGATACAAATTGTTTGGTTGAACTTTTGTAGAGAAGTTGTGTTGAATTCTTAAAAGTTTGACACTGTGGTTGTAGCGTCTAGAAACATGCTAGACTCTCCTCAATCACCTTAAAAACCAGTGCTTGTGTATTTTATTGCATAATCAGCGCAGCTACTCTTAAAGAAGCTCTTTCAAGGTTACTCGGGGTCGGAGGACAAAATGGATATTGTACACAGAAGTAGCACTGTGCCACGCACAGCGCAGCAAAGTTTTCCTTTCCCCCAACAAACTCAGGCTGGTTTTCATTCCAGTGTGAGAGAAAAAAGTACACATGTCCCTTAATGCATCTTTATCCTTGGTCTCAGCTTGTGAGCACAAGACCTTGGCAACAAGCAGTAAGGAATAGAGAAAAACCTTGGGGCAACACAAAGCTGTCCTGTGTTCTCCACAGAAAGGAGAAAGAGTGCCTCTGATGCTCTCTGTGAGTGGGACTGTATTTTTCGACGGGATATAAATAGATAGTATTCAATGGTTAAATAAGAGGCTTGTGGAGTCGGGAGGGGGAAAAACCCTTTCTGTCCTCTCTGCCACCCCGCTCTGTGTTCTTTAAAGTTGAACAAATAAATCTCGGGACCAGAGCTGCTACCTGTGAAGGTGATGAACCAGAATAGCGCTCAAAGCTCACACTGTGGCTGTGTTTTTGGTGTGAATAACACCGGCTTGTTACAGTAGTCTAAATACAGCCCCGGTCTCTGTCACATGGTGTCTGCAGCAGCCCCTGTCACCCGACATTGCTCCCGGGGCAACAGTCTGGTCTGATGGAGTGATGTGGATCATGGGATTTGTGCAGAGCTCAGTGGTTCTGTGGAGACACAAAGGAAGTTCAGCAATCAGACAATCTTTTCATGAGTTTAGGAAAAGAAGAATGCGAGGTCAGCTGGGCTCTAAACACCTCCTGTGGATTAAAAATTGAATTTGAGTGCAGCAAATTGTCTTGGCACTACTTTTTAAAAATGAATTTCCGTTGTATGAGCATGCCAGCCTCTATACTTCTCTCTGTCATAACTAATCAAACGTCACTTTAATGTTGTTTACCTCTGACCTGTTTTTAGGGACTAGAATCAAATACTTTTTTTTAAGGCTTCCTGACGCAAAGAGCAGTACTTTCAACAGTCTCCAACTGAAAGATAACTGTCTCTTTGAAAGGTTTGTCAGTAAGGATTTTGTTTTTTTGTTTTGTTTTTGTAATCTTTAATGTATTTACTTATGTTAGGATAATACAACCCTGTACTAGGCATCTCTTTGTTTTGGTGCCATGCAAGTGCAGGAAATATGAGTCTGTCTCCAGCTGTGCCTCATCAAATCTGACAGATCGTCTTTTCCGCCCCCAGTGCTGCTTCCATTTATTTTTCATCCATCCTATATTTGAATTTTATTTAATAATCAAATGACAATTTCACCTCCCATCCATCCCGATCCCATCATCCGAGACAGCAACACTTAACAACAAATAATTTCAATGAATACAAACAAAACTACTACTAAACTCTACTAAATTGGCATATGCCGACGTCCACAGTGAAACATGGATTCCTGCCTCACAGTAACCCTCAGAGTTACTATAAGGACGGACTTTCTCATTAGCATACCTCTGTAATCAGTGTGAGTTTGGCGGCTGGCTATGCAGAGGAAGCTAAGCCGCGAAAAACGCAGGACACAGTCAAGAGAAGTCATTAACAGCGGCACAAAAGGGTTTGCAAGATTGGCATGTTTAATAAGAAAACCCACACTCTCCCACATGTCACAAACAACTCTCTGGTGGAGGGCCTTTTAAATCACTATGGTACAGGGCTCAGTAGTCACTGACTGTCAGCCATCTCCAACCCCACTTGATAGTTGTCAGTGCAGAGACAGACACGCTATGATAAAAGTCTCCGGCTGGAATCAAAGAAGGGACATTTCCGCTTTCACCTTTAGCCCACCAGAACGCACTCACAGATAATTTGTTCTACCGACGTTGCTGATGTGTAATGTTTTGTGACCAGAGCTGCTTTTTAGCAACTAAGTGTGAAAGCAACAATGAACGTTTTGGTTTGCTGGATTTAATCTAACTCTAATTGCTACTGTTTGTTTTGTATTACACTTATACTTTTGCAATTAAAGAAAATAAAGTACAAGTTTTTTAGAAAACGTATCTACACAACTTTGGCTCAGTTTGTCGTAAAAACTGCTACTTAGTCCTTAGTCTTGTGTGCCAAATGAGTCTCTAAGTACTCTTTAAAGGCCGATCCACAGGGGCCACACACATAAAATGCTGTTCGGCATAATCTGCTCCCTCTTTGTTTAAACTTTCCACTTATAACAGCCAGCAATTAACACTGTAAATGAAATGTACATAATTAACCCCCAAGCAAAGGGGCGATGAGGGGGAGGGCAATATGCCTCTTCAGTTGTGCAATATACTGTGTGCTGTATGGATGGAAAGGATACAAACGGATAAAAAAAACAGACAGACTTTAGAATTCAGTTAAATATGAAAATAGAAATGTAAAGAGTGAAGTTAAATGAGTGGGATTACCTGTAATTGCTTGGTTTAAGTTGGCATCAGCAGTGATGGGAAGAAGGCTGTTTGCTTCGTAATTTTGATGGCCGTGATGAATGTTACTCTCCGTTGGCTTTTACAAGTAGTAGCAGCTCCCATTTTTCCGAAGGTATAGAGGAGTGGAGGGGAGAGACTGACAGAAAGAGGTGATTTGTTACAGAACACATGTAAGTGCGGTTGTAAATCCACTATGTTCACATCATTAGGACCACCAGAAACATCGTGACTCACGACGATTTGCTCACCCGTTCGCATGATCCACGTCTCAGCCGGTGAATCAGGCGCGTTAAGTAAAGTGAAATCAATAAGGGATCACAGGTTTGACTTGGATTCACTCTGTAAGTGTGTTTCACAGGAGGAGCAGGTGGTCCTAATATTTCTTGATTCTCAGTGAGTTTGGTGCCAATTTTCTGTGAGAAGACTGAGGTATCATGTTAATGCTTTCTTCTCTCCTGGTAGATGAAGCTGCCCGACTGTAAAACGGATGATGTGGAATCATAATCAGAGATGTTTGTGTTAGTCCAGAGTTTGATATATTCCCTTCAGAGCGTGCCAAGGTCTGTTTGTTAGATTGAAGACTGGTTAAAACGATGGTTTGCGAATAGAAATGATTTACAACTTGTGCTTACTTTTTTAAAATTGTGTCTTTTGTTTCCGTCATTTATGAGGGTGATTTCCTCGTTTTTTCCCTCAAATAATTCAAGTGATTGTCTGCTCGGGTACTTCATGCCGGAGGTCCATTTAGCCTGTGCGGCTTGGCTATACTCACTGTCCGCACTTGATTGTTTTGGAAAAGCAGAGTCAAGTTGTTGCCAAGTCATTATAGCAGAGATCTCAGCGGTCTCACAGCCTGCGGGGTCCACAGGTGGTCCAGCGCTGTAATGTTGAGGGCTTTAGAGTCATGTTACACTTGTATGTTTATAGAAGAGCCCTCATTCATATCACATCTCTGAAGATTACTTGTGTCAAAACTTTGGATGTGATTATCGCTGCTTGCTTCTTTCCTGCCTTTGAAAGTATATTGAAGTCTACAGATGGACTCCAAAACCATTTACATGTAAATCGAACGTTGTTTTTTTTCTCAATCAACGTGAATCCTTGCAATAAATGGGACATACATTTCCATTTTCCTGTGCTAGACTTTCAGAGCTTTTTCATAGTTGAAATCAAGCAAACAAAGTAGGTAAATGTTTTTCTGAAAAGTGCAAAATGGTAAAATGTCAATTCCATCACAAAGTAGTGGGGCTCATCAAGAACTGCTGACAAAACTGCACCATATGCAACTTTATTCCGTCCTGAAGGGAAATTTATTCCATATTACAGCTGGGGCCAGATGTATAAGCGATGTATACGCACAAAAACCATGCGTCCTGCGTAATGACAACTGTTCTGATGCTGTTAAGAACTTTGCTGGTGAAACACAATCAGCCATATGTTTTCTTCTCTGCAGTTGTTCTCAGACGGGTCGAACCATTGGTGGAGCGGGCACAATTATCGATGTGTAAACAGATGTTTAAAGGTGTTTCTACATCTGTTTGTGGATGATTGCGTGAGTGGAAAAGAAGCTCTTGCACTTGCGTCATTTCCGCAATGATTTACTGTATACTGAAATTACAGACTTGAAAAATACTCATTAGAGTACAAGTAATTCTTTAACAAGTAATGTAAGGAATTATAAATTTAGTATTGCATTTCTATAAAGTTGGGACAAGATAAAGAAAAGAAACTGAAAACTATCCTGACTTTTAGTTCTTGTGTAGGCTGGTTCCTTCACTTCCCATAATGCAACCCACAAGTGTCTCTAATTAGACCCCTGTGCCTCTCAAATTCTCACTTCTATCAAACCTTACACCTCCAATTTGAAACGCTGGCCTTCAGTTTCAAAGTTTTAAATCTTAAAACCCAAGCCGACATGACCCTGATGACATCATCAAGGTTATATTTCAAACTTAGGAGAGCTCCTTTGAGAGCAGCTGAAAACATACAACAGTTTATTTTACAGAATGAGTAATAATTCTTGTGACCCCTTTAACTTCAGTGATTATGTTTCAGATGCCATAAATGGAGGTAAAAGATTAACAGTTTGTTGTTACACCTTTCACATTTTTGATCAAAGTGAATGACAGACATTGTCGTCTTTCAGAATACTTTAATAATATCATGAAAAACATTGAGAAGAACATTAGACGTGTTTTCAGAGCTGTGTTTTCTGTTGCAGATATATATATATATATATGCATAGTTGATACATGTTGGTTTTCTAGTGTTCAGCTCAGTATTGTTCACAACAGCACTGAGGAGTTCCTGATTTATTCGCGGCACGTTAATCTACAAAGGCAGGTTAGGAGTCATGCTTGTTAAGGTGGTAGTTTTACGGTCGATCATTTTTCTCTCAGTGGAGTGACAGAGGGTCGTGTAAGGTTCACAGATGACTGTGTTCGGCCGTGTAGATCCAGTGTCACCAGTAAATGCCTCACTAAAATTACACAGCTACCACTTTTATGAATGCAAGCACTTCGGGTTCAACTTTTTATGAACTCTCAAACCATATGGTATCCCACTGGATGTAAAAGCAGGAGCCATGCTTTTCTCAGGCATTAATGCAAGCAGTTTTCGCTCTATGCTGCACTTAAAATGTACTGAACTGTGACCTCGTCACTTATACTGTCAGACAATGACTGGGCAGCAAGATACCAAGAGTCCACTCGTTTCCTATCAGGCTTTGAGTGTAGTAAAACATGAACATATAGTCTGGGATGTCATCCAACAGACATTTAGAAGTCTGGATTTGAGTTTATGGCACGCCGCCCTCTTGGCAGTTAGCGCCAGAAAATCCAAACAGGATTCCCTAAAACATCTTTCTCTGGGAGCCTTAATATTTTCTTAATGGATCAATCATTTTGAAAATCAACACAAGGATACTCTACTGAGACTAAAACATCTTGTGCTCCTGTTTGTTTCTAAGGAGAAGTTGAGTCTATGCGAAAGCATTAAAAAAATACACATTTTGGAAAGCAGTGGTTTAAGAGTGGTTGTATCCATGTTTAGGATCAATAGCTGAATGCTTCAAGGTCAATTTAATGAGTTTACCTCTGCTCTCATTTATAAAGCTTAATTATGATGCATGGTTTGCCTGCTCAAAAGTCTGTAGTTGCAGACCAACACTTGGATGCAATCAAGCCTCTTGTACTGCTCCCAATCAGGTATGATGGAGAAAAAACACAATTCTTTCATCGGTCTATCACTCAGCTCTCATCCTGAGATGTCTATAATAAAGGAAACTGCCACACTTTTGTGTCCTTCCTCCTCCTTGTCACTACTCCCAAGTTGAGTGAGAGACCTTCCTTCCTTGATGTGTACAGATTTAGAGCAAGGGATTCTGGGTCGCCGGAGGGTGCCTTGCGGTTCAGGATTGGCCACTTGGCCTCCGATGTTGGAGACATGCTTTGATTCCGACATCCATTAATGAGAACACAGTGGCCAAGTGGGCAGTGAGCTGTCCACTCTTCTCAGGATCTTTCTCTTTTGTGTTACTGGGAGGAAAGAGATGGATAGTCCTGCACTAACAGCGTGTCTGAACCACTCAGAAATATATAACCAACAGTCTTCACTTCTCGAAAACGTTTCCAAAAATTATGTGAAGTTTTTTTTTTGTTTTGTCTTTTATTGAAATACAGAAGAATCAAACATTTCTTGTAGCTGCTGGCCACCTTTTTTATTGAGATGATTAGCTGGTGCTTGTGCATTTAAGCAGATCTTAAGCCATTTCTGGCTCACATTTCATCCAGTTGTTTCAGTGATATCAGGTACAGGAGCTTTGTTCAAGGATGACATTATCAATCTGCACTTGATGTGTCACCGTTTAACAGTCTGCATGTTGTACTCTGTTGACACTTTTGTTGGATTAGAAAATGTTGCCACATGTACAAACTGTAAAGCAGCCATGTTAGATTGAACCGTAATAAAAAGAAGCAGCTGCGGGTTGAGAAGTTGAACCAGGCCTTATTGCTGTAGCATTTCAAGGTCATACTTCATTATTTACGAGAGTTGCGGATAATGTTAATGTGGTTTGGAGAAGTTTCATTCCAGCCTATGAGGTAGCTTTCAGCACATGAGAAAACACACAAATACACAACTGCAGGCATGCTACAAAAGCCGGTCTTCTGCAATTATTTCCTCTGTGAAAAAGAGTCGATTTGGAAATCCTTATAAATATTGAGATCTCAGGCTTCAACCCTAATCCTTGTCCATCTGAATTATTTACACCTGCATTCTGCTCTCAGCCAAGCAAGTGTGTGCGTCACATTAACTGAGTGAGAGGTCAGCAACACTGTCATCCTAACACCACTGTCTATCATATTCTCACCTCTTCACTCACACAGATACACACATGGCAGCAGCAGATGCTCCGCCAGGCTTGACCTGTGTGTCCGCGATGGCAAAGTTTTAAGTTAAACTTGTTGTCTCTTTGTTGGCATTTAAAAGTATAATTCTTAGACGTTAATAAGGTTTTGTTTATACAAGCTACTTGTTGGTCATTTTACGATGAGGACACAGCGACATCATTTGTCTTTCACTAAAAATGTACCTGTGAAGGTCAATGTGAGAGTACATGTAATAGAAAAACAGTGTGCAGTGGATGAATATATTGAAAAGTAAATTTTTTTCATTGACAAATTAGAAGGCAAATGAAAAATGTGTTGTGTTTTTCTCCTTGTAGTTGTTTGTGTCTCTTTGTAGTGTTTTTTATCTCTTTTTTTAGTTGTTTTATCTCGTTTGTAGTCATTTTTATCTTTTTTGTAGTGTTTTTTATCTCTTTTGTAGTTGTTTTATCTCTTCTGTAGTTATTTGTGTCTCTTTGTAGTTATGTTTTGTCTCTTTGTAGTGGTTTTTATCTTGTTTGTAGTCGTTTTTATCTCGTTTGTAGACATTTTTATCTCAATCAGTCAATATCTAATAATTTAAGTATTAATGAAATGCAAAGCGGATCCAATCATGTATCTGCAGTACAGTGAATGTTGTACAGTTTTAACTTTGAGCTCAAATAACAGTTCAATATCTGCAGTTTGCTTTCCGCTTCACAAACTCTCCTCGACACTGACAAAATCTCATCGATAGGGACAGTTTGTTAAGGCCATCGAGCAGTCAAGAATTCATATTTCTATAGAGAGCATATGGTAATTCAGCCCTAATGCTCTGCATGCATTATGACGCACCATTAGGCCGTATGCGTGACAAACCCTGCACTGCCCTTTCACTCAAAGCAGAGAACATGAACAATTTGAGGTATAATATTTGCAACTTCTGCTCAGACCGAACTTGTTGTGATTATTCTAGACGTTCCTGTAATTGCAAAGTGCTGGCTGAAATGTTCTACAAGTGAAGTCTGCTCGCCAGAGCTTTATTTTCAGAGTGGGAGTGGGACGGTGGGGCCGGAGAAAGAACATTTTCTCTTTTATAAAGTCAAAAGTATTCAAATGGGTTGGATTTCACAGTCTGATCTGTTTTCAATTACTGGGCCGGGCCGTGTACAGAAGAAAACGCTGAACAATTGAAATCTATGGAGGCAGTATGTATAGAGCGAGTGGGGCTGAGGAAGAGCGGAGGAATTGGAATGAGAGACAAGGGGAAATGAAAAGAAAGAGGAGGAAGAGTCCTGGGAGAGAGGACAGTCCCAGAGAAAAGAATTGGATTAGACAGAGAGAGAGAAAGAGAGCAGCGGAGAGAGTGTTTGATAAATGGGCTGTTTATTTAGCTTTCACTGTGAATGAGGCCGGGTGTGATGATGTGTCTCTCCCCTCTCTCTGTCTCCGCGTCCCTCACTATGAGGTCAGGCTTTTTGGCCCGAGCGTTCTACACGTTGAGGAGACGCAATTGCCCGTTCATTGCCAAAGGGTGGGACATCTCGCTGAGTCCTAATGGCTTTCACAGCTGGGTCTCCCCCCGGCCCCCCTCTGTCATCAAGTTTCATCCAACATCAAAAAGACACACCTTCCAGTTGGCCGCGCTCACGTTTCCCACCCCGAAGGAAATCAGAGACTCTTGGCTTCTCATAAAGCTCCTGGCTATCACTTTGCCCCCGTTACTTGATGGTTTTCCCAGTATGTTCTTCAGGTTCTGCGTGTGGAGTGCGAGGCTCATGGGCTTCCCAGGCAACCTGAGAAAGTATACGCGGATCTTAAAGGCACTGGGGCTATCAAAGCAGCAGCCGGAGTTTATCATTGCCAGCAGGCTTTGTTTGTAAAACTGGAAAAGCAAGGAGATGGCCTGAATACAACGCCTGTTATTATATACCATCAGTTGTGTTATATGCAGAATTCATTACATGTTAAAGTAATAACAGACAACTTTCCCACCCTCTATCATCTCCAAGTGGTAGTATTGTTGGTGCCGTTGTTGTAAAGTTTGTTTCCATTTCCCTCTGAGTAGCAACTACCATCAATGCAGGAAAAAACATGTTATTATTTGTTCATTTAGTCTATAACCGAGACATGACAGCAGATACAAAATGGTGCCAGGCTGCCAGCCAATGGTGTCATTATTCTACAGCCATTACATTGTGCAATCAACATTAACTTCTTAATGTTAAAAAGAGATGCAGTTTAAGTATGTGTTTTTCCAACCCAAAGAGATCATCCCACAAAAATAAACTTGCCTGGGGCATCACATTAAGGGGAAGAAGACGCTGCAGATGAAAATTTCTACAAGCGGCACAAGTGTCAAATGTTTTGGTTTTGGTTTTAAAAGAGAGAAGACTTCAGGGCCGAGGAATGAGTAGCCCTTTAACCAGATGCACGCTTGCCAAACCATGTACATCTGTGTAAAGGGCTGCTCCAGTGGTTTAAGATTGCACTTTTTATGAAGTTGGGGGACTCACAAGAGACGCATTAAACAGCAGTAGTTAGAAATTGAAGCTACAGAGGCCAAGATATTCAATCTTTTAGTTCTTATTATGGGTCAGGACAGGATCCTACATTTCCCATCTGCAGGATTTTTGATTTGATTTGACCCTTCTGCCTCCTGAATGCCCACATCTTTGAAACCCCACACCCCCAGTTTTTAATGCAGGCTTTCTGTTGATTTATTTTAAAGCCTTGAGCCCAATCCACGATGACCCTGGTAACATCATCAGGGTGTCCAGGACCACAGAAGACGTCATATGACAGGCTGACTCAAACTCCTTGTGATGAGTAACATGAACTATACCTGACCTTTGTGCTGCTTTCCTCTGTTTCCTGACAATGTCCTTTTTTCATCTCTTTTACAGGACCACTGGTTTTGGCGGGTGAGAGATAACTCTGTAATGCCAGGATACCCCATGCTCATCAGTGTTTTCTGGAGGGGCCTGCCGCCCAAGATAGACGCCGTCTACGAGAACAGCGAGGGCAAGTTCGTCTTCTTCAAAGGTGAGCCTGAGCTGCTGCTCCATTTCATCCATCTTCATCCGCTCCAAATATTGAGTCTGTACCATCCTGGTTTACATTTGCTTCACGTGTTATTCTTCTCGCGTGTTATCCGTCCACAGATATGTTCTGTGTACATGGCTGTCTTCTGGTATAAACCGTATGCACATGTCTTTTCTGTATTCAGCATGTGTTTTTCCTTGTGCGTCTGTACTTTGCTGCCTTGATCTTATCTGTGTGTGTGAGTTCAGTGTCAATATGTGAGAGATTAAAGCCGTGTTTTGCTCACTTGGTTGGAAAATCCACCATAATCCACAAGTTATGACTTGTAATGAAAATGGTGTGGTAGTACTATGTTTTAATTTAAATCTTAAGCTGTAGCTAAACATAATTTGTTGGAACTCACCATCACTGCATGTGATAAAGATGCTTCAGTACCTGCTGTCAGTGTTTGATGATCTCAAATGTTGTTGTTTTTTTACCTCTGTGAAGAGAATTGTCTCCATATTCAAGCCCCGAAACACTGAGATCTAAAGCTAATTATGTCTAAAGCCGAAAAGCCACTTAAAAGAAACAGCAAGCAAACAAAGCAGCCCTGTAAACTCTTATTTGCATACACTCCAGGGAGGGAGACCGACAGAGAGAGAGGGAAGGTGTTGATGAAAGGAGACGTAGGTAAGCAATGAAAATCTGCTGAGATAAAAACTACAAATCTTCAATCAAACCCGTTTCTATTTTCAACACCAAACAATTCCTGGAAAATGCGGACGGCTGGTCCCGTGTGCGCCACAAGCTCCGGGAGTTTGATCTCGTTGCTGAATCCTCCGCTCTGCTCGCTTTCTCTGCAGGGTAGCAACGGGATTGCACACAGATTTAGAAAATTTAAACTAACAGAATGCCATTTTTCATTTGAACATGCACAGCTGATTTCCCAGAAGGCTTCATTCTGTCTGTCCCCATTCGGAATAAAAATTAGGAAGAAAGTCGGTCAGGAAACAAAACGCAGCACTCTGGGTCCTTGTCTAACCAGCCGTTTTGAATATTTTCTAACAGCGCCTCGTCTGATGAATTCTCCTTAAATAAATGCACAGATGGAGGCATTAAACTCGTGAAGTCATGGCTGGGAAACTGATTTGCTTCGTGCTGTAATGGCATCACAGAGCAGGTCAGCAAGCAGACACCACTGGTATATATTAGAGACAGATTCAGCATGTGTTCTTATTCCTACAGTGCTGCTTCAGTGTTTTCATTCTTCTGAGACTCTCTCTCAGAATAGACTTGATTAGCCTTAATCACAAGATAACATGTTGGGTTATAAACTAAAATTAAATTCATCAAAATAAGTGTTGGCAGTAGCAAGGTTTCAACAGGGCGCCCTACACATGCAGCAAGACCTGAACGTCAGTATGCATTTTCTTCCCAGGAGGCAGGTTTCAATCAGAGCTTGATTGGTGCTTTTTGTGTTAATGGTCAGACAGAGCTGCTTGCTTCATTTACCTCATGCAGACATGTCTGAGAGCATGTTATTTTAGATTACAGCCGGACCAATGAATCAGCCAAGCCATCGTGTCTGCCAATATAAGGTTATTGCAGATATATCAGTGTTGGTGTACATTATTAGGTTGAACTTTCAGTGCGGAAATTGTTCCCTTAAGATCGGTCGCAAGTTTATTTTTAACTATAAAATGTCCTGCTCATCTTCTGTTGCCTTCGTTACTTTGAGTGCGCCTGGTACACAAGCTTTTCACTTTGGCACTGAGACGTATTCAGTTTACAATAATGGTGGCAGATTTACCGCTCAAAATTTGGTTTTCAGTCCAACTGTTTAGTGTTAAACAGCAAGATTTAGGTCAAAGTAAAGCATTTTTACCACAGGGTCACACTGGGAACGCTGGTGTGTGTGTGTGTGTGTGTGTGTGTGTGTGTGTGTGTGTGTGTGTGTGTGTGTGTGTGTGTGTGTGTGTGTGTGTGATTCTGCAAATTATTTTCAGTATTCACATGTGTGGCTCATTTGGTTGTATGTTTGTGTGTGGCCCGTCTCCTTTTGGAACAAATCTTCATCCTATATAACTCCTCATACACTGTGGAGGGCGAGCAGGGGATTAGTCGTTACACTGCAGCAGATGCCGGAGCCACCGCTACATCAAAGCAGCCCTCACAGCTCTGAAGATGAAGCCCGACTTTTATGTGGAGTGCTACGCAAGTCGAGTCAGATTTAAAAAAAAAAAAAAAAAGGGGGGGGCAGAAAAAGAAAAGGAGAATCCCATTTTATGTGGGATACAGATAGAATGGATGGATTTCTATTAATCACTGTGTGTGTGTGCGCACCCACGCGCGCACGTGTGTGTGTGTGTCAGGGCCAGAGGAAGTGCGACCCAGAACGAGAGGCGCACTGTAAGAGAAAGAGGATGACATGACAGGAATTTCCTCTTCCAAAAAGAGGCCACTGCATTCCCACTTAAACTCAGCCGCACTTTGTCCTACTGTTCCTTCCTCTTCTCCACCTATTATTCTCCCTCCTTCACTGCAGCCGTATATTGTAAATTATAATCTTTAAGGTTAAATGTCAGATGTTTGGCCTTTAAGAAGCAGGGGAACGAGTTCAAATGTTGCTGAAATCATGTCTGTTTTGTTACACACCCACTTCCTCTTTTTGTTGAAGGGCTGCGTTTCATCTTAATGCTGACCGAGCAAAAGTTCCTCATGAATCCAGCATGTAGCATACTGTATATTTATCGTCTGCTAGTTTCCTCTGCAAACGTCCTTGTCAGTCTTTTCATGTTTTCCCTGCTTAGTCTCCGTCTTTCCCCCAACAAAACTTCTACCTGAGGGGTTTAGATCCCAAAGAGAGACATTTATTTTTGTCAGTCCTGAAAATATTGAAAGACTATCTTTGTGCTGCAAATTCAGAGTCTGATGAATATTTTTTTTTCCCGCATTTAATATTGAATGTTGTCAGCCCTAGGCCTCGTTTTAATGAGTAATCAAGTGAATTTATCTGAAAGGCGTCTGATAAGATAAAGTAAAAAACGCGTGACGTCAGTCAAAGAACGAGAAGCCAAAATATTTGACATCCTTTGTTTTTCCTCGTTCCACCTTTGTCATTCCACCTCTTCCTTTTCTCGCTCCTCTAACGTACAACTCTTCCACCCACCCACCGCCCACTTCCTCCTGGCACACACTCCACCTCCAACAGTGACGGAGGAAAGCACTTCCTGGGGTCACACTGTCAGAAACGTGCTGTT
Source organism: Pagrus pagrus (assembly GCF_965226575.1). Lineage (NCBI taxonomy): Eukaryota > Metazoa > Chordata > Actinopteri > Spariformes > Sparidae > Pagrus > Pagrus pagrus. The sequence continues at coordinate 17,778,749 of NC_140207.1, forward strand.
TAACCTAATTACTCAGCAGGAAGGAGAGTTTAAGGTAAAAGGAGAACGGGGACGAACACAAAACATTTTACATGGTTTTAATTTTTCCAGAACATTATCAACGTCCTCCCAGATATATCCAAATGTGCAGGTACTTGTTCGGCTCCTCGGGTTAAGGAAACTTTTAACAAATGTTTAAATGGGACTCTTGCTCGCCAGTTTTTCCTGCAAGGGATGGTGGCTGTTTCTTTTTTATCTCAGTCGAGCAGTTACCGGCTCAGTTTCTCAGCGCTGAAAAGTTCCCAAAGTACCTCTAAGCAAGGGCAAGGAGAACTTGTCACCATGTCTGTGCCCTATCTTAAATTAGGGGAACATCAACATCAAATCCAGTAATACAAGGCAACAGGTTATTGCCGGCCATTTGTTACCAGGCTTGTATCTGTCTTTTTAATCTGCCTTCTCTTGTGTTGCTCCTGGAGGGTACTCCCAGCTGTTTCTCGTCCTTCTCCTGCTGATTTATTTTTCCCTCTCTTTCTCGATGTGCAGGGAAGCAGTTCTGGGTGTTTAAGGACACAGTGTTGCAGTCTGGATACCCCAAGGACATCGCCCAGTTCGGCCACGGGATGCCGGCCCAGAGCATCGAGACCGCTGTGTGGTGGGAGGATGTGGCCAAGACCTACTTCTTTAAAGGGGACAGGTGGGGATAAAGAACCTTAAAACTTAAATGATTCAGACATTTAGCAGCCGCAAGAAAAAAATACCAAAAACCCCACTTGATGACCAAAGAAGTTTTGTTGTTAGAGAAAAACTTGGGTTAAAGTGTCTTAGTAAGGGGTTGGGTGACCATGAGTGTCACGAAATGCTTCAGTCCTGTTAAGAAAATATTTGAGAGCAACAGATTAAATAAAAAATGACTAGACGAAGCCGAAGTTGAGATATTCTCATATTAAAGTTGCAATATGTAAGATTGGCCACCTGTCAATTTCATACGCAATACAAATAGGGCGCAGCATATCATCAGAGTAACCGCTAACTGCTGCTTACAGTAGCTTAGCCTTAACCTTAGCTAGTAAGCTCATTTAGCCGTGCAGGTAGCGGTTTGGACTGGGAGGTCAGCGACCAGGGGATTGTTGGTGTTTACACCACCAGCACAGGAGCTTTGGACCAGAGCAGGGCTGGAGCTAGCTGGTTAGCATGCTAACTTCAGTAGATATCTCTGCAACACATCAAACCATAAACATTATAATGTCAAAACTGCTATTTATTCACATACGGTTGATAATTTAAGTTAATCAAATCGATTTCAACTATAATTCTTACATATTGCCCCTTTAAGATGCAACATATGAGCATAAAATGCCATCTGTCGTCAGTTCGACCTTGCATTCATAGATATACAGTACCTGCTTTGTCTTCCTGTGGCTCATCATTTGTTCCTGTTTAGGTACTGGCGCTACAATGAGGAAATGAGAACCATGGACCCTGGATATCCCAAGCCCATCGCAGTGTGGAGAGGTGTGCCTGACTCGCCACAGGGGGCCTTCGTCGACAAAGCCAATGGTACGATTTGTCCTGCCCGATACTCTGATTTGGCAATAACAGCACGGTTCATGTGCCAGGCAGCATTGATTTCAGCTGGTCACTGGCACACGCTGCGCTGGAGGTAAAGCAGAGTAGCATTGATTGAAATTTGCCCCAGTTATTACACTGAGTCTCAGTGAGTGGCACACTTCCATACATGCAGTATCAGGGGAGGCAGACTGATGGAGAGTGTTTGTGTATGGCAATTGAAAGATGAAAAGAGGCCAGTTTATCCAGAAATGGCTTTTTTTTGTGGTTTGTTTTTGAATTGTTTCACAAGCAGAATGTTCCATAATCAGTCCATCCTGCTCAGTGTGCCATAAGACCCAGTTGGAGCAGGCTTGTGGAAAGCAGAAAAGGACAAGACCACCGCTGGGCGCTCATTCCGGTTTAAGCCAGTGGGCCCTCGCCAAGGGTGAAGAGGCAGGATTTAGAAATCTCAAAGAGCTCACCCATTGGCCCGTCAGATAGTGTGAAGAGCGAAATCGCTTTTCCCATTGGATGTATCGTGCCAGGTGGGTTTGGGCCTGGTCTTGGCACCGCCCGGGTTGGAAAAAGCAGGGCAGGTGGTGCTGAGCACTCGGGCCATCTGTCGCGCAGATCTCCTCCTAGATCCGTAGCCGTGCATGTTTGTCGGTGAGGCCAGGTGGAGCGGGCGTCTATCCGAGCATGAAGGGTGGATTTATATCCAAGGGGATGATGGGTGTTTGTGTGCATCACATGTATTTCTGCTCATATATGTGTCAGCCTGCGTTTATTTGGCGGGCTTGTTGTTCACGTAGACAGTGTGCGCTCATAACATTGACCCAGATTACCAGCCATAATCGAGTGTGCTGCTGCTCCCGACGATGATGCGTGTGAGGCTACACGTTTCGGAGCAGGGGCCTCAGGGCGATGCTGACCTGGCTCTCACCCACAATAGCTCGGGCTGTCTCACCTCTCACCCTCCCTCACCTCTCTCTCTCTCGCTTTCCCGCTCTTTAAATTACAGTAAGTTGAAGCAAACACATCTATCTGTTGCTTCACCTGGACCGTTCTGTCTCTATATAACAGATCATTCGTGTTCAGTGTGGCAGAAGCTGCTGCCCGGTTGGAAAGAAGATCCCCCAAATTTTTTATAATTCTTCAGCTGATCACGGTTGTCAACTAAACTCTAAATGAGAGATTAGAGGGCGTTGTGTGCAGACTGGCTTGTGTTTCGAGGCCTTCATAACCACATGTTGCTCAGACTGTAACTGGTTGGCGTTTAAAGACCAGACTGTGCCTCCTCATGAAGCAAACTACCTGTTAACTTCACGACTGTTTATGTCTCTCATAAGACCCATCCAAACTGTCTGTGCTTCTTTTTAAGAAACTAGGTAAAAAATATATTTTGGGCAATTATTGGCTAACTTTTTTTGCCCAGAGTTTGATGAGAAGATTGATACCACACATGCTTGTATGCAGAGTAAAAAAGCTAGGGCAGGGAGGCAATTAGCCTAGCTTAGCTTAGCATAAAGTCTAGAAGCAGGGAGAGACGGCTACCTTGGCTCATTCCACAGTTTTAAAAATGAGCAAATATGTACAAAATCTCACATCTAAAAAAAACCTCTCCAGGAACTCACTGTTCCTTGTTCCTGTTTTTTTTTTTAAAAAATACTTATAGTCATGTAACTCCCCATAAAAGACACAATGTAAGAGATACAGCATGTTCATTTGTCAAGCTTTCTGTGTACAGAGACAAACTAGGCCTATTTCACCCTGTCTCTAATCTTTATGCTAAGCTAATTATTTGGCTAAGCTAACCACTGCCTGGCCAATCTTCTCTTGGATAGAAAGACAGTAATTTCATGATCAAGTGATTTCCTTCTGCTCATAAGATGTCAGTTTTAGGCACACAGACATCTGGCCTTAAAAAACACCAATAACCAGCGATAGTAATGAATGATTACATAGATAGGAATTTAATTTAATCAGAAGACTTTGATATAGTCACATCCTGTAAAAACAAAGTTTTTGTCTGACAGTGTTAGACGAGCAGACATGTGCAAAGCAGTGCTCCCCAGATGAATCTTTTCCGTCCTGTGCCTCCTCACTTCCTCACCAGAAACATCTTCACCTAACAAGTGATTTAAGAAGCCCCGGCTCCTACAATAGCCATCTCAAAAATCTGACTGCAAAATCCAAGCTTTTCCTCCCTCTTATTTTCCCCAGGAAGAGCGTGCATGAATAATAAATGGCAAGAAAACAAAGTGTAAAAGGGTCCAGCGAGGAAGAAGAGAGCTGGAGAATTCAGCCAGGCTGTCATACTCAGTTTTACACAGCATATATTTTCCCCAACTCGCATTTCGGAGCCAGTGACTTGCAGGAGGCAGTGAAGTTTAGTGTCAACCCGAATAGACACAACAGTTTCACAATAACTTATTATCACAGCACTGAAAACATGTCATATAAAGACTCTAAAATGTAATTTCACAACTATTTTTATGCCTTTCAAACTTGTCATTGTTAAAATGTATTCACTGTCAAAGCGTTGTGTGTAATGGGTATATCTCAGTTGGATAGGGGACATAATATTTTTTTCTGCCTCTGTCACCACGCTCATTGCTCCTGACACAAACACAGAGGGACCCAGTGAAATAACCCCCAATTTTTCATCACAAAATGAACACTGACTTACTGTGTAAATAGACTTCTGGATTTGCGTGACACCGGGACAATTGCCTCCACATCCCTGTGAAAAAAAACTGCCACTCTTGTGGTTTGAAAAGCACCACAGCAGCTTGCTTCTCCATGACATTTGTTGTGCTGTTGTGTGATATTAGCTGTGGGGTTTGGCTCCTGGTTGGCTGTGTTTTTGTTTTCTATGACCAGATATAATTAGTCCTGAGGGACAGTCGGGGACGTCTCAGCTGAACAACTGAGCTGAAACGGAAACAATTGCTCAGCAGCAGAGCAGCGCACTCAGTTGTTTGAGCCGGCTTGTTTTTACCTCTCTGGCAGGTTATCATCACTTCGATTTCAATTCAAATCGTGTTTCCTGATGATGGGAAAGGCAGCCGTCCCAAGGCAGAGTCTGTTCAATATTTTAATTAAAAAGAAAATACTCCCTCTGAGCTTAGAGTGAGCTGAACTTTGCCCTGCTTGGCAGACTTATGAAAACCCTCAAACACAGACTCACTGCTCGCCAGAAGTCAATCAAGTGATTTTAGTATGTTTTTAATTATTGAAATGTGTTTTGGAAACCAAAAGTACTGAATTGGCTCCTTCACCAAGATCAGTGGTGGATAGTGATGTTTAGTTTATTTACTAGTATTGATCTAAAATACAATTTACAAGTACTTGTACATTTTTCCATATTTCCAGTACTTCTACTTTGCTTCATTTCAGGGCAATTTTGTACTTTTTACTTCATTTTTTGACAGCTTTTGTCCTTTTTTACACACAAAGCATATGATAATCTTTAAAAATGATGTGATGGCTTGTTGTTCAGTCGACCCTTTTGCTAATCTCGACTGTATTTATAGTTTTGAAAGAGCAGCTGAAGATGGTTGTTGTTGACTTCCAGTGGTTTAAACTGCAGCGGTGACAAAGAGCTGTACTCCAGGCAGTGCCATTACTGTATTATACACCTGGATACAATGGCGCCACTCAGCCTTGCTTCCATTTTTGCCCACCGGCCACTTGTTGCATTGTAGTGAAAAAAATACTCCTATGGCCCTTATAGCCTTTTACCCATAGAGCACCATTATAAAAGAGACCTCTGTAAAACTGTTGATTGGACACCTTGGACGGCAAAAAAGGTCAATTATGACTCTTTCTGTTAAACATTTTGGATCCATGGCGGTGTTACATTACATTTACATTTGTAAAACCTTACCCAAGCCGAGGAAAGTGATTTAAAACCTGTGGTATCATTAAAATGTAAAGTCGATGGGCAGAGCAGGACCTCATGGGCGGGACCAGTCGGTGAAACATTATGTTTATTCGGTTGGCCACATAATGAGGAAGTTAACCTTTGAAGGTGGAAAACTTCTTGGGTGTTTGTGCCAGGCGAGCAGCTCTACTTGCCTGACACCATCTTTGCATTCACCATCTAGTTCTTCTACAGTATATAGATCAATGGGCAATACACCAAGATGTCTCTGATGGATGTGGTTACATGTGCAACAGTCTCTTCAACAACGTACTTACAGGTTTCTGTTTCTTCCTCAGGTTTCACCTATTTCTACAAGGGGAAGGAGTACTGGAAGTTCAACAACCAGTTCCTCCGAGTGGAGCCGGGCTACCCGCGCTCCATCCTCAAGGACTTCATGGGCTGCGAGCTGATGCCCATCGACCCCGCCCGGCCACCGGCCGATGACGGCAACTCGGACGTGGTGATCGAGCTGGACAACGAGGCGAACACGGTGAAGGCCATTGCCATCGTCATCCCCTGCGTGCTGGCACTGTGCCTGCTGGTGTTGATCTACACCGTGGTGCAGTTCAAGAGGAAGGGTACGCCACGCCACATACTGTACTGCAAACGCTCCATGCAGGAATGGGTCTGAAACATCGGATAGAGGCGAGAAGGTGGGGCGGCACAAGACACGGGGGAAAACAGGATGATAGCCCCCACCTTCAGAGAGGAGGACAGTGGACTTTGGACAACTTTCGTGAAAACACACAGCCACGCCTCCTCCTTTTGGGTCGTCTGATCAGACCCGCAGAAACAGCCCGCCGGCAGCCCTTCAAACATAAGGTGACCCCAGGACTTAAAATGACTCCGCTAGCCCCCCAGCCTTTTTAACAAACAGGGGAGCAGAGGGACAATTTGTGGGGGATCTTTGCCTGAAATGACCGTCAAACCCAGTCAAAACAAACAGGAGGGTCGGCATCACTTTGTATCTCAGAAACTTGACTTCCTGTCCCATTCCTCTTTCATTTCTTCGCCCAACTGCCCTTAATCAGGAGGACTTTCAGGGGGACAAGCACTCTTCTCACAGGGCACTTCATTGTCATCTGTCATATCAGGTTGTTGATTAAACAACAGTTTTATATTTTCTGATCTCGGTGCCCCCCCTTCATACTGCGCTCAAAAGATATACAGTCTCAGATAAACACGAGTTAATCACATTACCAGTCTTCAGTCCCGTTTCTGTTCTTTTTTCCCCCCTTTTTTTAATTTTTTGATTTGAATACTTCTAAGAAAGGAGGTCCTCACTGTTCCCTTTAACACGCTTCTGAGGAAGAGACCAAACGAAACCAAATAAAATCAATTTCTCTCCAAAGAGGATCACTTTTTTGGCTTTCTTTTTCTTTTTTTGTCCTCATTTCAGTTCATCCTTCCTTCTCTTCTCTGGATCCTTGCAGCGATTAAGAGTTGGGGAGCTCTGACTGTTGTGGCAGTCTGTCTGAGACACAGGGGCCAAATTATTCTGCAATATTTTAACTCGCCTTAATTATAGATCATACTACTTGTGCTTGGTTTTGCTGTTCTTGGAGTTGTTGTTTTTTTTTTATTTGTATACCGCTTTTGTTTCTGTTTGTTTGTTTATTGTAACAGAAGCTTGTTGTGAGCTTCCTGTGATTGGTTTTTCTGGATTTTATTACGTTACCCAGAATTCTCAGCACTGGCTTGCTGAGCCATTCTGGACAAAAAACATACAGTAGGGTCAGCCTGTAATGAGAGTAATGTATTGTATCGTAAAAAGATGTCGGAAGGTTCTGGAGTCAAGCCACTATTTTTGTGTGTTAAGATATTTGTTACTGTTACTTTTATCATTTCCGTACAACAGAAATCAGGCTAATAACAAGCCTGGAAGTCTTTTAATGGATTTGCTGTTGTTAATTTTTCTGTCCTCGGCCCATACTCCCCTCATTTTAAAGAAGTGTGCATCCAAAATGGTCATTCTGTATGGTTATCTGACCATTTTTTAAAAGAATCCTGTTGACTGCCTTGTTTGAGAGAGCTCACAGTTCCCAGAATGCTCTTGTCTCCTGACTGAGGACCCACAAAGTGAGACACCAAGTCAAGATCAGTGCCTGTGTCAACGTGCATGCAAGCATTTACATACTGTACATCCAACTGGTTCTGCTCAACGTGGCTTTGGAAACCCCTCAAAAAGCTGAGGAGGAAGTTTACTCTTAAAAAATACTGTTTGCATTTATTTTTGTACATTTTAAGTGTACCCCTCCCCTCCCCTAACCTCCAGGTACAACTAAATCTAAGAAAAAAAAGAGAAAAAAGATTCAAGTGGTACAATTGGGAGATCTTTGGAAGATCTGTGGCAATTTAAATTGGCCTCTACAAAGCAACCAACCATTAGCAAACATGTAGTGTCCTCGCTGTCACGGCGAGCGTCTTTGAATGTGTGTCTGTTTTCATGATCACATACTGGTTTTTTCCTTTCTTTCCTGTTTTCTGGTTAAAACAAATTGGACATCTCACCATGACTTCTTTGTGTAAGACTATGGGACAACGAGGAAATGTGTCCTGACAGAATGAATAAATTGATCAATATATGATTAAGAGCTGCCTTCGAACTCTGCTCATCTTTTCACCTGCATGTATTGGAGCTGTTTGTGCATCTGTGTCCCACACATCTGATCTTGCTGTGCTTATAGTCGTCCGTCATCTCCAACTCTTATGTGATGTGAGTAACATCTGTGCTCGCCTGGCACAAACGCCCAAAAAGATTTCTTCCTTCCTCTTTATGTCCTCAGTATGTGGCCAACCGAATAAATGTGGTGGTCAGTCGGTTTGAATGCAGTCAGGAAGATCATGCTGTGCTTTGAAACTTTGAAAAAAGTTGGTATTTGGACACCCAGAATTCATGTTGAGTACTTCAAAGTAGTACTTTAGTGAAAGTAAAGATTTCATGTTAAAATATATACATTGGTAAAATGAAAGTCACTTACAGAAATAGTACAAACGGTTCAGTAAACGTCTTTTAAGTATCTGATATGAAATGTACTTAAATATCAGAAGTAATTACTGGCAATTTATGTACTTAAGGGGGAAAATGTAAGAATTTTAGTTTAAAAATTAAATAGCAGTTTGACATGAAGTCTATGTATTGTGCTGCAGAAATATCTAATGTTAGCATGCTAACAAGCTAACGAGCCTTCCTATCCAAAGCTCCTATGCTAGCACTGTAAACAAATAACACTCCCCTGGTCCCAGTCTTAACTGCTAGCTGCATGGCTAACTGAGGTAACTAGCTAAGGGTGGCTACAGTTAGCGGCAGTAAGTGGTTACTCTGGAATATGGTGCCTCCTTATTGTTTTGAGTATGAATTTGACAGGTATTCAATTCTTACATATTGCACCTTTTAAGGTATCAAAAGTAGCTTAAATATGTATATTTTATTATTGATTATAAATAAAAAAGTATGTACAGTAAGTACTGTAAAATATGGGTCACCGTTTACCAGCCTGGCTCACTACTTGATCCAATATTTTTTAAATAATTAATTTGATAAGTACAATACTAATCTCCATGACACCACAAAATATGCCCCGCAGTGGTTCAGCACATGCACGATAGCATTTAGCTAAATGCTAATGTCAGCATGCTAACATGCTAACAATAACAATGCTTAAGACACTGATGTTCTACAAGTTTAATGCTTACTTCATGTTCACTACATGCATGTTAACATTTGTTGGCAATGATGACAAAGAAATTTTACCTGATGACGACACTGGAGTAAAAGTCTGGTGATTGCTGTATCTGAACTAAACTTCACTTGTCCTTTGTTCTCTTTTGGCAAAAAAGAAATCAGAATTGTTTTTATGATGGCATCCCCCAGATTGCATTAATTTGACAGAATACCGTCTAATATCTGTCTACGTAGATGGAGACCTTATAGTCACTGTGAGCCAGAAAGCATCCTGCTACACGAAACAAGAGCCACAGACTTGTGTAACAACATCACATTCACTGCTTTAAGCATCCGCCTTATCTAACTTACAAACATGATTACACTTGTCTTGGCCTGGATGTCAGCTTGTTGAACAAGCTACCAAAGAAACATTAACTTGGGAGAAGTGCACAGCTAACGTCAGTAAATGTACCTGCAAATGTCATCCACGTCCTAAACTGCTGATGTGGTCGTTGGTCCTTAACACAACTAACAACACGATGTCTGCCTGCTACATGGACTAAAGCCCAGGTTGGTCTTGTCTGTATCCTGCCAGGGCTCAGCCTGCCAATCATAGGAAGACAGCATCCAGCTGGAAGATATGAAAAGTAGCATCTCAGATTTTTTCTTTTAATGATAAAAATATTTACAGTGCAGTTAAACACCAAATTGATATTAATTTTGATGCAAAAACAGATGACTAAATAATTGTAGGTGAACTTCAAGCAACTAGGATCCAGTGTGTCCTACAGTCTAAGGCCACTGACATTTAGTACATAAGGCTAAAATTATAGTGAACTCTGACCTCCAGAGATAACCTCAGGCAGCAGCAGGAAAGAATGATAAAAAAGTAGCATTTGATTCAGAGGAAACGGTGTACGTGTTGATCCGGGCCTGAGAGCTCAGCTCACTTTGCTATTATTTGAGCTTTATTTTTGGGTGGCGTGATAATAATCAGCACTTTAGATGTACGATCCCAGCGCTGGAGTGCTGGCATTTATTGCGTATTGAATGTGAAACAGGAGCCGTCGACGGCCCGCCTAGTGTTTATTCTAGCTTTGCTGGGACACATTTAACAACATACAGTTACTGACAACAAAGAAGGTGCGAGTCAAACCAGTTTACTGACTGTGGTCACTGAGTCTGTGTGTGTGTGATGAAATTACACTCGTAGGAATAACACTTCATTGGGTCTCATCACAGGACTGTTCAGTGGTGAAATTGCCTCTCTGCTTTTAGACAAAGGCATTATATGCTCAGCTATGTTTAGATGGGTGCTTTTTCCTGAGGCTCTAACTCATTGTCTCGTCCCACTCCATCTCTGTAAATACAGACTTGGAGTGTCTGTGTCCATGTGCCTATTTGTGTTCTCCCTTCCCCACAGATGTGGGAGCTGTATTTACCAGGCCTGTAGCAGTAATACAAGCTGTTTAGTGCAGTAAAAGCCAGTCAGGACTCTTTTCTTTTTCTTTTTTTTTTGTGTATGTGGTGGGTGTTAATGCAATAAGTTGGTCCACCAAAACCCACGTTGCTTTGCCTGTCTAGGCGTATCTGTGTCTCAGTCTCTGTTGGGCTTATTATAAGTGAATCTCTCTCTGTATCTTCATCCTGTGCATGCTTTCTGGACTTTCAGTGTGTGTGTGTGTGTGTGAGTGCGTGTCAACCTCACAACTGGAGCCCCGACAAACCCCTGTGGGCCTGGCAGCCTCTTTTGTGACTGCCAGGCTAAAATATTGGTGCTAAACTGACCTACGCTGGTCAGGGCTGTTGTTCCACGGTGCTATTTTTGTCAGCCCTCCTCCTCTTCCTGCTGTCATTGGCTCAAAACTTGAGTGATTACAACGGGAAGCAAAGTAATACATTTTCATTTAACCAAGTCCTTACGGTGCACTGTTTAATGGCCCCTCCTAGGTTAAGGACCATATATCCAAGTGGTGGTTATTAGCGCGGCACGGCGAAGCAGCTGAAAGGAGCTTGCTGAAGGTCGGCAGGGGTCAATCTGTTGCCATGGCCCGGATGAAATAGGTTCAAGCATATATAGGCGACAGATACGGAGATTAATGGTTGCTTACTTGTACTGTCTTTTGCAGCGGGGGGTGGGCAGTGGAACATCAGTATTCAGAGGTAGCATTGTAACTCGGCTTGCCCCCTCTTGCCACTTTCTTTTCTGTGTTTGTTGGATCATTACATTAGTTTGATGACGTTTAATGTGAGTAATGTGACATCTCAGCATCTCCTTCTCAGCTCACTCTCAAAATTGAGCGTTCGCGAAGCCCCAGGCCTGTCAGACGAAAGCTTAAGATCGATACTGTATTTAAAGAGTGTTTGGTGTTTTTTAAGTTTCCAAACTCGTTCCAATCGTTAGCTTGTCCGGCCAACTAGCATACTATCAATCTGCAGTAGTAAGTAAAAGCCACGGAGAACATCGTTAACCAGCTAGGTAGATCAGTTTTGGTCGCAAAGTTTAAGCTAACGTTAGCTATGTAGAATTATTTAACATTTATCAAACACATCAGTTAGTAACATCAACTGCGACATTAAAAATCAAAAATGTCTGAAAATACAATCAAGCATGAATCTTGTATGTAGGCTATGCTAAGCAGCTAAACATGCTTTTGTAGATTAAAATTAGTCTCATCCTACTTTTTTTCCCATTATTTGGACTTCAGACCCTTTTAACAGATTTCTCTTTTTTTAAACAATTCAACTAGAAACATCACAAACAGCTTCAATCATGTCATGGAACTCACATTAGCTCAATTATCTAGCTAGTTGATAAAATCTGGTTCCTCATTTCAGAAGACAAAATGGTCGCCAGCTAGAAATGAGAAGCCAGGTTTTGTTTACTTCTATCTGAAATCAAGAAGCCATTGTTTCAAAAATTACTATGAACTTTGAGAGGTAAATCTGTCATTGTTATCTTTAACATCGTTAGCTCGTCCAGCCAACCAGCTTCCCACCTACCTGCTGTAGTTGAGCATTGCGGGGCTAAGTAGAACATTACTTAATTAAACCTTGTGGGTTAATTAAGTTTTGGGTGCTACGCTTGGTTTACAGGGTTTCATTTACTGTGCAGTGTTTACTCTCTGTGGAAGCTGGTCTTGGATGCAAAATTTAAGCTAACGGTAGCTGCTATGTCATGTTCTTTCTTGGATTAGGGGGAGTTTATCCTACACTGAAGCGTCACAGTTACCCAACAAATCAGTCAGCCCTTGTCCTGAAAGATTCTCAGCATTCAAAGTGAAATATGTCTGAAAATGAAAACAATAAAGCATAAATCTAACCTCTTGTATGTACGCTGAGAAGCTAAACAGGGTTGTGCTAGGATAAAATTAGCCTAATTCAACTTTGTTCCTCATAATGCTTCTACTTAAGTCCTTTTTTCCACAATTCTTGTAACACGTAAATTGGAAACATATAAACCTCCTCAACCATTTAATGGAACTAGCTTAATTAGCTAACCAGCTAATCAAATCTGCTTGCTACAGCTGTTGAAGCAAACTTTCACCGAAATGAGAAGCTGGCTTTTGTTTATAAAAAATGTCTTGACAGGCAAGACTGTGGACAACGGGCCTGCGAAACACTCAACTGACATGTCATTAAGTTTGGGGAGGCACACCGATAAAACCCATTGAGGAACATGTCATTTGTTTTTGTACCATTTTTTTCCACTTGAATGTCTCTTTTCATCATTCTTCTGTTGTGGTCCGTCTTTGTCGACCAATAAATACATTTTAAAAGATGTTAACCTGCATCCTTGTCTTGTTCGTCCCCGTGGTCATGCATGCACGGTCGTGACCCTTAGCCATTCCCTGCAGGAATAAAGTCGAGGCTACTACATGACAGTTTGACAGGGTAAAAGCTACGTATGATCAAGGAAACACCAGGGTTTCTTTTCTGAACGTAACCCTACAGAATATACTGTAGCCTGTCATGTCATTCCTCCCACATCCATGAAGAAATCTTGTATCATTTCCCAAAGAGGTGACCAGAGCCGTGCCGTGAGAGAAACAGAATAGTTACTGTCACTCTGTGTAGTGTGACGGATGAAAGCCATCTTCCAATCTCCCTCTAGTCCATTCAGAGTCAGAGAGCATCCCTCCACACACCACAGAATAGACCATTCTTAATAATTCCGCAGCAATAAAACCACCACCCCTGTGCGGACGGGAGATTTCAGACGGTGAGTGAAACTCTTAAGTTTCTAACACAGCGACATGTAGAATGACACTCAACGAACAAATCAATGGTACCTCTCTGCTGCAGCACACTGGCTCCACATCTACAACAGAAATACCCATTTGTGTGTCTGCTGGCTTTGATTGAGCTGCCTCGGACCAGACAAGCTCGTAATCTGTTTCCAATTTCTTTCATTTCCATCATTGGTTCCAAATGGGTTTTCGGTCATGCACCTTCTTGCTGAAATCTGCTTAGAATAACACCTACATGCATATGAAAACATACCCAGGGCATATTGCACATTCCAGACGCTCAAATGAGACACATTATGCTTTTGTTGAAAGTATTTCTGCCCTGTTGTTACAGTGGGAGACTCTTTTTGTCTAATTGCTGACATTTTGTTTAGGTTTCCCACCATGTTTTGACTGAAAGCTTTCTAGTCTCTGATTCTCCAGCTGTCTCCGCTACGCCGCTGTTATGTTCACATCATTAACTTCAGTGGTATGGGGCTGATGGACTGAGATACAAAGGAGAGGAGGTTCAGTACAGAACTGACTTAAATGCAGTAAATAGTTCTTTTCTTTACTTTCACTCGCTCCCTGTCGCAGCTACTAAGAATTTTGGGTTTAATGGTACTGAGGGCACTAAATCACACATCCTACAATCAGGCTGATGAGGTTGGAGCTGCAGGCATTATCTTACTGTGTAGATTAAGGTATTATAGACTGCTGGATAAAGAATGTCAGAACCATCTGCTCATCCGTTACATACTGATACTGACTGACTTCACCTATAAAAGCTCCATTATTGCTCCCTCTGCAGACCTCTGCAAGCTTTAGCCTGCTACCAGCACCATTACAGCTAGGAAAAAAGCTAACGTGACCACAGTGATGGTGTTTTCTCCTTTTGCATACTGTTGCTGCCTTTTTTACAGAATCAAAAAAAATCCCACACTGATGAGCTGACTCTTTTCAGGTGTTTCGTCTCGTCTGCCGGCTCTAATGTGATTTTGCACTGCGGTAATACAATGCTCAAAATTAGTGAGGCATAATGGGATATTTTCATGTTTCACTTGATTGTTTATTCTGTGAAATATCTGAATCTTTATTTTGTGTATTGTGAATATGTTTGGTCCCCAATAATAATGCAACACATTTCATTTGAATTTTATTGCATGCACATGCACATATGCACCCATATCCCAATATCCCTAACCCTCATTTTGAGTAGTGTAACTAGCTATCTAACTGATACTGCAGCTTCTTCTTTTTCCTTTTCAGTTTTGTGGTGGGTAGCAACCAGCTTTAAGGTGAACTACTGCGACCAACTATTACACAGTGAGAATGGAAAGAAAATGGATGATCTGAGGGGCGCTTTACAGGGTCAGGTGCAGAGTAGGAACACTCCTCCCGACGGTAAAAGGATTTATCTTCACCCCTGTTTATCGACCTGACTGCAGCAGCAATATGTGGAGGTGACCTCCATTGTCAGGTGCCTATGTAGCACTGTAATGTTGACTGCCGCCTGGAGCTGGAGGGGAAATGTACCTTACTTTAAGAGAGGAAAGGGGAAAAGAAGAGAGAGAACTCAAGTCTTTGGTGAGTGCTGAATTCACTGAGAGTTGACTTGAATTGGTGCCAACATGCTAACAGTCCAATGTTTATCAGGCCCAAATGTTACAATGTTCCCCGTTCACCATCTTTGTTTTGCATGTTAACATGCCAATATTTGCTTATTAACAAGTCTGGTCGCGACATTATCAGGATCTATCCTCCAGGGACCACGAGTGTCATCTCATCCCAGATTACCCGTCAATCCATTCAATAGTTGTTGAAATATTTCAGCCTGGACTGAAGGGATGGTTCAACCAATTGACATTGCTTTCCCTAGAGCCACACTGCCAGCGTGACTGAAGATACTTTTGAAAAATCACATTCACAAAAAGTAAATTTCTCTCTGCAGAAAGTGCAGCTAACACATTGTCACCCAGTGGCCCCATCTCTCTGGTGGAACGATGTGTTTTTTGGTAAACTGACTCCTTAAATGATGATTTAGACAACAGAAAGATACAGACTGAAGGGACACAATCCTGTAGGTCAACAGTTGATGGAGTATAGAGCTCAGTTGACTCATGTTGTCAGCTTCACCATCTATTGTACAAGCCCCTGTGGGCTTATTTTTTCTTTTCTCCTACACGGGTCACAAGTTCATATTTTGTAGGGGTCGTCCTCAGAAAGCAGCCCCGGGAGGTTCCTTGTTTTTAGTCATATTTCAAACCTTGGTCCCAGGTGGCCTTTGCAGCCAGGCATCTTGAATTCACAGAGAAAGGCATCACACATACCACCCTGTCCTCCTGTGAAATTGAGCTTGTGGTTGAGGTCAACAGAAGATGCTTTTCATTGTTGCTGTTGCATAAAAATGTCCAAAATATTGACTTTGCATTCGCTCGGGAAAAACCAGCCTCTGCTTTTTATGTGACCTTATCTTAACCACAATCCATTTTATGTTTTAGAAAGGCTTCACAAGAGAAAAGCTCTAAAACATTTCTCATCCTACAGAGACAAACATGTAATACTGCAAGTAGATTATTTTCTGACACAAAACAGAGGCTGCGTCTCATGATTTGCTGCTGTGTGTGTTTTGCAGCATCAGGCATTACTCTAGCCATTCATCATAGTATAGCGACCTGTCAGGTTAAAGTGGCGTGATATGAAGAGTATAGAGTATCCCACAGTCTTTTTGTCTTTGACTTTCAACAATCAAACAGACAACAAAGATGTGTGAGGAATGGTGTGTGTTTAGTCTGCTCTAATGTAGGCTGAGCTGCAAACATTAGTCCAGCTATGTCCAGCTAATTAGTTGAACTACTACCTACAGTGGTGGGTACCGTAACCTAACCTAGTGTTCATTTCTAGACAAAGGCATGTAATGCTGCTTTTCAGGTTACATTCGGAAGAAGCCACGTTCACAACAAGTGTTTCTTCACTGTGTGGAGGCCAGCCATGGACGCTACGACACAGTGCAGGCTAACATAAATAGCATTGTCCCGCACTCCCTTTGAGTAGATATGTCTGATCAGTCCATTGAAGAAATTTCATCAAGTAACGAAGCTTAAATCTAACCTCTGTCTTACTTGTATGAAGCAACCAAACTGCTATCTTAGAATGAAATGAAGTCTGATCCATCATACTTGTGAGGATGAACGAGCAGGTTTGGTCGTCAGTCTTTCATCAAAAATATCTCTTTTGTAGCCGTCAAGCTACGATCATATATTTAAGACCAGAGAGCCACTTCACTTCACATTTTAAATCGACTGTCTGCAGTAAAGCTGATGATCACCTACATTTCATCTCTCTTGTAATTGGTGTGCAAACCACCTGAAACATTTTTTACCAGACTAATGAAATATTGTGACGAGACAGGTATGCGGGATAACATTTCGAGTCAACACACTGTCAGCGGCGGACACTGTGGAGAAGGTCACGACTGCGTAAGCCGGCGCCCGTGCTTTCAGCGGCTGCTGCCGATAGCATCTCTGCGTGCCGGGCTGCAGTCCCAGATGACTTGTCGTCCGTGGCTTTACCCTCCACCGTCCTCTGTGTCTCTGCGGGACTCTCATTAGTGAAGCAAACACATTATCCACGCTGACTTCCATATAGACAGGAGGAAGGAGGAGATGGAGAGCAGGAAGTAATGATCCGCGGTGTCCAGGTAAAATTAGCTCCATTAATCACACCATTGATTGGTCAGCTGCAGAGAGCGATTCCCTCTTCCCCGGTCTCTTTCACCAGGAGCAGTTATGAGCCCTGGAGACCGGCATGGATGTATGGATAACTATGAATGATATGTTTGGATTTTGAGAATAGTTTTTATTTTTTTGAAACGTCTTTGTTTATCCGGAGGCTCCTTTTCTCGGGTTGTTTGTGTTTTTCAGTCTTTAGAGGACCAGTCGATACCTGTCTACTTCTAGATTAGAACGAATTGGGCTTGAAAACTTCCTCCATCTCGTGCTTATTCAAAAAAAAGAAAAAAGAAAAGTGAGACTCAACAGCGATTTGCCCGAAAACTTTTAAATCTCACTTTCTGCATCATCACCTTTGTCCTCTGTGCTTCCTCCCCCTGATGGATTTTCTGCCGGCGTCTTGACCCAGACGTTATGAACTGTTTTTTAGCCAGATTCCAGAGCGGGAGCGGAGAGCTTTCTCTCTGATTGATATCCACCCTTCACAAAGATGTATGTGATTTGAAAATGGAGAGGCTAGTGGGGCCGTTACTATGCACCAACTGTCAACTGCCAAACACCTGCCAGAGAAACCTTATTGTTATTTTTCTCAGCCCGAGACAGATCGCTGCCTTTTCACTGCACAAACACAACGTAGGTCTGTTTATTTTAATAACTCAGCTTCTTTCTTTCTTCCTTCAACCTCGATGATATTATTTTTCTTTTATCAGCTTGTGGAATACGACGCAGTCAAACAGTCACTGCTAACCCTGGTCGTTAAATAAGAATACCGTCATTCAGAGTTTAAGGAAGTATACTTGAACCATTTTACTTTCAAAATGTGTGTTTCTGTCTCAGCTTTTGCAGGTTTTTATCGCCCATCCAGGACAATCCAGCCCCTGAACATGGAGCCGTGAAACCGATGCACCCACATTTCTTCTGCTCATTAAGAATTCTTTCTCTTCTCATCCACAGTCCAAAAAATGAACCGCTAAAAGGAGATTTCTACACCAAATTAGTTTGTTTTTATGGGTCTTTGCAGCAACATTTTGTGGGAATCAGACAAACAAGCCAGAACAGAGACAGGAATGTTCTTGGCAATTCAGTTCAGCAAGCACAAAGTCTTTGTACCCAACATCGAGCTGCACCAGCTTCACCTCCCACTTTCTTGTTGATGTTGAACTAGATAACATGTTTTGGTCAGTTTTGAAACTATTACTATTGAGTTACATTATTCTTCATGCTTGACATTGTGCACTTACAGTAAGTCCTGCCCCGCTCTATTATTGGTTTAATTCACCCATTGCTTTTACATTTTATCCTCAGTGTTTTATTTGTGGTTTTTAATCATATATTGTTTAATTCCTCTTTTATTCCTCATGCCAGCCTGTTTATTTATACATTACTGTGTTTTATTACTGGTGAGTATGTTTTTGTCGTAAAGCACTTTTGTTTAGTTTTGATGCTGTTAAATGAACTTTTTATCTATAAAAACTTTTATTTTTGGTAACACATGTGATGTAGGTCAGAAAACTCTCAGTTTGGCATTAATCTGCAACTTCGACACATTTCTGGGACTTGCAAGTACACAAAAGAGAGATCAATACTGATGCTGAATTGTCCTGATTTTTACAACACACCCTCATAACTTAACTACTGATAAGGTTGATTGTCAGTGACTCACCAATCCCAAAACAACATCACTGTTGCAGCGTACCAAGACAGGAGTACTGTACACTCGCAGTTTGGTTAGGTTTAGGAAAACATTGTGGTTTGTGTGGTTTGTGCTCAAAATAACTACGTTATGTAACGTAACCGAACCTAAATTACATAACGTACCAATATATGGAATGTATTGTAACTTAAGATAATGTAATGTAACATACATCTCTATCACACGGCACATGAACAGCGGTCTCGGGGGTGAAAGTCTTGTCCTTGTCCCCGGTCTCCTCCTCATGTGGATGTGTTGCGTTGGTCGTTATAAGCTGCTTTCAAACTACATGGTTGTTTTTCTGATAAGCTCCAAAAATGCCAGATCCTACATTTCCCACAATGCAACTCATCGGTATCTTTTAAAATTGTAAGGCTTAAACCCAAACAGAGATAACCTGACGGCTTTAGAAAGACGTACCCGACTGTTCCCACGGACTCATTCACAGCTGTGGACTGACAGCGATGTGTAACATTAGCAGAGTGTCCCTTCATAAAAGATGCACAGAGGCTAAGTGTTTGCATTTTGACCTCTGCAGAAGTGGACACACGGGCGTGAGAACTCCAGAGGAGCAAAACATATCAGTTTATTTTTTCCTGCGCTGATTTCACAGCTTCCTCTGACAGTGATAAAGTTTTATCAGCAGGAGACATGGGATACAATCTCTTCATGTTGAACACTAGCATTTCTGAGGACCTCAGCAACAAATCTGCTAAATCAACACACCCCAGACATTTGCCTTTTTTTCCCCCCTCTTTGGTGATTATTTTCAGTGAGTGGAAACTCGGGCTCAGGAAGTGTTACACATTTCAAACAGCCCGGAGAGGCTGGCTGCATGGCTACCCGCTGGCAGTCCATCTTATTTGCTTTCCCTTGCTTTGTCTCAAGCCTCGATGGGAAGATATTATGAGAGCCCTGCTCAGGACTTTATTTTGGTACTACAGCCGCGATGGGCCCCCGTTTGTTTCCAGAGACAATTTTCTTTCCTGTGCTCAGCAGAATTTCACTCAAATCTCAGGCAATTAGGATAAGATCTACGAGACTATATTAGCCCCGGTCAAACACGTCCACATCTGTAATATCAAACACAAACATTTTAGGATCATAAGCAGACTTCAGCGTGGACTGGGCCTCTGGGGGGATGTGTAAAGGAGAGGAAGTGAGGGTTAAAGTCAGCTGACAGCAGTGTGGCTGTGTGAGACGAATGACTGTGGGAACGACAGGGAGCTCCGTGAAGCAGTCAACCTGATGTAAATGGCTCTTTACAGAGGAAATGTGGGCTGCGGCCTTGTAAAGCAAAGTGCATGTTGTGTATGCTGCGCTGTATGATCACAAAGGAACTGACTAAGGGCAATGAAGGGTATAGCCGCATGCTGTTCTACTTACAGGATGTATGGTCAGTGGCCTGAAAATCCTGAAATATGTTGTGTGTGTGTGTATCTGTGTTCTGTCTGTGCTTTCAGCGTGACTCATGGGTGTCCTGGTGTGTGTGTTTGTGTGTGTGTGTGTGTGTGTGTGTGTGTGTATTCAGGTTTGGCTTCGCTCGCTGGGCAACACACACGACTAACGCACGGCCTTTAGGCTGTATATATGTAAAGATACATGGACCATAGCGTCTAAATCAGGTCAGCTTACACAGCGGATCACATGTACCACCGACAGTAACATGAACACACAGTTGGAGGGTGCGTGAAACTGGAAAAACAAGATTTATAACAGATTGTTGTAACTGGACCCGAGATCCCATTTTTCAGTATTTTGAGCAGAAAAGGGACGTTTGCTTATAAACCAGTCACCAAACACCAGTACTGAGCCCTGTGAGTAACAATACCACAGCGTAGGAACACAAGTACATGTCCTGTGTTAAAAAATACCAGCGGTGGAATGAATGATGCTGTCGTGTTCATGTTAACTGTTGTTACAGTATGATGTTATGGGCTGTAACTGGGTTTGCAGTGTGTTTACTGTCTCCTCTTGTGTGTTGTGTTGTTTTGTGTGAGTCCCTCAGAAGCAAAGGGAATGTGTGCTGGCTTAAGGAGTGCAAACATGTTGTCTTACACACAGAGCCCATTCATACTGTTACCCTGTAATACTGGCTTCATTGGGAATACAGCAGGCTGAATGTTTTTTGTCCCATTCAATATGTTATCAAAGCCACATAGACTAACAGTTTAGCGTAAGAGAATATTTCAACTCAAAGCTGTGGGCTAACGTGTCATCTCGCTCTGCTGTTCTTCACATTCAATGCACCAGTTTGACACATCAAAGTGTGTTTACAGGACTTTGGGAGTTCTACTACATATGTGAAAAAAGTAGTATAAAGTCTTTTGTGGCTCCAGACAAAGCTGCAAATAATCTGATAAATTAACTGCAGTGATATAACTCAGTGACTGAGCTGCATTGTGGGTAATGTTGATGCCAGGTTTTGAAAAGCGGTCTACTGGTCTAGTATTGCACTGCTATAACACTGTTGGACTCATTCTGGACAGTTTATAAACAAAAGGATCAAAATCAAAACTTGGCGCCTACATTACCCACAATGCAACGTAGCCACGGAGTGACTTCACTGGAGGCAATTTATCAGGTTACTGTACATGCAGCTTCCTCTGGAGCCACAGAAGACTTTAAACTAGTTTTTTACATTTGCAGTAACACTCAGACAGACCTGTTAACACACTTTAATGTGTGAAACTGGTGGAGTTACCCTTTAAAACAGAAAATAACAGATAAAAAAGATGGTACCTGAGTAAGAGATCCTGAATTTATGAAGTCATTTTCTAGTTTTTGAAGTTTAGGTAGCATCCAGTCACACTGTAGCACCTGTGCACCTGATACTGGAGAAGGTGCTGTCTATAACGGCCCACCTGCTGTACATTAGCTGTGGACGGACTACATACGGTACATGAGTGCATTCTAACGAGGAGCCTCCCTCCTATGGCTCTCGTTAACTACACTTGTTAAAGCTCGTTAATGCATCTTGTTAGCAGACACTCAGCGCAACGTTACCTCCGATAATATGACGGCTTAAAAAAATGAACCCTCCCGCCTTATCAAACTCTCAGCTTGTGCACCACTTGGCGCGGCTTCATGAAGTGATGAAGACTTCATAATGGAATTTTCATTATTAATCACCCGGTGGCAGGCGTGATAAAACTGTGGCAGTGTGCCACGGATGGAGCTTTGTAGGGGGAAACATTAAAGTCTTTCTTTGAGCCTCGGCTCGAAACCTGCCGCACCGCCGTGTTGTCACCTGTCCACCGAGGACGCAGAGAGAGGTCTGCTTACTGTATAACCCAGAGCTGTGGGTATGTGCTGCTCAGCAGACGGTGTGTATTTATAGTAAGAGGCTGTGTTAGTGGTGAGTTGCTGTGGCTCTCTGACAGAGTTACTTAGCAAACCCCCGTGGGCTCAGACTATCTATCCCTTTTACAGGAAAGTCATTATAGAAGTGGATTATACACGACAGCAGAATCTCATTTCCAAACCTCTCAGGAACGCCGGCTGAAACGTTTGGATTAAAATTCTCGGGCAAAGCTTATTCCAAATATGAAACATAAATTTGCACTCAATCTAAAATGCTCGGTACAGTTACATTTTTAACTCCGAGACGCGCATTTATCAATAAGTAAGTTGCATTTCTCAGCGGACGCACTCAGCCGTGTTAGTTCAGCGCTCTGGACGGCGAGCCGAAGCCTCGGACCGTACTTCTTGTTTGATAACTGAGGGCGTCTCAGATTCTGATCTGATTAAATCGCTCCCCTAATCCCACCGCACACAGACTCTCTGACCGCCCAACTTTATGCGATGATTATTCAACTGTCTCATTTCTCGTTTGCTCGGGAATTAAGGCTTCAGCGATGTCGGGAAAGTGGATTACAAACAGTGTGTGCAAACAAACTTCTAAACGGCTGTGATGATACTCATGTTAGGTCTTATCAGCAAGTGAACTCAGGCTTACCTTTATGAAATTATTTCATAAATGGGTCAGGGTCGTGACATGAAGAGAACAAATCCAGTGCAAATGATGTGAAAGGACCACAACCAAAGCCACGAAGTGATGAACAGCCATGAACAGATTAGCTAATCTGCGACCCAACTGAGGCTGTAACTAAGGTGGAAGTCATCAAACGTCGTCTTTAGTCCAACCAACAGTCCAAAGCCCGGTTATAAGGTCACAGAACCACAGCTGAGACACTAGAATCAGTGAATTCTTGGTGTTTTAGTTTGAAAAATGACTTCAACAATTGACTGATTATCAAAACGATGTTGAAACATTTTATGTCAGTCGATTAATCCATTAAACAACTGATAATTCCATCTCTGGGACCAACACTAACACATCCATTCATTTTAAACCCATCACAACAGAGTGCTGCAGGAATGTGTTAGCATCTGCATTCCTGGTTCCCTCGCCTCTGAGTCAATTAATTTTTCAAATTGGTTTTCAATTAGACAGCTGAAATAAGGCCTGTGGTTTTACACAAGCAGAGGAGATTTTCACGTTTTGTTCCGACATGAAATGTGTCAGTAAATCCCTCGCATTAGCGTTAACGTGTCTTTTAGAAGGCGGTTGCTAACAAGTGGCAAAGTGAGACAGAGGCTGTCAGGAACAGGAGACTCATGTACTCACTACTTCATCTTTACATTCTGGCTTTAGCCACAAAGTATTACAGCTTTACACCCTGTAGATTGATCAGTTAATACTAAAGTGTGTATCGTGTCGTTTAGGAGGAGAATTGGAGGTGGTGGTGTTGTCGATGTTGTTCGTTTATTGCAAGGAGAGGGTAAAAAAACTCAGTAAGAATCTTGATTCCCATTCACAAAAATCTAAAATCAATTTTTCTAACTGTTAATTAATAATTTGATGTTGACAGAAGGAAAAAAGCGAGGGCAGTGCAGCACCCGGACAACACACAGCGCAGAGTTATCTTGAAGTTCATCTTTAAATAGGGCAGCGGTCGTTAGTGTTCATATTACTTAATGACTGGATAATTACCTTTTCTAGATGAACATTAAGCTTTGACGAGATGTTACGACGTAACGGTAACGAACCGGAGCAGGGGTCAGCAGTAACAAACAAGACCAGCTGATACCCGCTAACAAGCTAACAGACACACCGCAGCATCCAACACGTTCAACACACAAACTCTGCGGTGAATAAAAATATCTCTGCTCAGTGTGTTTTACCTGAAAATCTCTGCTTCCGCTCGGCGTCTTGTACAACGATGGACCCCCCGGAGCTAACAGTGCAGCAGAGAGGAGGCTCTCACTGCTGGACCTAACACGTTAACAACACAGAGGAGCTCACACCCTTATTTTGTTGTCCAAATACACACGTTCACTAATTCATTGATGCTGTTACCGTTTTTGAAAATAAAAAGGCTCTTTTATCTTAATTTCCAGTTGTGTTTCATGTTGTGTTTCAGCAGATGGAGACACCAGCTGCAGCAAAAGACTGAACATAGTGCCCCCTGTTCTGTTCGTGCAATTGAGAATCGATTTTGAGTCAAGAATCAAATCTGAATTGGAATCGAATTGATCGAATCGAATCGTGAGATTACTAAAGATTCACACCCTCTTTACATCTTAACGTTAGCTTTATACTCCTGCCGATTGCATTCATGCTTCCAAACTCATTAGTTGTGTTCATCTGAGGAGAATCTTACTGAACAAAATGTTTAAGCACCATAAACTCAGAGTTTGTCAGAGAGCTTATTTTTTCACTTATCCAAAATACAACTGAAACATCCCACAGCAGGGCACCAAGGCGATGCTAACTTCCAGGTTAACCTACAAAAACATGTCTTCCCTGCTGCTCTGTAGCATGTAATATATCCATTACTACCTGGTGTCACCACAGCTGCCGGCGGCCCTTCAGACAAACTGTTACAGACCCAGCAGTAGTTTTCATATTTGCTTTAGCGTCTCCACTTCCTGTCATACAGCAATATTGTTGAGCATTGTAATAAGGAAATTGCCTCCTGTATCTGAATGAGGTCATTCCTTCACTTGAATACTCTCAATGGTCACAAAAAACATCCCTGTCTCTCTTATTGCCTTTGTGAAAATGACTTCTATAAAAGAGGCTAATTAAAAATTGCAATAATTCTAACAGCGACTTTGGATCTTATCATCGACGATCTGCGCATTGCGTCAAAAGCAATTAAGGGAACTGGATGGGCTGAGCTGGCTTTTGTTCCCCAGTCAGTTTAATTAGCGTGATGAAAAGTGTAGGAACCGGGATCTGAATGCCGTTCGGCTCGGAGCTCGTCGGATGAAGAGCGTTTTGTGGAGTTTGAGAAAAACGCTCCCTCTTTGTCCTTTATTTCGAACACTTCAAACGGCTCTCCGGTCGTTACTCGGCTGAGGCGCTGTGGTGGAAGACTCAACTGGAGGCAAATATTAAACATATTCATCACCAGCGCGCAGTGATCGACCATTACATCCTCTTAAATAAACACATGAAGTTTATTTCTCCCCTCTGATTCACTTTAATTACTCCGGTCGTGCCCTGACTTTAAGTAGGAACGCTCCCCTGTAGCCATCAATAACTCGACTGATATTAAAATAAGAGGCGGCGTTGTTTCATCGGTCAGATAATAAAGATAAAGACAATATAGATAATTTACCTGCTGCAATTATATTGTCATCTGTATACTTCTTATCCCTGAGCAGCATGTTCACTCCCACACACCCATCCCTCCACGGTCTGAATAATTCAGACACACTGATTCCTGAGGCTGTGGTCACTGTGGCCCCGAAGTGGACCCACAAAGACTATTATTCATGCTGTTGTATCGCGGCTTTTATAAGTACAACTCTGGTACAATGGATCTGAGTGCTGTGCATCTGTGAGTGTGAGGGAGAGCAAGACAAAGACATCTCATTTACTCATTTCTCCAGAAGTATTGATCCGAGCCCAACCATGGGAGGAGTTTCCATATTACGCAGGTCGTTCAGTAATGGGTCCGGTTCTGAGGAATCCTCTCAGTGGCTTCGTGTTTGATTCCGCTCAGTGATATCTGAGCCGCACGCAGCGTAACTGAGTATGATGTAAACATGGTGTTTCCCAGTAATGACGCAGTGAAAGGGACAGTGTAATGATAATGAGTTCCTTCGTATTTTATTACCTGTCGTCAAAAAGTGGTGCCAGACATTAAATTGTGAAATATTACCAAGCATTCTTTGAGGTTTCCGGGATATTTCAATTGTTTAGTCCTAAAAGTGTCAGAATCATTATGAAAAATGCTCATTACAATTTCCCAGGGACTAAAGTTACGTCTTCAAATTGCTTATTTTGTCCAACCAGCAGTCGAAAACCTGAAGACTCATTTGAGATTTCACTCATATTAAATACTCTTTATTGTGTTAAACTGGGCCCAGTGTGTGACCCTGACCCAGAGAACCTACTATGCTATTTTTGTAGCACTCTCCAACATGACAATTTCTTCAGGTGATTAATAAACTTCTGTCTTATCTTAATAAGATTAAGTTGAATCCTGGTGCATAAATTGCTACTGTATAACAAACCAAAAGTATACAATATATAAGTTTAATGCCTGAAAACAGAACTTTATATAATGTATATACATATGTTCAGGTTGTGTTCTTCAGTGACAAACAGCTGATATATATACCGCCGTATCTAATGTCTATTTCTGTCCCACAGCGCTCCTTAAATGATGCAGCGTGCTCCAACAATGAAAGCTGTAACCTACATTTCTGCGCTGATAACTGAGCTGAAATCCTTAAGCTGCTTGAACTGGCTGCTTAAAGAGACATATGGCGAGTTGTTGGTAATTTTATATATTTACAGGCATTTTCCCGATCTCATTAGTTAGCGAGGCAGATATAGCGAACGGACGCAGAGAGGCTGAAAATGAAACGGAGGCAGATGGAGTAATGGTTTAATAGCAGGATAACCACTGATGCTCGAACATAGAGAACCACTGATGTCCCTCAGGTCCTGTTAACCAGGAGTGGGAAAGCACATATGAACAGAGACTGCCCTAAACAGGCAGGACAATCACGAATGAGTCAGAAATTATCTTGAGATTTATTCGCTTCGGAGCCTCGACCGGCCTCCTGCGTGATAAATGATGCACCCAGCCGGCTACGGATGGTATACATGTCCTTTATGTGTGTGTGTGTGTGTGTGTGTGATGTGTGGTACAAATCACCACAAACACATACATATGCAGAAATGGCTGCAGCGATAGGGAAGATACATCATCTGAGTTTCCTCTTTTTATGAAACCGTGGACACACACACACTCATGCACAAACACACACACACTACAGTGATAGATAGATGGCATTCTCCGGGCCGACCCACCCCATTAGAGCTGCATGCTATCCTCCCTGTCCTCGGCTTGGTCCACCAAACCTCACCCAGGGGGTCAACAACAATCTAAATTTCAATTAAAGTGGAAAATGCCGCTGATAGAGACCGAGTGAATGTTGATGCCGTTTCGTCGGAGGGTTCAGGTTTCAGCGGCTGTTTGGGAAAAAAGCATTTGGGGCAATTATTTCATTATCTCAAATCCGTTCACAGCGGGCCGGGGTCACAGCCCCGGCTGAGATTAGGCGGAACCACAATTATTATTACAATTAGAAAGCAGACAGCAGCAGCAGAAGTGTTTGGCCCCCGGAAAAACTGAATGTCAACTTAAGACTGCTATTAGAAAGCTGAAGGTGAAGAGAAGATTGAGAATGCGGAGAGGGACGGGGCGGTTTGGAAGATGTTTTTTTAATTGTCTGTTTTCCGTGTTGTTCACAGGATACAGCATGCAATTTGTGCAAAATAACAAAGCCTGGAGTCTAAGGGAGGATTTAATGAGTTGGAGAGAAAAAGTGGAAAGTGAAGCCTTTCCTCAAACCTGCTCAGTATAAGCTAAGTAAAGCTACATAAAGTCTTAAATGAAGGACTGATCTGAGAACTCACACTGATACATGTAACCTGTAAGGGTTCATGAACTCTGGCTCACTGAACTAGCTTTGCCTTTCTAAAAAAAAGAAAAGAAAAGAAACCACACTTGTAACGCTCGTATTCATCGATAGTTTGGAAAAGAATCAGAAGAGACGTCTTAATGCCAGGAGCAAGAGGTGCACCCCGCACTTCAGTTAGTCACATTTGCATTTGTACTACAAATGGAGTACAGCTGCATTTTACTTACATCATGCCTCTTCAATTACTGTTAACAAAATAAGGGCGCAGTGAAGATCTGTCAGAGTGAGATCAGAGAGGGAAAAGAACAAGATGTGAGGTTAGGGGGGGAGAGAGGAGGTGAGCGGAGATACTGAGAGGGGGATTTTCCAGGCACACGTGGCTGTTTGAATCAGCTGGGTGGTGAAGAGAGACGTCTGAGAGTTCAGTATTATCGTTTGGTGTTGGCTCAGCTGAGTCATATTAAAGTTGTGTTTTGCAATTGGTTTTGTCTGAAATATTGATGAATCGATACATATCAATTCTGAATATTCAAAATGGTTTCAGTACTCATTTTCTGAATCACCGATAAACTAGAAGAGGCTGGTTAGACACGCCTGCTTCGTAAGCTTAATGTTATGTTGGATTGCAGGCTTGATCACATCCTGTGTGCTTGGAAGTCAGAGAATATTGGTGGTATATATTGACGGTAATGGCTTATCAAGTATGTTGTTTTACATTAAAGTATGCCTAGGTAATTGCTAATTAATTCAGGAAGCAGTGAAATTATAGTGACTGTTCAGACTCATTATGTTTTACGACTCGCAACGTGGAACCATGGACCAATAACTAGTGGACACAGCCCTGGAAGTGGAGGCCCATTCGTTCAAAGCTGCTCAGTAGCGCACAAAGACAAAATCGCTCGACTTCCGGCCATGCTCTGGCCGGGGCTCTTCCACATTGTGTGGCCCAAAGAGCGCAATAGAGTCTTCGGTCAACCAAGCCACCTAACTTCCTGTTTAGCGCCCGGCTAACTTGAATGAGGATAAAATAATTTAACTGGCGGCTCTTCTAGACTTTCCAAATGTTGTTGGATCGAATGGCTCAAACTACGACAGTGGAACGAGTCATTTCATGGGGGTTTTTGTGACACTCAAAAAAATGCATCCAGCATTTGACAGCTGCTTCTTTTCACAATGTTGGCTTTGTGGGCCACTACAAAAATTGGCTTCAAACCCCGACAGACTTCCTGGGGGCCTGCTTGGAACACACCAGTACAACATTTAGCTTTCCCAGCCTGAGCGTGATGTCAGAGGAAAATGGCTGCCATCTGAGTATGGTCTATGGGTCTGTTGTTGTGCCCAACATGCAGTACACAGGCCTTGTAACTTTTATCTTAAATGTTTCCCTGTGGTAACGGATATCGGGTTTTTTTATTGTGTCGTTATAAATTTGAGTATCATGACAGCACTAGTTGCTTTACTTCTCAAGTTTTCTGGTGTCACAGTTTACAATGCTAACCATGTATTTATCATCTATTCTTGATGTTTTTTAAATAAATGGGACTTTCATTTCAGACAGGAGCAGCTACCACTGTTTTTGCAGCTGTCACTAGATTTATCAACTGCAGCTACCTAGCGTCTTGAGCTAGTTATACCTACATTACCCACAATGCAACCTGACTGCTCAGTTGGTCTCTTGCTTGTGTTATGCTGGCAGTGGCTAATGAAGCCTCGAGTGCTAGCCTCAAGCAGAGTCGAGGAGCGGGCCACAGAGGTCCGGTTTGTTCACTTCTTTCACATCCTCGTTTTTTTCATTTTCCAACTTGTATCTTCAGGGATTTTAACAGACTCTACACAGCTCCCTCTGGAGTTGCACCAGGCTTCCCTTTTACATATGCACCTGACAGCTACAACATTGTGCTGAAAGACTGAAGCTAAAGCTACATGTAGTAGTTACATGGTTAGCTGCATTTGAAATGTGGAAATGAAGCACACAGTAAATACACTAGTTAACACAGTGCCTCTCATAGGTCTGTGTTAATGAAACAAAGCTGTCCGTTCGAGCAGCAGCTGCAGCTTTCACAGGAATTGGGAAATTATTGATATTCTTGTCTCAGCCTTTTCTCTGCATGTCTCTACTTGAAAAACAACAAAGTAAGAAAATTGCGTTTGGCAAGTGACCAATCAAGGACATCTGTTTGTCATTGCACTGCCATTATTGAAGCAGCAGGATCTGATTGCATTGCACTTGGCTGTCTTTGGTTTACAACATTGAAAACTGTCATGAAACCGTTTCAACAAGTGGAAAACAATCTGTGAGAGCAAACAGTTTCATGTCAGCTTGTTTGCTGCGATGCTACTCCCCACTAGCAACCGAAGGGCTGTGCTACAGTCACACAAACACACACACACACACACACACATCCATGCTCCTCCATAAATGTGAATTAGTTCTACTTAGCAGCACAGCTGAGATGCTATTAGGGCGGACTAGCACCAACCAGAGGGTTTTTAGTGAGGGAATAATAATTGGGCATCTGAAGAGGTCGTCCTCCCCACTAATTGACTCCAGCTTCGAAGTGCGCCCGCTCGACAGTTTCCCAGCCGGCTCCTATCGATAGCTGATATTATTGTCGCGGTGAGGTTCCAGAGATGGCATCCGGAGACAGGGGCGTAACTAGTTTTTGATTTGTTTCACGGCAGGGAAGGGAACAGAATGAGGTCTCCAGCACTGGTGTGTGTGTGTTTCCAGCACCGAGAACACATAATGATAATCATAGTCATAACATTAGCATCTAGGCGTGATAATGTTAGGAGCAGCGGCGTTAGCAAGAGCTAATGGGAACATAATGACTGTGGGTCTGTTTGCTGGGAGGGGGGCATTGGTTTGTGCTGAAGAACGCTTTGTGCTTTGTGACAGGAAGAGGAAGCTGAATACAGAGCAGATACAACACGCAGCGTCGCGCGAGGAAATGTTGATGCCAGGATGCGATGTGACCCTTCATTCAGTCATCCGTCTCTAAACAAGCACGCACAGTTTCCCCTGGTGGATTAGGTGTACTGAGATGAAGTTCATTAGATGCTGTTATTGATTATACCATCGCATCAAACCAACACTGTGATAAGCTAATGCATGCTTATGCATTAATGAGATCCAATGCAATCAATGTTATTTCATTGCAGATGATTCTGTGGTATCTTAAGTATTTCTGTGTAAATCTGCAGAATACAACGGATGTTATCAGACCTCAAAACTTTATATTGACTTAGAGAAGTGAAACACAATAACATGAAAGGTTATTGTCACATCCGACAGAAATCATTTCCTACAGGAGATGACCGTCAGCTCTCCCGCTGTGTGGAGAAGGGCTGACGGTCATCTACTGCAGGTAATACACTGACTAGGTACCTCATACAACCCCACATCAAAAGACCCAAACTATCACTTTAAGCAATGAGAAATCACTTAAATTACAGTATGGAGAGGCAAAGTGAAGTGAAGGCAGCTTTACATCTGCAAGACTCAGCAACGAAACAAGACTGTGTCCTGTGTGCCCTTCAGGACAAGGACTGGGCATCATTAAAAAAGGTTTTGCTCTGGGGGTGAAACATTGCCATAATAAATAGCAAATGAATGAGGATCATGTGGAGTGATTCTCCTGATCGGGCATCATACAAGAGACGTAATTAAAATCAAACCACTGTGAGCGATGAAGGAGAAACCTGAGCATCCATTAGTTATGCCTGCTTATCCTTTCAGAAAGTTGTGTGGGACTGGAGCCAATCCAAACTGACAGAAAAGATTTGCCAAATATACACATGAAACTTTAAAATGAAAGTTATCCGGTGGGCTTCACTTTCTCCTGCCTTTATGCCTTTCCATTATAATTAGTAGTCAAAGTCGTCAGCACTGATCTCTTATTATGGAGAAGTCATGCAGTGTTGCTACGCTGCCGGAAATCAGCACGGAGATAATCAAGCTCAATGGAAGTGGATGCAGCAGGTCGGCGAGCGATCAGCGCTTGATTAGGAAGCAGTTTGTCTGAGTCGACCCTTCAGCGGAAGAACTCATTATGAGACTTTAGTAATATTCAGAAATTAGTTGTCCTCTTTGTTGATAGGAGAAGCACTCTTGAGCAAATTGAAACACAGGAAATGATCAGTCATAAATGTGTCTGGGAAACACTCCCTGCACTCATTTGCAACCCACACACACAAAATCAAGATGTAAGTGGATTGTTTACCAGGATTACTGTGGGCCTGGATGTCTCATGCGGTTTCAGTGTGACCAGACATCACCGGGTTAAGTGATGGTTGTTATTTTGGCGCTGGAAATGTGGACTGTGGCTGTTGTTCCTTCATAGCCATGGATGTTGTTGCCAGGTACTCCCAATGGAAACATCATTTTAGTTCGACTGATTTGGTTTTTAAGGGTTTTACAGGTGATATTCTGTAATTAGCGAGTACAGCAGGCCGATCTCTCACTTTTATCACTGAGTCATCTGTCGTCTCAGTCAGCTAAATGTCAGCACTGATGTGTTGATTTGTCAGTGCTGTGGGGTGTGATATATGCTTATCAGATCGTGGTGAGTGGTTTACAAAGTTTTTACCCTGTCAAACATTTTTAAAACCTTACAACTCGTTTCCATTGCTTTCTGTGTCACATTAGTTTACGTAGGAGGTGTTTAAGCTGACTTTATCAGTGGTTCTCCCGCCGTCTGTCTGAACAAACACCCCTATATTTTACTGTTGGCCCAAATATCATTTTTTGGGCAGTATGGGTGTCACAGTTCTCCACATCCATGATTCATTGTTGATCTTTGGAGTTTAAGGTCACAATTCAATTATATTTTTGATTTACATGTTATTTGTTGTTTATTGGCTCCACTAACAGCTCCGCTTTGGTTACGTATCTGGATTTGTAAAGATCAACAGATCATTGGTTGCATTTTCAAATTCTTATTCTAAAAAAAAAAATAGGGGTATTTTACAACAGTTTGACTTTATCCTGGTGGCTTTTTGTAGGTCAAGTTTAGGCAAGTTCAAATAATACTACTCAAAAAATAAAGATTCCTGAGTTCATGTAGAATAGCAGCAGTAGAGCTCATACCTCCGCCAAGGCCCAACAGTCCTCTGCAATTCAGTCAAACCTAATCCAATGTCAAAGTCGATAGACCTGTATCACTCTAAAGTTGAAACCACCCATACAGTAACTGCTTAACTATAATTTAAGATCACCAGATGTAGGATCTGCATCTTATAGATGGCAGCCACCTAATTACACCTCCTCCACAATCCATGAATTATTCCCTGAGAAATTAACAAAACTGTCGAAAAACAGCTTATTTCACAATGTTAAAGAGAGAGAGAGAGAAAATCCAGTTATTGGGATCTATTCTGGGCCGAGACCCATCCTCCATCCAAGTTTCTGGGAAATCTGTTAAAAAGTTTTTTGTAATCCAACCAACCAACCAGTCAACCAACCAACCAACCAACCAACCAACTAAACAACCAACCAAAAAAGCAAACAATAAATCAAACAATCATCCAACCAACTAACCAATCAGCCAACCAGCTAATCAACCAAACAAACAAACAAACAACCAACCATAACCTCAACCTCCTTGGCAGAGGTAACACAAAATTCCACCTCCCTTGGATTCACCAATAAACAACAAATGATATAAATACAATTTGTTTTGAAGTTCAGTTTCTCAGACCTGTCCAAGGTAAACTTTCTTCCCAGACAACTCAAATTCAGTTCAGTTCATTTCACTCCACACAAGTAAACTCTCTTCTCAAAGAAATCAATAAAAGATCTCTGAATCACCTCCACTACCTTGTCTGTACCTTCGTACCAGTCAGTTATTTGTAATATGTGCCTGAAAACAAAATACATACCCAACAGTTCAGCTCTGCTCTATTTTAGTCAGTAAAGCTGTTTATAGGCGAATGTTATCAAAAGTAGTGATATAGGATATTTGAAACCGTTTCAATCCTTTTTTTTGCAGTATCGGCGTACTTGCTCGATTTCTTCCCGCTGTCCTCTCTTGACAAATGCACTGTTGTAGTGCCTACATAGCCCCAACTCCTCCAGAAGTAAATACACTCAGATGCTGTTGTGCATAACACATAATATTTTGATCTCACAATAAAAATTTGAAACTTTAATTCCCTCAATGTTGTGGCAATTTTCTTAAGGTATTGTATCAAAGTCAGAAATTCCAGTGTCGTGACAACTCTGTTACAGGGTGTGCAAGGCTTTGCGTTGTGCATGTAACTACAGTGATTGTGC
Organism: Pagrus pagrus; assembly: GCF_965226575.1. NCBI lineage: Eukaryota > Metazoa > Chordata > Actinopteri > Spariformes > Sparidae > Pagrus > Pagrus pagrus. Next base: position 17,812,750 of record NC_140207.1, read on the forward strand.
GTTGAGCTGTAAATGCAGCTGAAACACAGTTGACCTAGACAGACGTATCGAGCCTGAATGCATCATGTGTACATACTAAGAGAAGGCTGACGCTGCTTTGCTGCTTTCATTGAACAACTGCATCAGCTGATGATGATGCGTCACAAATCAATCAAATTCAAATGGAAACATTTTTCAGATGCTAACAGATGTTGGCATGTTGTTGAAACAGAGTATATTACTTGTGAGGCTGAATTATATTGGCTGACTGTTGACCGATGCTCTCTTTCCTGACCTGGGGTCAACATCTGATCAACTGTGAAGTAAAACATTATCTGGCTAACCAACATGTGTTGAGTGAACCGTGTGACACCTCAATGATCTCCAAGTAAATAAATCACCCTTTTGTTGATTAACTTTTGAGACAGCAGCATGCCTGGCTCCCCATAGTGCCTTACTGCTAATTATTTATAAGTCCCAGCAATATGGATCTGAAGTGCTAATGAGATGGCACCCCCTGCTCTGGCCCCCCTCCAATCAGCAGCAGCGGCAGGCCTCGGTGAAGGTTCTAAAAGCGTGCCATCGGCCGACACGTGCCGTGGACTCAGCTGCCAACGAGGCTCCAGTCATTGATTCAATGTGGCTGTGAAATGGACTCAATTTTTTTCCCCCGGTGTCTAATAATAAATTCACCAGGGTAATGATAGGTGACTGAGCTTGGCTGCAGTCAGAGAACATGACTGTTTATCAGTAATGGCCAGCAGTTTGCCCATTTGAGTGCACACAGAGCTCAGTGTACACCAATATTACCCTTCTTTTACCCATCTCTCCCTGCCATTACTCTCCTCAGCATCGCTCCATCCTAACATCTATATCGCCTCCTTTCAATAATCCTTCCTCGCTTTTTCCTTTCCTCCTACCTCTCCCTTCCTTTTCCCCTCCAAATGGTGCCATCAGTCCTTATTGAGGCCATTGGCCAGGCTCATCACGCAAAGTGCCGCTGGCTGCAGCTGAATGCATCTCTATGGGCTAGCAGTGAGAGCCAGGGGACAGGCCGGAGGATACATCTGCCATGACAGTAATGCACTGACTCAGCGCTCAGTGCTCAACACTGTGGCCTGGACAAGCCCCAAAGGAGGTCTGGACACACATATAAACATGAACACGCACACAGGAAATCAAGTCAGCGGACAGACGAGCGTGTGCGTGCATAAACAAGTGCACAATGAAACTTTGTTTGGATAGGTGTCCGGAGGTTCCTAAATGTTGTAGAATATACAAATATACACACAGAGAGACAGCCGAGCACTGGGACAGCCCGAGTCACTCCTCTGTCTCCTCTTGTGTTCATGTAGAGATGCAGACGACAGCCCATTTTCCAGCGAGCATCTGGAATACAAAAACACCCGTCGACCCTCTGGCCACCCGTCCTCTGCCAAGATAAAATTTGCTTCCTTCCAACAGCGTCTTCTGTTTTCCTCTCTTTCCCCGAGCGTTATCTCCCTCGCATCATCGTAAATTGCCTCCTTTGTGAAATATACAGTTTGAGACGTTGGGACTCTTAGAAACACACAAGCGCACACACATGCACACACTTGGGGGACTTGGTGGGGATACTGGGAGAGCTGCAGCTGTCGTCCTAACAATGATAAATGGCAAGGAGACAGGTTGAGATGGTTTTGTCTCTGTCTGCGTCGACATCAATTGTCCCCCTGAGCAGAGCAGTGATAATGTCTTTAATGGCTCAATCTCCATCATCTTCACGAGCGAAACATGCACAGGCATGTGTGCACACGCTCACAATTATTGTCTCGTCCATATGCTGCGATTCCCACGTCCCCCCCCCTCCTCCTCCTTCCTCCTCCCTCTCCACTGGCCTCGATTCCTACAGCTCATCTCTGCTGCTCCCTCTCTTCCCTTTCTTCTCATCCAGTTTTTGTTCCAGACCACTGTTTGATGTCAAGGCCACCTTAATGAATGTCTCTCCCCTCCTACATCCTACTTTCCCAAAGCCACATGGAAGGAACGATGTCATAGATCAACAAATGCTGAGAAAGCTGCTGAAGGAGAGAGAGCGCTGCAAAAAATGTCAGTGCTAATATTGATGTTTTATCTTTAATGTCCCATTTATGTGAATACTGGCAGTTTTCACAGGTATGTGCAAAGAACTGAAGATGGATTTTTTAACCAGTCTGGCTATAATACAGTGCTGATGTACCAGAGCAATAAAATGAGGCTATAAAATTTGACATTTTTTGAGAAGGTCCAATTTCATCTAACTTTTGGAAAAGACAGAACTCTTTACCAGATGTGGTGCAATCCCGTTTTTACAGTTTGTGTCTTATCTGTTACTACCATCGCTCCATCTAGAGCAAAGAGAGAGTAAAGAAATATCAGAGATCACTGAAAATCACCCACTACTGACAGCAACACGAGAGGAATGTAGGAAATGAGAGTACATTTTCCAATGAGGTCAAATTCTTGAATCATGCTGACATTACAATAAGCACTATCAGCAGGATAAAGAAAATGATCCTTGATCTTTGGGATGATTCAGAGCAGCTCCTCAAATCAGGAAAAGCTCTACTTATGCTCTGGTTAGGTTTAGGCACAAAAACCACTTGGATCGGGAGAAGATCACGAATTCACTTAAAATAACTGGTTTTGTCGCCACAAACACAGCTGGAGTTTTGCCGACTTCTTGTCAATCCACAAAAATATCCAGCGGTGTCTCGCACAGCAGCCTTCCCGCCTGTTATCTCCACCGTCAAGCAATTTTTACTCTGCTGTTCAGGATTTTGGCTTCATGGGTTGCACTGAATTTATTCGAACATAGTCCATGTTGGTTCAGATTTGTTCAAACGTGATTGTTGTGACAGTCCTACTCAGTGGGAGATTAATGGAAGTTGGCTACTTTTTGCAGTGCAATAGACAGAGAGAGAACAAGAGCACGGGAGAAGGAGGAAGTGGTCCCAGCTGACCTCTCACTTGAAGCCAAATAGACAGTAAAACTCATCTGTGTTTGTGTGCTTGGCAGCAGGCAGACCTTGTGTACACACAGCCGTGGAAGCCTAATAATATTTTCCAAAGGAGATGAATCTGTTTTTCTTTTTGTGGTTTCTCAGATGGACCTAAACCCTTTTTTTTTTTTTTGCTGAACTAATGGAACAGATGGGGTGGGTGTTGTTAACTCTGGCTCCGAACAGCAGGCTTGCACCGTGATCAGAGTCCTACTTACTGTACAGGAAGTGATGTTAGTTAGTTGGAGTCACAGGTCTGATGGCGGGGAAAGGTGCGCGGACAACTGAGCACAGGGATCAAACGCCTTTTATTGTGTAGAACGTACCATCTGCTCAGAAAAACAAAAAAACATCCAACATTCAATAGAAAACCAGGTGATTTATTAGAAGAACATAAAAGAGTCAGTGCTTACTGCTGTTTCTTCAGTGTTTTTCTATTAAAGGTGCTATATGTAAGAACTGGCCACCTGCCAAATTCATACTCCAAACAACTCCAAACATGGCTGCTTCTTCTTCTTCTTCTGCTAACTGTAGCAGCTGTTAGCTCAGTTAACCGTGAAGCTCGCGAGCGATGCTATTAGCTAGTACTGCCCAGACCGGGAGCTTGGAGCATTGGGGAAGTGGTAGTGTTACAGTATTCAGGCTACTATCGGACTGTTATCTCTTGAGGTACAAAGTAGCTAGGGGCTAGCTGGTTAGCATGCTAACATCAGCAGGTATCTCTGCAACCCAATACAAACATGTTTTTGAGATAATGTCAAAACTGTTATTTTCTTCACATTCTGTTGATAATTTTCGTAATTTTTAAACGTTTTAAACACACATTCTTACATATTGCACCTTTAAGTAGTAATTTGTCACTAACGGGGAAACACTGTACGGCCACGGCACCTTTTTGACGTTTAATTCCCTAAAAGAGCTTTTATAAATGTTATAAATCTTGCCTTCTGCAGTTATTATTGGAAAAAACTGTCAGAGAGCTGATGATGTTATACATTACTGTCACTGTTCAGGATGTGTTTCTCATGAAATTATCTCATTATTGACCACAACTGTCCCTGCAGTTAGCTCATTTGACGCCTGCTCACCATAAATAGAATTTACATATCTTCAGGGAGCCATTTTATTGGATTTTGACCAATTATAACTAATATACGAGTACATAGTTGTTTTATAAACGTCATCAGTTGCCACAGAGTATGACCTAATGAGAGATTCAGTCCGCTCTGAATGACTTCAGTGAGTCAATATTGTCTGACAAGAAAAGTTACTGCAGAGAATGAGGCGGGCAAATTTACTGCATAAACATCAGCGCCCTGTCATTACAGCACCACGAACAGGACGAGATTGTTTTGCCCGCGGGCATTCGGCCCATAATGCATTGGCTGCAGAGGCCTGGTTACCTTTACCCAGCTCTGTAATGAGTCAGTGGTTGGCGGCTGGTGGGGAACAGGGAAACTCAGAGAAACGTGATTGAAAGTCGATGGAATAGAATGAGTCCTATTGATCTCTGTCGCAGATACACAGTGGGAGAGGAGACACAGGCTGGCAAATGACCCCATTTAAGTATAATGTGTAAAGCCCCAGTTATCGAATCACCCCTCCACATACAAGTCAGTGTGCCAAACTGTCCTGCAAATCTAATGGCTTGTGCCTCAGCAGTGCAGGATCATTACTCTCATACGGGCCCATAGCTGTTGGGTTGTAGAGAAAATATGGTAACATTATTATCACATTTCCCTCCATAACAAATTACAAGTTTGATTTCCGTCCTGGTTCAGGAGCTTCAGTCGTATAATTTATACAGTTCGTTGCTGTTATCGCCCCTCTCTAAATATGCACTGAAGTTAAGTTTAAACAAAAGCTATAATTTTCTTCATCCCAATTTGTTTTGCATCAGGAACAGTGCTCTCCACTTTTTGTTTAGCTAGGAACGCTGTCAGCTTGGCAAGCTACCATTAAGCTACTATCCACATGAATTGGAAGTGGGATTGATTTTTACAGCAACAGAGGAAGAAGAACAACCACAGCTATCAGGTTTACTGATCATTTATAAGGAAATATAAGAAAGAATTGTGTGCTTTTGAAGGTGTAAGAGTAAAGGAATAATGATTGTAGTTATAATCTGTGACTTTTTATGTCGTCAAGTCATTGCAGACAACATCTGTATCCATATTTTTCCTCAATTTAATTTGTTTTTCAGCATTTGGCTCACTTCTCTTCATCTTCTCAGCCCTTGTGACAGCACGAATCACTGTTAGATACTGTTGTATCTATTAGTGGCACACAGTAACTTAAAGTGCTTTAAAGTTTTTTTCTTAGTCACATGAAATATCGATGACAAAATAACAACAATCATTACAAATGTTGAATCAAACAGTACTCCAACACTGTCTGACTCACAACTGACAAAATATCAAAATCAATGCAGAAAAAGTTTTTTTTAATTCACACAATCTTCGTCCTTGTCAAAACCTGGGAACAAACATTACCCACAATGCAACTGTCGACTGTTTGGGTGGAAATTAATGCCAGCTAATGGTGCTGGTCCACGTGTCCTGTAAGATTTCAATGTCCTGGACAAATGGGAGAAGTTCCGATCAATCTGTGTTTATTGAGCTTAAAAACAATTCACAGAAACCACTGATAGCGTGCATCACCAACCCACAGTGTCAATACTTGACAACCTGGGAATGAGACTCAAAAATGAACTATAGGGGAAAGTGTGGAAAGATCATTCATTGTCGAGTCTCATTCCAACACTGGCACAGAAAGTATCTGTGTCCGTGTCTGTTGTGTCTGCCACTAGGTGGCACAGTGTTACCCTTTGTAAACACAGACGGCAGAGAACAAGTGAGGGTTCAATGTTGCTGGTGTGTTTTAGCTGTGTAGGCTAAAGTGTGTGTCAGACGGTTGACTACAGATCTGAGTAAACAGGAGCTTCCTTTCATTGTCTGGTGTAAGTTGTTTCAGAATTACTCACTAGCCATAAACGCAGCTGCCATACGATGGCGTAGGATTTGGAAATATTTTGGATTCAAACCTTCAATGTGAATAAGGGGAGAAGGAGTTGGTTACCTCACTGAGAAGTTGGAGGTGTGCATCCTGTCACATACAGCTCTTCATCCAACAGCTGCGTCTTGTTCAGTTACTCCCACAGACTGTTAAATAACACTCTCTGATATATTTATAATTGATCTGCTGTCACCAAAGGTAGAAGATGACCGTTGTTTTGCTCTGTAGATGCATTTTTGATGGACATTAACGGTACTATTAGTACTATTAGCACTATAGTACTAAATTCACTGAATACTATCCTACTTCAGAAGAGAAGTCAACCTGTGTTTCACCAGGTAAACACCTTCAATGTGAAGCTGCAGCAGGAGGAAATGTTCTGTTAGCACTAGCAGTAAATTAACACGGCACAATATAGAAGGTGAGCATCTTGTAAAAGATGTGTTCTAATCCGGTGTCCGGTGTCGTCACAAGTTTATTAGCGAGTGTTAACATTTTGTCACTGAGGCAACCCTCACTTGTAGTCTTTACACGTGACATCACTTGAGGCATCTTATCAAATTTTAGTGTGATCAGATGTGATTGACAGTGACCCGGAAACAAGCAAGCAACCAACAATCTATCCGATCCCACGTTGTTAATTTACGATTGGTGTGTAAGTGTGGGACGTCACTTTTTTCCACCCGCTTCAAACCAGTAAGGAGACAAAAACATATTTCTCATGTGAAACGACCAAAGCAGTTGTAACTATGTCAACACCTTCGAAGCCGTTGTACTCCAGTAGAACCTCATCGCTCATAGTGAGAAGCTGATTGAGAAAAAACATTTTCGAGGCCTTTAACACATTTTTTTTTTCTCATATAAAAACATCACATGCTTAATTCCAGAGGGTGAAGATTGAAATCAGCAAATGAAACGAGAAAAAGAAATTCCCTCTCAGAGTTCCCAGGCTGAAAACTAAACTTCTCTCAACAAGATTATTATAAGAGCATAAAAACAGGTGGCTGTGTGTGTGTTCTCATGCAGAGATCTGGTAGCTGTTTGTCAGACCCTCCCTGCCTGTCTTGCATGCCTGTAGGTCATGCTTGGCTGTCTTCAATGACACATCTGTCTCTCTCTGAAAGCCTGGCCCTGCAGCCCAAAGAGCCAGCTCTGGTTACCTGAGGGGCCTCCCCCGTACTCCGAGTCCATATCAAAGCAGGGAAAGAGGCCACATTTCAGACGTCCACAGGGGAGAGAGAGGGAAGCTGCTGAGAGACTGTTTTGCTTCTCTTTACTTTGGATACATTTCAATAGTTAGAGGAAGTGCTCTTTCCATGAATGCCCTGCTTTAGCTTTTGTCACTCATAAAAGATATAGCGAAGAAAAGCTGAAGGGGCAAAGTGAGGAAGGGAGGCCACGTGCTAGGAGCTGCTCACCAAGATGCCTTAATGAATGACCTTCACCCACAGTAATGGCCTGAAATGACCAGGTGCTGACAGTCCTCTGTCATTAATACGCCATGATGAGGTGACATGAGGACAAATTAAAAGGAGACACATGAAGAGAGAGAGGCTAATGAAGCGTGAGCGTACTGGACATATTTTCATACTGTGCAGTTTCTTCTATGAGACAAATGTTAAATTTGTCGCAGTGGTTTCTTTCTTTTGCTAGCAACCATTTGGTAATTTCACGGCTCATCTTATTAAAAAGATTGCACAGTGTTATTTTGGGGTCCAAAATTGTCAACTAACTAGAATTTAATTGCAGAAGCAGGTGCAGTTGTACAATTTCAGCCACGCTACAGGCGGATGGCCGGGGCAGTCTGCTGCTCTGCTGGTTTAGACTAAAACATTTCAACTATTTAAGGGATTGTTTCGAACGATTCGGGCACAGAGGACAAATCTGAAGTGACATTCTCTCCAACTTTCAGATATTTACTGTAAATCCACCTCAGTGTGGTTTGTACTGTAATTGTTTCCTCTTGTTCTTTCATCAGATTAAAATTACATTCGTCCCGAACTTTCTTTTTGTAACCCGGTTAAAGATATAGAGGAGTGAATGGTGGGTTGAGAAAAGCACTCATTTTATGTATTTTTTAAATTTATAGTTTGGTTTCTTATTTTCTGTATATCTTGTGCATATTTTGGTTTAAGAAGAGTGTAAGAATAATAGTTTAATGTGAAATTATATATTGGTTTAAGTTGTATTTATCTGAGGTAATCCCGCGAGATCGCGGGGGTGTGAGAGGTCACCTGAAGGCGGAAGGGGAGAGGCAGGAGAGACGAGAGAGACGCATGCGAGGAGTTGCATGGCGGAGCGGAGCTACGGCCCGAAAAGACATTGAAAGACGTTGGTTAAGGGAAGGTCACGAGATAATCGGACTGAGAGTCTCGTTGTGACTGTTCATTGGACTAAACCTCTTGTCGAGTTGAAACGAGGCGGACTTCGGACAGAAAGGTCCGCGAAGATTACAGCTACAGTTAGCATAGCTCATGCTAGCTTGCCTGACTTCACGAACGAGGCGCTACCGCAGCACTCCCATAAGTGAAGCCGACATTTGCCTGCTGTGTGAACACACCTGCTGGAGAGACCGTGTGTGACTGTTGACCACAGACATCATCTGGAGCTGGAGGGATTCGTCTACGGCCCACGTCCCTGCAACCCGCTGTCGGACCATACGGACTAGGACGACTCCATTTCAGTGAGGTCATTGTCAACGGTGGATTTTCCTTTTGTCTTCTTTCTGCGCAAGGCGCGGAGCAGCCATGTTGGAGTGAGCCTTTCCTGAACTCAAGCGACGTTTCAGGCCTGCACCGATCCTCTGGTTCAAAGGGTACCCATTTTATTTTCATTTAATTAGTAAGAGTGCCGGCTTTAGTTGTAATATTTCTGGTGTTTGTGTTTTGATATTGAATTGCTATTTTTGGATACTGAAGAGACATTTGTGTTTACTTGAACTGTCGAGATATTTTTTATTTTGGGTTATTGACTGAAACTTACCTGAAACAGGAGGACTTGAAAACTCTAACCCTAATTATTGTTTGTTATTTTTCCAAGATTCAAATATTGTGTGTTGTTGAATATTTACTAAAGTAAATTGTTAACACGTACATGTGGTTATTTCTTTCACCTTGCATAGTGTCCATATGGTTGCTTATACTGTGTTTTTTGACTGAAGAGTGTTCAGAAGGAGAAGTACAAGTTAAAGGGTACATTAGGAAGAAAGTTAAGTGGTTAATTTCATTTGTGAACCATAGTGATTAAAAACCATTCATAGAAGTGAAACATAAACAGTGGTAAAAAGCATTTTGATCAGTTAAAACCTTATAAATAACAGTTGATAATAAACAAGGTGTTGCAGTGTACTTTCCCTATTGCATTAATTAGCTAACTAATAAAGAGGTTGTAAGATAACATAACGAACTTGGGGAGCGCACCTCAGTAAAATAGACCTGACGTCTAGAGGGCGCTACATTTTATAACTAAATACAAAACAAATGACGCTAAACATCAGCATGTTAGCATGTTGACCTGAGCACTACAGTACAGCCTCAAAGAGCTGCTAGCATGGCTGTAGCCTCTCTCAGTATAACTTGGCACCTCCCAGAAACACAAACTGTTTTCTTTCATCCAATTTTGCTGCAGGAGCTCGAATTCTTCAAAGGCACCTTTTAAGATGTTTTCCGTGAGGGGAAGAGTATCACTCATGTCCTCACCAGCATCATCTTAAACATGTCAGGGATTTAAAAACACACATTTTTGACTGCAGCACCAAATTTTGAAGCGCCCACCAGCTGAATGTGGAGCCAGCTGTGAGCTTATACTTTGAGGATGAAGACATCCCAAGGGCAAAACAAACTCCTTCCCTGCAGCCACAACACACCCCAGCAGATGGATCATTTAGTGCGAAAGCAAAACACTTCTCCCCGTTCCTTGTTTCGCTTCGCCTCCATCCCTCATATCTCCTACATTGCTTTCCTTCATCTGCACGCTCTTTCTCATTTTCTCTGATTTAGTCTCCATTGGGCCTTTATTACCGGCTCTTCCCCTCCTTTTCCATCCGTCCTTCTCTCTGCCGCTCCATCTGTCTGCGATTGTCGCAGGAGGGTCGTCAGGAGATGCTCATATATCCAGATGCCTACCATTACAGAAATGTGTTTCAGAAGAATTGGCTTTCAAGGCAACCATGCAAGACAGGGCTGAGCCGAACATCGCCGGGCAGTTTGTAACATCGCCACCGGAACACCAGCTGGCGCTCATTTAATAGCCCATTCAGTCCCGAGGTGCACCTCAATCCCCAGAGCTGTCAGGGCTTTCGACATGATGGAAATGTGGGTAGCAAAGACAAAAAGCTTAGAGGGGTCCCGTAGAGTATGCTTCTATCTAACAATGACCAAATACTAGTTACAGGAGGTTAAATAATGTTAAAGACTTGGTTGTTGTTGATAAAAGTGCAAAACTGCAAGAAGACAAAGTCACCACGGAGCTGAGGACAGACGAAATTACGACTGATGTCCTGCAAGCGTGCAGAGTGAGGCCTTGCATTCCTGGATGTATTTCCCTTCTTCCCGTCTCCCTGCTGAAACAGGACCACTTCTCTCAGGATGGAGGCATCCTGCAAACAGCGGTGTAATGTCGTGGAACAAACTCCTTCTAGGCTCAGAGTAGCAGCCCATTTTGTCTGCTCAATCTACCAGTCAAAGGCTGACAACGAGATTTATGAGTGAAATAAAGGCAGCCATCGGCACCGGGTAAACAAAGGAAGAGGAATATACCTTTTTATTTCATTATTTTTAAAGGGGCGAAACACAACGTACAAAAGCAACTGCCGAGAACCGAAGTGTTTTCCCATCAATGCATCCAAAAAGCTTCCCAAAGCATCAGGGCTGCTTTTGAGGAGCTGCTGAGTGATGCAGCAAAAGGCAGGGAGGAACAGTTGGCAATAAAATATAGAGTGTAAGCGTGGACTATTTAATAGCGAGCGATTCAGACTGATAGGACAGCGTATAAAAAAGGAACAGTCATTTCCCCGCCAAGAGCCATCCCAGGGACTTTTATTTCTCACCAGATGTGAGAGTGCTATCCAGTGCACACACTCGAACACAACACAGTAGGCCTTCATGGAGGTCAAGATGATCTCAGGCAGAAAGGGCTGTTGTTGGAAGGAGATAGGAGGTAGAGGGGAAGGGTGGATCTGGAACAGGTGTCTCGTGTTTTTATACTAAATCTCTTTCAACAACACACCTTCTTCCTCCTCTCCCCACCCGGATCGACGCTGGGATTTACTTTACTTTGCAATAAACTAAAACAGTGAGCTGTATCCTGTTTCAATTCCCCATTTCCCTTTAGTAATTATTCACCTAATTACCGTCATCCAATCCGCTGGTTCCTGTGCTCCTCCTAGCATGTAACTAACAACACGCCGCCGTGCAGGGTTATTCTGCTACGATCCAGGGAAATGCTTGAATACCTTAATTACTGTATATAACTGCATTTTGATTTCAATGTTTCTTCTGAGGCGTTTAAAATCTAATGACGGAGCAAGAATGTGTCTCGGATGTGCACTTCCTTGATTCATGTGTTTTGGTGTGGGCCTGGGAAATGGCTCGGAGCGGCGTTGAACCGACTGGTCTGGGGAATCAATGTGGATTACAGAATAAACATGAAATGGGTGTAGCCTGAAGAGCAGCAGCGAGGAGTGGGACTCTCAAATCTTGAAGCACAATGACAGGTTGTCAGAAAGCCACTTTTCAAAACTCTGGATTCCTTATTGCTAATGTTGGCATCACGTTACTGATGTGTGGTGAAGACTCAAGTTTGGGGAGGAGGAAACCCTGAGAAAAGTCTGCATACATTCTGACCCCAAGAGGTTGCATCTTGACAGTTTTTTATACTCGGATTTAATGTCAATGGGATAATTTATACGGAAAAGGTGTTGTTGGGAGTGTTAACGTGCTAATTAGAGATCATAGACCAATCAATCAGCTAGGCACCGGAATTGGCCGGTGGTCAGTATCACCAGCCAGGACCGGTGACCGGACGATCAGTGTCGGACATATTTGACTCTGTGCCAGTCACTGGGGTTGGGCTGATTTAAACATTGTCAAACCAGTTTGATAAAAGACCTAAGACCGGACCAGAAAGGGAATACTGAACTTCACCACAAGATGTCACATGAGAATCAGCCGTTCCCAAGAGGAACATAATGAGAGCTTACGAATGACAATGAAGCAGCACTACAGTCCATCAGGGCAACTGCAACACGCTGTTTTCATTAGTCCCGACAACAGTTCAACTTGTCTTCTTCTAAAGTTTAACATCAAAATAATAAATGAAATACGACTTCAGCTGAGCGAAACTGGAGGATAGATGGCAGCAGCGAAATTTCATGTAGTGTGAACCTCGCAGGTCAACATGTTCCTGATAACGTTTCACAATAAGAGCGCAGGGATGCAGATTTTAAGCAATTTCTTTAATTGATCAGCTGCCTTAACGATCCGTTAATCATTAATAATACATGAAATGGTTTTCATACAATTGTGTACAAACATGTGACCTCAAATTGCTGTGACGTGTTTCTACACATAATCAATAGAAGAAGCAACCAGGGTTGGTTCTGTCTCCAAAGTGATCCCTTCAGAGTCGACCATGTTGGACATTTTTCCTAGTTTTAAAGAACAGATAAGGTAAACACCAAGTTATGTGATTGATAACCCAAATAACACAAAATAATGTCTTCATCTTAATCGTGGAGCTTCCATCTGAGAAAATATATATTGAGGCCCGGATTGAGGCTACTAACTGGCTCAGATGTAATAGTTTTGTGCCGAATGTCTTTGTTTAAATTATTACAAATGACATGTATTTTAATTAAATACATTTTCTCACGCCAGTATCTTGTACTTTGTAGAATGAGGTATGTGCACAGATAATGAAAACACCAAAAAGTAGAATGTATGCGTTCCCTCTCACAGTCACCGTCAGTTACAGTCAACTATAGCAGCTCTCATTAGACCATATTTATATGTTGGTTTAAGTGAACCTGGCTGCCTGAAGGATCAAACATGAAGTTCTTCTCGTTTTCGCAGCAGCGGTTGAGGCGGTCTCGCCCGTGGGAGAGCAGAAATGGGTCAGGGATATTATTTGGATGCCTGGCCCATTATTTGATGAAGTGCTTAAAGTTTCCCTGAGGTCTAACTTAAGATTCTCTAATATGATTTCCCCACTGGCTAATTACATCATGAATAATTTGCAGCCCGTCCACCACTCTGGCTATCACATCTGGAGCACAAATTGATAGAGAGAGGTATAAATGTGTGTGTGTGGGTGTGTGTGCGCACGTGTGTATGTGTGTGTGTTTGGGTTCAAACATAAAAGAGAGAAGAATAAAGAATTAAACAGAAAAGAGAGAAAAAGATCAGTCTTGGCGACAGAGGAGTGCACCGAGATGACAGGGTAACTGATGTAATGTCAGAGCGGCAGGCTAAAAGGGGCCATAAAAATGGGCCATTCACTCGACTGCGGACGATAATAAGACAAGATAATGCATAGCTTTCTAATAAAATCTTTATGAGCGTGAATCCATGCTGGAGCTCTCGCTGTGCAGATCATTCACTCCGGTATTAAAATGCAAATTGTCTGAACGAGCTGCTGGTTTTCACTCTTTGCGTCCGAGATTTGAGATATTAGAAATGTTTATGTTCTTTCAGTGTTTGCACTTTGGACACAGCTTAGCACAGTGTGTAAGTAGCACAGTGGGCTCGTAGGTGAGAGTCTGCTTAAAGTAGATATAGGCTTCTACCTTTAATATGATGGACATGACTCAGTTGTGCACCGGTGCAGCCACCCCTCAATACTTCATTCTCAAAAAGCAGAACGCTGAAACTGTTAAAAGTGGAGCCCGGTTATGACGCCTCGCAAACAAATGTGTTTGTTTTTGCCGATGAACGATTCGCTCTTCTCATCACTCAGACAAGCAGCTGTGAGAAGTACCGGCGGGGGAGGAGCTGAGCTCGGGAGGCGAGCCGAGCCGTGTGAGGTGGCACCACCAAGCGTCCCTTTGGGTGTTTTTGACGGCGCGGCTGACACTGTGCAATTTGTTTCCTTTCTGTTGTTTCATTTTGTCATCCATCTAATCGAGTCGCTGCGCCGGTGTGTTTTCATCCCCGCGCCGACATGTAATTGGTTTGCGAGGTGGCTTTTTGTTTGTGACAGCTGTGCGGTGTATGGCGAAGATTAATGGAAACTGTCCTAAGAATCCCTTTAAAAAGCGTTGCAGTGTGGTGGCATTAAATGGGTTTCTGGTTCAAAGAGTTGAAAAAGACGGAATGAAACTGTGGTTTTCCATTTGTAGTTTCACTTCCAGTTATCAGCTGTGTCCGCTGTATGATGCCTCAGTGTGTCTGAAACAAGAACCACACAGGTGAGCCAACAACATACAGTGTTTTCTGTGCTCAGGGATGCTTTGACTCCGTGGATCGCTATCAGGGCCTATACTGGCATCATAAATAATGACATTAACAATCTCATTATAGTTAAAGTAACAGCAAGCTGCTAACTCAACATTTAGTGCCACCCCTGGCCTCATCTTGCCTTACCTTTTTCCCTTTTTCCTTCAGCGTGTTACAGGGCTGTAGCCAGGATTTTGTGAAAGGTCTTGAACATTAAATAGCCCAAAGTCCACGACAACGGGAGCTCTTCTCTCCCACACAAAACACTGCTCCTGAAGTGGCTGAAACGCCTCGTCAGTGGTCCCGCCTTTAATTCTGTGACTTTGTGACATCACACTACCATGTCACACATTTGCATAATTGATTCGTATTCACGGTAGAAGTGAAGCCGACTGGAGACATGCTTTCACTGCTGTCTCAGGCGTGTGTGAGCTGACCAATCAGAGCAGACTGGGTATTCGGTAGGCGGGCCTTAAAGAGACAGGAACTAAAACAGAGCATTCTAGACAGAGGGGGAAAACTGTGCTGCAGCACTTGGCAGTATGAGAAAACTGATCCACTTTTTGAGGATTGAAGCATGTAAACCTATTCTGGTAGTAACCTAAAATACATTTATGAAAAAATGAAGCATTTTATGTCTCCTTTAAAAATGGTCAGAATCAGTTTAGAAGTTTACAGATTTAAAAGTTAGGACAAGGCGAGCACTGGTTTGTTGTCAGCAGATAGCCTCAGTTTGGGTATTGGAGTCATTACAGGGAGAGAATAAACAGGATTGGTGCCTCCTCATATGTTATTTGACATCTGTTTATAATTTGGGGAAACTTTCAACCTTCGTTTTTTTTTTTTTTTAATAATGCAGAACATTGAAAATAGACAAAAATCATCGGTTTTATACGTACAGAGTGGGACCAGGAACAACAGGATTTTATTCAGGCATACAGAATGAAAGTAGAATGACCCACTTGTTTCACATCCTTTAGCAGTATGAATGTGTGGCCTTCACTGACAAAGAGATAAAACTGGATAGCAAAGAGTTGAAGGCGATGTCAGCTCCAGTACTGCTGTGTATGTGTAATACATTTTGAATCACTTAGCTTAATGATGCCGGTGTCAGTGTCAGATTTCAGCCTTGATTCAATAACAGGCTGCTGTCTGTGTTGATTCTGAACGTTTCCTCATTATGTTAATAGAGAATCCATGGGGCATTACTTTTCCTTCACAACATACAGGCTGCTGCAAATTAGATGTATCTATAAATGTAGTTTCTAGGAGACAGGGTTGCTTCTGTTATAATGTGATGAAATTATTATTAGGTGGGGGTTTCTTGCATTATCAGCAACATATTATCTGTGTTAGACCACTCTGTATTTCCAATTAGGCGCTATTGTCACGGGCAGAGCAGGTTTTAGTGGTTACACTCTTACTCTTCCCATCATGAATATATTCACAAAATTGCATATCGTTCATATCTTATAGGTACGATGTAGAATATTCAGAAGAAGTCTTATTAGTCTAACACCACTGACCATTAAGTGAACTGCTGTCACTCAGCATCCTGTTACATGCACCCGCACTCAAGAATGTTTAATTTAGACCTGGACAAGCAATTTTCATTGGACTGAATAGATGTCATCCTTGTGTTTTGTTATCTAGCTCCATTATAAATCTATGCTTTGTAGGCGTGAGCGAGCATCACCTTGCGCATCGGCTAAGAGTGACATGACATACTAACAATGAATGCTGGAAAACAAAAAAATGTACAATCATATTTAGAACAACCGATCTCTAATTCCTATAGTTTATTTAAACCACTGGCTCACTGATACTAACTAGCTTGCCGTTTGCAAGTATCATCAAACTTCACAAAGCAACATGCACCATATCCATGTCGCGTAGCTAAGTTACAGCTGCCTTGCATCGCTTTTGGCTGGTAGAAAGCAACTGTTAGCTATAGAATACACATTTGCCTTGTACCATCACATGATTTATTGTTGGTTAAAATCAACACTGTTTGACATACTGTAATACATGGAGTATCATGGATCATGTTAGCTTTTAAAGTGATTTCAAGCTAGCCAACTAACATATATCCATGTAGATAGTATTTTGCTAGTTATTATGTTAGCAAGCAAGCTAAGGGTAGCAAGCTAGCTATGATTTAGTTACAGTAAATTGCAAGTGGCAAGCTAACCAATTTACCAGCTAGATCAGCTCTGGGAGTTTAGCTAACAATTTCCCCATGTTAGCAACCAAGCTAATGTTAGCCAATATGAGCCAGCTAAAACAATAATATGACAATGCACACTACAACGTAAGCCTGACTTGGGACTTTGTATCTGACTCGGTGTTGCGTTGGTCCTTGTTGATGTCAGAAGACTTGATTTCTAAGGTAAGGTTAGCTAGCCTTGCACACTGTTGGCGCTGTAAGGGGGCAGGAGATAGGGAAGGCACTCAGGAGTGCATATAACCATCACATCCTTTGCCAAGCCCTTTCCTAGTCCTTAACATCAGAATCAGTCCACAGGCTGTTAAAGATACGTAACAAAGTAAAGCACGTTCTGCGCTAGAATTTAATCTACAAGTACGAAGAACCTTGAAGAGGCTTTCGCTCTACAGGATGAAATACAAGATTTCTTATCCGGGAGTTATTTGTGCTCTGTGCTGAAGTCACACAGTTTGAGCGACAAGAAACCAAGAGGGTTTATTAACACAATTCAACCTTCTTCTCTTGTGTGCATGCCTTCCAGCATCCCATGTCTTCATCGGTCCCTCAGATTGGTGGTTAAGTGACACATAGATGAGCTGAGCAGAGGACAGCAGAGGGAGATAAGATGATACAGAGGACAGAGAGACTCAAAGTTTGCGGGTGAAGCACGGAGAGGGAGACGGCGATCTGGCATAAGAAACTGACAGAGCCTCAGGAGGACGGGCAGACCATTGAGAAAATGAGGAGGAATGTCATGCTCATGAGCGGCGGCAACGGAGGAGAGAGGAGCTGCAGGAGACGAAAGCTTCGGAGTGACAGGGAGGGATGAGAGGAGGAGATGTAAGGCCAGAGAACTACAAGAGAATACAGGCCTAAGGAATTAAGGAACTACAAAGCAATGATCCCTTTTCTCTCAGCTATTTTCTACTTAGATGGTAGATTTCTGTCGTTGTTTCATCTTACTCTCAGCGCAACATTTCTGTAGTCCTTCTGGTGTAAAGTAAACTTGTAGTTGTTTCAAGTCAGTGGGCAGGAAGAAAAAGAAAGGAGCCTTAAGTTGCATTTACCCTGCACAGAGCTACAGTTCTGCACTTAGATGCATTTTGATGGCTCATTGAGTGTGGCAGTGAGTCTAATTCGTTCTTTGGCATTTTTATGCACTGAATTTAGGAATTTAAGAATGATCTCACAGGGTGCACAGTTGGAACAAGATTACTTCTAAGCACAATAAGCAGCAATCGTTAACACCAAACATCTGCAAAGCTGATGACCAAGAGGTCTATGCAGAGTGAGTGGGAGCCTTTGGGTCAGAACCTGACATTTAACCTGAAATTTGGCTTAAATCACTGGCCTGCTCCAGTAATGACTCCTTCACCACCCACTGTAGAACTAATCCCACTCACATTTGGCAAAAAGACAAGAACATCCACCGACGGCTACAGAGGTCTCGATCCAGAGGGCTCATTTGGGCCATAGCAAGTAGGAGCAGGACCGTTCACAATGCTGCGGGTTATTTAATATGTTAAATGTTTCCAAAGCTGTTCTGGGAAAAGGCTCTGTGGAATTCATTCGTTACCTCAGGTTTTATTTTTTGCTTATCAAACGCCTTCGTAATCAGCATTTAGCAGGGTTTTTTTTCACAAAGGTGCCATATTTGTGTCACATTAGCTCTTAAATGACTGCGTTTTGTAGATAATGTAAATAAATCCAAATTGAAAGGATTTGCAAATCTGTCAGTGGGAACCTTCCGACGATTGAGTCATGAGACCAGCAAAAAATTGGCAGTGCCGCTGCAGCTGAGATACCTGTCTGCATGATCCCCAGCAGAAAGGCTCCCCCTGCTGCCGTAAACATGTGATTCAAATGCTTCTTACACTTGTTTTTAAAATGGTTAAACTGACGATGTGTTCAACTTTGGTGGTAATCAGTGCCCAGATCTGTAATCGAATACTTCGGGGGGTTTTTTTTCCCTTGAAGTGAAGGGAGACGTTGCATCTTGGTGGGCGCCCAAGCCCAAAGAGCTGCTGGTACTTACTAGTGCTGGCTGTTTACGACTGGCCAACGTGTCGCTAGTTAGCTCAACAGCTTCACCAACTACTCACCAAACATTTTGCGAATCCGCCTTGATGAATTTTGCCATACTGTACTTCAGATTACTGCTACCTCGGTATGTTTGGTTTGCAGCATCAATCTCAGCTGACATTGCAAACATGGGTAGAGCGATCAGTTTGCGCTGCCAGTGTGCTATTAATAAGTTTACTTTCCCAAAAGCAAAACTCAGACAGTGAACCAGGGCCAGCGACATGTTCTCCCTCTGTCTTCTCTTCACACACACACATTCACATCACCCTTGGAAAACCATCAGATAGCGACCGCAGTGGTTATTAACCTCTGCCACAAACCATAGACCAACAAGTTGGCAGCCGGTCTAAAGAGTCGTCGTGTCTTTGATGAGGTTTTAGGGTCCCTGGTTTTCTGCACAGAGGAAACCACTGAGTCTGAGGACAGCTACATCATGGCGGTGCAACAGTCTGCAGTTAAATCATAGTTTGTTTTCCCATTTGCATCTCCAATTACCCTGTGAATATTTTATTTTATGGGCTATTCTGATTCCATGAGCAGTCATTACTCAGGGATTGAACAAACGCCGCAGACAAAGGGAATTAATTTGAAAAACAATTTATTAATGTTGTTGCTGTTTTCTCGTTTATAATTGTTTACCAAGTAGCCACTGGAGACAGTGCATTTCTGGCTGTGTGGCACTCGATAATATAAGGATTTTTATTGTATTGTAGGGGTTGAAAGTTATATTCAGACTGACTTCTGTAAGCGTATTACATTATTCATGCACTGCTTTTGTTACATTTCACGAGTCTGACAGTAAATAAGCTGCTCTGATTCTTCTGTATCAGTTTGATGATGTAATAAACATGGCTGTGTAATAGTGTTTCAAGGTGAGTTGATTTATTTTGTCTCATATTTTTGATTTCACTTTTTGTGGTGCTGAATTTTCTCCACAAAATGTGTTTTTATTGCTGTTGAAACGCCCGTTCTTTACCACTTCCTGTTATCAAAAAGACTGAAAATCTGAAGATTAACCACCGTCACCTGAGGCCAACCCTCAGACACCAAATCTGTTAACTTTCACCTTCATTCCAGCCAAAACCAGGAAGGTAATGAAGCATCTGACTTTTATCTCCACCGCACCAAAGGGCTGTATTTGTTGGTTTGGATGATCAGCTATTTGAGTTTGCTACCATATGGTTTTATTTTTCAACCGAGCCAACAGCCCGAAGGCTGAACCAGTTTCTCTGTTGTTATTTTCTTATTATTTTATATGTCTGCCCTTCGTTCTGAATTCAGAAGTGGGCCTAACAGAGCCAGGAAGGTTCACTTGACCGACTAACTGTCTGTTTGTGTCAATGCGCGTCTATATTTAGACGTGTTCAGTCGAGTGCTTAGGCTGATTTTTGGGGGTTCAGAAGCTGCAATGTGAGCGTCGGATTATTTTCCCCATGAGAACTGTTAGAAAAGACAAGATTCACAAGGTGCAGGCTCAGGGTTTACTCTCCACTGATAAATAATTCAAACCTAGCCATGGGCAAGTTCTGCACCCAAAACAAAAGTACACTATCAAACATTGTAAGCTGGTTCAGCCAAAAAAGCTCAAGCTCCCCTTCTGCCTCACAACTGTGCATTAACTGAACTTCATCTGAACAATTCTCATAAGTTGGAAAACTTTAGCTGAGTTAAGATAACTAAGCTTGAGTTTATGTAAATAAACTTTACATGTTAAAGGAATAGTTTGACATTTTGAAGAATACACTAATTCACTTTCTGGCAAAAAAAGAAAGTCAGATGAGAAAATTGTTTTTACTTATGTACTACTGTATGTTTAAAGGGGCTCTGTGTAACAACCTAATTTTCATGTATTAATCCCTTTTTTTTGCCCATATGTGAGCGAATTGTAAAGTGGTTTGTATAAGTTGTTAAATGCTGCTGGACTGTGGATTTCTTTGTGAAGGACGCTAACGGAGAGCAACAGTAGCTATCGTTAGTTTGGAAATGGAGTCCACTGAAATGAACGTACAACAGCAATACAGTACATAAGTCCTGTAGAGCTTCTTTTGCTATTAGGCTACAGCCAACAGCCAGTTAGCCTAACTCAGCACAAAGGCTAGTAACAAGGGATACTGCTCGAGTGGCTCTATCAACAAAATCCACCTACCTGCCGCTAAAGCTCATAAATTTGGCTAAGCTAACTTGTAAAGAGTAGTCAGAGGCAACAAAGGCTACTCTGTAGCAAAGACTACAATAACAAATAAGGATCGCTTGAGTGTTTTTAACCCTCAGACCACGCATGCTAGGGAGTATGCTAATATGCTAATCATGTTTCTTGAGAAACTTCATTTTAAAGACTAGTTCAACATTTCGGAAATACTTCATGCCCATTCGCTTCATAGCCCAGAGTTAGATGAGAAGTTTGACACCACTCATTTCTGAATAAGACGCTACAGCCAGTAGTCGATTTAGCTAAGCTAAGGCAACGTTTTTAGCTTTTGGACGGAGCCCCGCTAGCTATTTCCCCTGCACCTAGTCTGTATGCCAAACTAGGAAAGTTGGCAGCTGTCTGTAGCTTAATATTTCACATAAAGACTGGAGAGGGCTGCTGTAAGACATTTTTCAAAGGTCTCTGCAATACTTTAATTCAACTCATTATTTCAGGTCGTTAAGTCAGAGGAATTTAAATGGCTCTTAAAAATAAAAGCTAGAATTTTTCAGCTGAATAACACTGAAATGTATAAAAATCTATTTATTATAAATTCATAAAATACAAATAGTTTGTTTCACAAAACTGACACTTGGATGTTGATCTTAACTTCCTTCTAGGTCTTGTTCTGTATTTATTTACTTTTTGTGATATACTGAAGTCTATAATGACAAAGTCAACATTGATTCACAGATGCACCTTCCTTTGTCTGTGAGACTAATAATAACAGCACCCGGATGACAATAAATAACAATCGTCTGACATCCGTTTTCCATCACCTGGGCTTCCAGCGCTACAGAAGTGAGATACACAAAAGCAAAGTATCCACATCAATCTCATACGCGCACGCAGATGCTGCTCAACACTCCCCACCTGCCTCGCCATGTCTGCCAAATTAATCTGTGTGAGGAGATGAGTTTGGGATGAATTCATCTCCACTGGATGAGAGAGCAGCTCCCATATGTTGGTCCTGCTGGGAACCTGAGAGCCGTATCCTTATTTCCCCCGAGGCGGCAGTCGATGTAACCCAGACCGAGGCATGGCGGCATTAAATGGAGTCGAGATAGGGGGAGCGTTATCAGCGGAGACTGCTGAGAGCACACACCCTCAGACACACAGAGCCGAGCAGAGGTTCATATCCTTAATGTGACCTGCTTATCCTTATGTTACCTGATGTTATGATAGCTTCTTATCGTCTGCCCGTGAGACCGCGGGGCACCCGAGGTGAACTGTTCTGTTGACGACGTCGCCTTGAATTTAAATCAAAGAAGCGGCACACAATGCTCGAGACAAGCAGTCCAACAGAAATGTGAAAAAGTAGATTACATCTTGTCAACACAAAGATAACATTTATGACTTTCCATCATGAACTGAAGCAGAGGACATGAACAAAACAACCACACAGCAACACCGATCTCTCACACAGATCATTTCAACAGTACGAGACTCACCAAGGTATGAATTCAAGGACTGGTTTGGCTGTTTGAGTTGCAACAATGAGTAAATTCTCTGTGTTTTAGTCAACACAACGCAACCAAAAATCCCCCCAAATCAACCAAATCCATTACTTTCTATGTTTGGACACCTCTCATCACATCATCAAACATACAACACATCAGCTTACCAGGAGAAAAACAAGCTAATTTGTGAGCGCTGATTTACAACAGCGAGTCGAAAACAGCTGTGTTTGAAGTGTCCTAATGCACACTGTCCGCCTGCCAGCCAATCAGAGGCGATTACTGGCCACAGAGTAAGCTGTTTCACTCGCTGCCAGCCACAGCCGGTCGGCGCGGCCTGAAACTGAATGCCTTGTAATGCAAAGGAGTATAAAATGGAGATCTGTAAAAAGTGTAAAAGTCGTGGACATTATTCACACCAGAGACGTCGAAATGTAAAAGAAATGCTGCCTTGACCTCAGAAAAACCTCATTCTTTAACTTTTCAAACATAAAACATGTAGAAGCTGATCCAGCTTAAATGTTCATCCGTTGCATTAAAACTGATGTTTTGCGACCTGAACACTGATGTCATTTATTATGTTAAGAATCGGAGGAAAATTATAAATGGATTTGTCAGTGTAATAAAACAGAGTCAGAGTTTTAGCCATCGCGATGTGATGCCCAAGCAAACATAAGAAACAAAGCAGGCGAACCGGCCCCTCATACATTACACTCAGCACAGCCTCGTCTGGATCTGCTCAACTTCTTTTGTTATGCTACAGCTGTAAAACAGCACAGCACCATATGGAAGATATCACACATCCACAGCCAGATCTGAGGTTCTCAGAATTATCTCCAAGCATAATTTCCTTTTGCTCTTTACCCTCATCCAACGGTGACTTTGATCAAACAATCATCTTTTAATTATTTCTCTCTGATTTATTCCAATTTCCTGGATCGTTTTACGGTTTCGACGCCGGGAACAAACTCTCAGCCTTGACCCAGATCTCAAGGACAAATGTCCATATATGACTTTTATTGTAGACATTCATAACTCGTACTTGCCAAACTGTGATGGAGGAGGGGAAATATTACGTTGAGATATCCGAGGACAGACTAAACACAAGCTAACGATTTATCATGTAAATATTACGGCACAGCTGCAGCAAAGCTGATTCCTATATGAATAACTGGAGGGCTGAGGCACAAGGCTACATAAATCAACAACGGAAAGTTACCCTGCTCGCCCTGCACAGTGTAACTCCTCATGAAAATCAGATATAATTAAGATTTCTGATAGCGATCTAATGGACAGGAAATTCGATGTGTGCGCTTTGTGCCAAACAAAGCAGAAGGCAAAAAACAAAAAACGGGTCAGACTGGACTATTTGTTTTGTCTTCTCTGTTAAAGTCATTCAGGCTCTACTTGTGTGCCTGCAGTCTGTAGGACAGAAAATGAAAACACGAGCAAGGAGACGCAGATACGGACGGACATCGGGTATAGACGCGAACGCACTCACACAACCAGGCTGGAGAATGATGAATGGTGTTTGGGCTCGGGAGGTTACACTTCATTAGGGAGGAGGACAAACTTTGTGCCAAGTTCAGCGCTCTGTTTATCCTTTCTGCTCTCTGACGAGCCAGCGGAGACAGTGGGAAACAATGTGAGTGTCGACGGGGGGGGCATAACACATCCGCGACTGGGCCCCGACGCTCTCATACTCTTCTTACTGTATTGTATGTCGTCCACATGGGTCCCTGAAAGTTAGCCGGTCAGCACAACGATGATGGATTACCTATAAGGACTAGAAGTCAAGCCGGGTCTCATGTTTCCTTCTGTGTCCTACAGTATGTTTATTATTGGACACCGTGTGGAGTCCTCTGTCAGCAGACCTGCTTCAGGCCGTGTTACAGATACGGTCAGCCTGCACCGGCAGTGTTTGACTAATCAGCCACATCGAGGATTATGTTGATTATTAGCGTGTAATGTATATCTAGTATACTGCAGGTGGGGTTGATATAGCTGCTGCGTACACAGCTCTGTGCCACAGCTTGGCGTGCGACCAAAATAATTATAAGAATGTGCTCATGTCATCACTGAGGTCTCAGAGCGTTTGGTCTTTCTCAAGCTGTGTTCCTGTTTGTGCTTGTGTTCTTGTTGAAGTAGTTGTCTCCTAAATTCAAGTGCTCGTTTTGCCAAGTACACTCCAAGTCCCCCCAGAAGTGTTCTTGCTTCTTCCATTTTTATCAGGGATGATTATTCGGGAGCCGGCCAGATTGAGCTCAGGGTCGAGAAGTAGTTCACATCGACCAGTCAGTGACCGTGCAATTATTTTAAACTGTTGAGTTCAACTTAGGAATTTGCACCATTGACCGAGCAAAGAGTCTTGATAGCGTTGACCAATTTGAGAATAGAGAGCCAGCTTCCTCCATCTTATTGCATCGTACTCTTTTATTTAACTTTACCAGCTAGAAGCTATAAACCGCCTCAAAAATAGCCATGTTTTTAGTTACAGGTAGGGACCGAGCTACGCTAACAGTCAGTTAGCAAGTCAGCAATCACATTTGCCCGGAGAGCTTTATTCCCCTTGCAAAATATTAGATGATGTTCCATCCTGAAAACAAAAGGCCAGGAGGGAGAAAATGGCCCAATGCAGAGGAAACAGCTTGCTAGTGTGTTTGCAGTTAGCTTGAGCTACACTATATCATCAACTAGGTCATCACCAAGCTTCTCACGCCAAACATTTAGCAAAGGTTTCCACACCTTGCTCTGATGTTTTTGCAGGTGTGGAGCGGTCGGCATCCATCGTCATCCCAGGAGCTCCCAGGAGCCCTTTGGTCATTTTCCTGTGGCACAGCTGTCACTACAACATGTGATACAATAACATTTTTAACATACAAATAGGCCTCAGAGTCTAAAATGTAAACTTTATAATGGAAGACTGGTTTATCTGAAGGTAATGCCGAGGTTTTACAGGAACAATAACTTGAGAAAGATCTAAAAGCATATGAAAACATTGTTCTACATTTGTAGATCTCTATAGGACACACTTCTGCAAAAGAAAGTGTAACAGACCTTTGTCTCCCCGGTCTCTCTTTGGTTAGCAGCAAGGTACCCTGGCAGCACATCACACCTCTGCTTCCCCTGTAGCAGCCACAAACGCAAATCAGGTGTTGAGTGAAGTGAGTGAGTTGATGTTCTGAGCCTGTGTTACTGTGGAGCACAGAGCCATTCAGAGCACAACAATGGCATGCAAAGTGGAGCAGCTAGTTCCCCTGACAGTGGATTGAAAAGTGAAACATTTGCCCTATTGTTTGGTTTTTCTTCACACGGAGGAAGCAGTGGAATTAAGTGGAACAGGGAAACGTAGCCAACTTAGCCTCTCTTGTTCCTTTTCTGTCAGCTGGCATAAAGCACCGCTGACCCGTGTGGCTGTCGGGTCACTACATGAGAAACTGGGAGTAAAAAGCATCACATGAATGTCACTGAACACACCCTGTCACAGGATTCCTGGGCTTCAGGAACCTTTCACCGACATTAAGGACCTGTCAGCTGCAAAAGTGCACGTTTAAATGATTAAGTCTTCAGGCTCATAGTTGCATGATAGCATGGATGTGTGTTTGTGCTTGAAGTACTCTCATTCACCTGTGTGTGTGTGTGTGTGTGTGTGTGTGTGTGTGTCTGTGTCTGTGTGTGTGTGCATTGTAAACGATGACTGAAGACATACTGGCCCCGGAGGCAGAGCAGCGATCTCGCTCCAGGATGTGAGGTCATAGGAAGTGTGTGTTATATTTAAGGACCTGTCAGCCGGTTTCCTGGTGACACCTCCTGCGGCAATAGTGTCACCGCACCTAATGAGTCCTTTGGCCTCCCGGGACATTTTCACAGGGTTTAGTCCAAATAGCGGAAATGACTTGGCTGTGACCCTCCTCCACTGTACCTCGGCCTTGGCAAACAGGAGGCGGCTCAGACTCAAGCTGAGGGCAGAAATGTGAGTTTTCTCATGTTCAGTTTAGGGATTTTGTGACTTTTATGAAACAGTTTTTGATCTAACAAGCCTTTCTAAACTTGATCCAGCAGTTTACTGGTCTTGAAGCCTCCACATCAACAGCAGCACTACGAGCACACTGCAGGGAAGACACTGCCGGTTGGTAATACCACCTCGGTCCAAACTGCAATAAAAACTACTGCTATTTGATGGATTACCGTGAAATTTTGTACAGACATTCATTGTCCCTAGAGGACTTTAGTGATCCCACGTACTTTCATCAAGCACCATAATCAGGTTGGCTCATACTTTGGTTTATTACAAAACACCTACCAAACTAAGGTTGTGTTCGGACTGCAGGCAAGTCTTTAAGACAAAATATGCACACTTTTATTTACAAATGATCAGATCCGACTTTTGTCTCCCGACATCACCAACCTATCTGCAAGGGTTGCTGTGGTAACAACGTATGCTAGTGACACGGTTTGCCAACGTTGAAGCCTGTGAAATGGAGATCCATCATCTCGCAGCAGACCGTTTATCTCAGCGTGACTGTCCACAGCAGTTGTTCTCCGGGTTGTCTTCCATAGACAACTCTACATTTAAGCATCAGAGGTTTTGGACTGAGAAGCATCTGTTGTAATGCCGATTGGAAACACATTTCAGACTACCTCCAACTGTGACTTGGATCTGAAATGTTATGTGATTCTTTTGCTGTCCACACTTCAATCTGGATACAATCGTGATCTGCCAGAATAAATGGAACTGGGCTGGCAGATCTGAACATAGCCTAAGTACACTCCCATCAACCTTACTCACCATAACCAATGGAAATAAGCAAATGTTAGCATTCTAACATACTGAACTAAGATGGTAATCCTTTTTATTCTCCTATTTTTTTTTCTTCACTTCATCAAACCTTCTGATGGGCCAGCTTTGGCTCACAGGCCCAACTTCGGGCCGCCCTGCTCTAATCGATACAGCTGTCTACACAGGCTGCCAGAATGTGGTGACCCACACGTGCTGCTCACGCTACGCCTCCTGTGCAGACATGGCATTAGCCTTGTTTGGTGGCAGCTTCATGCTGCAAACATCACCTCCAACCCCATTCTCTGAGATACAGTCTGAACTCAAGTCACTGTCCTGATTCAGAAGCACTTTGAGACAATTATGCACTTTTCTACTCAAGGACTCCACTAAAAATGCACTGCTGAGGCTGATAATGTGCACGCTGTCAGCAAGCGTGTCACATAAAGCTGAATTGGTTCCTAAAAACCAAATATGAACCAGGGAAAACATGTGAATACAGTTTTGTGGCGCTAAAACTGAACAGGATGGAGTCAAAGGTCAATGTTTCACTGAATTTTTACCTTACAATCAGTGCGTTGCAACACACTGATGTCACCCTGGGATGCATTTGTATGCTTGTGGCCAACAAGTGAGCCTTCATGAGTCTGACCTCTTTTTTTTCTCTGGCCTGATATGTTTTGCTGTTGACTGCAGAGTCGGGACGGTTGGTGCTGGAACCAGTTTGTCTGGCACAGCAATAATTTTCTGTACAAAGTGTCTTAAATCACATGTCCTCCCCTTCTCCGCTGTTTAGCTGAACAATAACCGAACCTCTCAATGTTGACTGAAATGCTCTTGCTGGGCTGCGTTTAAACATGAGTCACTGTCTGGATGAGTAAGCCATTTGCACACAGACAGGAGGAAGCGTACCCGATGAAATATCCTGTAAAAGAAAGGTTACATCCACTGAATGTTTTGAGGAGGAAGAAAAACCAATGGACGTCGAGGGAAGCTGTTTTTGTAACCAAAGTCATCAGGACAAATTCTGTCACAATTATCAGTGAAAAAAAAGCGATGCTGATTGAGATTAATTGCTTTTATTTGACAAGTCACGGAAACAGCAGTGACAGCAGAGACGCATATCTCAAAATGCACAACCGACGACGCAGCGTGACGCTAATGTCTTCCTTTCATCTACCATCTCTGCTGATAGGAATATTTCCCCACCTCTGCAGATAAAGTGAGGCATAAAAGTAATGACTGGAGCAGTAATTACCTGATGTGATCTGAGTCCAGAGCTATTTTCATCGCATCCCACATGGTGAGTATAGACCGACGTGACCGTGAAGTTGTTTTTCTTTGGGGTCAGTTGAGATGTATGGTGTATAAAGGGGGAGCGCTCAGATATGATCAAATGGAAAACAAGGCAGGTCATTAAACATGATGGTCTCAGTCGCTGCTCTAGTTTTAGAATCACTTTCCCCCAGGCTGACGGGTCGTTTCAGTTCAGGATGACCAGAACTGCTATTTTTTTCTACTGGGAATATGAGAAGGACCAGACTCTTGAAGAGGGTCAGTCGAGGTCTGTGGAGTCTCAGTCTAGTCGGTGTTCTTTAAGGTCTCCGTTTGTCCGCGCAGTCTCTGTTTGACACTTGAAATACAGAGATGTCCTTCTGTGACATTCTACCAGCGAATGTTTGAAAGCAAAGCAAATATCAAATGACATTTCCTTTCCTCCTTTGTGCTGTCTGTCACATTGCGAAAGTAGTTTCTGCACAAAGAGTGACCTGGATGATTGACCCATCCAACCAAACAAAGAATGAAAGGAAACCGTGGCAACAAAAGACAAAACACATTTCAGTAAATATTTCTCGGGATAAACAAAACAACTCGAGGACTATCTAACTTCAACCCTCCTGGTCTGAATCCAGCTTCTACAGAGCTGCAAAACGCTGAGTGCAGACATGTAGCTCCTCTGATGCTCCAGCAGCTCAGAGCTGCGATGGATGGTTTCAGTCTGGATAAAATCTGATGAGCGGTGTTGTCAGAAGTGGGATCTGCTAGAGTGAAGTCATCCTGTAAGCAGCAAATTAGGGTTTGGCAGAGAAAGTTCCTGTGTTCATCTGAATATTGCAACATCTGGCTTCCTCCTGCGTCACAGGCAGCATGTGAACATGTGTGTCCTACAGGAGAGGGGTAAAGCTTTGGTCAATGAAGAAATATCTACTTTTGACTTCTTTACTAGCATTGTTGGGGGTTAACTTTACAGTAATAGATTACTTTTAGCAGTAACTGAGTAATGTAAGGTGTTACTAATGATATTTCAGTATTATATTACTACAGTTATGTCACACAATGCGTTACATTACTCCGTTACTGACCAAAGTGAAGTGATTATTGTTGTTTTTTTAAAGAACCCATCCACGCCAACATGATCATATTAATATAGGCTATGCTGGTATTTAATATAGCCGAGCCTATAAGTTCTTTGCTCAGTCTCTGTGTGACTGAGATGAGCTGTATCTCGTAGGCCTAACGATGAAGCTAATCCTCTGAGTGCACTTTAATTTACATTCTTGAGTCACACCATTCATTCCTTGTTCTGTGGACTAAAATTAAAAGGTATAGAAAAAGAGATTCTTGTCATGTCATTATAAGCTACATTATAGAAGGTATACAGTAGGTCTGTTGTTACGTGTATCAAACAGTAATGTTGGCTAGCAAGTGGTTGAATCCTAACATTAGCTGTTCTGGCCCTGTTGTTTGACGTTACAACAAACTGTTTTCTATGACCACAATCTAGCTGTCAACTTAGCATATTTGTCAAGGGCAGATATTATAGGAACAGGGAATGTTAAAGACATTTTTAAAAAAAACAAAAAAACACTATAATAAAATCATAACATTGAGGATCAGATTTTGCAAAATCTTCCAGTATTGATTATCATCTCTTGTTGGTTTAAGGGGAGTAGGACACCTGATTAATTGCCAAAACAATCAAAGGTGGTGCTGTTGAGCAATCTGATGGATATCTGGCGTGTCGGAAATTTTGGTTGGCTGATTTGCAGATTGAGCCTTTTTGCTGCAGATTGTTATCAGCTGCACTTATCTTAATTGAATTTATTGGAGGAGTATTTTACATGTTATGGCACACTGTTTTACTGACCGTGCTTTGATATAAATGAAACCGAACTCTGCAAAGAAACAAGTTGATAACAGACCACATTCTCCGAACCTTTCCATCCTCAGGTCCATAATTCTTCTGTTTTTCTCTCAGCTTCCCATTCACAGTAGACCTTCACAAGTTAACCCTGGATTTCTCTTTTCGTCCACATTTTTGTGGACGGGCCACCTTGTTTGAATTAAACTTAACAGGACTTTTAAACGGTCACAGCTGATTGGGTGATCTGTGTTTATATTAAGTGGGAGCGTAGAACTTGTATAATTTGACCGGTGATCAAACATGTTGCGTGTGTTAACACAACATAAAAACATCAATGAAATCGTACAACGTCTGGCAAGTTGAATAAACCGAGTGTAGACGACCCAGCGTTCAGATGTTAGCACGTAACTTCTGCCAGTGTTTTCATATTAAGAGAAACGTTTGAATGGCACGAGCTCCTTTTCATCTTGTCTGCTTTAACTCAACTTTTAAACAGAGTGGGATGCGAATATATGAGACGAATTAACAGCTTCAATAATATCTTCCCACCTGTCTACCTTCCTGTGCCAAGAGTGTCTGTAACAGGAAAAAACAAAGAATACATCACACGAAGCAGACTCATTATCTACAGCAGGAGAACGTATATAAATCAATGCAGTGCTATTACTTCAACTATCTCATGGGCACGTCGGTGGGATCAAAATTATAGGAAACAGATAACCAATCATAGAGCGAATTAGAGACAGACAGACACCCAGACTGATTTGGCTGGAGAAACAAATCAAGGGATCGATGTGCATTATGTTTATGAATACAAACCGCTGCTCTCTGCTGGGGTAGTCAGGCGGCTCCGGATTGAAATCAGAGAATGCATGCTGCGCACTCATTATCTGCCTTTACAAGACACATGCTCAGGCACAAATGAAGAGTCACCTACACACACACACACACACATACTAGACAATGTGGGCACACAATTCAATAAGGAGAGAATTGGAGCAGGAGCCTTTTTATTGGATTCATTAGATCCTATGTCAGCGCAGAGTGTCTATAAATAAATAGTCATAAAACAATTTAAAGGCTTTCAGTTCATTATTAAGGTGTGTTATTAAATGAATGTTCTACCTTGGTGACTGCGGGTGATTGATTCCTGGGTGGAGAACCGCACTTTAGTTCATTAGCGGATATGAAAATGTAAGCAAACCTTGTCAGGGATGACAAAAATTCCATGTTGTACGACTGTAATAAAATACTCAATCAAGCGCGACAGCAAAGTCGTGAAAGATTGGAGGAAATGTACAGACACGGCATCGAAATTAGCACTTAAGACCAAACACAGACAAGCATTAGAAAGGGAAGCCTGTCACATGATTTAAAAAAAAGCGGTTTGGTCTTGATAGGTCGGCTTCAGTTTTTGCAATCCTGGTGAAAAATGTTATTATTGGAGGGAAGCTCGCACTCACTTCACTCTGCTTTTTGCCTCTATCTGCTCCCATTCATCCACACCCTTTCCCACATCCCTGCATGTAAGTTATTCCATTGACAGGAACCACACACACACACACACACACACCAAAAAACCCATGCAATCTAACTTTAGGTTGTTGATGACGCAAGTGCTGATGTCCCAAAATTACAGCCCAGATTACTGAGCTGTAAATCGTAGGAGAGATTCACCCACTTTTCTTCCCCCAAATCCTATATTAGGTTTCTTTTTTAAGAGTTGCCAGACAATAGATGTGGGATTTACCGAAAATAGATATTAAGGCACATTGCCAGTGTAGGGGACAAGTTAGGTAGAGCCTCATGGGTTCAGCTGAACTGTGTGTCAGGATTCCCTGAAAGTCAGCCTTTATGTTGGATATGAAGCTTGAGGCAACTGAACGTGCAGATTGTTCTTGTTAAAGATGCATCATTGAAAAGCCGTAAGAACAGACAGAATAAACGCTACACAAACAGACAAACAAACCAATTGAAACAGGTAACAAAGATGAGTGTCTGCCAGGGAAGCAGAGTTAGGAAAGGTTGTAGGCTGCAGTGAACAGACGGTGTTCGGGGAGGTTTTTTAAACACGTCCAAGCGTTCTGGGGCTGTGACACTGAATGCTCTCTCTCCGAAGGGGCCAGTGTTTGAGGACCGGAGGTTTCTGGGACAGGGTGCATGGGTGAAGGAGGTCAGAGAGGTACTGAGTGAGGGCATGAAGGGATTTGTAGGCGGGAAGGAGGATTTTGTAGTTGGTACGGAGCTTAATTGGGAGGAGGTGAAGTTGGAGGAGGGTTGGGGTGATGTGCTGCCAGGGCTTGGTGCGGGAGAGAGCTCTGGCGGCTGAGGTTTGGACTTACTGCAGCCTTTCAAGGGCTTTGCTGGTTACCCCAGACAGGACACCATTGCAGTCGTCCAAACGGGAGGTTATGAAAGCATGGATGAGGAGTCGGAGAATGATGGCCGGCTGCATTCTAGGTATTTCAGGAGGTAATTCTTTATAGAAACAGGATATTTACCTTCCTGTGGATTTGTGTATCAAACTAGACACCTTGATTGGCTGTACCAAGTTATGCTACATGC
This sequence comes from Pagrus pagrus, assembly GCF_965226575.1. Lineage (NCBI taxonomy): Eukaryota > Metazoa > Chordata > Actinopteri > Spariformes > Sparidae > Pagrus > Pagrus pagrus. The sequence continues at coordinate 17,845,616 of NC_140207.1, forward strand.
CAACATAGTCAATACTGCATGGATCATACAAAAAACGGTGCCAACCACCCTGCTTTTGGTCCTTTCTTTCATCCCTTTGGATTCTAATATTGTCTGCTACAGTATAGGTTCATTTTACGATTTTCCAGTGAACCCTGACAGTCTCCAGTCATGGGGTTGGACTCTGAATGGAGACCACAGACACCAGGCGGTGATCAAGTCCAACAGCTGGGCTCAGCTTCCTCTGGCAGGAGCACTGGCCAAAGTTTTTGATGGCCAGAGGAGAAAATTGACCCTGCGGTACTCGCCAAGCCTGTTGAGACCTGGATCACCAGGAAAAGTTATTGAGTTCCTGACCTGAAAGAGGGACAGATGCTTTCTTGTATGTTTGATTACATTTCGGAAGCTGAAAACGAAGTTAATAGAAACCCAGTTGTAGAGTTTGCTGAGTAAAGCCCTCGTCCATCGCTCAAACCTTGTATCTGTGTTGCACCTGTGCACATCTGCCTGCCTGCCCATTCGCTGTCCTGGCTTCGTGTCCGTCATCCTGTCCTACTTGTTTGCCTCTCTGTCCGTCTGCCTGTTAGTCTGACATGATTACACACAAGCTGTGCAAGCATGACGACGTGCGATCGCGGGACTCTAAAGGGATTGCGCTGGACTGATTAGCATCCATAATGAATATTCTTCTCTAAGGCAGGATTTGAGCCATGGCAATAATAGAGCACAGCGCACACTGCTGTAATCGTCTTGGGAAACTGGCAGAATCCCAACACACGTCTTACATGACACAACCACAAACAGAGGGAGGAGGGGGAGAAGAAAGTGAGAGGGCGAGACTGGCGGAGAGAGAGCGAGCGCTTTGGTTGAAAACAAAGAGAAACCACTGGGGCTGCTGGCAGGGAATTAGTTAGCTCTGCTGACTGTCAAAGCAAGTCAGCGTTTGTGTCCAAGTCGTGATTCAGGTCACACACACACACACTCACACACACACAGAGAGAGAGAGAGAGAGAGAGAGACACACATTTACAAAGCAGGATGGTAGGTGCTCCACAAAGGCCTGTCATATCAAATATTATGTGGACAGAAAGTACTCAAATGAGTCCCCGACAGCTGATGCTAATAATATCATTATTATTTCTGTCATTTCTGACAGCTGGAGGTCGTTCACACTATTTAACTCAAATACTACCAGCTGATGGTACAAGATAAGACAACAATTTACATGAAAACCCCATGAAAAATTTACATTACAGGACTTTGTTTTACACACAGTTTCCATAAAAGCCCAGGAGGTATGAATTAAAGTTGCATGAGAACAGTGCTGCTGTTCATTTTGGTAAATCATAAAGTAATTCACAATGAAATAGTCGCTTTGCCTCCCAGTGTGAGGCTGGAAGTTTCCATGATCATGTTTACAGTAGCCGTGGTAGCAGTGTGGCTCTACTGCAGGACTGGTAATGTTGGTTGAACCAAGTGCTGGTCTGTGCTGGTGCTGGTTCAGAGTTGGTTCAACCTGCAAAACTATTAAGTATCAGTTTGCTTTTCCACGGGCATGAGAGCCACTGTAGAGTCACATCATTACGTCACTGTATACATCTACAATTCCCCAGCATTGCCAGGAACAACTGTGGCAACATACATGGACTCTTAACAAGTGTTGCTCCTGGCTTTGCATGCCTACACGTGCAGAACATGTTACACTAGCTTATAAAAATGGTGGTCAAAAACGGTTTAAGTTGGTCCTTGGTCAGGATAACCCTGCCCCCAGTTGAACTGGCAGCTATGAAGCAGCACCTGAACCTCTTAGTCAAAAAGGGATGAATGTGTTTTATGACTAAATACCTTTAAAAGTGACATCCCCATCAGCCTCAGCTGTAATTTGCATGTAGTTCGAATTAGCCAAGGTTTGCATGCTAACATGCTAAACTCAGTTGCTGAATGTGGCTCACATCATACCTGTGAGGTCAGAATGTTAGCATTGCCATTGTGAGCATGTTAGCCTACTGACTTTAGTATCAGAGTGTCGATCATAGACTGTTTGTCTTGCTTTCCCATAAATGACCTAATTGCAGACTTTAATATAGAAGAATCAACCTCAGAACGAAAAACACAGTAGAAGTATTATGTGATTGACATCTCCTGTTTCTGCTGTTAACAGTTAATGATCATATTGTGTAACATCTTCTCATTCCTTCTCTACCTTGATCACTCACCCCAAGCTTTCGACTTCATGCCCCCAATAAACCTCTGTGGTGAAATCCCTCTTCGAAGACCTTATCTCTGTCATTATTTATAATGACCATTTGAATTTCCACGGAAGCCAGTCCAAGTGGACCTTTCCTGTTGAACCTACTCGAGCTCAAGCACCAACGCTTGAGCGCTACCTTGCTAATGATCATTCAAAGATGTCAAAGGTTGTGTTGGGTGTGATTGGTCATTTCTTTTTTCTCTTTTCCGTCTCAGTCTAGAGAAAAACGGCTTTGTCCCAGATTCTCTATACGACTCATTGATAGAGAGATAAAGCAAAATGACCCACTGCACAAATAACTATCATTACTACACTGATGTTTAACTGTGGCCTTGATGTAACTCCTTCTGTCTTTTAAAGGAAATCAGGTCAGTTCAACACAATGAAGACACATAGATGGATCCTACCCTGATCTTATCCCCCCCGGACTCCTTATGTCTTCTTCTTGTTAGCTAAGCTAGTGCTACACGTAGGTCTGTTTGGTCCAGACTGAAATATAGAGTATTAACAACTATTGGAGTGACAACACAAGTTAAAGATTCAAGACTTATCGATAATCTCGTGAAAAATGGGAACAAAAACAGTTGTATTTATAATTTTGTTGAGTGTAGCTTCAGTAAAATGTCAACACCTATCGGAGGGTTTGCCAAGTAATTCGGTTCAGACATTTCTGTTTCTCTCATAATGAAGAGTAAAACGTTTGACAATACCTTCACTTTCTATAATGCACCATCATTAGATCAAAATTTGAATTTACGCAAGACCTACCCTTCCTGTTTTGTTTTTTTAAATGGATGGCAGACACACCACGTACCTAAAATATACACTACATGCCCAATAATGAATTCAGCTGGTGTCTACATTTACTTTCCCCGATCAATACTGCAATGGCTCTGCAGAAGCAGCGCTTGAGACTGCTCCCACAAACAGTTTCACTGAACGCTGCTATTTATTTTCAGCACGAACCAGCATAATTGGCACTGACATCCACTGATTACCAATTGTTCACAAAAGCCACATTCAGCTTTAATTAATCTGGCCAACAAATAAATTGCAGAAATTCTAGTTCACAACACACGTAATTTGTTGCCAGAGGTGCATTCATCCTCTGTGACCTGAGAGAAGCCAGCGTGCTGTACAGTAAATTGTTGTTTTTTCATTTAATGAGGAAAATAATGCTCCAACAAAAATATAGGCCGATCATTTGCTACTTTTGTTCCATGAGATCACAGCAGTGGTGTAGAAAATTAGGAAAAAATCACCATTTACTTGTTTATTCAGTTACTGTATGTGTTGAGCAACTTTTATAGGTGGTGTTTTTGCAGATATGGCAGATTGTCTTTGTCATGTTTGCTGACAAATCCCAGCAACCCACATAACGCTTGCAGCTTCCCTATGGGCCAACCAAACTGTGTCAAGGCAGTCAATCTGCTCTCACTGAGCCCAAAACGTAAAAACATGTCTCTCGTGACACATCATTTCATGCAGTCAGCAGTGTTGCTCTTTATGATGTAGCTAAACACCTGCATGTCACTGTGGACCCACAGCTGTCAAGAGTGAGAAAAACATTTTCCAGTGTTTTCTGAGGTTTTATAGAACAGGAAATCTGAGGAGCTCTACATCGTTTATCGTGTTTGGGGAAAATCCCTCAAGGCTTTTATCCAATCTAAACAGCAGGGTCACACTGTCTTTTTAGGACAATTTGGCCATCATGTCTGTACTTCATGATTTGCCAAGTGCAGCTGACGCAGTTTGGTTTTCATGACTCAGATCTCAACAAATCAACAGACAGTAATCTGCAGTAGGAACTGAAAAAGAAGAAGAATGACTTGGGATCTAACTAAGGCCACAGGAAGAGCCCCAAGCTTTGAAGCCAACTTTTGCAGTGGCCAAACTGTATAATTACAATGTCATCTGATGCACTGGGGCGCAACATTTTTTTCCATAAGCTTACATTGTGAAAGAAGTGGCTGTAAATTGAGTGTCACAACCCTTGTGAAATGACTCATTTGACTGTCATAATTTGAGCCATTCGGTCCAATAAAATTTGGAAAGTCTCGAAGAGCTGTATGATTAACTCATTTTATCTTTAATCAAGTTAACCGACGTGGTTGGCAGAAGTCTCCAGAGCTCCCTCCCTCTGGTTGTACAGTGCTACCAGGGCACCCAGGGGGGTGTGGCACGGGAGGACAGCCAAGAGGAGACACTCAGCCACGGGTCCCTCCGATCTCCCTCCCTCTTGTTGTCCAGCAGACAACCAGGGCCACATAAATATACATATATATATATATATATATATATATATATATATATATATATATATATATATATATACATATATATATATATATATATGTATATGTATGTATACATACATCAGCCAAAATATCAACTAGTCAACAATCACCTCAGAGAGATCTGTCCCTCGGAAAATGTTGTCTTTGTTCTTGAAACTTTGATATTTGCTGCATCATTGTGTCGTTCCTCAGTGCCATGTTTTTTTCTTCTTCTTCTTCTTCTTCTTCTTCTTCTTGTGCACAGCTGAAACAGATTGGAACAGATGATAAGTCAGCCTCTCATGGGCTCATTAGTTCATACAGGATGTGGACTGGAAACACAGAAACCAGGACAGAGCAGATGGGTTGCCTCCATGGAAAAAAGGATCCGACTGAGGAGACACCAGTTCCAAAAGTCGGTACAGCGACAGGTGTGAAATGCGTGTGAGGTCATGCGAAACCTAAAAGATGTTGGATGTTAGGACATGCCTGTGTCAACTTGAATCACAAGTGGTCCTGTCCCAAAGTGCTGTCACATCAGAGGCTCATCCCGTTGGCCTTTGAAGTTAAATATAAGCACTGGTGAGAAGTATTTCCCAGTGGACATGAAGCAGTAAATTGATAATTAAGCATGAAATACAAACTGCCTGTTAGCAGCAGCGAGCATCCTTTGCACACAGTTTTCCATACGGTTAAGTCTCATGCCAAAGTTAAACTACAAGCGATTGATGTTTTAACACGGGTGCTAATAAATGCCGCTCGTGGGAATTCCATTATGTGTGTGGAGATTCATGGAGTGAGCGTACATAACGAAATCAAGTAGTTGGCCCGGCAGACAGCTTCCTCCATTTCTTCCAGAGGTGTAAGGGTATGTCTCTGAGAAATATATTCTAAGTGATTCAAATGGATGCAAATGTAAGAGGAAGAGAACAAACAGAGGATTAGGAGGAGCAGGCAGCACTAAACAAGTGACTGTTTAGCCTGGATTTAAATGTTGAGACTGTCTCTGTGTCACTGATGCTCGGTATAATTGAGCCTCACTGCCTGCAGACTTCTTCAATACATTTACATTCTGTTTGGCTGATGTTTCTATGCAGAGTGGCTAAAGTAATAAGCAGTGCAAGGGGGCAGGTTTATATATTCATAGCATATATTTTCACTTCAGCAGCACAGTGGCTGAAAATAGAGACGAGGTATTTGACGGACAGTAAACAGTTTCCTGTCACCTGAGGCCTTTATTCAGGCAGATGGAGCAGCAGTGTCCACGGGCATGCCTGCTCTAGTTGACTGAAGATTGACTTTTTATCAGCACTTTGGTGGTCTGCATTTTAACAAGCAGCCGGAAAGACATGTTAGTGCTAGTGTCATGTGGTAAAACATGGAAATGGGATGCACACCTGACAGGAGACTTTATATCGAGGGGCAATGGCAGACAAGCTGCTGCTTTTAAACACTCAGGGCACAGCAGGCAGGTGTCATTAAATGTCACATATTGAGGGATTCAGGATTGAAATGTAAAAAGTGGATGTATAATTATTGTAATTATCTCATTAGGATCTGTTTCAACATGTTGTTTACTCATTTTGTACCAATCTCGTTTGTGAGAATCCTGTGATTTTCTTGAATCATTTGTTCTCAAGGATGAAATACCACAGCCAGTGAAAATCCATCTCTGTTTGGGTGGATGGTGTGGTTTAACTTTTAGTAACTTGACAGTTTAATTGGACATCTGAGACCTTTGATTTTGATTGCAGCTCTAAATTTATGCGCTATAGCCTGTATCTAAAATGAGTGGCATCAGCTGGCTGCAGACACCTCGACGTTAGAAATAAATTCATTAAAAATATATAATATGTTAAGTATATTTATATATATGTATATATATAAATTCAGATAACTCGGCAACGGTTCTCTATCTTTTCCCATCTCCCTTCTCCTCGTTGTGATGTCTTCATAAAGGGAATCCCATTTCCCCTCCTGCTCCAGTTGGCAGTCAACATTACAGAACATAGACGCCTGACAATAGGGGGTCGCTGCTGCAGTCAGGTTGATAAACAGGAGTGCAAGATAAATCCACTTTTTTTTGTGCATTCATTAAACAGACAGCTGAAAGGTGACAGGAAACTGGATGAGAGAGGGGGAACGACATGCAGCACAGGGCCACAGGACGGATTTGAACCCTGCCGAGGACAAAGCCTCTGATATTTCAGCTGATATATCGGACCATACCCAAACCTTCCAGCAAAAAACAGTCACAGATGGACTGATCAAAAGTTCAAGAGCAAAAGCACTTTTTTACAAAACATAATAGAAATTGAACCCGAATTGTCTCTGTACTGGTCCCTTTTTTTTCTTTTTAACTCAAAGTGTGTGTTTTCTAGAGATAGCGACGCAACAAAAGTTTCAAAGAGTTTAGATCTGTTTCCACTGACCACACAGTGCTATCAAGACGCTGCACTCCCATTAAATCCTAGCGTAAAGAACCAAAAGAGCAACTCAGTGCTAACACTCAGCTGATAACTGCATTAAAGCAAAAAGACGGAGAGAAAAAAGAGTGAAGGAGGTCAAGAAAAAGAGATAATTTCTCCCTGGGGGCTGGGAGGAGTGGTGTGTGCTGTTGTTAATAGCTGCATTGATTAAAGTGAAGATGGACTACTTTGAGGAGACGTTGCAACAATGCAGGTGGCTGGTTTTTTTTGTTTTAAGCCTTATCTCTGTGATGCCTCAGGTGTCACAAACAGGAAGTATCACTCCTGCCTGTAGGTCAGATGTGTGTGTGTGTGGAGATGAGACGGTGGCCTACCCAACACCTGTGTTCAGGTCTTGTGACAGGGTGAGATGCTCCCGTCTCCCCTCACTGTCAGTGTGTCCATACAGGACAGGTGAGGGGTGGCAGGTGTCTCCGTCAGACAGCTGAAATAATTGTAGAATTTTGTTCCGTCCCTCCAATTGTTATTTTCTTAAGTGGTTTTTCATTTCAAACAAGGAAAGGCTCGGAAAGCTTTCAATGAAGGAAATTATCCTTCATCTTCTCCTCACTTCTTTGTCTCGTGTCCCACCATCATCGAGCACGTTCCACTGTCTTACATTTAAATGTGTTTAAATGTGAAGTCTTCTGGAGGAGATCTGGACAAAGAAACTTCTTTTATTTTTCCTGTGCGTCATGGCTCATGTGGAAAAAAGGATGTTTTAAATGTCCGTCCTCCACAGCAGCACAGCTCATATAATAGTTTTCTATTATGCAGCCCTTCATTCACATATATAGACTAAAACACTGGAGGTGTGATAGTCGTTAGAAACTGTCATAGTGACAAGAGCAGTCATTTATAAATAGGTATAATAAGATATAGATGTAAAAAAAAATGTCCTTTATTGATTTGTAATTTCAAATTTGTGTGAATAAGGTTAAAATTGTGAAAGAGGTTAAAAACTTCAACAAGTTATAATTATACCTACCTGTCAGATGAGCTAATCTGTGATCTACAGTACCTGTTGAGCCTTTTGAGTGATGATGCTTGTGATTGAATAGTTATGCCTGCAGAGGCCAGAAGGGGGAGCTCTCGGCCACAATGGTTCATTGTTGTGTTCACTCTTGTGTCCGAGCATCTTCATCGATATTTCCCCATTTTCAGGTAAGAAACTATTTACTACCTTTGCTAAACTGTTCTGTGTATATTTTATAAATGCTGACCGAATTTTGAGTGTTTTAGAAGCATTTTTTAAATGTTTGAATTCCTAACTGGTATGCTAGTTAGCAGCTAGCTTAACTCTGTCCTCTCGGTAAGCGGCATGGGAGCACATGTCGTTGAGCATAAGTGTGACACATGATGTGCATTCAACATACAGAATAGTATAATGCTGAACGAGAAAGTGAGAAATGTAAAATATATTTAATTGTTTGTTTACCTGTTAAAGGACAGAAGAAAATGAGAACATGGGCCCGGAGAAAATACGTGTTCTTGTATATTGTAATGTTAACATGTAAGAAATATGTAACTTTTGTACTTTCTGTTAATACTTTTGAAACAACATATTCTCAATATATAGTTGGCAGATAGGAAACATTGTGTCCGAGCATTCTTTATTGATATTTCCCCTTTTCAGGGTGCAACAGAGGTACGACAAGGGCGCCATTTAGTGTGAACTTAAGTTCAAATATCGTCCTGCTATTCAAAAGTGAGACATTGAGAAAGATTCGAGTATATACAAGAGCCCTCTCATGTACGGCCCTGATAAACTGGAAATAACCAATTTGACTGTGAACTGAAGCACTGAGTTGTTTTCCACTCCACTTCACTATGTAAAGGAACCTGATACAAAACAGATGAAAAAGGTTATCATCACAATCAGCATGATTCCAGTTCTATCTGATATAATTTAACAAGCAACGGGACTTAAAAAAACGGCAACAGGAGAAAATAAATGCTAAAACAGGGCTGAGTGTTGCAGTTACACACTTGATGCTGAACACACCTGCAAGCTTCAGGCTTAAAGGTAAGAGATTGCCTGACAGTGTGAATCTGTGAGAGCGAGGCATTAATGTACCTGTTAACACCTTTATTTAGATTTTCAGCACATGTATAGCTGCTCTCATCTTCCTTCTGTCTGTTCTGTCATTTTAGTAATTCTCCATATTTAAGTCTCTATACCTCACTGCATGGAGGACGTTTGAATCATTTTTATGAACGATAACATGGAGCATGGAGGGAATCCTGTTGTGCTGAAGACTGAGGTTAAGATGTATGTTGGACTTCTGCATTAAAATGTCTAAGAGCGACTATAGGTCTAGTCGTTCTTGTATATATTTTATTGAGTTGTGTGCTTCCATTACCCCAAATGTTTCCGACCCAGAGATATCCACAAGTTTACTCAGGGTAACGGTGCATTGATTTGGTTGCCCGTCACAACTTCCAGGGCAGGGAAGAAACTTTACACAATAGTTTACCTTGTCAGTGAACATTTCAAGCTGAGTCCCATCAGATCATCGTTGGTGGTTGTTTTTATGGTGTCTTCACCAGCAGTGAAGGATCATACGTGTTTATTTGGATTACTCATATGTGTGTCTTCATGTTTAAATTCAGGTCAACTCTTAGTGAATTCAGCACTCACCTGAGACTCCGATCCTCTCTCTTCTTTTGAAGTAAAGTACATTTCCCCTCCAGCTCCAGTCAGCAGTCCACATAAACACCTGACAGTGGAGACCACCTTCACAGGTTGCTGCTGCAGTCATCTTAGACAGGAGTGAAGATGAAACCACTTTCTTAATCCAGAAAGTCATAAAGCAATCTCTGAGCTCTTCTTCCATCCATGTTAGTCTGTTGACTAAACGTAACTAATAGTTGAAGTTTTCCACCACGTCTTGCCAATTTCTGATCAACTTCAATGCCAACTTTAAATTTAGGCAGTGTTGATCAAACTTTAATCATTATTCTGTTACTGTAAAGCCTATTTATCTCCTAAAATGTTTTCAGAACCATATTTTAGTTTACTATTTAGCTCTAGTATGATTAAGTTTCTTTCCAGCCAGTCATGTTGAAAACATATTGTGAGTAGAGGTCAGAATTGGCAGAACTTTGCTCCGATAGTGGCAGTGTTAAAAAGTTAATACTCCGCTAATACTGACTTTATTCATTTAATTGGATTGAATCGTCCATACAGTTTCTATTTGACAGCAGTACAGCAGGCTGTTGTGGCAGCAGAGCTGTTTATTAATCAGCTACAAATTGCCAGCTTAAGTGTGATGTATGCTCTGGAAGTCAGAAGCTGGCATCTGTGATTGACACCACGCTAATGGGCTGCAGCTAACACCAGCGCTCTTACTGGTTTGTGGAGGCAGCTGAAGCGATTATTGCCTGAGTGTGCAACATAAGTAAAATTTCCGTGTGTCTGTCCGTCACCGTGCGTTGACATGGTGTATACATTCATGTCTGTTTTACATCTCGCTGCCAAAGAACACAAACTCACTGTAGCTCAGTTCATTGATTGTCTAGTTACCAAGCAGAGAGGGCTAATAAGGGGGCAAATCATCTTCTCTAATAGCCCAGTATTAGGCAGCTATTACCCTGTTTGAGCCCTCCGTTGACAGTAATGAGGCCATTGGAGCTATAATCAGTCCATAATGTAGTGTGCAGCCCTGGCACATAGAGCAACAGTGGAAAATAGATGGAGGGAGGAGAGAAGAAAAAGACAGCTGAGAATTTTTTTTTTTAGACGAGGCCAGATGCCAACAAACGCACAGGCTTTAGGAGGAAATGAATTCACTCCCTGAGGATGTATCACGTAACATCAGTGTACACACACTGCTGCTCAACCACTGATAGCTCAGTGGGAACGATACCCAGCGCTACCGCAGCCACACAATACGTAGCGGATTGTAAGCTTTACCACCTGCATTCCCTGAGGGCGTGGGAGTGATGCCACAGCGCTGAGCCGTCCCACTCAATTAGAAGACAATGTAACAGGACAGCAAGCTCGAGCCCGGGCCCGAGTCTTTACAGGATTAAGGCAGGAGGCATGGCGAATCGATCAGGTTGTTCACTATACAACACTATGAATGAATCACCACGTTTTTGCATGTAATCCATCAGGCTGCGTGGATTAAAATGCCTGCATGTACAGTAAACTTGATCCTCGGTTGTAAGTGCAGAAATCCATCAAAACAATCTGTGAGGCCTCCATGTAGGTGTGTGTGTGTGTGTGTGTGTGTGTGTGTGTGTGTGTGTGTGTGTGATGAAAATAAAACAAAAAGAGGCCAGTGGACTAACGGGACTGTCTGGATATGAGACACAATATTCCGATAGTGTGTCCAGTGTTCAAATATTCCACGGTATCTTCTTCCAGAGCCGTCTGCTCCAGTTTTGGAAGCGTGGGAAAGTGAAGCTCCTGTCTGAATCAGGCCAGGCAAGCCAAAGGGCCTGTGAGCACTGTTTTTATGTGTGTGAAAAAGTGTGTGTGTGTTGCAGCTGCAGCATCACAGTCGGTCCACCATATCCAATGATGTCATAAACACAAGGGCTGTGTGTCAGGCTACTGTGTGTGTGTGCTCATTATGGAGAGCTCTGCAGATGAGATCATTGTTTAATTGTCAGCAAGTCTTAAGAAGAAGCCTCTCGGTGAGAAGATCTTACAGCTTCCCACAGGCAGCCTCTCTTAAACTGTCAATACTTCATTAACATCCAGATGATGCTCTGCTGTGGAAGAGATAAAAACACGACACCTGCTTGATTATTAAAGGCTGTTTAAGACGAGAAATGTATCCCAGCTGATTCACGTGTGCTGCAGTTGTCAGCAACGTTTGAGCTGAGGTGATGAGGTGATGAGGTGTGTCTTGGGATTGTGGGAAATGAACTGGCAGCCATATTGGAGGTCCTCAGCTCCAGCTGGCCATCTTCACACAGAGAAATTAAATAGGTTTTACATCTCTGATGTTTATTGCAACACCTGAATAGGTTGATTGCCAGTCACTCCAAAAAACAGCATGACCATTACAGCGTACCAGCAACAGGTGTATGGGCTTTTGGCAGTTTGGTTAGGTTTAGGAAAACATTGAGTGTTGGGTTAAAATAACTATGTAACTGATGTAACTGCTTTTATGTACGTGACATAACTTTTACACGTTAGTAAGTTAATATACTTTACAGTTTACATTTGGTTTCACTCCGGACACCAACTGCGGCATTCTGGGTGAAAGTCTTGTGCTTGATTGACCCAACAACCCGTCCCCGACCTCCTCCTCATTTGGACTTTGAAGCTCATTATACTCATTCCCGTCACTTGATAAAGGCCACCGTCACCTAAAAGGTCGCCGCCTAAAAATAATTATCAGTATAGGTCGTAATAAGCTGATTTTACAGTCGACCTATAGCATATGGTCGTATTTCTGATGAGGACAGGCTGGTTGATTTGCAACAAACGAAAGATATTACTGTGCTAGTTATTAAACCATCGCTGTTATGCTTGTTGTTTCCGTTGTGTTTGTGTTTCAATGTATACAGTGTTATTTTCTTATTTGCGAGAAGATTGACATCACTCTCATGCTCTGTATGGTGAGTACATCTGGACAGTACTTGTTCTGACTTGGCTCCAAGTTTTCACTCATCATTTGGTTGCAACCAAATTGTATTCTTATAATTTATTAATCTACGGATTATGTTTTCAAGTATACCAGGTTTTGTCTTTTGAGAGGAAACAGAATAGTATTGATTTTAACATGTTTCTATCAACATTTTAATACAAACTATTACAGACAAACCTCCTCCAAACTTGTGTTTTTTGCATTATGATAATAATATGGATCAAAGCTTCTGTAAGACCTGATCCTGACTTTAGAGAAGTGACTGTTCTGCCTCATCTGGTTCCCTGCAGGCGACCATTTTGACCACAATTTCTTTGTGTACAGTGTCTGTGTGTCCTTCTCTCACTCACTCTGTCTCTCACACACACAGACACACACATACACACAAAAAACACACACATAATACAAGAACACCCAGACCAGGGAGAGATTTGCTTGGGCAATCACAAACAAACGACTGTGTTTTACTTCTTGCCTGCAGCGAGCACTCTGAGAGGTGAGAACACGCACACACACACACACACACACACACACATATTTTTTTCCCCCTTCCTTCCTGAGTCAAGAGCCTTGATCGTTGCATGTAAATGAGGGAAAATGATTAAGACGGAGACGGCTTCATTTTGAGAGTGCGTAAACGTGTGTGTTTGTGTGTGTGAGTTGCTGTGAGTGTGTGTGTGGATCTGGGTTGAAAGGACATGCATCCAGCTGTCACTCACCTGTCGGGTGTGGGCGCCGATAAGCCACAATCAATCCACCTCGCCTCCGTCGGCCTGGTTAGCTGTTATCTCACTCTTCTCTCCATCTATCTGCTTCTTCCTTCATTTCATTCCCTCTGTTTCTCTCTCCTTTTATCTCTTTACACACTCTTTCCTCTTCGGCCTCTTTCACAGTTAGTTTTTCCGCCATCACTCCCATCCTTTCTTCACGAAACAGACGCAGCGGAGTTCAATCGAGACGACCGACAGGTGTGAATGTCGAATATCGATGAAGGAAGGTAAAACCAGTAGGACTGAAACTCTAACCTTTATTTCTACATACCTGCAGGAAATGCTTTCCAAATCTGTCAGCAAGCCTCGTTTCACTTGGCTGTTTCATGACAGAAAAGGAAAAGAACGATTAAGTGGACTTCTCAGTGTGGCAGCACCATTTAACCATACTCTTTGTTTTCAGTGACAAAGTTCAGTGAGGTTCTGAAGAATGACTTAAAGCTACTTTAAAAAGACCGTTTTGGTCGTTCTGTAACCAGGAAGAACAGGCGTAACAAATGCTTTTGTTTACAACCAGATACACTCCAATGCATTGCCAGGTGCCCTGCTAGCTGCTTTGAACAAAAGCATATGCGACTAGAATGGCACTCAGTAGAGTGTATACCTCTGCCAAGGCCAAACAATCCCCATTAATTCAATCAAACCTAATCCAATATTAAATAAATCATATTTAAATCAGCTAGATCTAGATTTTTATTTGGATCCACTTTAAATTGTACTCACTCATAGATACAAACCACCTTGATATGCCTGATTTTTTTTTTTTTTTTCATCAAGGGGTCATGCATTATTCCCTGAGAAACCAACTAAAACGTCTACAAACAAACTATATTGCAACGTTAAAGAAAGAGAAATTCCTGGATCCATCCCTTTATCTTGATATCTTGACTGAAAGTTAATACGGTCTATTCTGGGCTGAGACCCATCCTCCATTCAGGTTTCGTGGAAATCCGTTCAAACCAACCAACAAACAGACGAAGGGACGTTAGGTTTAGGCACTGATCATAACGTTTTCAGTAATGCAAAATATGCTTTTATATATTATTGCTGTTAGATGAGAATATCACTGCCACTCTGTGTATATAGTATGTAGCTGTAACCAGGAGAAGGTTAGCCAAAGGTAACAAAATCCAGCTACCAGCACCTTGTCACATGCAAGAGATTTTACATGTAAGGTTAACACAAATCATATGACAAATGCAAATGAAAAGACAATGATGCAAGGTGGATGCCAGTTGTGGGAAGACCAACTGGCTCACTGCCACCTGCTAATATAGTCTTGCAACTGGACCAGGTGAGCTGAATCTCCCTGCAGACTGAAGGGAGTGGCCAGCTAAGAGGCTCGTCTCAACCTCTGAAGTCACTCATTTAATTTGGGTTGCTTTAGTACAAATTAAATAACATGTAAAACACCTGGTTTACATGGTTTAACGTGAGGCTATTTCTTGGCTGGAAGCAGTAACTTCCACTAGCAGTTTCCAGGTGGACGACCCGTTCGAACAGCCCATTACTCCAGAATGCCAATAGTCCAAAAAATGTCACATTCTTGTCCCAGGGCCCATTTGTTCGACAGCCTGTTTTTCTAAATAAAACAAAAGCCCTCTGCTCCGAAGGCCGGTTGTTCCAAAAATACACACTCTCCCTGGAGTTTTATTGCCCTTACTAACTTGGCATCAGGGTAGGGTTAGGGTATGTCGTTTGATGCGAGGCCAGACTCAAACTCCCTGCCGATTCAGCATCACGGACGGGGCAGCTCGTCACCAAACTAACAACTACAGGGAGAGTTTGCATTTTTGAAGCAATGGGCTTCGGAACAATGGGTGTTTGTAATCGGTACAACAGACTGTTGGACTTTCTGTTAAATGGATCATTTATAGGACTATTGGAGTTTCAGATTTGTGGGCCATCAAGATGTGAACCACCAAGAGATTTTGCTCATTTAGTTCTCAAGTGTTTGGAGTTGGAACCACTTACAGATTTACAACAAAGTTTTATATCCAGGGAGAGACATTTTGAGTGTTTCAGACTCCTCAGTGGTCACAACACAGTGGGTGATCGCCTTGTTGGCTTTACTGTGCAGCTCTAAAAAGCCAGTACACAGAGATTGACAGAATGAACATGTGATGTGATTACTTTTTATTGCTGTAAATACATTTTTTTTTTCAGGGTTGTGTCATTCTCTCGAGTCTAATGATTTGACGAAGTGGATTTTTTGCTTGTGCCATCATTCACTGGATGATTTAACGTCTTCTATTGGGTCCTTTGGGACGATGTTTTTCACAGATTGAGTCCAGATTGTAGGGCCACACCTAACTATTTAAAAACAGATAAAATTCAATGTTTGGCGAATAGTGTCAAGCAACAGGGAGGAGAGACGAGCAGAGGGGGAGTTGTACTGCTGCTACTCTCTGGCTCACAGATTTTATGGCACGACCCCCATCAAACATATCAATCATTCAAAGTTTGATTTCAGCAAACTCCCGTTCAGCTTTTGTTATTCTTTTCCGGGCAATTAATAAACCAGCCTTCAATAAGATAAAAGCCAGACGTCAAAACCATGGCAGAGGCTTATCTCACAGAGACGCACAATTATGCCTTTCCGTCTTTGTCTCAGGGGACAAACACACATACGCAAAAAATAGACATTTCTGACATTGCACATTTCACATTTACTGTCAAGAATTTCATAAAACAGTTGTCCCGCTATTGACATTTACTCCTGACACATTCAGTCATTATTCTCTGTCTACAAACCAGGCAGGGGAGATTTTTTTTCTCCAGATTGGTTCTTGTGCCAGACTTCTTTCCCAGTCATTGACCGACTACAATATACGAGTGATTATCAGGTCTGACAAAGGGAAAGCAATTTAGCGAATGTGAGAAAGAGAGAATGGCTCCTATCAAAGCAGAGACAATCCTGCAATGACAAATGAAAAACCACTGAGTGTCAGCTTTGCTTTGACAGTCTTTGATGATGACAAATTGATTCATAAATCGAACCCGGTTTTCAACAGTGTCGTCAACGGTCAATCTAATAGAAGTATTTTCATTTGCAGAGCTTCAGCATGTCTCAGTGGGACGTGTCATTTTCACCCCCGGTGGATATTATTCATGAAAAAACAAAAGATAACGATTTTTTCAAAAAAAGTCATCAACTAGTGCAATAAAATGTGTGACACATGCGTTTAAACATGATGCAAAAAGAACCATCCATCCATCCACAACTCTAACATTGTCTTCACATGTATTTAAGGACTTTAGTGGTCATGTCCTGTATACTTATTCCAAAACAAAAAGTGTATGAAATGGATTAAAAATGTGTGTTTATGTGCTCTGAAGCACTACAAAGCTGCAAACGTTAGCATGTCTGGCTGTCTATCTTACTGCCTAGTACCCTACCACAGTGTTACTACTGAGGCCGAGGAGCTTTTCATGCGAGCCATGAGTTTCCTGTGGTTGTCACTGAGGAAACGATTATGGGTGATGCGTCCTGTGCTCGGTGGAGCTAGCATAAGTAACAAGCTATCATAATAACTGATGCACTGATGGCTTCAGAAGCGTGAGCTAAATGGGCTAATCAATAATAATAATGTTCGCCGTTTTCAGTTAAAAGGTATCACAGGGGCTAGGGAGAAGGTGGATATTACAACAGGTGGTTACAGGTTACATAGAGAATTCACTGTGTTGACGCCAGGCAGCGATGCTATCAGAGTTTATGCTAATGTTAGCACCTTAATCTCCTTCTTAAATGGATTTGGGGAACAGTTTAGCAACTCGTTTATGAGAAAATAACTGTTACTATTACTATTATATAACTATTTTCAGATACCAACATTAGAAAGCATACAACTAACCTCTGTCTATGTGAGCTAAGCTTGATAACAGATAATGTTAGAATCAAATATGAAAATCTGACCGTGCATTTTTCCCTGACCTACTGTACACTGCATTTGTCTGTCAACATTTATAAGGATGCAGCCATCTTGTTTAAATAACACTTCGATCGTCGAATCGTTGGTGGATAAAACAAATCAAGTTCTCAGTGTTTACATTCACCTTCAACCCAAGTTGTGACCGTCAATCTGACTGTCCATAATGTGAGTTGGGGCTGTACAGTTAATCGAAATACAATCGAAATCGTACAAAGTGCAAGACCAAATCGCAAGAGGCTGCCATTAAAAATAAAAATTAAATCATTTCACAGTTGCAGTGTCTGTCAAAATAGTCAAATTCTTATTCTTGGAACCTTATCGTGCAGCCTTCACATGAGTTCACAATTTACAAGATTAATAAAATGCTACACATGCTAAACACGCTTTACTGCGACACATCTGACATCCCTCCCAGTCAGGAAGCAGAGTACAGGTTTCTAGACCAACTTCAGCTTCTTCCAAGGAGAAGGAAAAAGTCTAAAGAGGTCAAAACTCCAACAGCACTCGATGTTCAGTCAAACCACAGATTTTAGGGCATGACATCTTTACGAACGTTTGAACCTTGGCTTTCTCTATCTCCATCTATAATTCCCTTTGGTCTGTCAGAGCCTTTTCTACACCACATGAATAACTTGGTGAGTATTGTGCCCGTAAAGCCTCTTTCTTTCTTTCGGTACTAAAAACAGCAGCGGTCACGACTGCTTCTCTCAACAAGCAACAGTTGTAAACCAGTTTAAAGTGCAATGAAATGAACTAAAACAGCATTTGATACTCGGTATCGGGAAAACTAAAACAAAATGTTTAAACCCCACAAAAGGCGGCCAGAAGCAGTGTTGGATGGCAAAGTGTTACTTAGTGTTAGCGCCAGCAGCAATAAATTGCTTTTCAAGTCTCAATGTGGTTTTATTACAGTTAGTTGGTGGGATTGAAACTTGTTTTGACCTTTCGTACCCTCCGTGGTGGTTATTCAAAGCTTCTTAAAGCAGTTTGGTTTCATCAAAAGTGGCACACTTATGTCATATTGGCAGATGATAACAGATAACAAGAGCAGTAAACACATTTTGAGGACTATTTGGCAGCCGAGGATTACAATAAGATGTAATGACCTAGGTGTTTGGGGAGGCTGCGATACGGTTATAAGAGCAGTTCAATCTGACCAATGGATCATGTGGCTCTCATTAATTATAGTCTAAATGTGTTGCTGATTTAGCTCAGTGGTTTCCAACGACCCACAGCCCATAATTTAATCAGTGGATGTAATCATAGCTTATAGAACAACGACTCCCCAATGGAGGAATGACCTTCCCCGCTCAATCATTACCTCACAGGCAGCCAGTCCCTTTGTGCCGTTGTGAACTAAAAACACATCTCTTTAGGAAAAGCTTCACATCCCAAAACCCATTACTGCCTCGTAACCTTAAAATCACATCCCTGCCTCCATCTCATGCCTCATGTCATTTGAAATATTAAATGTTTCCGCCTGTCTGGTCACCCAGTTCCCCTCTATCACATATTTTAATGTTTTTTAACATATTTAATACATGTTTTCCATCTATTGTTTGGACAAGGACATGTCACCATCTGTTAGAAAGCACTGCATAAATATGCAAAAGGTAAAGAACAGAACTGTGTTGTTTTTCTTTTATCCTTTACTTCCCATCAAGAATCTCATCGCATAAATAGACTGCAATAGATGCTACACATCTTTGTCCATCCATTTCTTGCCTTATTTGGTTCTTGTGTCAGCAATTAAGCCCGTACCATGCCACAATCTTTAAGATCCCCATGCATGTTGCACCTCATGAGCAACTCCAGAAGCGAAGAGATTAGAGATTTCCAGCACAATGTCCACTCAATTGGCATATGATGATGTCAACATTGATACGTACATTGCAATGGATGCTGACGTTGTTGGGAAGGCGACCTGCAGAAATGAAACACTCCCCAATGTAACCAAACTAGGGATGTCAACAGTTAATCGTTAACAATATATTTGACTGGTTGCGTCTGTCTATTGGTCAATTTGCATTCAGACACAGTCTGCTAACGGCTTCGCTAGAGCAGTCTGAGGTAAAAAGTAAAGCATGCTAATAGAAGCTCAGTGTGGGATCATTTCCTCAAGAAAGGCTACAGGCTACACTTCAGTTTAGTACCATAGCACTACACTGAACCATATTGAGAACAAGCACCCTGCTGCCATATACAATGGCTGGGAGCCATCGTTGCTGCTAGCCAGCGGGGGGCAGGAGAGTGTGAGCACCGGCTGGAGGATATATGCTGCTAATCAGAGTCGTGGGAGGGTGAGGGATTTAATGAGTTAGTCCGGTAACGTTATCTCGGGCCAAAGTAGGTTATGACATCAAGAGCTACTGTGACTAAACACATGGAAAAACACTTTGAGAAGAACAACGACGGACTAAAAGTTAACCAGCTAAAGCTAAAGTTAGCTCTGACAAGCAGCTTTTTTGAATCACGATGTTACAATGGCATAGGGCTCAGTAGTCATTGACTGTCAGCCATCGGCAATGGACAATGCCATCATCTATTGGCCCGATGCTAGTGCCCAACCTGATAATGTTTTTCCAGGACTCACCAGCAGAAATCTTGATTACACACCACAGTTTGGTAGCAGCAGAAATCAAGCTCAAACATTTATCAACATTGCTTTTCTCTGTGTTATACCATTGTAGATAGAATATCTTTGAGCCGTTATGTTACATATAATAGTAGATGAATGAAGAAATGACAACATTTATCAACAGATAAATCAGTGATGTAAATATTTGTCCATTCCAGCCCAAACATTATCTGAAAATTCACTTGCAGAGAGAGTGCACAGAGGCAGACTTGAAAAAGAGAGAGGACGGCAGGAGAAGGGAGCGAGTGCTTTTCAAGCCTCAATTTGTTGGTTGTTGCTACTCCAGAAGTGAGAAGTCATTTCAGAGGCTAAATGGCTGACTGAGTTTTTTGCAAGTGGTGGAATTCCCTGCCGCGCTTCTCATCTCCTGTCGTCCCTCTCCCACTTACCTCCCACCCGTCCACTCATTTCTGCACTCCACCCTCCCTCTACCTTTCTTTCCTCACGTGTATTTTCCCGTCGTCTCTCCACGTCCTCCTTCTTTGCTGCTCTCCTCATGTGGAAGGGCTTTCCAAAATTGCTCACGGTAATTTGGCCGACTCTACGTGAAGAAGGAGCTCCTCAGCTGAGCAGCAGAGATGTGGGGGAGAGTGAATTATAGATGGATGGATAGAGACTGAATAATTAAAAGAAACAGAGGCAGATGGGACTGCTTTGGGGCAATCATACAGCTCTCCTGATATTCATATCCACATCATCTCTTGGAAAATGCGGTTTGGGGATTCAGGATGATATGATATGCATGCGTGTGCGTTTGGATACCTATATGTGCATTAGTGTGTGCACTCAAACATCAGTGTCTAATGATTGTCCAGGCGTGAGCAGACTCCCTGTTTGTTTTGCCTCCTGCCTCCCTACAGCTAAATCTGATAGGCGCACAGACAGAAGCGCCTGCTTGCTTGATGTATTCAAATGGCTTTGGTGAATAGGATGAATAATAAATGGTGATTGTATGTGTTTTTTGTGTCTTCGGCGTGATAGAGAGCGGTGGCGGGGAATGGGGCTGTCTAAAGCAATTACATCAGAGCTGTCTTTGACTGCACAGTAGTTGTGCAAACAAACAGAAGACGAGTTGTAACCGTCTGTCAACCCACCTGCCTGTCTGCCTGACTGACTTCTTACCTGTCTGTCTTCTCCACCCTTCTGTCTCTCGATAGCGGTGTAGTGGTATCAGAAGTGAAGTCTAAGACATATGAGACTAGAAAGAAAGAACTCCAGTATGTGCCGTGTATTTGGATATGGCTGAAGCACACAGACATACATAGTCCAAGGGGGTCACACCACAAAGTGACTGTCGCTTGTCCAAGTACTAGGTCGTGATGTAGTGCCAACTCCTAGGGCTAGTTCACGAAGTGCTGTAGCTGAGGCGCTATTGCCTGCTCGCCAGACAGCCTAACTTGGCTAGTGCTACACACTCGCATTTAGTTCACCAAACACTATTTCATTTGATAAAAAGTTATTCATGCAGACAAACGTGTTTGTTTAGCTACGTCGCTAATGGAACACATGGAACAACACCTGTCTTCTCACCTCTTCTGTCTTTTGAGTAAACAAACTGGTTAAATAGGAACTTTAGTGGTATTTGAAGTGACGTCTTAGACATATGAGAATAGAAGCTAATAAGACACCCAGCATGTACTGTATATTTGGACAGTTACATATACTGTAGTTTTAAGGGGTCACACCACAAAGAGACATTTGCTCTTCTCTGCAAAATAGGTTAGTGAGGTGACGCGCCGTGCTGCTAACTTGCTAGCTGGCTCCGCTTTGGCTAGCACTGCACACTCACAACAGCTCCCACAGTTTCTCTTTAGTTTATCTGTTCTGTTCACTTCTCCCTGTCATTTTGTTCATCACTGAACACCATTTAATTCAATAAAAAGTTTCTCAAGAGGGAAAAAGTAATGCTCGCTAATGCTAGCTTTGCTAGGTTGCTCACAGAACTTCACACGGTTTATTCAAAACACGTAGCACCATTTGTATTTGCACCATCGACTCTTGTCTCATAACTGTCTACAAACTATCGTTCTGTGATTAAAACACTGCTTTTACTCAAAAAGAGGACGTTTCAGTAGCTTTCTCTGGTTTGGACTATTTGGTTCTTTGTCCCTTCATAGGTCAGCACGTAGGTCATAGGTGTGAGTTTATGTGTCAGACTTCACTTATCCAGGCCTTTCGTCAGCAACAATCAGGACTGGCAGACTAATAAAACAATTTTATACTACTACTAAACTACAATCTGAAGTACTAGTGATGTATAGGCTACTGTTTTGGTAGGTGGTACACAGAAAACAATTTGACTTTTTGAACCTTTTTTACTTCAAGGAAATAAAATGACATCAGTCCAGAAAGTAAAATGTTTGTCCAAAGATATAATATTGAATTTATTTGCTTTCCAAGTTGTCCCTGGAGCTGTTTCACGTCTGCCCACAATTACTTTTAATTTTCTCCAGCTGTGAGCAGGGCCTCCAATTTCTTTTTTGGATTCTGTTGTGGAACAATAGTGTCCATCAACTGCACATTCAAATCAGGCAAATTAAGTATTCATACTTTTTTTCTCAGCAACTGTGTTGGTGTTTTTTAATGTTCTGGAAAATGAGTAGCATTTAAATCAGTGGTTCTGAAACTGGGGACAAATCTGCTGAGTCATGAAATCATTAACAGGATAGGATCTGATGACTTATAAGATCATTTTTATCTCTCCATATTATTTGAACAAAACAAGGGCAGGGCTCGTCTGCAATAACTGGATAGATGTATCAGGAGTTTGATATAGCTGATCCCCTGGAGTGAAAGTTCAATCTTAAACCTTGTTGCAGTGTTGGGTCACCCTGTCAGCTTGTACAGCGCTTTGGCACTTGGACGGTGCGAGTGTCAGTGCTAAAGGACACTTCAACCCGATAGCTTTTCAGGGAATCCAGCCAGAGCACTCCTAACCACCGGACTAACCAACTGTGAAGTACATGGAGACGGTACAAAGAAAGAGACAAAGACACAAAGAGAGAAAGTGTGTACGCTGTTCCTGTAAACATCCCACAGTGCAGACATTTAAGATGTGCACAGTAATCCGAACAGGAAATGGATAGCATACCCTATAGTCTGCCAGAGCACAGCTTTTTCTGCATTACAGTAAAATGCTCTCAGGAATAACTGTGAAACAACACGTTCTCCCCTGTGGGAGGTTGTCCGAGGTCAGACATCTGAATTATATTTAATAATACTGCAACCTGCCATGCATACTCTCAAAAAGTCACCAGGAAGTTGTTGTTACTGAGACTTTGTTCGTGAATGTGCATGTGTGTGTGTGTGTGTGTGTGTGTGTGTGTTTTGCTCCAGCAGATAGAGCAGTGATGATGATAGGGTAATTAGGTTGCCGATGTGGCTGCCTGCTCGCAGAATAGGTCAGAGACATCAATCACAGAAAACCTCCACAATGCAGGCCTGCTGGGAGTCTGTTGACGCTGTGTGTTTATGTGCGTGAGTCTGAGAGAGACGGAGGGAGATGTTATTGCGTACGCCTTTTCATTTACTCTTAAGGGTGTGGGCCCACGCTCTATATGATTACAGAAACTTGTGTCTGTCCGTTCTGGAGACGTGTTCACAATGTAAGAAAAAAGCCACATCACACATAGTGAATGTTTTTCTCTTTCCACCTTCACATTGGACATTCAACATGGCAGATCTCTTTAATTTACAACCTGACAAAAACAGCTGCCGCACACAAATACTGTGCATTCGACGTTTGGCTTTATTTTCACATTTGATTGGCTTTTTTTCTTGCCAAGTAAGACTTCATATTTGTGCCAATGTTTGCATAAATCTTTTTGTTTTTCTGTTTGAAAATCCATTTCGACGTGTTATCAGAAGCACCAAACATAAAGCCCCCGGAGGTGCTTTTATATTGAACGCTCTCACATGTCGACATGGTGTTCTGTAGTCAGCCGTTGGCATGACTCGAGTTGTTTAGCGAGGGACAGATGAAGTGCCACAACGCTGTCGACACTGAAGACAGAGACGTCACAGTCTCGTACATTTATCACACCAACGACAAAAACAGAACATAGCTGCAAGAAGCAGTTTTACAAGCACGTTCAACAGGATATAAAGCAATGTTCACTGGTACAGTACCAAGCTGCCAAATACTATTACTGAATGATCTGTTGCAGGTACAGTATGTTTCACTTCCTGTTTCTAACCATGATCTTTACCTTAATTGCCATCTGCAGGCAAGAGGTTGGCATTAAAACAAACATTTAATCTACTAATTCAATGACTGTGATCTAAAGTACAATACTTTTCATGTAACAGTGCTGTCTAACAGCAGTTTGCGCTGTTGGACTGGCTGGCGCAACAGATCAACTTCCTTTGCCATGAACTTGACTTTTCTGTGGAGCCCTCATTGTCATGGCAGTAGTTGAAGAATGGAAATGCTGACTCTTCACACAACGCTGTTGATTAAACGCAGCCTTAATATTGCAGCTTATATTCCATTTGGTAAAGTGGGATTCTGTTGAAACCGACCAAACTGCTGTAAATTTTCTGAGCTCACCTTCAGGGAAGGAAATCAGTGGAAAGTTTGCTAATAGCATTAGCAATTAAACAGTCGGTGACCTCAACTTGTTTGAGAATGGCCCGGACCAACAGTTGGAGAACCTGAAGGCATTGAGAGTATACCTCCATATATATATATGTGCAGTACCGGAGTCTCATATGGAATTCTCTTCATGCAGTTTTCGTCGACATTTTAAAAGTCAGATGGCGAGCTCCTTCTTCCACCCTGCAGCTCACCCACCTGCCAAGTCGGGCATGGCTCGTCGATGATGAATCCCCAACACCGAGGACCTCTGTCCTCTCCGACCGAGTCATGCATGACTTTTGCTGAGCTCTGCCTCATAGCTCCCAGCTTATTTCAAAGGTTCAATGCTAGACGAGCTCAAAGAGCCTGCATGCTAAATCAATGCTTATACATCTAGTCACACTGAGGCCAACAGCCTGTGGTGTCTGCATTTGATTTCCTTCTCATGGCACGCTGCATTTGCAAGCATAACGTAATAATTAGTTTATGGTTATTGCACCTCATAAGAGACTGGATGAGCTCAGTTTGTCAGATATATTGGAGCCAAAGCCGGCAGCATAATGCTGAGCTGTGCTGTTTGAATCTGTTCAAACAATATTCATGGGACTACAGAGGGGTTTCCTTTTCTTCTTCAGTCTCAGAGGGACCACATGTTTTTTTTTCTGACCAACAAAATGGAAATGAGGAGAACTCCATGGATTTGAATTTCCTCCCTGCATAGAGATCCAAACAGCTGAGCATTGTGTGTACCTAAAAGCATAGCTCTACAATACCTACAAGAGCAAACGGAAAATTGCAATTAGAGAAAAGTGTTTCATAGCCACACATTTTCAGTCATCAAACCACACCGCATGAATTTTTGCTGTGTGGTTCCACAATCTGTGTGAAGACTCTTCGCTAATTAGATCTCTGCGACAGCCAACCTCGATTCCCCGACCTTGTTCCCTTCCAGACTTTTAGCTGCTGCCATCTTCAGTCTTGACCCCTGACCTGAAGATAATTAAATGTGCTTCCTCTCGGAGTGTTACAGGCATCACAGGTCTCATGACGCCGTGCATTTGTTGCCTTTAAAAGAAGGATCGGTTTGGTAATGCCGTGGCTGTAGGCACAAACAAAGCATGCTGTAACCATCCCCGTCTGGATAATTAGCAAAGTAAGACCTCCTACGATCATCTGAAGACGTCTGTATATGTGGCTGGTGCTTCACTCTCACTGCAGGCAACCAAAACATTTACAACAACTGAGGATTGATGCAGTGAAAATACAAGCAAATGCATTTAAATAATAATAATGTATAATTATAATAATCATAATAATGTTAATAAGGTCCATGCTCAGACCAACAGCCCAGCATGAAAACGTTGCATTAAGTTTATTTTTGCTGCCCTTTTGGTTGTCATTAATTGTAATGTTAAGGTCCTATTTGGTCCAATGGTCATATAACGTCCATGAGGCTGAGGGATGTGGATGTTAGCATGCTAATTATATATATTAGCATATTAGCATGCTTATATGCTAATAGTGACAATGCTAATATGCTGTTGTTTGATGTTCAGCAGGTACTATGTTTACCAGTTTAGTTTTATTAGCGCAGCTAAGACTGATGCAGTGTCATAAACCAAGTACTGGACCAACTACATTTTCACCAGGTGATGCCATTTGGGATTAACTGTAATAAGTGATCATTTGGCGATCCATCTAAACCATTCATGACGTCAGATTTTACGTATGTGTTATATTTTGGTTTCTGTTTAGTGCTAATTAGCAAATGATAGCATGTTAACACACTAAACTAATACTGTGAACATATTGGACACTAATCCTGCTAAACTGCAATATGTTAGCATGTTGTGAACGTGACTCTAACAAGGGCATTCTAGGTACAGCAGCAGCGGCAGAGCCTCGTTCACTCCCATCAAAGCTGCTCATGAGCACATGAAGCCAAAAAAACTGGACAACCGGATCTTCCACGATGTGGGGCTAGAGCCTGCGCACTGAAGACTTCTGATTTAGCTCCCTTAATGCAGAAGTAACCTTTTTGGTACTGTTAACTGATGTTCTGCAGTTTATAATGCTGCTTAGTTAGTAGCCGATTTTATCCGTCAGCTTGCCCCATAGTGTATTAAGTGCAACAGCTGTCATGGTAAAATACATGAAGCCAGAATTGCCCCCCTCTTTATTTCAGAGATATTAACATTAGATATTTTAATAATATATTGTATTGTAATATATAATATAAACGTAATATCTGCTCATTTAGTATTCACTAATTCAGAAGCAATGGTGGATTTAAATAATTAGTTATTCCTTTTGATTTTTGGATTTCTAAGGCAGGGTCACAGCGAGTGGCCTTCTCTAGACCTATATTTGATTTGTAAAGAGTACTCCACAGCTCAGAGGATAAATAAAAACCCTTTAAATAACTATGCATTTCTTAAAACCTCAAGGTCAGGTCACGAGGAGCGCTCGGTCTTCATCCTGCTTTCACAGTAAACAAACATCTCTAATTAATTCAGGCTTCGACTGCTATTCCCATACAACACTTGGTGACAGTAATCATACATTTCCCAGTGATAATAATAATTGGCCCTTCTAATCCCTGCATACACTCGCAATTAACTGGTGGAGAAGTTTATCATCATGAGTACAGGGATGACTTGAATTATTCTTGGGGAAAAAAATAACATTTTCTGCAGTGTCAAGGATTTGTAGCTCCTTGATTTACAGACACACACACACACACACACACACAGAGCAAGTAGCTGAGCAGTCAGAAAAGGGCAAATTGTGTAAGTAGGATGGCAGATTAATTTGTGGGGTGCAGTGTGTGTCGGTGTGTGTGGAGCGCATGAGTCTGAGAGAGAGGGATGGAGAGACAGGCAGACATACAGACAGACAGACAGACAGACAGATTGTGTCCTATGCCAGAGGGGTTCAGCTAAGTGCCACAGCAGTGTGGTGCTGAGTTGAGAGAGCTGCACAGCTTCTGGTGATGCTGGACTCCAGGGAGTTTGTCGCTCAATAAAAAAAACTAAAACACGGTAGTGAAGAGACAAAAACACAACAAGAGAGTGAGATGATCTCAACTCCTGCACCGACAGATGCTGACGCAAGTCCATCCGCTTTCTTGTTGTCATTTCTCTTCATCTTGCGTTCCCTGCCTTTGACAGTTTGTTTCAGCTTTCTGTTTCAATCATCCTCAGCTGTTCCTGCTTAAAAGCTTTTCCACTGCTTTTTCCACTTCCACGTCTTTGTCTTGCATTTCTCTTCGAACCAAATCCTCATTCCTACTAATGTTCTGGTTAAAAAAGAGACTTTGAAACTCATTGCTTCGGTAGCTGCTGAATATAACACCACAGAGGATGGGCTACAATTATTATCTTAACTGTGATGGGTTAGCGCTCACTTGATTTATGTTGACAAGGCATCATATCTGGTTACAAGTGGTGATGGGGGATGAAGGAGCAGTGTCCGTCCGTCCCCACCTGCTGGGTAGCTAACGCTAACTAGCAGATATCCGGCTAACATCCTGTTAAGAAACACAATTTCTCATTGTTGGTCACGTAAAATGCCTTTTCTCTACGACTTAGTACTTAATAAATAATAAACTACACTTCGTCAGGTTGACTAGCTAAAGTTAGCACAGTGTGCTATGACCACAGCAGCCAAAGACAGACAAAGAGCCCCTTTTGTTGGTCCTGGTGTCACCGGTCCGTCTGTCTGCATTTATATAACAGCTGGTGGTTGCTTAGTAACCTTATCTGGATTACTGCCGTCTGCAGATGTTAACTTACCCAAATAACACAAACTAGGTGCAAAGTTAAAGTTTAACATCGTGCTGCTCGGTCCAAAAACTGAAAACACAATCCAGAACAGGAAAGCTATGCCGTAGATTTGCTGCAGGTGCCAATAAAATACCTTCCACTGCACATCATACATTATGTGTTCAGTGTAGCCAGAGAGTGATGATGACGTTAATAGAAATTGCTGTTGTACCATGAATAATATGTTACAGTGTGAGGTTGTCAGTATAAATCTGATACATTTTGAAGGACGAAGCTATAAAAAAAAAGATTCAAAATCCAAATCTAATCCAAACTAGTCTGCACATATATAATAAAAACAACAATAATAATAATCACAATATCTTTATTATTACCTTTCAAGAGACCCAAGGATGCTTCACATAGAGGGGGGAAAAAAATGAGAGTTGAGGATTATTATCATTATTATAAAAATGTCTTGTTATGTGTTCAGTGACTTTTGCTACAGCAGTGTTGTAAAAGAAAACCAAAAGTTATGTATACTGTATGTAACGCTGTGATCCTACCCTCTCACTGGAGTTACATAGTGCAGAAACAAGTGATAGGGGGGCGGAGTGGCTGAGACAGAGACACCGTTTACCCTATTACAAGACACTGTACCGTCAAAACGATTTAAAACTGTTACTTGAAAGTAAAAAAGTTTCTTTAATCCTCCTCAAAGCTGGTGAGATACATGCTAATATAAGATGAAAGCAAACACAAGGACAGATCTGGTATGTTGCCATAGAAGTTGGCAGAGCTACACGTGCTTTCATGAGAATCATCCGAAGAGTTGGCTCACGTCTCAGCAGACTTCTTGGATAAAAAAAAAGCTTGCTGTATGACTGAGGATAATCTGACTCTCTGGAGTTATAGCTATGTGTTGGTGGCATTTAACTGTTGGAAAAAAAGTACATGTCCTCCGTCATCAAACTGTCATCATTAATAATCACACTGATGCAGATACCACCTCCACACATCCTGCTCCTCCAGCGTCATCACATCAACGGCTCTCACGACTTAAACTCTGGGCATCGAGGTGTTGGATCAGATTAGTTTCAGGTCCAACAATGCCCAGATCTCGCGTTGTAGCTTTCAGGGTGTCGGTATCAGCAAGAGACTTTGGTGACAGGGCCGTTATCTTGGAGCCTTTCTTTAGCCCATCTGACACTATTCTACCAGCCACCAAATGCCTCCCTTTTCCCACCGCCTCCAGTCGATGTGGCAGCAGAAAATTGCCACTCAAGAAGAGCCAGCGAGTGACATAAATCATCAGGATGGGGCACCATTGATAAGAGCTATCTGGCTGAAAGTTAAGGAGCAAAGAGCCCCACTGACTGCACACTTGGTAAAGCAGGGTAAGGGTTGAAAAGAGAAAGGTGGTGATCAAAGTGCAGCTTCCCCTTTGTGAAGGAGAGGCCTTCAGCGGCTTGATCAGTGGGACTTTGAGACTTTGATTGCTTCTGTGACAGTCTCAACTGTCTTGTTGTTTGTGTTTTTCCTCTCGCCTTTGCTGTACTTTTCTGAAGAAAGAACTTGAAAGGGTCAAAGGTCAGTCCCGAGGAAAAAAAGACAGGCTGGTGAAGTTTCAATTTCAGCAGCAGTAGGGGATTGCGGAGGAAGCTCTAGTCTGGTCTTGTCTTTGGGGGATTGTGGGGCAATGAGATTCCTACTAAAGCCATTTAGAGCTTTATCAGCACTAGCCAATCACTGTGGCCACTGTGGAGTGCCGGGGACCATCCATCACGGGGAAGAGAGCAGGGCCTAGAATGCCTCTGTCACTTGATAATGCATTGTAAAGAAGAAAAGAGGGGAAAAACGTCTCAGGAGGAGGCTGAATGTCCTCCACTGTCCTTAAAGGACCCGTCGTATTTCAGTCTGGTGCTTTTACCTCTTTTACTGTAGGCGTGACTTCGATGGCGCTGCCAACACAGAGACAAAGTGAAAAACAGACCATACAAGCACCAAAAATACTGAACTTACCCAGAAACTTCAAACCCTTCCCACACTCTAACAACCATGTTTTTCTGGAAGCCTCTGCCAAACGTCAGCAGCACCAGCACTGGGAGCCAGAGGGCTCAGTGTCCACCATCAAATCCCAGCACCAGCCACTGGAACACTGGGTTTGATTAATGCCCCGAGTTCTCCAACTGTTAACACGTGAAAGAAGTAAAAGGCCAGAGGATGAGAACGACCTGCACAAAGACAAAAATAAATTAACAAAGAATGGCTGTCTAGAAGAACTCCTTTCTCGTGGGGTTTTCCCCGGCAGCAGCAGTAGCAGCTGTCTTTAAGCTGGAAGAGAGACCTGGCAGTGGGACTCGAGGTTACGTCCCACCTCTGCCAGGGAGAACTGAGTCTCGACAAAAAGAAATCCACCACAGAGATTAGAGTGATAATATTTCAAATGAAATGAGGCTCTGCGATGGCCAATCTGAGTGCCAGCGAGAGATCGGAGAGGAAAAAAAAAAAGCAGAGGATGATTCTTCTGAATCCAATATGAGATAGATCAGGTCTATTATATTACCTAACAGCCAGAGTATATTTGTGTGTTATTGGCAATAACATTTGCCCCACACAGTATGATAAAAGAAAAAAAAGAAAGGCACAAGCCCTCTTTAATAAAAGTGTCTATCAGATAGTTCTCTCTTTTGTTTGTAAAGAAACAGCAAAGTTTGGTCTTCAGCAGCAGGTCCTCGCACGACGGATCTGGCATCTTATTAGAAATCAAACATTAGCACTGTGACCCAGCATTAAAGGGGCACTATGTAACAATTGGTAGCAATTAACATGTATTAATCACTCTTTTATTGGCCATATGTGAACGGATTATAACATGACGTGAAAAGTGAGACCATCCATGTCCCTCTCAGTTGCCTACACAAGGCTGTAGACGATTTGTTTAAAGGAAGTGAGCTCCTCTCTTCCACCGAAAACCACCTCGTCAGTAGTCCCGCCTTCAAATCTATGTCTTCTTTACATCACAGTGCGTCACCATGTCACACGTTGCATAATCTATGCCTCTACTCACAGGAGAAGTGAAGCCAGCACGAAGCTGAAAACACAACATAGCTGACCGGAGACATGGTGAGCGGTGCTGGCTCAGGCGTGCATAAGCTGACCAATCATAGCAGACTGGGTATTTGGGAGGTGGGCCTTCAAGAGAGAGGAGCTAAAACAGAGGGGGAATGATGTGAATGGGCGTGATATGTCTCCTTTCTGTTCTTTAATGCTGCTGGACTGTGGATTTCTCTCTGAAGGACTGTTACTTTATGTGTTTTCGAGTGCTCTAACACAAACTAACACCAACTTTCAATTCCACAGAGCCCCTTTAGATCAAAGTATTTAAGATACACAGTCAAACTGTTTCAAACCCCACACACTGCTCAATATAGACATATAGCAGTAGATATTCATTCATCTTACAGGAGCAAACATACAGCAATTGCTTGTTACTGGTGTAATGAGTTTTCAAAGTATTTTATTTAAGTCTGGAATCATTTTCGCATTAAGTTTTCTCATTTCTCATGTTGGGAGATCTGAGATGCTGGCCTGCTGTAAGCACCTCTGTCCAACTTGGCCTATGAGAGCTGGATGTTGCCCTTGAATGTTCCTACCAAGTGATATATCATTCTGAACATTATATTGCGTTGCGATTAAATCATGAAAACGATCTGGTAAAATTTTCCAGCCAAGACAAATAGGTGCCCAGAACAGAATAGCATGATGTGCCGTGCCGGTTTTTCAAATGAGAAAAAAATGAAAGAAAGGTTTGAGTTTTGATTGATGCTACAGGCGGCAGATCCAAGAAGATACCAGTACATTACGGTGTAGAGGGCGAGTAGTGCTGGTGGAGACATTGGTATCGTGATAACTGTCTCCCTGATGGATATAATTGGATTTCTCTCTGGCTGTTAGGGAATGTTATCTTGAGGAAGAAGCTCAAGCTACTCGGAGCAGTTGACACCAACACCTGATTTATTGAAGACCACTGGTGTTCGCTGCTCATAGAGCTGCTGGATGGATGAAAAGGTAATATAGTGGTGGCTTTGTAATGCCTTTGTCTATTGGAATTATGGCTGCTGTCTGCTGGGAGCAAAGACAGAAAAGAGCCACATAGAGAGAGAAGGTCAGGGTTGTTGAGTGGTTCAACAAAAAGTCACACTTTGACATTGGAGATTGCTGTTCATTTTGAAATCAGAGGCAGCTGCACACTTCCACTTTCCTACCAACAGTCAACATCAGTTTCTTGTAACCATGACCACCACTGTTTCCTAAGTTTAAGTTATTTTATCTCAAAACATAATCTCTCTAACTCTAACCAAGTCTTTGGTGTGTCTCAAAGGACAAGTTCACCCAAATATGAAGATTCAATCATTATTGACTCACCCGATGCTGATGGAAAGTCAGGTGAAGTTTCATGGTCCACAAAACATTTCAGGAGCTTCACAGCAAAACAGATTTGCAGCGTTCTCATAATGTAGTAGTCTAGTATAATCCAAATCTCTAGAAGCCCCAAGATCTCAAATTAATTTGATGAAAAGTTATTTACACCCTTTATAAAGCCACAATCTTCACTGGAGCTTCTAGCTAAAAGCCTTAGCACGCATCCCGTCTGAAGTGGATGCAAAAGCTCGACCACATGCAGATGGTGTGTAAATCACGTCTTTTCAAATCAACTTGGGATCTCTGGGCTTCAGGAGACTTAGATTACAAGCTGTATTAAACCATTTATGTTCTTTTCTTCGTTAATTTTTTAATGTTTTAAAACAAGTCCCCATCTACTCCAGTTGTTTTCAGTGAATGCTGCAACACTGTTTTGCTGTGAAGCTCCAGAAATGTTTTGTGGACCATGAAACCTCATACTACGCCAGCTACTGGCACTAGCTCACTACCACCAGAACCACCGCCCTCTCCCCCACTCCCTTCTGATGGACCACGGGCCCTTGGGAACATCGACCTCTGCTGGCTCCTGCTGGTTCACATATTGATGCTTATGGATCGGCATACCCTGGGCTCCGCTGGATCATTGCTCTCCTCTGTTTTACTATCTCCTTATATCTGTATTTCTGTGAAATTTGATGCCATTTCACTCTGATCTTCTCTGTTTTGCTGACGTCTGTCCGTCCTGGGAGAGGGATCCCTCCTCTGTGGCTCCTCCTGAGGTTTGAGTTTTTCCTCACTCACATCGAGGGTGTAAGAACAGAGGATGTCGTCCACTGTACAGATTGTAAAGCCCACTGAGGCAATGTGATTGTGATTTTGGGCTATATGAATAAAACTGATTTGATTTGATGTGATTTGATTCACTGTAGGGTGGAACAAGGAGGCTGCTGAGAAAAAGTAAACAAGTTCAAGGAGGTTTCAGCTCGTCTGAATCAGGGTCAGAAACACTTTCTGACTAAACATCCTGGAGGCTCCTCACTTGCTGGTTGATATTATTGTGAATGTGCTCAGGTGTCAAAGCAGCACGGCCTCTTAGGCGATGGAGATAACAAGACTGAGTAATGTGGGTTCCCATTATCTGTATCTATTTGTATCTACTGGCAGGTTATACAAGTTAACAATGGGAATAACAGTGTGAAAAAGTTATTTTCATAGTTTATTTTTAACTCAGTTTTTAACAAGAGGGTGTCTTTGCCATGACACTTTATATAAGGAGATTATTTGTGTATTGGCGTCAGATCTCAGGCGATCTCCTTTTGTTGGTGGCACTGACAGATGATGTCATCCTGCCGCTGCTGGGTCGGATCACAGAATACTAAAGTACATTTAAAAAAAGAACAAAATGACAATTGGATAATCTGAGACACATTACGCTGCGAACATTAAATTAAGAGGCATTCCAGTAGTCAACCACCGTGACCTCATGTGTTATACTTGAGGATTATTTCTCCCCTTAACATCTGTCTGTGACTATTAATAACACATTCCACTCCTGGCTTCTGTGTCTGGACGTCCGTCTTTGAGTGGGAACAGTCATTTTCCTTTGTCGTGTCTCCAGAGAGATGAACTTGTTTCTCATTGGTCCAAGTTATCTCTCTTGAGAGATGCTCGACAACCACAGTTGCTATACATTTGCTTGATATACAGTGGTGTCTGTGTGATGCAGAGGAGTCATGTAATACCATACATGAACAGGCTGTAGATACAGGTGACCACACTGCCACATTTACATTCACAGTTCAGCGACCTTATTCTGAGACGTTCTACTTCTCCCTCTGTTTCTCTCTTTCCTTAGGTGACTACTGTAAACTCAGCTGTACTCTGTAATTTTCTCCACCCCGGGCAACTCTCAGTCTCTCTCATTTTTCACCACCAGACTGGAGGCACTCCATAGGCAATTGCAGAGTGAGGAGTTCATGCACTCGTAATGAATGACGCCGCCACCTCCTTTGACCTTTCACTCTGCCCTGAAACGACTGCCTAGCCTAGAAAAACTGAAATGCGACGCGGTGTTTCCTGCCTGACAGTGAGCCTTGTAGGATTTTCACGCACCTGACTGGTCCTCAAAGACTCTCTACCTTAGTTGACCCTCAGGAGCGAGATGGGAAGGAAAAGTCATTTAGCATTGTGGCGCTCCACATGATGACTCACTTCTCCTCTGCCAGAACCAGATGAGAGGGGAACTTCCCGTCTGTCCTCCTTCAGCGACTCCTGTCTCTCCACTCCTTCCTCAGTGTTGACGTTTCCACAGCACGATGAGCGCCCGGGTGATATTTATGTCCTGCTGCCTCTTCCCCTCTCGGCACAGTGTCAGACACACTTAAATAAAAAAGAGAGAGATGGGTGTAAAATGAGGTAAGGGTGAAAATGATGGGGGGAAAGTAATCTGGAGGGATATTGTATTTCCAGAACTGTATGGCTGCTGGAGGGTTTTTATCGCTGGACGGGCCTCGGCGTTACAAAGCCGCTTCCAAGCACCTGTCTCATATTGGAGAGTGACGCGCTGCCTTCTCAGTGATGTTCGCTCCATCATTCCTGTGGCAGGCAAAGTGCTGGCAGAGACTTTACAGCTATCTTTTCCATCTCCCCGGCTGGCACTGCACCTCCACACGTCATGCCCTGCGCATACACTCCTGCTTTAACGCCATGTTTCTGCCGCACGAGACTAGACGTACAGGATATCACGCTCTGGAATACGTGCTGCAGGCTGCTGCAATGCTTTTACATTGCAAGATAAGGCGTAGGGGAATAATGCATGGATATTGAGAAGTCAGGCGTATGTTATTAGGTGGCTGGTATCTTTGAGTGAGCCCAACTTGATGCAGAGCGGTGATCTGGTAAACTGAAATTATGGGTGTTTAAAAGTTAGAGTGACACAGGGCTATCAGTTTGATACTGGATTAGGCTTTAAATGAAGGAGACTGTCGGGCCTTGATGGAGTCGTGCACACCACTGAGCACCAGGCTAGTTTTTTTGAGATTGTCTTGAAGATGAAATGTTTCTTTCCACTGTGTTTCGCTCTGGCAGGCTGCGGCCCCCTCAGACTCCCGCCCATCCTTCTTCCTTGTGGATCTGGGAATGTAGCAGCTTCTGTCAAAGGAAGTCAGACAGGGCAAGAAACATAAGCTGTCAGACAATCCAACTAGGTTTTTAACAATCCTCCTGCTTCACCAGAATTATTTGGAAGAGGAAATTATGGCTAACTGTAAAATGATGACTCAAAGTGTCTGTTGTAAACGTCTGTCACAGGTTACAGGCCGACTTTATGGTTCATCTTTGACCTATCTCTTGTAGTTATGCATACATGAGGTTCTCCTGAGCAATGGCAGACTGTTGCCATCATTAGACTGAGCCAACAGCTGGTTTTAACCTTCATATAAAGTGCTGAACTGTTGCTTTGTTCTCAACTTATCTACGTTTCTGACTCCCATCGCACTCTAACTTCTTGTGGCGATATTACTATTGTTTACAGATCTCTCTGAATACTTAGTACACAAGCAGTCATAACTCTGAGAACTACAAAAGTAAGACCCAAGTTGTATTAGAGTGGAATTATTCTGTGAATGCATCACAAACCCATGTGAGGACCGAAGCTCTCCGCTGTTTGTACAGTACAGAAACCAGGTTAGGCGGGCACATCAATGAGCTTAGCTTTTAGACCGTGAGTCACTATGTCTGCTGCCTCGGGACTTGCCGCATATTGATCACGGCTTCTGGTTCAGTGAACAAACACAGACACAAAGCCAGAGCAGGCTGACTATCACATTTCCATATCCACTCTAACATGATGGTGCCTATTGATTGTGCTCATCCCAATGGCGGATAATAAATACCTTGTTGCTTCAGCTGCCGCAGTTTTTTTTTTTCTTTCCCTGAGCTTGCATCTCTCCAATATGGATCCCCAGTGCTGCTTAAATCCCCCATTTGCTCTAAGTAGCACCACCTGCCATTATGTCCTAATAAAGATTAAATATATAATAAATAAAGATTTAAGATCTTGGATAATGGTGTCGCAGCAAATAGATGGATAATGATAATAGATGGCTTTAAGAAGAGCAGAACTATCAGCTGGGGCAGGGGAAAATCCGGGAATGGATAGCTGCAGTAATTTTGTGTCCTGTGTGTGCGTGTGTGTGTGTGTGTGTGTGTGTGTGTGTATGTGTGTGTGTGTGTGTGCTTTTTTTTCCCGGAAGTATTTGCAGTGTACAGCGCAGGGACAGCAGGCTGTCTGGCACGCTTCCATTTGTTTAATTATTTCCCTTTTTTCCCAGCTGACAGGTCCTCACTCATTCACAGTGATGTGACAGACAGCAGAGTGACTGACATTACTCTGAGCCTCTCTGTCCTCTCTGTTAGCCTCTGTCATCTGTCCATCAGGCTACTTACTGTAGGTCACTTTGGTTAAAGAGATCACATCACTGCTCTTTTTTAAATAATTGGACCTGTAAAACAAAAACGAGTTGACATTCAGTGATAATAATTTAATTTGAATGCGATTCCTTTGTTTTGGGAGTCATGCAAGCAGCTGACGTGTCTCAGCAGCTATTGAATGGACTGCCATGACTTCCTACATTCATTGTTCCCAGAGGATGAATCCATGACTTTACTGAACCTCCTGACTTTCCCGTGAGCGCCACCATGAGGTTGACCTTTGTGGTTTTCAGTGAGATGTCTTGACACCTTGGATGAGTTGCTATGAAATGTTTCCAAACATTCATCTTCCCCTCAGGATGAATTTGATTCTTCATCTAGCGCCACCATCAGGTCAAAATTGTCATTTTTCGGCTTTGGGTTACGACCAAATACCTCAACACTAATGACATTCTCATCAGTCTCAGCTGTACTTGTCGTTGCATGCTAATAAGCAAATGTTCGCACACTACAGTAACTAAGATGATGAACAAGGAAAATATCATACCTGCATCATACCATCATCATGACAGCATAGTCACTACTCCATGTAAACAGGTCAGAGCAGACGCACTGCCGACGTGACCAGTGCTGCTCACGCATGTGTCAAGTGAGGCTGCAGCGACGCGTCATCTAGAGCTTCAGAGTCTCGTCTATTTTTAACGTAACATGCGTGCAAACGACCTGCAGGCGGTCATATCGTCATCATACCAGCGTTTCACTACAGCATTAATGTCTGTATCTGTGGGACATGTCACAGACATTAAGAGAACACACACAGCAGTTAAAGGGCAGTTTCCCCTTCCGCTTTCTCTCTCTTTCAACAGGGGTGAAGTAAAATCACGTCATAATTTTTATTGATAATTATTCAAGGCAAACTCCATGTTAAAAGATGGGGCTGACAGCAGCGAAGCAGCCGCCACACACTAAACAAGCAGGCAGTGTGGTCCAAGCCTAACTCTCACTGTAGCACTGTATACTGTAGCATCTAAATGATTTTGAAGCTGTTATTCTAACAACTCCATTATTTGTTTTTTGTTCATGTCCTACTCTTAAAGACTCTGCAGTTATTTTGTGTTTTCTTGCTGAGCATCCTTTTCAGAGTTTAAACCACATCTCACTGTCTTCATCAGTGAGTATAGCTGGCTCGCTGATTGACTGTGAGATGTGGTTGACAGCTCGGTAAAAACTAGTTTTTGTGTTAGTGAGTTTACTTTGTTACACACTCTCTGAGTTTTCCCCTGCTGCCAGACCTTGATCATTGGGAAATACAGCGATCGTTGTCTTCTCATGGGGCGCAGCATGGGGACATAAAATCAGGTAAACGTCAGATACGGTAAGCGCTGTCAAAGCAGTGACTGGAGTCGGAAAAGAAGGGGAGGAAAACAGTCATTTCTCTCTCTGTATCCACCTACTGAAACAATGCTGGAATGGTTGGAAAAAGGAAATGGAGCTGGAAAAAGGAGACTGAGAGGGAGAGAGGAATGGCTGATTCATAAAGAAACACAAATAGACAAAATCAGAAAGAACAACAGTGTGAAAGTGCAGACAAAGCAGGTCCTTTGCTAGAGTCCCGTCCTCCTTTAGAAAACAAGCTGCTGAGCTCACGCATCAAGGGATCCTGTCCCTCTGGCCATTACCCATGAGCACCGGGGCTGGACACCCATCTCATCCTGTCCCAGTGAGACGCATCGTCTGACACGGTCGGGGTGGAGGGACAGGTGCTGCGTCCCTGCAGGATGACGGCGGGGGGGCCAATGTATGCAATTCCTGTCTGGCACACAGTCAGGCTCTCACGGGAACAAGGCACAGGAAATGTGTGTGTGTGTGTGTGTGTGTGTGTGTGTGTGTGTGTGTGTGTGTGTGTGTGTGTGTGTGTGTGTGTGTGTGTGTGTGTGTGTGTGTGTGTGTGTGTGTGTTCATGCTACTATTGGGACTCTGCCCCCAGCCCTTCTGAAAGAGAAAATCTGGTGAGGCAGCAGGCATAGGTGGAAAAAACCGCAATGTACTTGGAAGTGATATAAGGTCAGCAGTACTGTATATTCACACACACACACACAGTATACACACACATACAGTATACACACACCATAAATGCGTTTCAGCAGGTCTGTTGGAAAAGTCAACCGACCCGTTTGAACCACATTAACACCTCAGCCTGCATGAAACAGATTCTACCCGACTCCCACAGACTCAAAACACTCATTAATAGTAAATCTGGTCAGCGTTCTCACACGAGCATGTATAATTGCAGCAGCTTTAATTCCAAGAGGATGATTGTTGTGAAGTTCACACAATCTCAGCTGCTGTACGTGTACAGTCACATATCAAAGTTGCCAGTTGTCCAGTGGGATTCATTAATCAGGATGTCTTCTGTATGTCTCACTGTCATGTGAATTTGTTTCAGCTGTAATTTGTGTCATTTCTGTGTGAGGATAACATTTGTTCTCACGTCACTGGGTTTCCTCTTGGGGCCCCGGTCTCCTCCAAAAAGACATGCTGGTCAGGAGAATTGGAGACTCTAATATACCCGCAGGTGTTAGTGCTGTGACAGTCTGGAGACCTGTCCAGGTTGTACCCTGCCTCTCACCTGATGTGTGCCGGGATGGACACTAGCCCAAGGACATGTGTGCCCCGGGGGAACATGAGTGGAGAAAATGCATGGACTGATGAATGCATAGTATGGTACACTTGCTGTACCACCATGGAAGTGACACCCCAAAATCAAAATACACATGAGTTCTCTTACCTGTAGTGCTATTTATTCATCTAGATTGTTTTGGTATGAGTTTTGTAGAAACATGTAGGAACATAATGGAATGAGATGGCAGCTTTTGGTCCTCAAAGCGCCAAAAAAATACATCTGGAAAGCTCATCAGCCAACTCAGTCAACAGAGTTACTGCCTAACAACAAATCAGTTTCAACTGAATGTTTCTTTCTGTTGCAATTTTACAGCGATCTAGGTAAAATAATCTATTTCTTTCCTGTCACAATGCTGTGCTGATGCTCTGGTTAGGTTTAGGAGCAAAAACCCCTTGGTTAGAGTAAGGAAAACATCACGGCTTGGCCTTAAACTTGTGCTTTGCTCGCCAAAATCATGGATGGAGATTGTCAGACTTCCTGTGAAAAACATGGTAAAAAACACTGCTTCGGTGGCCGTTTGGCAGCCTTGTTGGCTGTACTAGTGCCACCACTGTGCCCTCCACCTCCTGGCATGAAAGTCACTCAATAAGCATTTACTGTGAATGTGATACGCCCGGTTTGCTACACATGCCAACCTCGGATGTATCTGTGGTTTGCAGAAACGTTAACTGCTAACACTGTATCCTGGCGACTGGGCTGCAACAGCAATGTCTCTTTTCAGAAATCAAGACCTGGTTACTCGAGATAATCCACAGACCTTGCTGTGAGCAGTTTCATGTAGGAACTATTTTCTGCGTGTGTGCACACATTACACTGGAGAGAAGACAGACATCTCTGCAGCTGATATTTTGGAAACTACCCAAATAATCTGGATGGATAAACAGCGTGCCTCATTTAAATTAGCCTTCATTTCAGCTGATGGTGTAATTTTTGTGTTCCATTTAAATCAACTGGAAAATATGCGCCACAGTCTTCCTCAAAGACACACAGCTCTTCGCAGCCCTGCAGGTGCACAGCTACAACTTTTGGATCCACCACAGTCTGTGCGTTCCCAGTTTAAACAAATGAGAGGCAGCGAGAAATGATCCTCTGCGGTGCTGCGGGCTAAATGGAAGCCAAAGCGTAGGTGCAGGGTGGAGGAAGTGTACAGTAGTGGCTGAAAGTAGGTGTAATCGGTGCCGAGTGCGAGAGCAGGGGGAGGCTCTGTTCAGGCTGCTGGAGGTGTCAATAAAAACACACTTTCTTTACCCCAAAGGATCTCAGATGGATCCAGCTGCACCAGCACAACACAGCACAGCTGTCCTCACAATATCCAGAAGAAATTAAACTGTGTGAATATATTGAGGGAATATGTAACAAATTAATGGTCATAATCATTTCATGATATGGAAATGATAGCATAGCATGCATGAAAAATGCATGATGGGTACTGTGTTACAACTCCCAGCTAACATGTTGAACTAAATCTGAATCGCATTAGTGCAAATCCAATCTGTGTTGCAGGATTGTTGTAGAAATGTGTTTCATTACAGGAGACGTTTTATTCTCATTTTCAGGTTTATAATTTTATTGTGGGTCACTACTAGAACAGGTTTACATGCTTTAATGATCAAAAAACACATCCGTTTTCTCATACTGTCCAGTGCAGCAGCGCTGAATACCTCCTCTGTCTGAGACGCTCTGTTTTAGCTCCTGTCTCTTTAAGCCCCCCCCATCCCGCATAACCAGTCTGCTCTGATTGGTCGGCTCACACACGCCTGAGCCAGCACCGCTTACTGTGTCACCGGTCAGCTCTGCTGTGTTTTCAGCTTCCAATTAGCTTCACTTCCATGAATACAGACATAAATTCTGCAAATGTGTGACATGGTGACACAGTGATGTCATGTAACTAAGTACAATTTTGAGGTACTTGTATTTTACTTGAGTATTTCCATTTTCTACTACTTTATACTACTACTACCACTACATTTATCTGGTAACTTTAGTTAGTAGTTACTTTACAGGCGGCATGCTGCATTAGAGCCAAAGTAGCTTATTTTTAAATGTATTTAAAATGTATTTTTGTTTATTTATATCAGCAAATGCTGAATATCGGATCTAATAATAATTAACCACATAGTACACAGTGCATACATACATGTAAATATATGTATAATTTACTTTTCCTTGTACTTTAGATACTTAAGCACAATTAATATCAGATACTAAAAGACTTTTACTCAAGTACTACTCATATGGGAGACTTTCACTTTTACCAAAGCAATATTTACTTTAGTCAAGTATGACTTTTGGGTACTTTAAACAACACTATGGTGATGTAATGGCACTTCAGGCACTTCAGGAGCAGTGTGTTCTGTGGGATAAAAGAGCTCCAGTTGGTATAGACATTGGGCTTTTTAATTTTCAAGACCTTTTTCATGCACAAGATGATATATAACACACTGAAGCAAAGGAAAAGAACAAAAAAGCAAGTTAGGTTTAGGTCATTAGGTAATTTATCACCTTCAATTACTGTTTAACTTATTTTACATCAATAAATGTTCACGTCTCTGCTTCTTCTTTTGTCTGGTTAACCTTCTGTGACAAACACCCTCCATTGACAGGGCGGGATGTGTTTATGTATCCTGTTTGTTTTTGAATAAACAGAAAAAGAGCTGGACAGTCGGTGGTTACTATGAGATTATAGTCACCAGCACTAAACAGGCAGAAGGTAAACCACCACGTACAGAAACGGAAACTACATCTCAAGGAATTCGCCAAAAGAAGACGCATCGTTCCACTGAGGTGTTTTTTATTCCAAGTTAAAGCACATTAAATGTTCAGCATGACGAGAAGAACAATAAAGTGAGAAGCAGATAAACGCAGCATTGAAGTTTTTCTTCCCATGCGTGTCCACCTGCTGTGCACAAGCCTCAGAAGCTGCACCTTGACAACACTATCAGAAGCTAAACAGGCTTTTATCACTTTGAAAACACCAATTGGAAACAAATGATGTATCCTGAAGCTGAGGTCAACTTCCCTTTGTTATTCTTACATGGCTGCTTTATCTTCAGGAGATCATTTTCACATAAAAGGCGGTACTACTCGTAACTGTACTCCACGCACAAACACGAAACTGTCCTATATTCCTCTCATATAAAGCACACACACACACACACACACACACACACACACACACACACACACACACATACACATACACACAGACCAGACAGATTGCAGTTGGCATCCGTAGCCTAGATATGAAGATAGTCGGTGGTGCGGCTCTTATCCAGAGGAAGTGGAGCTCGACGGGGGAGGCAGCCGGGGGCCAGGCTGCAGCCGGGGCTCGGAGAGGAGAGGAAAAGGGAGGATGCTATCAGTGTCTCCATCTGTGGAGGGTGGCACAAGACAAGATGAGAGACACACCTTTCATTAACCTTCACCTTCCTCCTCTTGTTCTCGTGAGTGTGCGTGCGTGTGTGTGTGTGTTTATGTGGTCAGATGGTAGATAAAACACTGGAAAGTGTGTGGAAAGTTACAGAGGGTGAGGTGTGTGTAAACTCTGCTCTCAGTCATAGAGATTGAGTTTCCAGGTGCTACGTCTTTGGTGAATTATA
Organism: Pagrus pagrus; assembly: GCF_965226575.1. NCBI lineage: Eukaryota > Metazoa > Chordata > Actinopteri > Spariformes > Sparidae > Pagrus > Pagrus pagrus. Next base: position 17,889,014 of record NC_140207.1, read on the forward strand.
TGACATATTTGATGTTTGTGTGTATGATCTGCATTTATTATGAAAGTCAAATAAAAGTCAAAAAAAACATAAAGCTGCAATGAAGAAGATAAGTGAAATCCTCAGGAACAGAAAGAAAAAACAGCTTTTTCTGACAGAGACAAGTTGTGACCGACCGCTCTCAGTCACGCCTCACACGGACACGTTGGAAGTCAATCGCTTCGTCCTTGAAACAGGTTTTGCCTCACGCTTTGTGACTTAGTGACTATTTGCCATGAATGTAGAGGAGAGCAGAGAGGTGGATCAAAGATGGCGCTCCACTCGTTCCAGTGAACGTCGCTCACACAGTGAACTTGTTTCCTCAGACTTCCATGGTTTTGTGCCCGTAGAGAATTTGCATTGAAGCCCATCTGAGCTGGATAACTTCCTGCTGACTACATTTTAAGATTCACGTCGGGAAAAATGTGTTCATTTCATTCACAATGATTGTGTATGGGCACTCCTTTTTCACAGCAGACATTTAGACTTGGCATAGGAGGAACACGAGAAACACATCTTGTTACTGATGACGACAAAATGGATATGAAGAGGACAGCAGGATAAGATAAGACAGAACTTTATTAATCCTGAAGGCAATTGTTATACAATAGAAAAACCAGTAACAACTAGTGGTTTCCCCAGGTCAGGGTCACACACTGGGCCCAGTTTAACACAATAAAGAGCATTAAATATTAGTGAAATATACAAAATATTAAGAGTTTACGGAGTTAGATTCAAAAACTAGTACCCCATACAATAACAATAGAAGGGTGCATGTTTACCGACTAAAATACCATAAAATTAAAAAAAAGGAAAATGTACAGGTCTGTAATTAGTCATGTCAGCATGTGAGGGTGGGTGTGAACAACCAAGACAAAACTACACAGCCGTGCCGCGATGGTACGGGGGATCTAGCAGTGCAAACCTGTTGAGATGGTTCATTGATTTGTTCAGTTTAGTCAGCTCAGTTTGTAATCCGTCCACCATTTTAGACCCTCAGGTTGAGAAAAACCGATAGCTGTCACAACCAATTGCAACTGGTCAAGAGCTGCAGATTTGTGGGTTGTACGTTTAGCAAACCCAAACCAAAAGCTTCACGCTCATTTAGTTTTCCTCAGCAGATGAATTCACTGATCGCTGGTCCAAAACTCTGATGTGACGGAGCTGTAAGGAACAAAACTTTCCAGATCTTGAAAAGAAGTGACTTATATTACAAGGTGAACAATTCTGCAAACTCATAAGATCATCTGAGAGTCTGTCAGTAGTTAGACTCTGAGTAATTCATTGTTTTAATTCATTTTTTTTCTTTTCATTCTTAGTTACTGTAATTTGGTGCTAATATTTATTTTATATTATAGCTATCAGATAGTGTCAATATTACGTTTGCCCTCCACATCCGACAGCTGTCTGCAGCTGGAGCGTCCACCTCCACCTCACGCATCATTAAAGTTTCATGTCACCGTCTCTGCGTCAGTCAGTGGAACTAATTCAGGAAGTGTTGACCCAGGCAGTAATATTTTCCAGCAACAGTTGACCTTTGTCAGGCTCAAAGTGTTATGATGAGGAGACCTGTAGCTTAACGCCGGCTGACAACCTTGTCATGTAAGATTTGATTGGTGCCAAGGGGTGTGTCAGACACTGACATGAAGAAGAGAAAAAAGAAATTGGGCTGTTAACATTCATGAGAAATGATCACCGTGTCAAAGGGAGAGCGTCCACTTGTCATCTCTGAGACAGCAATGATCCATTTTACTGGCCATCTTTCTTCTGCTCAGCCCTGTGATTGAGGATCGTCTTATCTCTTTCTTTCTTTCTTTCTTTCTTTCTTTCTTTCTGTTCTTCCCTTTTCCTTCCTTCCCTCTCTTTCTGTCCTTCTTTGACTCCTTCACTTCCTTCCTACCCTTCATTTTAATCCCTCCTATTCCTTCTCCACTAGATCCCTCTCTCAGTCCCAGTCCTTCCTTCTGTCCTTGCTTACTTCCTATCCCCCACTCACCCTTTCTCGCTTCGAACCCTCACTTCCTTTCTTCCTTGCTCAATCTCTTTCCTCCCTCTCCTTTCCATGTATTGCCTTGCATTTCCTTCCTTTCTTCCTTCCCTCATTCACTCCTTTCCTTTTCTCCACTACATCCCTCTCTCCCTCCCTTTTCTTCCTTCTTTCCTTGCTTATCTTCCACTTTACACCATTATTCCTTTCTTCCTCGCTCTTTCTCTTTTCATCCCCTTCATTTCCTTCTCTTCCTTCACACGCTCTCTCCCTTCTTCCCTTTCTTCCTTCCACTTCCTTTTTCTTCTGTCCTTCCTTCCCTCCCTGTCTTTTCCTTTCTCTGCCTTACCTTCCTTCCTTCCTTCCGTCTAATGTTTAACATGTTGCATTCCAGGCTTTTCTACCGTAAAAACGGTTCAATCCAGGTTCAGTCCAAGCATCGTCGTCCGCCTTCGTCAACTTTTATCAGCCCAGTCTGCAGTCTGATCTGAATCCGACCACAATGCACGTATGAGCAACAGAAAAGGACAAAGAGGACAGAATACTGCAGACATACTGTAGATATGAATAAGCACAGCCACAAGAGATGTTGAGCATCACAAAGCAGATCTGGAGGCCTGACGTGTTAGCGTATCCCTGCTTATCGGCCACCTGTCACTGCAGCCCCCCGCGCTCAGTGGGCGGCCCAAAGCACCCGAGCTGCTGGCCGATGGTTCCCGTCCCGAAGCCTCTCTGTTGTGACTCTGGGAAACATGTGACTGTAAGCTTTAATGGGCGGTCTAAATCACAGGCCTGTCACTTTGTGCCTTCATTCAGATTAATGTGCACACCGAGCGGCCAGGCATTAAGCCCCACAGGCCCTCTCAATGACACACCTCAGTGCTCTGTGGGACTCTGCCGCGCACCTGCCGCACAAAAACACACACTGAAAACACACACCGAGGCCTGTCATGCTACAAAACACGAACGCACACACGTCTTCGGCGGGAAAATCCAATAAGGCGGCGCTGTGCAACCTTGGGAAGAGATGAAATGGAAAGAGTGAAACAATGGGAATGTCAGGGAATCAGATGTGGAGTTCTCCTCCAATAAAAACACAACCGCAGCCTTGTTTCTTTCCCCGTCTCACCCTCCTTAGCAACTGAAACACACCTCAAGATGAAGGAGCAATCGGTCATGATTAATACTATTGATTTCCATTCAAATATCCAGGAAATTGTAGGCGTTTTTTTGAAATCGGAATGTGAACCTGGTGTGCTTTCATGATAAATACAAGAGGAAGCTGCTGGAGAATGCAACAGTTCACCAATTAGTGGACACGGACCATGGATGAACACTTCTTACACAGGAATTACAATGAAAACCAAAGTTTTTAATGTTGAGGAAGAATTTAAGTGGAAACTTCCTTGAAATATGTCTCCTCCGTACTCCTCTGTAAAACACCATCACTCACTTGAAAATACTTTCTGAAAACAAAACTTTTGACACCCAGAGTATCAACAGTCACACTCATTGCCAAAAAGTGCCTCATCCAAAAGAATCAGATGTTAAGAATTAATTCTCTTGGATTTGAAGTTGAATTAGTTGCTCCTCTTTATTTTCTTGGGACAAGTTCTGTAGTGGCACCAGATGTTGCTGCCTTCAAAATGCTCATAAGTCACACTGGTGTCTGCTCTTTTTCGCTTTCTTGGAGCTCAGAGTAATTGCAGAGAGCATCTGGGTAATTCTAATGAATACAGTTCCATCGTGTGTTGGAGAGGAGGCGAGAGGAGGCGAGAGGAGGGAAGAGATACGAAAGGACGCTCTGCCCCCTTTTGGCAGCAGACAGAAGTGCAGCCCTCAACAGGACTGAGACCTCATTTGACACCGACACTCAGCCCTTTTTCACTTTTCAGATATTCTGTTTGAAGATAGATTTAGTTCTATTCCCGAGCTACACTAAACACTGACATATCATGGTTTTAGATTTGTGTGATCAAACACAAGATTATACAGTAAAGGGAGCAGAGAAGTTCTCCAGAAGCACACTTACAGAGAATTAAAGGGCATTTTCATGAGTCTAAGAAAGATATCATATGCAGAAGTGTATGTGTACTCCCTCAACCACTATGTGGGGTTTAAAGCGTTGCCTTCTGGTCGACATGCATGCATTTTTAACAGAGGATTATGTTGTAAATGGCGATATATAATGTTATTAAGAAGAACCTGGTATTAAGTATGAGCAGTGAGGGCCAGGCGAGGCTGGAAAGATTAAAACTTACACCTATGCAAGTCAAACTTTCTCGGCAAAACAGCAAAAATACCGCAAAATAGCAGAATGCTTAGCAACAGCGTGGCCAAAACACCTCCCCAAACACCCCCTACAGGGATTTCAAGGATTATTACTTTAATCCTTGTGGACCTGCTTGGAGGTTTACGATTTAATACTTGCAGAGCACCGGTGAAAAAGGTGAATATAATGTATAATGTGTAACAACTCTAAACTCAGCTACATCATTAATAAGCAGTGAGGGCTCATGGATCAAACAGCTGGCAAGTCGGCTCTTGATCGTCTCTGAATGAAAAGTTATTTTGGGTTCAACCAGCCTTCAGGGGCCTGGATGGGTCCACGACATGGGTTCTGTCCTTCACTGGTGATATGACATTGTTCACACTGATTTATTACTGTGCGGTATGTATTAAGCGGACATAAATACAGAAACTTCTCATGTGAATTATCTGTTGAAACTTGAAAATGGTGCGTTCAGGTGGCTCCTCGCTGTCCGTAGTTAAGCTGCCCACATGCAAAACCAGTCAGAGCCGACATTGGGCAACAATGGATCGTTGTCATGTAGTGCTTGAAAGAAACCATTAACCATTACCTCACAAATGTTGTGGTTATGCAACGCTGCACCTGTTCAATCACAACCGATTTAAACTTTCTAAATATACGTTCAACCTATGAGTCAAAGCTCCCACCCTCTAAATATTCTGGACCTCTTCTCTGTAGGACCCATTGATTTCCTATGGCGTCCTTCAAACAGCCTTTTTCTGGGAACAAATCACGGCCATTTCCCTCCTACTTCCATCCGCTGAAGGGGGACCCCTCACACAGAAACTGAACAGTGCTTGATTTTTATGGCATTGTTAAAGTGGTAATCATTGTGGCATTTGCCACTATGATTACTCTGTGAATTGGCCTCCCTTGGTTCGGCTGTCTTATAATTTGCAGACCCCTGGTTGAGAGCTGCTCTGTATTACACCAATTAGAGCGGTGAGTCATATGTCACCGGCCACCGGAGAATTCAGCCTCCTCCACTTTGTGCTATAAATTTACCTCGAGCTCTGCCGCTGTCAGGGTCTATTGTCACCGTGCCGCTGACTGACAGCTGAAACTGTTAGCTGCCTCCATCCTGGAGGTCAGGGCGGTGTGGTGGAGAGCGAGAGCAGGTGAAGGATCAGGGTTCAATCCAGTGTTATATTGCAAATGCAGTCATTCATCTCCTTTTAACAGTTTTTCTTCTATTTCACGTGAGTCATGTACAATCTGAACATTTTGAGTACACTAAAGGATTTTCTTTCCTCTCCCTCAGCGCACAGTGAGTAAAACAAAAAAACAAGCTTCTTGCTCTTTTGCAGCAATGTCAGGGGCTAGGCCCAACCCCCAAGGCTTAATTAGATTAATGGAAGAGATGGAGAGGATCTAATGACCTATCTCCCTGCATCACTGGACAGCGGAAAGATGGAGAGCCTCGAAAAAGTGCATCAGCACTCGCCTGCTTCCCTCCTGCACGCACTCCCTCCTCTCCTGCGCCCCAGACGAGTCAATGGTCCTTGAGAACGCTCGGAGATACATTACACGAAGCCCACGGCTGAGTCGAGCACCGTCTGCGTCACCGTGGCATTTTCGACGGTCGTCCCCCAGCGTGACAAGAGGAATGGAACAGCAGAATATGGGCCGAGTGGGTGGGCGATGGCGGTGTCATTTTATTCTGAACGACAAGCGAGCGTGTGAGAGTCTCACTGAGATAAGGGCTCAATGAGAACAGGGAAATATGCAAAGATAATGAAAATGACAAAGGAGAGAGATTTATGAGTGAAAATAGCCTTACTTATAGTTTCCCCCTTATGTGTGTCATGCTCATTATGAAGTCAGCTCAATGTATTCATGATGTGAAGTCTTCATGTGACGTGTAATGGTGTGTTCAGGTACTGTAGGCTGCTGCAAAGGAAAAACATATGAAGACTTTTCACATTTTGCTCAAATTTCCAGATTTTAAAGCCAACATGTGGCGTATTTGACCAGTGGTGTGACTGGTGCTATTGTAAGCATATACACAAGGACAAACATGTATGCGCACAAGCACACAGGTGGTCAGATCAGTGGCACTTTAATGTTCAACGACTCTAAGATGCTTTTCTTCTGACGGTCAGTGAGTGCTGACTCAAAGAAAACTCAAAACATCCTCACTAATTCTACTTCACAGCACCTTTACTTGATGAAAATATGACTCATCATCACACTCAGCCCCCTGCAAGACCCACCTGAGCTTTAACTATAGGCTCTACCTTCAGGCAAACACAGAGCTTCTCACACACACACACACAAAATCTTGTACTATCTTTGCGAGGACCCTCACTGACATACAGCATTCCCTAGCCCTTTTGTTACTTGTATTTATGTCAATTTTCTGCTACTTTATACCACATCATTACATTTTAGAGGGAAATATTGTCACCTGTACTCCACTACACTTTGGTAACTTCTTAGTTGATACAGATCAATTATAGGAGATGTAATCAATAAATTAAATATGACGCAGCACTTATTATCTGCATTAAATGTGTTGTGACGCTGATACTTTCGTACTTATACTGAAGTACAAATCTGAAACCCAGGACTTATAACAAAAATATTTCTCCACTGTGGTGTTGTTCATTTAACTTAAAGGGTAATGCCACCAATTTCACACATTAAAATGTGTTTACGGTCTTGAAGAGTACTGCTGCATATGTGGGAAAAAGTAGGATGAAGCCTTTTGTGGCTGCAGAGGGAGCTGCATGTAATCTGATAAATTTCCTCCAGGGATGTCACTCAGTGGCTAAGTTGCATTGTGGGTAATGTATTACTTTTGCACATTACATGCACAGTAGTACTCCCCAAGACCTGTAAACACATTTGAATGATTAAAAATCGCGGCGTTACCCTTTAAGTAATAGATCTGAGTACTCCCTCCACTGCTGTTTAAAATATTTACAGCTTAACTAGCTGGATCTCAAACGTGACTCCTTATTTTTCCTCAGCAGACCACATTATGTCTCCTTCAGGGCACAGGCATCATTCTGACAGTGTAACATTAAAGTGTTTGGTGCACAGGCACAGTTACAGCAGTAACGTGCAATGGTTAACACAGTCCTCAAGCGTCTCAGCCCTGCCTGTGGTCACCTATAAGCCTATTGGGATCTTATATGAGATGGTGATGGGCTTAGATGTCACTGGTGGTGGGGGCTATTCTCTGTGCAAGAGCATTAGCGGAGCTATAAGCAGTCATAGCAGCGGGATCTCTCAGCTCCTTAGGAGTCAGTTCATTCTCTGCAGAGTCACTTGCAAACAGATGCACCTGTAGGTTTGTAGCCATGTTTAGCAAGTTTAAGGGCCTCTTCAGTGGCCCGCAGCCACCAGCAGCTTCAGGGACCACCAGAGCGGCCCCTGACCCGGCTCCAGCTCCGGCTCCAGCCCCAGCTCCGGCTCCAGCTCCAGCCAAGGTAAGATTTGTTTGGAGCCAGAGAACGACGTGTTGTATACTCAGTTTAAGATATTGTTATTCCTATCTCAAAGGGTATCGGATTGTTCTGCGATGCTCTTACAAGCTTTCCATAGCTTTCATATTGTTCATCAGCGTGTGCCAGCAGCAGCAGCAGCCAAGACTGAAATCAAGCATGACCGCAGAAAATGAAAGCCCTGCATCCGGCCTGTAATACAGCCAGTTTGGTTACATTTGTTTCTCCTAAGATCACAGCAGAGGCGTCTTATCTGCTCCTCCATCCATTCAATTTGCTCAGCACTCTCGCCAACAAAGAATCAAATGAAATTGTTTCATTACACGGACCTCATTGAGATCGCTCATTACCCAACGGGCCCTTCTGGGTTCTATTCATCTCAGACGCAGACTGTTTTTAAAAGAGTCTATCATCGGGCAGGGGAGCCATTTGTCAAATGCTAAATTCACTATTATTAAAAAACATGCTCTCTAAATTAAAATGTCTCTCTCTAATGGCCGTGGTTTGACTAATGAAGCCGAGTGTCTGACTTTGTGGGAAATGTTGATTTGTGGTGCAGGAGGAGAAGCCAGCTGATAAGGAGAATGAGGCCAAGACAGTGGACAAGCCGCAGGGTAAGTCATCGCTCATTTTGGGGAAACATTTAGAAGTGAAATTACTGGATGTCCCTTTGTGTTTGGCAGGGATTTTTATTGTGATGTCCTTTGCCTCTCCTTAAAGCTGTGTTCCAGACAGATAAAGTCGCAGGAATAAAGGAATATGTCATTTGTAGTTTTTCTCATGAAGCTTCAAATGGATGTAATAACCTGAGATATCGATCAAGACGAAAATCTGATCATTAAGACAACAAAGAGGCGCATGAATGACATAAACTGCCCGTTGACAGCTTATTGATATGAAAACTTCAGGTCTGGATTGCTTTTCTTCAGCTTATTGTCCGTCCAGATGTCTTTGTGCCGGCTGTCTGAGGCCTAAATCGAACTCCAGTCACCTGTTGATCACGTTGCTCTCAGTTCAGACAGCTGTCCTGCAGCAGTTTGAGGGCTGAGCACAATAAGCGGGTCAAACATTGAAGACCTGTCACTCAATACAGCATTTAATGTCATTTAATGTCTCTGACAACCAGAGAGAGATTTAACTCCTGAACAATCGTCACACTGTAACACTCACGGATTGAGGCAACGTGCATCTTTTGGAGTGTCGTGGAAAATCAGGGCCGAGTCGTTCACAAAGAAATCCACAGTCCAGCAGCAGTGAACAACTTAAACAAATCGCCCACAGGCTTGCACAGACGACCGAGAGAGACGATGAGGTCTCCTTTTTCACGTCGCCTTACAATCCGCTCTCATACGGCCAATAAAAAAATATGAATACATGTAAATTGCTACAAATTGTTACATACGGCCTCTTTAAGCAACTGGCAGATGCTTCCACCTATTTTAACAATAATGACATTATTTGACAAAAAATAGCGCTTTACATGATACACATAAACAAAACAATTAAAAGAAATGAGAGATTCAAAATGTGAAACATAAGATGAGATTAAATGATAAAATGCAAGGTTTTAAAGGGGCTATTTGTAATATGTGGCCTGAATTTTATTTTAAAACATGCAAAAAATGTAACTTAAACTACCATCAGAATGTGAAGAAACAACAATGTTGATATCTATGTACCGTGTTGCAGCCAGCTAGCCTCGTCCTGTCTTGTAATACCACTTTGTACTTCAAGAGGCGATAGAGTGCGATAACCTCTGTAGTTTCAGGTGGGAGATATATGCCATAGGCGAGTTCACTACCCTTTCCGTCTTTTACCGGAGCACCGTTGCCCGTGGTGACTCCCCCGTGATCTGAGGTCTTGGTCAAGGCAAAGAGTCCACCGTCTCTATGCTTAATTGAGCCATGAGCTGATGACAGCTAGCTAGTCCACAGCCAAGGATAGCTAGCAAAGAGCAGCAGTTGTTCATAATACTGGTGATGATGATGATGATGATGATACTCTTCCCCCCTATGTTTTTGGAGCTCCCTTTGAATTCTGGCCGTATTCTACAAATGACACCATTAAAGATGAGCAGTAAGATCCTAAAATCAATCCAGCAGGGCAGCAGATATTGTGTGAGTTGAAGTTTTTGGATTTTCTGCCAGGAGACCAGAATAAAAATGCAGCAATCAAACCTGGAGGAGATAAAAATGTAACTAGGATTGTTCCCCTTTCTCAGAGTCAGCTCCGGCCCCGGCCAACGCTCCTGCTCCAGCTCCAGCTCCAACCCCGGCCCCTGCTCCGGCCCCGGCCCCTGCTCCAGCCCCGGCCCCTGCTCCGGCACCGGCCCCTACAGCAGCTCCAGCCAACCCTGATCAAGCTGGAACTGAAGGGTAAGAGCTGCACTTTTGGTAGTTTTCCATTAATACACCTTCAGAATCACAAAGTGCTTTGTTTTGTTGTTTTTTTTACCTGATTTTTGTTCTAGAAATAAAAGCACCGGCATGTAAAGACAGTAAATATAGTGTGTTTATCCCTAGAGTATCCAAACTCCACTTTAGCTTACCAAAACACACGCCTGCCAAGACACTGACACCACACGGTATCAACTTAATCACCAAATTAACACTAATTAATCAGATTCCCTTTCAAGATGGCAGAGAGAGAGAGAGAGGCAGCCCTCAGAGATGAGCGCAGCATGTGAGATCTTTATCCGCTGGTGCCACATGCACATTAACAGGGGGATGACCTGAAAGTGGATTAAAAGCTTTTCAGCTTTTTAGTTTTAAGAAGCTCACCGAGGCCGCTTCTGGCCCCGCAATGAAAACCACGGAGGCGAAAAGGTACAGACAGTTTCTGCTGATCCTCACAGTTGTGAACACATGTTACATCAGTGGATGATAAAGGAGCGCTGGTGGTGGTGGTGGGAGCTACAGTAGGAGCTCTATGTGGAGCACAGTTAGAGGTGTCACACATCAGCCTGAGTGACATGTGGAATAAATAGCCTGTGGGTGTCAGAGCTCAGAGGTGACAGTAGCATACTGAACTCCACAGCAGAGCGAGAATGACACAGGCTGATTATAACTGGCATGTGAAAGGATCTCATGCACTTCTGATGAGCGACACCGGTGTTTCATTATATTGACTAATTTGAAAAGGACAATTCATAATGATGAACATTAATCAGGATGACAGCGTGATTTTTGGTTTGACACAAGGCTTCAAAATCAGAAAATAAAACATTCAGTTTTGCTTTAGAAGTGCATTTTCCAGTGTATGCTGGTACAAGCTGAAACAACACTGGAAACTACCTGCTAGAACATCTATCAAGATGATGTTTGTTTGTACATGTTGTAACACTGGGTGTCCACTGGAGGGCAGCACTGACAGCACTTGGGATTTGGGAATCTTATTTTGGGGCATCTGACCTTTCAATCTGATAATCAGATTTAATCATCAAGCTCTTTATGTTTGTCAGGAGTTTTGAAGGAACCTCTTACATGTACACATTTATATTTCTGAAAAAAACTGAATATTTTGGATGCAGATGTCTAAAACCTCTCAAGTCTTATTTAATTTAAAGTAGTGCGAATGATGAAATGAAAAAATAAATAAAAATAAAAGCAAAAATAAAGATAAAGTCAGAACACTGAGGAAATGGACCCTAGATATCTGAGCTTAATCTATAAATCTCTAAATTAAATATAAATATGTGCACATGTACAGTCATAAATAGGTATAAATGTACATGTATGAATATGAATATATGAGTAGCAGACAGTGCAGGTCTTCACATAAGTGGATCAAGCCTTACAGCAGAAATTACTACTATATATAATACTATACTATACTATACTATAATTACTTATTATTATTGTTTTCTCATTTAAAAAAAAAATGTTGGCATTTTTTTAAACCTATCATTTCATAAATGTACTGTCATGGTATTAACACTCACTCAATTACTAGGAGATTTATTTTTAATGACTGGACACAAACAAGTCTCCTCCTGTCAGCCACATGTCTTGCTGGATATTGTCCACTAGGAGGCGACATAAGAACACAGACAAGTCCTTCCTGTCCTCTGCCTGTGCTCTTCATCAACTTCACCTTTCCACTTAAAATGTCATTTCACAGTATAAATGTTTATTTGACATTACAAATCATTATTACTATGTTAAGCCATGTATGAAAAGCAGCTCCTGTACACTTAAAATAAGCCTTTTGTATAAAGTCACAAAGTCACAGTGGGCTGGTTGGCTGGTTTGAATAAAAAATAATTCAGGTAACTTGCATTTAATTTAAAACCTTCAAACAAAGAGATTGTTTTAAAGATGTAATATGTAACATTTCTGCATTAAAATATCTAAAAGAAAAGAATAGACCTTCGTTGTAGTCCTTTATATTATTGAGTTTTGCACTTCCATTATCCTAAATGTTTCCAACAAAAGGTTCAAACTTAATTTGGTCGCCTGTCGCTATAACTTCTGGAAGAGCGTCAAAAAGTTGTTTAACAATGGAGACAACAACTCCCATGATCCTTCACTACTTTTATGTCTTCTGTTTTGTTTTGTTTTGCTTTGTTTTGTTTTGTTTTGCAGAGAGACCCCTAGTGGCAGAATGACATGCTGCATGTTTAACAGCAGTAGAAAAAAAGCTACAAACACAACAGTGACATAAGCTTTTGTTGGTGTGGCCAACTTGTTAGCTATGTCTACATTCAGCTGATACATTAGCAACATTAGCATTTCTTCCTGTTGTGTTTCTAGCAACTTAGGGAATGTAAGTCCTATTTTATCTCAGTTTTTTGTCTATAATACTCCTTGAACTTAAAAGAAATGTTGTCTTTTAGGCTGCTAGCTTAAATGCTGCCCCATGTTCCAGCTGACAGTTGCCAACTTTGTAATTTGGTGCTAGGCAGGTAGTGTACGGTCGTTTTGTAAAGCTATGAGAGCAGTGACAGTGCCAAAACATGAGTTAAAGTATGCTAAATCATGCTTGATATGGCGGTAACTGTGGCTCATCACGAAGAACCGATAGCTAATACATTTTTGGTTACAGCTGCAAAGTAACATGTTACTAGTTGTCTTGCTACAAATGTTTTCATTTCTCCATCACCATTACATTCAGAATTCGCCCTCGTCCTACATTAAAGGTGCAATATGTAAGATTTGGCCTGCTGTCAAATTTACACTCAGAACAAGTAGGCAGCAGCATGCCACCAGAGGAACTGCTAACTGCTGCTAACTGTAGCTCCAATTAACTAGTTAGCTCAGTTAGCCATGCAGCTAGTATGAGTGGGAGCTTGGGGGACCAGAGGAATGTTGGTGTTAACACCGCCAGCACAGGAGCTTTGGACCGGAATGGGCTAGCTGGTTAGCATGCTAACCACAATAGATATCTCTGCAGACCGTCTCGATGTTGAATGAATGACTGTGCAGCTAATTTCTCTGTTGGTATTTTCCATCTTCAGACAAGAGGAGGCCCCACCTCCACCTCCACCCATCGTCATCAACATGTATTCAGATGAGCAGCTCCGAGCCATCGTCAAACGGATGCGAGAGAGACTGGAGCTCTACAGGGAGAAAGTTGTGGACCAGTATGCCTCGTCCCCAGAGATCAGCCCTCCTGTCAGTGAGTAAAAACACAGTTATTGGTCTGTGTGCACATTAGAGCTTCACTTCAGCTGGAGCACAATAGCTTCATATTTGCAATTTATGATCATGTTGATCATTGATGCTTTTTTTTGGGGAGATAGACAGAGAGGTAAATTACAATACTGTCCTTTCAGCACCTCTGCTTCTCAAAGATGACTACACAAGAGTCATAGAGGAGAGGAAAAGACAAGCAGAGGAGGACCGGATAAAGAAGGAGGAGGCCGAGAAGAAGAAGAAGGAGGAGGCTGAGAAAAAGAAGAAGGAGGCAGAGGAGAAGAAGAAAGAGGAGGAGGAGAAAAAGAAAGCAGAGGCTGCAGAGCAGGAGAAAACGGTGGAGAAGAAGGCCATGGAGACAAGGTTGAAAGAAGCCTCCTGGTCTGTGGTGGACGCTGTGCTGAAGCCCATCGAGGACCAGATGGACTCAGTGATCGGGACGACCATCGACCCTTTCACAGACCGCCGCTACATCGCCTGGCTGAGCCTGGTGACTCTGGCCTTCAACTACAACACCTGGTTCGTCACGGCCCGCCTGTGTTTCCCGTACCACAACGAGAACACCAACCCTCAATGGCTCGCCGCCGATTTGCTGGCCGACCTCATCTACCTCGTAGACACCATCATCTTCCAGCCCCGCAAGCAGTTTGTCAAAGGAGGAGACATCATAGTAAGCCTCAGATAGTCCTGACAACAGCGCCTGTTACTGAACATTTATGATGTAACATGACTGTGTTATCTTCTGCCTTTCAGAAAGACAGAGTGATGACAAAGAAGAACTACAGAGACTCAGAGAGATTCACGGTACAGTAACTTGAATTGTTTGAACCTGGAGCATGAGGATGAACTCACCTCAGTGACCTCACACGTGTCTCTGCTCACCAGATTGACTTGATGTGCCTCCTGCCGTTCGACTTGCTGTACTTCCAGTTTGGATTCAAATCCATTTTCAGAGCCAATCGTCTGCTGAAGGTGAATTTACTCATGTTGCCCTTTGTTGTGATCAAAACGCGCTGAAGTCAGTTTACCTGAGTAACATTCTCACGCTTCTTCTCAAGGCAGATACGTTTTTTGAGTTCAGCGATCGACTAGAGAGCATCATGGCCAAGGCTTACATCTGGAGGTAAGACTCATTTTCACCGTTCTTACAATTATGCATGAAGCCTTGGAGTCATTAGAAAATTAAATAAAGTAATATGCACAGAGTTGATATTGAAATAAGAACATTTTTAATAAAAAAATTAGAAAATAATGAGTTAAAAAGTATATAAAGATGAATTAATATAAAGAATGTAAATTAAAAACAAAAATTAAATGAATTAAAAATTAACAATAATAAACAAATGTGTCTTTCGAGGTGTTTGACTTAACATTAGCTACGTTTAAATACTATATAATTATGTATGTGAAAGAAATAAGGAAATAATAACACTGTAGACTCTAAGGTGAATGTGTAACAGTTATTGTGTCAACTCATACTTATCATTATTAACAAACGGTAAATTTATAGTTAATTGCACATTAATTAATAGTTATTTCACTGTTAACAAACAATGAAATGCTTTATAAACCTTTAATTAGGTAATTGTTTATTATAAAGTTGCAACTGATGCTTGTGATATGTTGTAAATGGTTAATAAAATCTGTGTAGTTCATCGATAAACATTAAAATTAGAACGAGAGATAAATGAAGAACTTAACCAACCTTTTCTTTTCCGTCAGAGTGATTCGGACCATCGGCTATCTTCTCTTCATGCTCCACCTCAACGCCTGCTTTTACTATGTGGCGTCAGACTACCAGGGCATCGGGCAAACTAAATGGGTCTACTCTGGTAACGGCAGCGCGTAAGTACAAAACCTTTCATTTCCTTTATCTGAGTATCAGTAGTTAACACTAAACACTGATACTTCTGTCTCATTAAGATGCTCATGAACACATGTTGGACTGATGTCAACACATTAGGGCAGTGCAGTATAATCACACCATTAGCAAACTGCTCAGATGTAAATACTTTGGTGGTTACCAGGTAAATGTACTCATATTGCTCAGTTTTAAAGACGGTTAAAGGTCCAGTGCGTAGGATTCAGCGGCTTCGAGCTGTGAGGTTGCAGACTACAACCAACTGAACACCCCTCGTCTCACCCTCCCCTACATTGGCTGCTGAAAACATGAAAGAACCTCTCTAGAGCCAGTGTTTGGTTTGTCCATTTTGGGCTCCCGTAGAGACATGATGGTGCCAAAAACACAACGATTCTCAGTTTAAGGTGATTATACACTCATATTATATTACATTTCTGCTCATAGATCCCCCCTAAATCCTACATGTTGGACCTTTAAACCATAGACCAGACAAAATAACACAGCTGTGGTGAGAGTAAGATATGATAGCCTGAATATCGAACATAACTTTTCTCTATCAAAGACAATCCCATGTTAAAGATTCATTGTATGTTCCATGTCTGCTGCTGCTGCAGTTACCTCAGCTGCTTCTTCTATGCGGAGAAGTCCCTGCTGATGATTGCTGAGTTGCCGATTCCAGACACCATGTTCGGACAGATCTTTCAGATGACAAACTACCTTTTTGGGGCTTTGTTTATGTCCATCTTTCTTGCCCAGGTAGTCAATTATGTCATATTTTAAAATCTTTTTCTGCTTTTTCTTTTTTCTTTTTTCATTTTTTTTTTTTAAGTTTGCAGCAAGGCAACAAGGGAATCAAACTTGAAAGGGAAATAACAATGATTTGCAGACTGACACCCTCCCCCCCAAAACCACATGTTCACACACACTTCTGTCTTTCTGTCCAGAAAGCAGGCCAGTGACTGTAGTGTAGATTGTGACAGCGCCTCTAACGCCCCCACCCTCTCCACAGGTACCTGCGTTGTTACTACCACGCCGTCCGCAGTCTGATCAACATCGGGGGTCTTAGCGAACCCCATACCGTCTTTGAGATTACCTTTCAGATGACAAACTTTTTCACGGGCGTCTTTGTGTTCTCCAGTTTGATTGGACAGGTAACCTCGAGGCTCATTCTGTCCGTAGCATCGTCTAGAAACCTGATAGAAATTAGCGTCTCCAGAGTAGCGTGTCATCACCTGTTTGTTGTAGTGACGTAGTGAGAGATGAATGTTGTGTTAGAAATGATACTGACAATCATCAGTCATCGTAGCGTGATAGCTTCACTAACAGCCCATCAACCATCGCTTCAGCTGTCTCTCTCTGGTTCCCTGTGGAGTCTTGACTGTGAAAAGGCTTATTAATGTGTTAATATAGCATTTTAACAACACATTGCATTAATATCTACTGTGCTGTTTTCCTCTGTTCATGTGTTTATTGTCTCCGCCATCTTGCCTCAGATGAGAGATGTCATCGGTGCAGCCACAGCAGGACAGACGTACTTCCGAGCCTCTATGGACGGCACCGTGGAGTACATGGTGACCAACCACATCCCCACTTTAGTGCAGAACCGAGTCCGCACCTGGTACACCTACACCTGGGACGCACAGGGCATGCTGGGTCAGTAACACAGTGCTCAGTCGGAATGTAACAAACATTCATACAAACAAATAAAAAAGATGCCTCTCAGACTCATCTGCCATCTATCATGATTGTCGTCAATATCCGTATATTGTGACACACACATGCTGAATCATGAAAAAGATTGGTACTACCTCTTCTGTATTATCTCGATGCTTTCAGATGAGTCCGAGCTGCTGGACAAGATGCCTCTGGTGATGAGAACCGCCATCGCTGTGGACATCAACCTGACAACCTTTCAAAAGATCGATCTTTTCAAGGTGCCTCTTCTAAAGACCCCACAGCACACAGTCACACAGGCACGCTGCAGTTTGGATATGAAATCAAACCTTTTTTTAATTGTTTGATTTTCTTCACAGGGCTGTGACCAGCAGATGTTGGTGGACATGTTGCTGAGGCTCAAGTCTATCATCTATCTACCTGGAGACTTTGTCGTGAAAAAAGTGAGTTATTGTCGTATTATCATCATCCTGGATCCTTTATGTAAATATCTGCGGTCTGTTCTTAACAACCTGTCATGTGTTTGTTATCTTTCTGTATGTATACGACTCGTCCTTCCCTGCAGGGTGACATCGGTAAAGAGATGTACATCATTAAGAGTGGAGCGGTGCAGGTGGTGGGAGGTCCTGACAACAGTATTGTGTTCGTCACGCTGAAGGCCGGCTGTGTGTTCGGAGAAATCAGGTGAGATAGATTTCACTGTTTCTCTTTGTCAGACCGAATCTGCAGTCTGAGGAACAACTCTTAGAGTACTGTAAATTTCTAATTGTCACACTGTGACAAACATCAGCACAGATGTTTGATGTGCACAGACGACTATAGATTCAAATCCACAAACAAAAACCACTTTCAAAGAATTCTCAGTCATGAAATGGTTTGTTTGTTTGTTTGTTTTTGTCTCAGTCTGCTGCAGTCGTCTAAAGATGGAGGGAACAGGCGGACAGCTAATGTAAAAGCCTACGGCTTTGCTAACCTCTTTGTCCTGGAGAAGAAGGACCTGTTTGACATCCTGGTGCACTACCCCGAGTCTCAGAAAGTGTTGGCCAGGAAGGGAAGGTGAGTCGGAGGCACAAATAAAGTCACAGTGGTTTCAAAGGAGATGGATCATAACACGCGCAAACAGATTATCATTTTTGGCAATTTATTACTTTCTTACTCACCTTCACAATAACCAGTGCTGGGGGTAATGTACAGTGACAGTAACAGAGTAATATAACGCGTTTCCCATAGGATATTATTATAGTATATATAATATTTTTACAGTTACTATGTCCAGGAACACTTTACCATCCTAATATTGATACACTTACATCAGGGTGCCACCAGAAACATATCCCCCAAAGAAGAATTGCTCTCCTCATCTCCAGGTGTTTATTCCTCCAGAAGCTGTCACAGCTGTCTGCCAGTAATCCAAAATACCGGCGTCTGTCCCTCCCCTGTGCTCTGTTAATACAGTAAACCTCACAGCGAGCCATATTATTTGTTCCATATTTGTAAAAAAATCTATAATAGGTACCAACAGCACAGACATGACAGAGAGGTCAAGATCAGTGACTGGAATCAGCTGCAGTTATGCCTGATTGACCCGCCCTACAGGGAAATTCAACAAAAGTGTTTTTTGTACCAGCTTTTCATTCTTCACAGCGTATTTCCTTCACTCTGTTTAACCAGCCTCTATGTTTCTGTGTGTAGGAAACTAATGAGGGCGAAGGGTCCGGCAGCAGCTAAAGTAGAAGAGGAGAAGAAGAAAGGACTGGCGCTGTTCGGACCCAAACCGCCCACACCCAAACTGCTGCGTGCCGTCGGCGGAAACATTAACAAAGGATTCATTGACAAGATGAAGGTAACAGCGCTCACATTTCTATCTAGATGTGGTCGTATAAAGTTATGCTGACTGCTAATCACACCATATTCTGTATTTATTTCCCCCAGAGTGCTGCTGGACGCTAGTGAAGATCATGTTTATTTTTTTTATGACTCCTTTTTGGGAGTGATTGTACAGTTTTATTTTCCACCTCTTACTACTCTTTTGTACTGAGTGCTGTCATTTTGAGATGTTGTTGAAAATGGACGCTTCTAAAGTTAACTTCACTTTACTTAGTTGCACTTTTTAAGCAACATTTGAATTGTCTTATGTGACAAACTCCAGCTAGCTTGGACAACAAGCATATTCAAACATCAGACATGTATTTAAACACAGATTTCCAAATTATTTTGATGAAATGTGCAATATTTTAATCTAAATTACTTCCCTAAGTGGAGACTGCTTGCTGTATATTGTATACTCGCATGTCTGTCATGTCTGAGTCTGCTTGTAATGACTATATTGTCCGGTAGTTGTAAAAGCTTAACAGAAATTATCTGTCATAACAACTGGTAATGTTCGCTGTACAATATTTCATTTATTTGATGGTAAATAAATAATTCCCTGACTGAACTACAGTTTCCTTCTCGTGGCGTCCTGTCCTGTTTGTTTGCTCGGTGTGTGTACGTCTGTCAGCTGTGTGTGTGTGTGTGAGGCAGGAGTTACAGTTCAGAGAAAGAGCGAGAGCTGCTGGCTAATCCCGTTAGCCACACAGCCACATTGTGAGGGTTAATTAGCTAAGTAGACTCTGTCTGTGAACTGTGCAGCCAGGAGAGACTGAAATAACCCCATCAGTCTAATTTTACAGCAGCTACTCTCCTCCTGTACAGACACGACTTACTACCATTCAATTTTTTTTAATTTAAATATATAGAAAGATGTATTTTCCAGATAAACTGAGTTGTTTTTATATATTTCTGTCAACTTAATGGCAGAATTAGTGACCAGATTGTAATAATGAAGAAAATACTCCATCCTCCAACCTGCTGTGATTATAATAAATAATCTTTTCACTTAATAATGGACCACTACACTCTTGTATTCATCATTATGACGCTTATTTGCCAACATGTGATAAAGACTCCAGGCCCTTTAAATGGCCCTTGCTCTGGAGTCAACCCTACAAGAGGACAGTTGTCTTTCTTGGCACTGACCGGCGAGTGGGAGTGCCCGAAGGGATTTAATGCCTCTAAGAAATTTAATTGCCTCAGTCTGTTGTTTGGATACGAGACGAGGACTGTGGAGGATCTCAGGACTCTGTCAAGGATCTGAGATCCACGCAGGAAAGGGTCGTCGGGAGGAGACGTGGGTGGGCAAGCCTGTCGGCTGCAGCCCACACCGAGCCCCGCCATGTTCAGCAGGTTGAAGAAGTTGATCGGGGCCCCTGAGCCACCCCCTGCCCCGGCTGCTGCCCCACCTTCTACCCCAGCTCCACCTGCTAAGGTAAGGCCTGACCCCTTTTGGTAACACTTTATAATTACTATCATTAATAAATGGTGAATTTATATTGTTTATTGCTGAGTAAGGTGAAGCTTTTACCCGTCTGTCTCACATCTTAAATATAAAAGACCTGGTCCACAAAGGTACTTTGTAGACGTTTAAATTTGTCAGTTTTAAAAGCAGCACATTTTCAGCTTCTAAACCAAAAAAAGGTTATGTGTTTTATTACCTTCTCGTCACACTGAGTACATCAGAGGTGTTTTAAGGTAAGTCCTGGCAGTAGCAGGTGACTCAGATCAGCAAAATCCTCGGAAATCAGCTTGGCACTTCATCAGAGAGGGTGGATTACTGCTGCCGGGCTGCCAATATTAATGTATAAAACTGAGAAAAGGGAAACTGCTGGGGGCGCCGTTACATGATTACACAATGTTACAACTGAAGTCTGAGCATTTAGCACATGGATCCACGGTCGGCCGGAAAAATGTTGTCCACTTTTGTCTGCACATTGTAACAGTACTGTGTGTTTACAGGAAGAAAAGCCTCCTGAGAAGAAGGATGAAAAAGAGGAGGAGAAGAAAGAGGAGGAAAAGAAAGTAGAAGAAAAGAAAGAAGAAGAAAAGAAAGAGGAAGAAAAGAAAGAAGAGGAGCCCAAGAAGGAGGAGCCAAAACCAGGTGAGAGGTCTGAAGGAGGGTCTCTTACAAAATGCAAATTATTAAGTGGAGAATATTGTGGTCTCTGTTAGTGTATGTGTTTAATTATTAGAAACTGTTGCTATATTTTTCTTCCAGCTCCTGCCCCAGCTGCTCCTGCCCCAGCTGCCCCTGCCCCAGCTGCCCCAGCTGCCCCTGCTGCTCCTGCTGCTGGTGATGCTGCCAAACCAGAAGGGGCTGAAGGGTGAGACTGCATCATCATAGACTGTGTGTTCCTCACATCTCACCCAATGCGAGCTCCAGTTCCCTGCTATCCGTGTATATCAGGCCTGACACGTCAAGTTACTTTTGGCTTTACGTGACAGTTTTTTTCTGCAGTGCAGTCATGTGGTTTGTCTATTCAGACTCATGGTTAGAAGTGAACCGTCTCTGGGTTCAAAGTAATTTTGGATATTAATGTAATTAAATGAAGCAAGTGTTCATCCTAAGGATTGATTCTGATGGAGACAAGATGGCAGATGGTCAGCTGTTTTAAGGTGGGGTTGGTAAGATTCAAGAAACCAACAAGAGCATGTTACATTTAGAAAGTAACTTCTCCAAAACACATGAACGCACACTGACTGGGAGCGTACCTATGTTCCCCCCGGGTCCTATGTTCCCCGGGTCTTATGTTCCCGATCAGGGAACCCTATCCCTAACCTAACCCTAACCCTAACAGCTGGGAACATAGGACCCTTTTTCTAGAAAAAGGGTCCTATGTTCCCTGGTCACATACAAAGCGGGGAACATAGGCCCTGGGGAACATAGGACCCGGGGAACATAGGGATGATCCCCATTGGCTGACACTGAGTGCCTCACAGCTCTCGCTGGCCAGCTGGGAAATGTATGAGCAGCTAGTTAGTGAGCTAAATGAGCTCTCTGCACTTTGTTAGTTTAAGAAATACATGAAAAAAACAAGAAGAAAAGCTGTCATGAATTCACCCCTTTGAGAAAAGGCTTCCCGTGACAGTTAGTCTTTACTGCTGTAGGTGTGTGCTTTGTGCTAACGTTAGCCGCCAAAGGAGGCTGTTGCTGGAACAGCGGGCCTTTGATTTGGCTCAGGGTCTGTGTGCTTTGTGTAATTAAACGGCCAAACAACAGTGCAGGTAGTCTGCTGCGCACTTGTTCTTTGACTCGGGGCCTGTGTGCTTTGTGCTACTGAGTTAGCTCGCTGCTGAACAACAGACTCCAGGGCTGTTTACTTTGAGTGCAGTGCATCGTTGTCATTGCTAACCATATCCATCTACCTCACTTCCCACATGAAAGAAAACACCTCACATTATCATAGTGAATGTAAATAATGAACATTAGCTATTAGTAGCTTACGTGAATTCTGATGGGACGGTGTATATCGTTCATACAGTGTAGAACATTGAATACAGGAGAACATGTGATGGCTGAATCAAAAGTGAGAAAGCCTTTTTAGTCACGATCCTTGAACTGTGGCTGACAGAACACTTTCACCTGCAGAGATGTTAGTGCAGATGTTCCTCACTAGGGGAAATGAAACCCTGTCTGAGATCGTTCAGGTCTATTGTGTTGTCTCTGCATGAGATCACAGCTGATTAAGTTTACTTTAAGATCTCATGACGAGAAGAGGATGTTTATGTTAGAACATTTTGAATATTTATGAAACAATGACATTATTTTAAATTCTTTTGTCCACTGTAATAACATGTGAGGCTGTACGAGACTCTGAGCTGCGTCTATTTCAGGAACACGTCTCTATTCTCCATGTATCAGAGTATTACATTAGGCACGGCACAGCAAGTAAACAATAAGAGCTGTCACAGTTTAACGTGATTTGACTTTGGCTGGCTGCTGCGAGTATCTAAATCTGAAACTAACTTGTTATAGACTCCCAAAACCCTGTGCATTCACTACTTTTAACTGATTGTACAGTTCGACAGTTTTGTCTACTTGTTGCTGTTTCCTTACAGTACCAACAGTATCTGGACATACTGTGTGTAAGCTGCAGTAGCAGCAGCCCTGATCACACTGTGACTCCTAAAATAGGAAAGGAGATTAGGAGCTTAGTGGTATTTGTGACTGAGAATGATCAGAGAGAGCATAAGTTGGATTGGTTGTATGGATTTTTGTTGTTTTTTTGTTGTTTGAGATAATTGCTTTTTATGGTCTTATTAAAATGACAAAATCCTGTTTTCTCATTGAGGTTCAGATAAAAGTGGAAAAGAAAACATTTTTACAGCCTTTTAAAGCAACATTACTGAAGAATTGGTACTTTTTTTGCGATCTGGCACTAATTTATACGACGTCATTTATATGGGTAGCCATACACACATTTGATATAATTTATTAATTATCATTAAATGCTAGCAAGATGACAACCTTATTATCACAGCTAAACATCAAGCAAGTGCACCGACACAAGACATAGCAAGCATATTACCTGATAGCTTAACAGCAAGAAGGCTAGCTTAGTGTCTGTCTTGTTTTATATCGGGAAGCTCTCGCCAACGAGTGAGATTTACTCTCTTTATCATTACCTCTCCTCTTCACTTCTATGAATGTTTCTAGCTCACCCAGCTCCGGTTCTGAAAACCTCAGTGGTCCCAGTGGCTAACACAGCTACCTAGCTAATGGCAGCTACAGATAGCAGCAGTAAGCGGTTACTTTAGCGACTAGTAAAGCTATCTGTGTCTCACGAAAACCTGAAAACATTCTCTTCATAAAATCTCCAACGCTATGTGTCCAGATTTAATGTAATGTCCTTGGTTGCTGCGATTAGCTAGTTATCTCATTTAGCCATGCGGCTAGCTGTCCAGACTGCATGCTTGGAGCACTTTGGAAGTGTTGGTGCTTCCACCGCTAGCACACTTGCAGCTTTGGACCAGGACAAGCCGCGCTAGGTGGTTAGCATGCTAACTTAAGTAGATATCTCTTCAACATAACATATAGACATCAAAACTGTTATTTCTTCACATTCTGTTGATAATTTCACTTAAAATTTGAATGTTATCAACTAAAATGTGTGGATATTGTACCTTTAAAGAGCTAATATAGATATTTTTTTTGCTTTCCAGTGAAGAACCTCCTCCTCCACCTGTTGTCTACTTCCGTTACACAGATGACACACTGAGAAAATTGGTCCAGAGGTTAAGGGAGCGGACAGAGGAGCTCAGAGAGAAGGCCATAGACCCTCACGCCTCTTCCCCGGAAATCAGCCCACCTGTCAGTAAGTATGGACAAGTTCAAACAAACACACAGGCAGATATCAAACACACAAACATGGTCAACGGGCCGTCTGACTCACGTCTCTTTGCCCGTTCAGCGCCTCTCCTGAGGACGGACGACTACACCCGGTTGATGGAAGAGAGGCGGATAGCGAAGGAAGAGGCGGACAAAAAGAAGGCAGAAGAGGCGGCTAAAAAGGCAGAGGAGAAGAAGAAAAAGGACGAGGAGAAAAGACTGGAGGCCGAGAAGAAAGCAGAGGAGGAGAGGCTGGCGGAGGAGGCCAAGAAGAAAGCAAAGATCCTCCCAGACATCAACTGCGCCTGCTTCGACGTCCTCCTCCATCCGATTGAAGAAATGATGGATGACGTCCTGGGAAAAACAATAGATCCTTTAGGTGAGGTACAGACAGGGAACACACGACTACATGAACGCGTAAATATACTTAAATTCAATCTGTATGTTTCTCTCTCACTCCAGATTATCGGTATATCGCCTGGTTGTCCTTGGTATCGTTGGCATACAACTACAATGTTTGGTTCGCCACCGCCCGCTTGGCCTTCCCTTACCACAACGAGACTGCCAACCGCTACTGGATCATTTGTGACATTATCAGTGACGTTGTGAATGTTATTGACATCGTACTGTGGCAGCCCCGACTACAGTTTGTCAAAGCCGGGGACATTATTGTAAGTCGAAAAGCATAATAGTGCGATTATTGACAGTAGTGTTCTAAAACCCATCGGTGTGTGATTCACAAAAATCATATATCTCCTGCAGAAAGAAAGAGCTGCGACCAAGGAACATTATCGGAAATCACCACGATTCAAGGTGAGAGCGTAATCGTGTGTCCGCTGGTGCAAAATAATTTCATTATAATAATCATTTACTCATTTACCTTTATACAGATGGAGGTATTTTTTAGGGTAATTTTGTAGTTTTTACTTCATTACGTCAGCAATAGTTACTATTTACATGAGTAAACATAAGTTAACAGTAAAACCGAGAATATCTTCCCAAGAAATGTTGGCACGTTTCTGCAAACCACTGCTGTGATTACATTTGTGTGTCGTAGGCTATGTAGCATATTGACGTTTCTACAAAAGGTGTATTATCGCGTTCACATCACATGTTTAAAAGTGCAGTATGACCGGACTTTCATATCAGGAGGTGGAAGGGATGTTAGTGGGGTTACAGGCGAGGAGGCTGCCAAGCCAGTGACCCCTGTTAGAGACTGTGTTTCAACATTTGCAATCAGGTATTTTTGAGGAAACCTTGGAACAATTTCGTAGTATTTTCACATTGGTACTTTCACTTCAGTAAATTATGGTAATGCTTCTTCCACCACTGTGTTTATGCCAGCAAAGTACATTTTTTGAGTTATGGGGATCAAATAACGGACCTTAACAAAAATCAACCACTCGTTGTAACTTCAGAGGTCCAGAAGTAGTGTAAGCTTCTGTGTAACTGATTGTTTTTATCCCTCTATGTTTTAGACTGATATGATCAGTATCCTCCCCTTTGACCTTCTCTGCCTGCACTTCAACTTCTCCTCCATCTACCGACTGAACCGCTTCATCAGGGTAAGCATCCGGCCAATCGTCTTTTTACATTTCGGTTTGAATAGACTTCACATTTCCTATTTGTTTCCTTGTGTATTCTAGCTCGAGTCCTTCTTTGAGTTCAGCGATCGACTTGAAAACGTTATGTCCAAGGCCTACATCTGGAGGTGAATGCTCCAGGAGCAAATGACTGTTAGACAAATTGCTTTTGATTTCGCCTTTTTGGAAATTTGTATTATTTTTTCGACGTTCTCGCAGATCAGTTCACTCACACCTCATCCCGTCCATTTCTGTCTCTGACATTGTTGTCTGTCTGACGCAGAGTGGCTCGCACCACAGGTTACCTGCTCTACGCGCTCCATCTCAACGCCTGTGTGTTTTACGTGGCCTCAGTACATCAGGGTCTTGGAAAGACTACCTGGGTGTATGACGGAAAGGGCGCAGCGTATGTACTTCAATACTTTGTCCAGTTCTTTATGATTACAGATGTTCGTGTTGTTGTCTGAACTCTCTGCCATGCAGCTATTATCACTTTCAAATCTCATGCAGGCTCTCTAAAGCAAATCACCATCTTGTTTGAGTTTTTTCTGCATTCTGCTCCCTGTCCCCTCACAGGTACATCCGCTGTTACTACTTCGCTGTCCGAAGTCTGATCAACATCGGCGGTCTTCCAGAGCCTACGACCACCTTTGAGATTTCCTTTCAGATGTCGAACTTTTTCATTGGCGTCTTTGTGTTCTCCAGTTTGATTGGACAGGTAGGAAGGTGTCATGTGATAGCTGTCAGAGGATCAGATCCAGGATCAGTAGATTCATTCACAAATCTGTGATGTGTTGATGTTTCTTACCAAATGTGGAGTCATTGGAGAGGCATCAAAAAAAATCTCTTATGGATTAAAAAAATATAAGGAAGAGATTTAAGTCTCATACAGGACTTGACCACAGTGCTCTGGGTGAAAGAGTTGTACACCCTGCTCTCTGTCAGTCTTTATACTTACACCACCTGACTCCCCAAAACCTTCTTTCAGATGAGAGACGTCATCGGGGCAGCAACAGCAGGTGAGACATATTTCCGAGCGTCAATGGACGGCTGTGTTGAATACATGAACACCTACACGATTCCCAAGGCGGTCCAGAACAGAGTGCGGACCTGGTACAACTACACCTGGACCGCTCAGGGCATGCTGGGTGAGTGTCCAAAAATGGATCCTCGAAAAAGAAACCTGACGATACAAAAGAACCACTTATTAAATATTCCCAATCATGATATTTAAATGGCAAAGCAACTACTCAGGAATGTCAAGAAAATGCTTCTGACCAAGGTATCCGTGTTGTCTCCAGATGAGTCCGAGCTGCTGGACAAGATGCCTCTGGTGATGAGAACTGCCATCGCTGTGGACGTCAACCTGGCAACCTTCCAGAAGATCGCACTGTTTCAGGTGACCCGACATTGACCGTGTCCTCCGGTCAGGAGCCAGTATTGTCTTTGCCATCATTGAGATCATCCTCTTTCACACAGGTGGTGGTGTTTCCTTCACTGACGCTAGCTAACTAGTGGCTAGTAACTATAATTTAGTTACCTTTAGGATGAATATGAGTATTACTTGCCTCCATGGGCCCTAGAAACGCTCCCCTTTTCCCTAATGGGCAGCCCTGTCAGGAGCATCTGTTTCCTAATCTAATTTAATTTGTGAACTGAAGCCTTCTTTAGACCCTGTGTGTGCACAGAAATAGAGCAGTGTGCACAGTATTGTTAAATTAAATAAAAATATTACTAAATTAAGAGAGGTTAAAAAAAAAACTGGACTTGCCCACCGTCATGCCTGACATGGTGGTGAGTTTGCTGTTTGTTTTGTGTTTACATCCATAAACTCTCCATAAATAAACACAAGCAATGGGATTATTAAGCAATTACTGTACTTAAGTACAATTTTGAGGTACTTGTACTCGTGAGTATTTCCATTTTCAGTTACTTTATACTTCCACTTCACTACAGTTTGGATGCAAATATTGTACTTTTTACTCCACTGCATTTATTTGATGCCTTTACTTATTACTTTGCAGCATCAGAGCCATTTTGAAATGAATTTATTTGATCAGCAATCAGATAAAAAAAAAGAAAAACACCGATTCCAATAATCAGAAAAATGCTGAATATCAGATCGATGATCAGTTGATCTGTGATGCAAAGTATACGAGTACATTTAATGTCAGAGACTTTAAATGCGATGTCGTCTAACGCTGCCTCTGTCTCCTTCAGGGCTGTGACCAGCAGATGTTGGTGGACATGTTGCTGAGGCTCAAGTCAATCGTCTACCTACCTGGAGACTTTGTTGTCAAGAAAGTGGGTATATCTTATAATAAATAAGCTTTGGTGATCATCATCAAGCAAATGAACTATTAAGATGAGTGTGATGCTGACCTCTGTGCTCCCCTCCCTGCAGGGTGACATCGGTAAAGAGATGTACATCATTAAGAGTGGAGCGGTGCAGGTGGTGGGAGGTCCTGACAACAGTATTGTGTTTGTGACGCTGAAGGCCGGCTGTGTGTTCGGAGAAATCAGGTTTGTCTGCAGGAACAATTAGAGATCCTTCATTTCAGATCAATCTGGTGCAGGTTTGTAATCTGAAACAAGGCTAAACAACGTTCTTAAGCAAGAGAACATTATAATAATGGACATGCAAGCTAAGAGATACAAGACTCTTGGACAACCTACTAACTAAATTATGTTTTCTTCAACATGGTAGCGTTTATTACATGGATGTAGCATTATAGCCCATATTCACGTGGCGGCCATTTTCCTCCGACACTAGGCTCAGGGTGGGAAGGGACATGGGCCATATTTCAGTGAAAATGATATTTGGGTGAAATGATAATCTGTCAGAATGTTTTTTCATCTTCCCACCCCGAGTATGAAATCAGAGGAAAATGGCCGCCGTGTGACCGCCTGCATTCCCCAGATATACCTCAAACTATCCCATCACTTTATGCATTGAACACATGGTGTATTTTTGCCTCTGCCCCCACAGTTTACTACAGTCTGCCAAAGATGGAGGAAACAGGCGCACAGCTAACGTGAAAGCACACGGCTTTGCTAACCTTTTCGTCCTGGAGAAGAAGGACTTGTTCGATATCCTCATCCACTACCCAGAGTCTCAGAAGGTTCTGGCCAGGAAGGGAAGGTGAGTCCTTTACAAATGCTTGTGACGCTACATAAAATGCAAAAAGTGCAACCGCAAGTTACATTTTTTGTGTGTGTGTGTTTGTGTGTGTGTGTGTTTGTGTGTGTGTGTGTGTTTGTGAAGGAAACTGACAAAAGCCAAAGGCCCTGCAGGTGCTAAAACTGCTGAGGAGAAGCCGAAAGGTCTGACTCTGTTTGGACCGAAGCCACCGACACCAAAGTTAATGAGAGCATTTAGAAACCTGAAGAAAATTAAGGTACAGTCTTTACTCTGATGCACCGTTCTTCATTCACAGATAACTGGGGTAACCTTATACTCCAGAAAATATAAGCACTGGATAGCTATTGTACATATTATGAGCTATTGGACCTTTTTATATACATGGGTGAGCGAGCAGGAATGTGAGACGTCTGTTTTCTTTCCTTCTGCCCACAGAGAGAGGAGCAAAATACATGAGAGCCTGTTGTGTGATGCTGAACTTCACTGCTTCATATCATTTTGTATATATTTCACTTTTCATTGACGACCGAGAGGCTCACGAGAGGACTGATGTGTGAGACGTCGTCAGATGCAGCAGAAGCAGAGTGGAGACGAGGCATCTGCAGTTATAATCGAATCATATTCACCTGGTACACTTTAGTAGTTTCCCTAATAGAGACAGAAATGTTGGTTAAATGTAACCTGTTCAGTTCCAGTAGCCAAATGTGAAGGTTAACATTTAAGGTTTGTATTGTGTCAATTATGTGTCATTTTTCATATTAAACTTATAAACGTTCAGGTGTTTACTACAAAACATGTCCTCTGTTTTATCACTGAATGATGAGCCTTTTAGTTTGGACTGTGATTTGTTTTAGGTTAGAAGAACTGGAAGGTTAAAGACAAGTGAAACAGTCCTGACTCACCCTGAAGCACAAAAAAGAAGGGACTGTCTCCCCCTTTACACTTCTACAGTGTTAATATAAATACTCAATAACGGAGCTCAAATGTCTAAACTGTGAGCCGCTTTGCTCCGTGCAGTAAAAAGCCTTTGTGGTGTGGTGCAAGCCATCGTAATGATGGGTTTCAGAGTGCAGAGGTGTTGTTGTTGCATTGTGTATGAGAGGCCCCTTCACAGGATCTTTCTTTTCTTTCATCACATCAAAATCACCCTCCAGAGTCAACACACTATAACACACACAATCTATACAGACATTGTTTAAGTCTACATAAAGGGAGTGTTTCATACTCAAGACTTAATCGTGCCCTCGATTCTTGAAAACTTTATGTTTATGGACACTTTTTTGTAAAGCACTGGAAAACAATCAGTTCGCAGAAACCTCTGAGGCCGGAGAAACAGTAACAAAGAAGAGACGATGAACAGAGGACGATTAGATATCAGTGTTAATTTGTATTTTATATAACACCTGAGCAGCCTGAAGCTTTGGACAGACATTTAATGTCCACTTCATAGAATATAATGCACATAAAGCTATAGACACATGATTTAAATGTTAAAAAGCAATGTAACATGGTACATAACAAATAATACATGGGGGAAAAAATCCACACAAATGTAAAAGAAGCTGAAAACACAAATGAAAAATAAGGCGTGAACACTGTTTTAGCTTCCTGCTCTCATGCACTAAACTGCAAATTGGACATTTTCTCTCAATGTGCAGGTAGATATGAACTAACACGACTGTATGTGACCTTTTGTTTGGTTTGGACTGAGAACAGTTAACTCATCTTCCTCCTCCTGCTTTGTGTCCTGTACATTTACAGTACGTTTGAGGAGTCTCCGCTCAGAGTCAGATAGCTGGGTCATGTAGTCTGCAGGATACTTGGCCAGTATTGTCCAGTACATTGACCCGGAAGTCTTTCTCTTTCTTCTTTACTCTCTTTCTTCTTAACTCTGGATCTTCCAGAAGATGGTCTGTCTGTCCTCTCCGCCTGTGATCACTGTGGTGCACAGCTCGTTCATCCACATGGCTGTGACAGCAGCTGCACGGACACACACAGACCAACAATGAATATGTGCATAATAATAATCTATTTAAAGAAAACATAGAAGTCCTACATTTGTGCTTCAAAAGATAATGATCATTATTTAAAACACGTATGTGCAGGTAGGATTAGTAGAGAAACTTATAAATCCTCATGTAACACTTGGATTTGCTGTGACTCGGTATAAGAAACAAGGTGAGCTGCTGACTGGAAGATAAACAGTACCTGAGTGTGCAGGGATCCTCTTGGTGACTGTGTTACTGAGCAGGTCCCACAGCAGGAGGTCACCGGACCGTCCCCCACACAGCACCGAGTTCCCGTCCCAGCAGAAACACCTGGAGGCACACAGACAGGACGTTCTTTTAACTAACAGTATCAGTAAGCAGGAAGACTGTGAATCAGCTTTTGTTGTCAACAAAGGCCATTTGTTTGGGAGCTAGGTTTGCAAAATCAATTTACTGGCTCTGGCTCTGGGGGAAGGAAACTTATTTAGAAAATCAGAAGATTTATAACAAAGATAGGTTCACTTTCAGATTGTGGCACCTCTGGCTTTGTCTCAAACTCATCTCAAGGTTCATAAAAGCACTTTTCAAGGTACCTAAACCAAAAAGCTCCAGACTTTTGAAGCCTTTATCATATCTTCTAAACTGTTATCATAAATTAAATTGTGAAAAATTCTTCTCTATACCCACAACGATCAATGTATATTCTCACTTTGTTTATTTAATTCTTGCCAATTCCGAAACCAGGAAACAACATTATAATACATACAGCATTTTCTAAACTTCCATGACTTTGTAAGAAGCCTGTAATCTGCCTCTGTCTCTCTGTGGGTCTCACCTCTGCTCCTCCTCAGCTTTCACTGATGAGATCACCATTCCCGTCTGGACGTCAGTAACCTTCATACAGGAGTCGGCACCAACACTGAGAATGTGTCGGCTGTCTGAGGATGCAAAAACAGAGTCATTGCTTTAAAGCAGTCTGTCATTGTGTCTATGAGAATCAAGGGGTTTCTGTTAGTGTAACAACAAAAGGAGTGTACACTGCAGTGCTGTACTGCTGTCATACAGCCAGGTTTTTATAAGGCTTTTAGATGTAGTTACATAATACTCCCAGATGTTGCCTTGATCGCTGGGACAATAAAGTTTGTCACAGTCACAGTTGGAGCAAACAGCGTTGCCAAAAATACCTAAAACGTCCTCTCTTCTGTAGCAAAGATCCCTGTGAGTCATACAGCAGAACATAACAGCTGCTTAAAGAGCTCGGCAGAACAAAAAGTATCAAGATGTTAGTTTATGTACAACAACTTCCTTAATTGCTGTTAATCAGAGGTAATTAGGAGGTTATTGAGGGGAGACTTGGTTAATGGACTGTTAGTTATACAATATGAGGTTGTATTCTATGAAAGTTATCTGCAGTGTATAAAAGTTACAACTTTACTTCATTACCAGTACTCAAAGGGTCGTATTGGCTGGTCTGACACGTACCAGGACTAAAGGCCACGTGGTGGATGGTTCCTGTGTGGCAGTGGACTTGCTGCAGTGTTGCGTAGCTGCTGGTGTCCCAGATGGTGACGGTGCCATCTTTACAGCCAGACACCAGCAGAGTCCCCGCTGGATTCAGACTGATGGTGTTCACCTGCACAGAGGTGTCAGAGAAGTAATAATACAGAAGGAAAACAGGTTTGCTGCTACTACTTTTTAGTGTTTGACAAAAGGTTTGTTTGTTATTTGTCAAAAATGGGCACGACATGACAATTATTATATATTTATAGAACATTTAGTGTTATCACCTACACATAATTATGAGAAAAGGAACATTTTCCACCCTGATAAAAAATGTTTTCCAGTTTTTTATAAACAGTCACAGAAGATAAACATGCCTCCTGCTGGCCTGGACTCACATCATTCAAACTTCCTTTGTTAGACTTAAGACAATTAGATATAAACTAACACACTGTAACAGTCAGCCTCCTCACTCACCCCAGCATCATGTTCCAACTCAGCCAGTAACTCAAACTGGGATCTCTTGTGACTGGACGAGCTATCAGCAGCACACTGCCAGACCTGTGAAGCAAACAGCATCATCATCATCTGTGGCTCTCAATCCTGTTTCTGCCCATCGCTTCATTACACTGCTTTAGTCTGACCTTGACGGTGGAGTCCCAGGACGCCGTGTACAGCCGGTCGTCGAACCAACACATTTTACTGACGGCGTCGTCGTGACCCATCAGTGTGTCCTGCCGCCTGCCGTACGGGATGGAGTAGAAATACCTGAGGGAAGAAAAACATCAGTGTGAACTCGTGAACATCTGTCTGAAGACCAAATCAATTGACCGGATGGACTTTACATACACATTGTTGTCCCACGAAGAGCACACCACAGTTTTCCCATCTGCCAGCATCAAACATGATGACAGGGCCTGAAAAATAGTTCATTGTTAAGTCAGAGTTAGAATGAGGAACGCAGGCGGAGATGGTGAAGTGCTGAGTAGATACAGCTGCAGACTGTACCATGTTAGAGAAGGACATGCTCCTCTGGAAGTCCTGCAGCTCTTTGGAAAACATTTTAAGTGTTGAGTCTGGAAGAAAGAGCGAACAGGTGAGTGCAACTCTACTTTTCACATATTCCCATCAATGAGACACAGCTGCAGTGAGGAAACAGTGGACCACTCGGCTAAAACTGATTCTCTAATTATTAATTAATTAACTGGTTTATTTCTGTGTGAGGGCCTTGTGCACCATTACAGTAACACAGGAACCCCAGAGGGCCACTAGAGGCAGAAGTGGTTGAGATGTTGAGTAGGGCTGCAACTACTGTTTATTTTCATTATCTATTAAACTGCAGATTATTTTCAGGATTAATCAGTCAACTGTTAGTGTAGTCAAAAAATGATCATCACATTGTCTTCAAAAGTATATTTTTTTGTCCAACAAACAGTCCAAAACCCAAACACTCTTCATTTACTGTCATAAATGACAAAGATAAGCAGCCAATCCTCACATTTAAGAAGCTGAAACCAACAAATATTTGATATTTCTGCTTGAAAAATGACTGAAATTTTTATTATTATTATGATTGATTATTAACCAGTTTGATAGATGTAAGCTTTGAGATGTGAAGGTATTTTGCCGACCTTGGGATGTGGAGAAAATAGCTGCTCCATCTCTTGTCACAGCGATGCCCGTCACAGCCCTGCACAGTCAACACAAAGACTCGCTTAGTCCAAAACACAAAACAAGCTGAAATATCTAGAGAACAAATGTGTACTCGGGTTAATGTAGCAGTCACACAACATAAAACTGAGACTGCTGAAACTCTAAAGAAGTTCAATGTTTAGTTAGATGTGAGAAAACATTGTTTTAGTTTCTAAAGAGGAGGAAGCAGCTCTACAGCAGCCACCTGTCCTCAGCAGCGTCCCCACAATACACTTTAATAAGTGACTATTTTCAGAACTCAGCTGCCCGCTGCCTCCTGGCTTTGCATGCACTTCCTCATATTTGAATCAAAGCTTTCATTTCAGTCTACGGGTTAGCAATGCAATTATATCTGCACTTTGTCGTTACTGCAGCCAGCTGGATGACTCCTCACGTACTCTTTATGGATCTTGTGGCTGGAGAGGAGTTTCAGATTTCCCATGTTCGCCCAGGCCAACTTCCTGCTCTCCTCGGTCAGGTCCT
Source organism: Pagrus pagrus (assembly GCF_965226575.1). Lineage (NCBI taxonomy): Eukaryota > Metazoa > Chordata > Actinopteri > Spariformes > Sparidae > Pagrus > Pagrus pagrus. The sequence goes on from NC_140207.1 coordinate 17,923,539, forward strand.
CAAAGGACGAGTCCTCGCTCTGAGAGGCTGCAAAACAACAGAGGGATAACTGCTGCACACGTAGGGAAATCTAAAATGACATCCTTATGTGTTAGATGGTTGTGGATGCATGGTTGTTTATGACGACAATGAACTTTTATACAATTAATCAGTGAGAAATAAATTAAGCCAGCAGTCGATCCAATTGTTTTATTAGTTCAAATTTAGGATTTAAGATATTTAATGACTTTTGAGGCCTTATATTTATAAAACTGAATTTAAAGACCTCCAGACACCCTGAGACAACTTTTGACTTCCACCCTTGGGGGTGTAAATCATCACTATTACATTATATCATTATTATGACTGTGCTGTGTGCAGTTTACTTTTCTTATAATCTCCCAAAGGGAGGTGCCAACAGGGACACTGAAGGCAGCCACAGCAACTACACAGACAACAACAGCAAGAAGATGAAGAGGGAGAGAAATTCTCCATCGCACAGTTTCGTGTTTTGTTGTGTTTGGATAAACTTAATAAACTTTGTGGAAGGATGTCAATGACACATTCTTATTTATTTGGGCCTTCTTGTAAATTCAGCAAATGTTATTTCTTTGTTGTGTAAAAAAACATTGTGTCCGTTTGTCACAGGGATGTACGTGTTTTATGTGGCCACTCGGGACAACATGTTAATGCCGGGGACCAATAACCTCATAGTTTATAATAATGCAGTGTGGTAAGGATACAGGTGTAGAGGAGACGAGCGTATATAACACAGTGTGTCACTGTTAATGGAGACTCCAGTCTGCAGTAGTAGTAGTAGTTCATACACTTGACTGATGAACCAGAACATTAGGCGTCATGATCTTATTCTCGCTGTGGGCAGTCCTGTTCATATTCTCACGCTCTCTCTTTCTCACTTGCTCACTCTCTTTCACTGCTGCCAATCTGCATCACACTTTTTTTTTTAAATCACTTAGTGGTTTCTTAGAAAGCCTTGTTTTAGAGGATGCTGCTAACGCCCTCAGTGCTCCTACTTCCCGCGTCCATGTGTACCAACATCCAAAGTTGCTTTAACAGTTTGTGTGTGTTTCTACCTGGAGACAGTTCACTGAGCGGTGAGTTGATGCTGGAGCTCCGGGTCATGTTGTGAAACCTCGGTGTGATCCTCTGAGGGTGGGGGCTGGTGAACAGCTGTGTGGGCGTCTGGCCGAACTCCAGGATCTGTGTTAGCATGGCGATTCTCTGGTCGGGGTCCTCAATGCTTCCCAAAGAAACGGAAAGTGAGTTACACAACATCATGTTAAATATCTTTAATAGTAATAATTTGTGAGAGACTTTCTTTGATACCTGTCACAGTCGATGCCACCTTCATAGGTCAGTGGGTGGAACACTGAAAGACAAGAAGGTAAATATGAGTCTTCGTCCAGTTTTGGTGCGCTTGATGCTGAAAACAGCTGGCGGTAGTCTTACCGTTGTGAGCTGCAACAGCTTCACTGCCTCTCTGTTTAAAGCCAAACACCAGGTCAATCCACTCGTGAAGGTGCTCCGACACATACTGACTCTCCAGAGCTGTCCTGTGCTTCTGAAGGAAATCACTGGCATCTGCAGTCGAGACAGACAGGACAGAGGAAACATGAAGCAACACATGCTGAGAGCATTATACATTATGTTGTCAGGTGGATGTTGGTGTGGGTGCTAAAGGAGGGTTCAGGACACAACACCAGCGTCCAACAGATTTTACATGCATGCTGTGACTAAACAGGAAGTTACCTGAGGCCCACGGTGGGAGAACGACGTCACCAACGAAGCTTCCGTTCTGCTTTCTGCCCAAATCGAGACTCAGTTTGTTTTCTAGAAAGCTCCAGTCGCTCCCATAAAACTCTGGAATCAACTGGAGACGCACACACAAGACAGCAAACGCGTCATGAGACACACGATTCTTCTACAGACACTTTAAATGATGCTTTGCCAGGGAGATACAACATAAACAACTGAATGGATTAACTCAAATTATATCCATGACAAGCACAGAGTCTGATTAGCACAATATGGTGATTTTGGACGGATTACGATTGATAGTAGAAGCCTTTACTTTCAGGAAAATACACAGCAATAATTACATTTAGTGTCTAACTGACATGACACACAGTAGACTCAGTTTTTACCTCTTTGAAGTCAGTTGCCCCCTCCAAGCAGTTTTTCCATGTTTCACCTATACTGTAAAGATAAATACACATCAGTAAATATCAACGTGCAAAATCACACTGTCAATCATTTAAAAGGTCCCATATTCTAGAAAGTACATTTCCTGTCTTTTTGATAATACAGCAGGATTAAGTGATATATAAATACTGTTAAAGTAACGAATTGCTCAATCCACGTAGAAATACACACAGCCTGTATTCAGAAACTGTCATTTATTAGTGTTACAATACAGGATTTGTAGTTTAAAGAAATATTTTAATCATTTATCATATGTATTTCTTTTGTTTGTTTAGATGTTCTCAATTGTCAGTGGCTATTTCGACACCAATAAAAGAGGAATACAATCTGCACTGCATCACTGATTTGTGATTGAAGATATCCTGCAATGCATGCTGGTTATGTACCTATTAAACATGCGATCTGCATGGTCATAGCGGCCGTTCTGGAGACACAGCATGTGTTCTGGAGCTGCAGGGAAGAAGACGGCAAGGATTAACAAATTATTTAACATTTTCAGTAGAAACAAAAGTGGCACACACATATTAACAGACTTCAAGAACCAGAACACATATGAAGCAAAACTGACCAAACCTCCTGTTTGTGTGATAGTCTGTAGTATCGCATGTTAACAGCTGTGGCATCACATACTGAGGTTGATTATGGGGCTGCAAGATGAGTTATTCTTCTTTAAATATCTAACACCTTTAGTATTAAACCGTTAACATGTTCATGTCGTTGGAAATCTTTACAATATGTCTCTCAAAAATCTTCATTTTCTGGCTTGGATTTTAAAACCTGTTTCCATCATATTTGATTTTGTTTTGGACGTACCCTGAGAATTTGAATTTCAGATGTTAGTGTCAGATCTGCCTCTAAATAAACTGACACAAACCTCAAACATTCTGGTTGAGCAGATGTCAACCGTGTATAACACACAATGAATGCAGGCTGTGTGTGCTGTGCGCCCACACGTGCTGTAGTTTGCATAATGAGGTAGTGTGGGACATACCGACTCTGACCAGGTAAAACAGGACGTAGCCTGGAGAGGAGTAGTGACTGCCGTACATGAAGGGAGGTTCAGGCATGCCTCTGTAGCGAGCCTGTGAACACGAGAACTCTGGTTACTGAGCTGACTGAAGATAAATAAAAGCCGTAGACATAATCAATGGGTTACATCTCACCAGCAGTCTGTCCAGCCGCTCCTTGTTTAAGGCACCTACAGGTTTGCTCAGGTCCCTGAACGTGTCAGCGTTTGTCATATCTGGGAAAGCACACACAACACACAATCTGAGTTATGACAACAACTGGATGTACGCACAGTAACTGCATCACAGAAGCTGTACGGCCCCAGATCCTGATATGTGTATTTCTTTGCTGTGGACCCACCCAACTGAGTGCTGCTGTAGTCATTGAGGACCCAGGGGAAGACGGGATACTGGGAGAGGTCGTTGCAGCTGCGGTCAGCCAGGTTGTTGAGGTGAAGGAGGTACTGGTAGTTGCTCAGATGGCCGCGCTGCCACTGCAGCATGTAGCTCTCTGCTGTGTGCTCCGTTATGTGGTTCTCTGAGCAGGAAGGAGAAAAACAGCAGGGTTTAATCAAGCATGTGTTATGGGTAGAGCTGTGGCAGTGAAGTGATTAGCTGCCAGCTATTAAATTATTAAATCACCAACTATTTCTATCGGTTTGAATCATTTTTTAAGGAAATGAAAGTAACATTTTCTGTTCCGTTTCCTCCTCTGTGACAGTAATCTCAATATCTTTGAGTTGTGGACTGAACGAGGCATCTGAGAACGTCAACGTGGGCTTGGGGAAACATTTTGTAGACCAAACAGCTACAGACAGATAATTCCATATGAAAATAATCCTTAGCTGCAGCCCTAGAGTCTCACCAATCATTACCAAATGCAAATATTTATATTTTGGATATATGTTAATAATTAAACCTGTGTGCTGTAATGTAATGTTTATAATTGTGATGTTGTGATGTTAAGCAAACAAAGTGAGGATTCTGTCCATTCTGACAGGCAGTTACCATAAAACAGTCTTTTGGACGTAAGCTGCTGCCTTACGTCCAAAAGACTTAATCTTTGATACTTCTTATTTGTAAGACTCAAGACGCTTGAGTTTTCTCACCCAGGAAAGTGGCGATGTAGTAGTAGATCTCATCTCTGTCGGCTGTGTTGTAAAACTTCAGGTAGATGTCGGAGCAGAAATCATTCTCAGTGCAGAACACCTCAAGACCCTGGATGAGGAGAGATGTGCGCATAGACACATGAAATTAGTAATAGTTGTGACCGGCTAAGAGGAAGTCACACTCTTATTCATGGACCTGCTCGATGTCCTCACCAGCGGTCGTAGTCCGTGCCGCCTCTTGTAGATTCTCCTGATTCTGTGGAGCTTGATTTGAATCACTTGTTCCTGAAATGACAAGTCAAATAAAAAAGATAAGAGCAGTTCAGGTCAATAACTGAAACGCCCCCACTGAGGGGATAGCATGACCGCTGGCAGCTCACCGGATATCCATTGAGCGGCTGGAAGTAGAGGTTTTCATCTGTTACGCAGATGTGTCCCGGATTGGACACCAGAGGCATGACCATCTCCACCGCACACTCCATGTGAGGCTTCTCAGCTACACTCTGAAAGCTTTACAGCACATTCAGAACAGCTGAATACTAACACACAAATGATTAAAACAACAACACTTAATCATGACGTTTTTGATTAGAACGTCGTATTGTTTATAGGTAAAACACAGATAAACGTCCCGGTTTGACATCAACCTACCAGTTTTTGTCAAAAGACGACCTCGCCAGTCGTGACTGTAAATTGGCTGCAATCTAGTAGAAATACACAACAAATGTATGTTTGCTCACGGATGATCAAAAAAATAATAACGCATTGAAAGATGCAAAATTATGTGGAACAAAATACATGAAGCTGAATAAATTATTCAAGATTTTCATCCTTTCCTCAGACTTCAGAGGCCGACTGTGTGTTTGACTGACTCACCATTGCTGTCTGATCTCCAAGCTTTTCCAGACAGGATGCCCTGTGGAGCTGCAAAATGAATTCAAAGTCAAAATGATCGAGAACAACACTAACACACACAGAGCAGTTAAACAAATACAGCAGCTCCAGAGTCACGGATGCCCATTTCTTGTGACTCTAGAGGACATAAATCCCTATTGTTTTAGCGTAGCGACGTACCTGAAGTAATGTTTGAACCACATCTTCTGTTTTACTCCAAACTTCCAACTGGAAATTCATTTTCGTTGCCCCCTGTCGAAGTGATGAGACAAGTTTAAGAGTCTCATTTAAGTTAATGAGCAAATCACAGAGCCTTTCCTGCACTCATCAACCAAACCATTACAGATCTTAATGTAGGCTTGATTACATAATGGCTGAAATGTTGCTGTTTTGGAGTGAGAACAAGACTTAAGCACAGATGATACACCATTGTAGCCAAGTGTGAAGCCACTAAAAACACTGCAGCAACGTCTCCAAATGGCTCAAATCCACATTTTATCTGAGGTTGTGATGACTAAAGTGTGACTGATTGTACTGGACACACTGTTTAAACTCAATTTCATATTTTTAAACATAAGAACAGACTATTATAGATGTAATAATAATAATAATAATAATAACACGGCCTTGCTCTTTTCATGATACAAACAAACAGTGACATAAAGTTCTCTCACCCTTTCATTTCTGTAAGGTGCTATGACGTTGCTCTCTTTGATGTAAATAACCTGAAATCAAAGTGAAAATGACATTTTTGTATCTTTAAAAAATGGATGACAATAAAACACTGCTAGAGACAACTCAAGATCATATATTTGGACAATCAAAGACAAGTGAGCACCAAATCACATAAAACAAGAAACGTTTTACAACCTTTAAGATCAATATGTCACAAATAATAGCATGGATGTGTTTATGAGAACTTACCTGCACGCATGAAATAGAAATGGAAGACGGGCGAGGCCTATGAGGGAAACAAAAAACTTTAAATATCAAAAAATATCACGGCCGTCAATCACTTACTGAGATTTAAAGGGACAGTTCCAAGCAAAACTAAATACAAAGTGAAAACACTGAAATTAAATTGAAAAGCTACCTGGACCATCCACTATCAGTATCAGAATATATTTTAAATGTGTCGAGGTCAGATCGATTACAGTACGCTCCAAATTAAGTAGACAATGGTTTCAGAGCTGCTCTGGCTTGTTGCTAGTCTGAAGTCATCAAACCAGTTTGACAAACTAAATAAACATCGGAGTGTGAATGACAGGATGCTCACTCATTAAAAGGGTTGTTCTCCTTCTCCACAAACTCGATCTTTTTACAGTCTCTGAGAGGAATCTACACACACAGAAACAAATAATCGTGTGTCATAATTTACAATCACATGCTTACTACATGTACTGTAAGACACAGACACACAACTTCCATGAAAGACATGCAAAAAACACGGCAGGCTTTAATATGAGTAGAGCTTGATTTCAGTTAATAGGCCTTTTATCATTTCTCTCAAACTGCATATACAATGTTAACTCTCATATCTCCAGCTTATCTCCAACGTTTCCATACTAATATTTACAATTTATCCCAACTTCTTTAAATTATTTTCATACCTCATTTCCTGAAAAGAAAAAAGTTTTAATCTGGTACCAAGAGTTTAAATACAAATGATAAAAACAAAGATTGCTCACACCAACCTTTAAAATTGGCTCTTCAAGATCATCTGGATCAAATATGACAGATCTGGAGCAGACCTTGAATGAGCCTCTGATTTTTCTGGAAGGAAAACAGGTAACGTTAGCTTGTTAGCACTATTACCACTCTTAACCATTAGCCTCTTTAGTTAAATATAACCACACAACAAAAATGAATAACACAAATATAATCCGATACATAAATGAATACTTTGTGCAACAAAGAAACATAAAATATAAAGAAACAAACAGTTCTTCAGGAAATGTTGGCAAGAAGAAATACTAATTAAATGTTCGCCTGTAGCCAGAAACAAACATGTTCTTCTCTCTCCTCCTTGTTTTGTGCTGTAAAGATTTATACACGTGTCTAACATTGTGACAAACAATGGAAATTAGTGTGCTGACTGGTACAAACAGAATTACACTAATGCCACAAAATAAAGGAGGAAAACACATGACTCATCACTGTAGAGTTTACATGTCAGTGTGTCCTTACTGGACATGTGTTCCTCCTGCTTTAATATGACAATAAAGTTAAATTGTCAGAATAATCTTGTTCTGAGAGGCTTGGGATGTTTTTTAGTTTGCTCAAGCCTCCATAACAGGATAAGATGATGTTTGAACAGCTGCTTCTAACAGGCGAACACAGCGTCCTCAACCTTTACAGGCTTTGACCAAACACCTGATAAATACAACACAAGTGCTACAAGCAGATCTCAGAGTTTTTACACATTATTGGGTTTAAAATCACAGATGATGAAACAAGAAGACACTGGTGAAGCAGTGCTCAAGATCCAAAAATTCATAATTTAAAGCGGTCTCCGACGTTACAGTGACAGATGTCACTAGTCGGAGGTGAAGCATCGTCGTTAAACAATCCAGATTACCTCTCCTTTTTCGAATTGGCCGTCACGTGGTATGCAGTGTGCTGTTCGAAATAATATTCCTCCAAGTCCAGCAAAAGGAGAGAAAATCTGGTTTTGACAAGGAAAAAAGAATGTGTGGGATTAAAAAGGACATCTGTGCTTCTGCATATTTTAAAAACTTCCCATCAGGAGTGTGACAGTGTTATAGTAGTGCAATGCTACATCAGTGGAGTGCTCTTTATATGTAAAATGCCAAAAAAAGGTTTGTTTTTATTAGTAATGTTAGTACTAAAGCAGTAAAACTGTCCTATGATTTCAATAATCAGATGAAAAAACACACAAACTATAAATTATTATTCATAAAGAAAAACTATTCAATTATACATCTGCATTTTGGTGACATTAATATACCAAAAAAAAGGAATGTGCCTTTAAATGCACTGTAAATATATAATAATACCTGTGTTGAATGTTTAAACTGAAAGCTATGTGATCTAATGTGTCGCCTGTACTGGATCTTCAGGTTTGACCACAGGCTGTTTACCAAAGTGTTGTAATCAGACTCCATCTTGCAAAAGTTATTGCACTTTTTAAGGAGCAAGCCCAATATTTTTGGAGATTGCTGCCACCGCTTATAGCATACAACACTTGAACACAACATTTTGAAATTGTAAGAAAGCCTTTTCTCCTTTCATTTTGGACAGAGCAGGGCAGATACAGCCAACATCTATCCTAAACCAGGCCACACATCCTGGACAAACAGTATCTCTGTGCTGGAAACTGCGTATCAGTCTTATCTGAATCTATAGTAAGTGAGTCCAAGAAGCCAAGAGATCGTTTCCCAAACTGTCGGGGAGTTCCTCTGAGATGCTGCTGTACACGAAGTATTCTAAAGCACCACTATAATCTATTTCATGTAACTGTAAACCATTGTTTGAGCTTACGTTTCACAAGACAGAAACTACATTTCCCATAAACCTGTTTGCCATCATATCCTTCCTGCTCATCACTATTGGAATTGACTTTTCCTTTAGCCCTTCACCCATTTCACCATCCTTAATTTCCAGAAACCCTAAACTTACAGCAACAAACAGCTGCTCTTCCCATCAAAACCAACCCGCTGAGGTTCATAAAGACTGTGAGCTTTCCCAGCTGTGAGGAGTTTATTAGAGCAATTACAGACAACAAACGTGGTGACGATTAATTGGTATTATCATGCTACATGAAGCGTTACAAACGGCAGTCCTACATACGAGTGCATCATACAACGATTAATATATTAGTATAAAACTGAGTCAACAGCAGAAATTAGTATTGTCACAAAACCTCAATGTGTTCAGTGAAGAAATTAGAGTCATTCAAGGATCAGTTACTCGGCAATATTTCTGCTTACTAGTAAAAGGGCTTCAACGTCTCATTACTGCTTCATAGAGACGTGGTTTGAAGTGTGTGAAATGCTCACTTCCTTCCTTTACAGAGCTATACTGAGCTCCTCTGGAAGCAGCTTATACTAGAATATATTAACAATATAAGCACATTGTAAGTGGATGTTTCTTCTCCAAATCAGTGCTTTGGGTCAGCAGTGAAACCCTTATAGAAAGATACTCAACACAGTGGACTGAGCTGCGCCTGCTGCAGTTCATACACATCATTATAATGAGCATACTTAACAACTGTATGATAGAAATTGTAGAAAATTCAAAACTAATTATGTAAAATAATCCGAGTTTAGCGTATCACGTTGCACTGAAATAAACTGAAACAATGAATGTCCAATAGATGCCCTCTCACCTCACTCTGACTCATCTCGTCATATGTATCTGATTGGGTATTGGATGTGATGTAACCACAGACCCAAATGAAAGGGAAATTGCTAAACAAACCACACAAGCACCATTCAGCACAGTGAAGCTCGAACATCCAAGTAAAGTGACAATAAGAAAAACACAGGGGGACTTTAGGTTTATCTAAAAAGCTTTCTGTAGCCTCCTTACACTGCTTTTCCAATTCTCAACAGTGAAGGGGGCGGGTGCAACATTAGCATGACACATCGTTTGGTATAGTCACATGAGAGTAAAATATCAATGGATATCGATGAATAGATAATGACAAAACTGTCATTTTGGGGTGAACTTATCCTTTAAAAAGGTGCAAGTTCTTCTAAAACAAAATAAATAAACAAACTCACTTTAAAGGACAACACAGTTTCATACTGTTTGACTTTGTTTATATGTGGCGGACCCTGTCACCTTTCTAGCTCCAAACAGTGTTCGGGGACCTTATTTTCCTCTGAGAACAGCTGATTTATTCAGTTATGGAAAAAATAAATCTCTTTGTATCATTACCTCATTAATATTTGTTTGAAGAGTTTGAATTACTCCTCCAAAACTACATAGTGCCCCTTTAAATACGGTTACTTTGCAAGTTTCATTCTGAAATTCAGTCTTCACTATCAGTTTAATCAGTCGACTCAGTTGTTAGTGCCGCAGCATGCCTGACCTGATTTTACCTTCCTTAAAACTGATTCTCCTGAGTTCGACACACTGAGGCAAACAGACTTTAAACTTGGGAAAACACAGCAGTGGTATCAGTACTGCTGCAATGATTAGACAATTAATCGATCAGTTGTCAACTATAAGATTAATCTACAACTTCTTTAATCATTTATTAATTGTTTTGAGTCATTTTTAAGAGATTGTTTCTCAAATGTGAATATACTCTGGGTTCTTTACTCCTCTATGACAGAAATCTTTGGGGTATGGACAAAACAAGACATTCACACCATTTTCTGTCACATTATAAACCTAACTAAACTAATGAATTCATTTAAAAAGACAGGTTAATCAATAAAAAGAAGAAAAGTTGGTTCCATCCATCAGCATTGGGGTCAGAATAGATGGTTTAACATCGTAGAAGACAAATCCATAGGGTGAATCCTACATTCACCACATTGTTATATTGCTAGAAATCAAATTTATGCTGATCGGCACCTTGATGCACTCCACTGTAATAAGTGCACAGCTGCTCTGCACATCCTTTCTTCAGAGCTGGGCAGCTCTTCCTCCTGGCTCAGCAGGCCACGCTACACTGAGTAATCTGGGAATGTAATGCCTCCTCTCTTTAGATCAGATAAACATCATGTAGAAGCTTTTAAGAGCTGCCTCTTGTGGTAAATTTAGAGACGTATGTAATTCACCGAGGACTTATTCAATACGATACCACTGTTTTTCATGTGATCACAATCACTTTATGGGCTATCATGCACTTAGGCTGGTTATGATACGTCATATTCAAAACTTGTATATGGATTTATGCCCCTGTCAGGTCAGGAGGGGCCTCTGGTGAAGGTTAGAGGAGTCAGAGCAGGATTAAAAATAGGTTTTATGAGAAAGATATGATGAGACATTTTAAACACTGTACTTTACCAGGTTGTCATGAAGCACACAGTCACATTGTGTCGTGCAGACAGTAACGAGAGTGCATCACACACGCGCAGCTGACAGTGAAGCTCTCATTAGCTGAGTGGCCCAGACGAATGTAATAATGGGATTCAGCCCCAGCCGAGACAAACAGCCCGCTGCTGCTGCTGCTGCTGCTGCTGCGGAGCTCCGACTGACACACAGAGTGAGCCCTCTGTCTGAGACAACAACGCGTTAACAACAGACAAAGAGGCACAAACCTTTCTTTAGTCCGCTCTGGCGTCTTTAGAAAAGCCATGACTGCGGACCATCCTCTTCAGACGCCGAGCTCAAAGCAGCCACAGTCCGTCCGCTCTCTGTAAACACGGAAACTTCCTGGACACCACGTGACCGCCCCGAACACAAGCGATCCAGCAACAAAGGAAAGGAGAGAGGTGTCACTCTGACCCTATTTTAGGGATACCACCACGGATTTCAGCTCAGGTTGAGGCACCTTTTAATAATCAGTAACAAAAAGTGTAGTTGTGCAAAATTGTGCAAAAAAAGAAAGCCTTTCCTTCAAAGGGGGACTCCGGTGATTTTTGCATTGTGCTTCTGTGGAGTTGGGGGACAGAAAGTTCAAAATCAAAGTGGCAGAGTCAAAATATCCCAGTCCCTCCTCCTAAGCACCTTTCTGAAAATGCTTCCTGCTTAGCAAATGCCTGTATCTTAACATCACCACTTTCCTCATTTTCAGGCTTTCTGTTACAATTTAAGGACCAAGCCTTGATGACATCATCAGGGTTGTCATCTCTGATGTCCTAAAATAACTTGTTTTGTCCAGCTGACAGTCCAAAACCCAAATACATTTTAAAAAATCTATAGGCTTGCTGTTTTACTAGTTATTAAGAACCTTTTTTATTCTTATTTTTTAGTTTAGACAATGTATTTTAATATTTTAACTTTTATTTTGTGCAGGGAATCTGGTATCCTACATATTGCTATATATGAGAGCTAATAGGTCCCTTAATACATTAAAATTTACAGAAAATTGCTAAAATTATCACTAGCTTGCAAACAATTTTCTGTCATCCTACTGTTAGACTAATCGACTAATCGTTTTACAGAATATGTTTGTTTTCATACTGTTTTGAATGTCCTGCAGAAAATGAGAAAAGCGTACCTGAATAAAAGCTGCGTGACGCACTTCTGTGCCAGTGAATGCTCTTCCCATAGATAGACGATCTTCGCCTTGACGTGTCAGCGGGACACTGAGGGAAGTTTCCGATCTTTGGAGATGTTTGTAGTTTAACAGACAACATGTCTTAGTTTAGTGTAGTTTTATTGTCCGGAATCATGTCCGAGCTGCGGCGTGTCGGCAGGTCAACATGCAGTGGAGAAGACATTTCACTGGTCTCGCTTTTGGCGTCGTTTTCGTTGTCTCATATTTCACTAATAAGGTGAGTGCAGAGAGGATGGGGAGTCGTTAACTCAAAGTGAGAACAGCATTATTTCCTTTACGTGTTAAAAAGAAAAAACATGTGACTTTTTCATTTTTTTAATCCAGCAATCGACTTTATAATGCAATACATTTTTATTTTGCAGCAAACAAGACTCCATCTCAGTTCCTGCACATTTGCCCGTGACTTATTCCTCTGAAAATTGCGTAACATTGCAATATAACCCTCATCATCAGCAGTAACCATCAAGTTAACATGACTTAAAACCCGTTTCAAATCGCAGGCACTAATCGGGCATGAACCAGACCCTTCAAAGCCGCACTGTGAACAACGCCTCAACTCTTATTTTGGTAGGAAGCAGTTTCAGGAAGTGTGTGCAGACAACGCGTAAAGATGTCATGTTTCTGCATGTAAAGAATGCCGAATCGAAGAGAGACACATTAATAATAGTAATATATCCATTGCTGTGTTATACCATGTTGTGCTGTTGCAGAAAGCAATGGACACGTTGAAACTGCAGGATTTTGAAATGGGTTTTGGTGCCAGTGGTGGAGCATCTCCTGATAAGTTGTAGAAGTTATTGCATTGTATTGCTTATGATGATCCTTGGACCTGAAATGTATGTTTATTTGTTTTTCCAGTTTGTCCTGTCAGTGTTGAAATTCACATATCCAACCTTATTTCAAGGGTGAGTAGCTGAAGATAAATACTTTATGCGGAACCTCTTCATGTTTTATCTTTTCATGGTGATCACAGTGTGTAATCTATGGAAGCCAATTGCTGCCAGAAACAAAAAAAGAAAATGATGACTACTAAGCCTTGATTAAAAAAAATATCTCATTATTACAGACTTTTTATCTCATAATTTACATTTACCATTCACCATTTACTATATTTATATTTAGTTATATTTATGACTTTTTTCTTCCTTAGATGGCAGAAATGGGCTTCCATATACATGCGTGCATTCAAAAGGTCAAACAAATTCAGCACTCAGATAGTCTTAAAGGACAAATGTTGCTCTTCATGAATCTTAAAAATGTGTGATCACCATAAGTTTTAAATCAGCATCTTAATTAATGTCACAATGACCTGTCGTGTGCCCCCAAGAAATGAGTGCAGACACTGTGTTCACTAACATGAAAAAAAAAATGCATATTAACAGATGGCAGACATTTATCGGCGCCGTCCTGCTTCTACTCTCTGGGAAGCTGGGATGGGTGGAGATGAGCCGCATCACCAGGTAAGTTTTATATACTGCTTCAGGATTTATACTCAACTGTTTTCAGCGGCTGTAAATAAGCAGATGTATTATTAATGTTGTCTTACAGATCAGCAGCTCTCTCCTGGCTTCCAGGCTCCCTCCTGTTTGTAGGAAACATATATGCTGGTTCCAGGGCCTTGTCACACATAGTACGTCATGTAACCTACCACACACAGATGTCCTGTCTTTTATATTACAATATTTGTATTCTCATTAATCTTAAATCATCTTTTCTCTGTCTAGGACATTCCTTTTTTCTTCACTCTTCAGAATTCCTCTCACGTTGTCAGTTACATAATCTTGAAGGTCGTCCATAGAGAGGTAAGAGCCTGCACTGCCTGCTGTATGTGAATGTCTGCAGCTATGTGCAGTTCATTTTATCTTAATCACTGAAAGTAAATGGAGGAACATAAAGTTCAAAGGACCTTGAACAGTCTTAACAGCCAAATAGTCCATGCTTTAACAACCACTATGATGCATCTCGCTCTGTAAAATGTCTTCTGATCTGTCCTTTTGTCAACAGAAGGTGCAATGGCTGAAATTCATCAGGTTTGTGACCCTTTTTCCTTCAACCTGAGTTGTAGTGCAATATGTTGGATCCTTGCGTCAAGATGGAACGCAACCATGAAGACCTTTTTTGCCAATTTTTAGGAAATACACTACATATCAGTTGAAAGTAGCATTGTTCATTGATGATAAAACTACAAAAATACAAACACAAAGCACAAAGATGAAATATTCCTGTTTACTACAATTTTAAATGTGCTTCTTGTAGCTTGTGCTTCATACTGCTCTCAGCCATCAACCTCCCGTTCTACGATCCTCAGGTAATAATTCATTATCATCAAATGATGACTATACTCAGGAGAAAGAATACAAGAAGGCAAAAAAATCTACTGTTTACATGTTCGCCTTTTTTTTGCAGTTTGACTACAGTGGTTATCTGTGGGCTGTTGGTCATCTGTTCTGTGTTGGTAAGTCTAAGAATATGCCATAGGGATGCTACACTGTTAACTGTAACGTCTACATAAGAGTTACATAAACAGAAGAACATAGACCCGAGGTTTAAGCCTTGGGGGATGCCAATCTTTAGGTTTCGATCATAAGTGCAGAACCTGATCAGATGGGCTGAAAAAAATAATAAGTGCTCTGCCCTCACCTTCTGTTCATGAGATGTTTGAGGAGATAATGACCCAAACCACACCCTGTAACTGTAAGTTGAACAGACATTTTCTTGGGAGGAGGTGATATCTTGGTGTGCAACACAACAGTGTAGGGTATTTGTGCAGTTTTCTGGTGTAGGGCATGTAATGTTTTGGATATAGGTGAATTATGCAATGTTTTTGCAGTGGGGGAATGTTAATGTTATACTGCTGTATTCCAGGTTGCAAGTTGTATAAACGTAGGCAATCTGGCAAATTGTTGTTGTTTTACAGCTCGCCAATTGATCAGCAACTGAAAAGACAATGTAAAACCTGACAACAAGGTAAAACCTGTTGCTTTACCTTGAAGGATAGTCAGAAGTCCCTCTGGAGTGGACTGTTCATTGTCCTTACAGTTTCTTATCAATCAGGAAGCAGTGAACTGATTACACCCTAGAACACAGCAGTACGACATTCGAGCCTCCACCCTGAATGTGATGCCGTGTGAATATGGTGTATCGGGTGAAATACTCTTGGTGTATTTTTCCTGTTTATTGATCTGTGTGGGATACTGGGCATGTCAACTGCTGTGGTTGCTGCTAGGTTGACTGTCTTCTCTATCGAATGCCCAAGACTCTTTTCTCCCAAGAGAGACAATAAAGGCTAATCTAATCTAGATTGTGTGGTGAACCAATGCAGTCCAGATTAGAAGGACGAATGGTGACAAAGGTCATATTTAAGATGATCATCATCACAACGTGCACTAACCAGGAGTCAGTTATAGGACGTTCTGATGGAGAATGTAAGAATAATGTTTATTTTCTTAGGTGCATACAAGGTGTTTCAAGTTCACCACAAACCCAGTAATTTAAGGTAAGTCTAACAAATGAAGCAATATTTCACTTTTAAAAAAAAAAATTTTTTTACTAAATTTCTAAACAGTTCACTGAAGACGCTCACACACGGTGTTTTTTTTTTTGTTGCAGTGACCTTGAACAACAGTGCATCAACTACTTGTTCAGGTAAGAATACATATTTCTGAAAACAACAAAAACAACATGCAAAAATTCTAGTTGAATACATTTAAAGATTATCAACAGAATATGAAGAATTAAAGGGGAACTATGTAGGTTTGGAGTAGAAATTCAAACTCAGAATTTTAATATTAGATAAATCTTAAAATTAGGTAATAATACAAACTCAAAAATATTTATTTTTTTCCATAACTGAATAAACAAGCTGTTCTCAGGGGAAACTAAGGTCACCAGAACAGTGTTTGAAACTAGAAAGGTGGCAGGGTCCGCTAAATGTAAACAAAGTAAAACGATATTGAAACTGTGTTGTCCTTTTAAGGTCAGGTTGTTCATTCAGTTTATTCAGTCGTGAAAGCAAAGAGAGTTTGTTTATTTAGTTCATTTAGGCATAAAAAAAACAATCAGTCAATGAAGATCTTTCTCTTCTGATCAAAATTTCTTCCCGAAATCCACACAGTGCACCTTTAACAGTTTTGACGTTATGACGTGTACGTATCATTTGGCTAAGATATCAACTGAAGTTAGCGTGCTAAGATAGCTAGCCACGTCCCGCCTCAGTCCAAAGCTCTTTTGCTGGAGGCGTAAACACCAAGATTCCCCCGGCCGGTGCTCCAACCTCTCCGTCTGGACCACTAGCTGCATGGCTAACCGAGCTAACTACCTAGCAGCAGCTACAGTTAGCAGCAGTTAGCGGTTACTTTAGTGATATGCTCCACCAATTTTTGATGTGTGTATGAATTCGACAAATGGCCAATTCTTACATATTGCACCTTTTTAAAGATTGAATTCATTTGTCAATGTGTGCACGTTTTTCTTTAATGATCTCAACTTATTTTTTTCTCATTTGAATGTTTTGAGCACAAATAGTATTTAAACTGCCCGTAGATTTATATTTATTTCATTATATCTGTCTTCTTTTGAGAAACGAAACGTTTACAAAGGTGCCATCTCTTGTTGCAACACGCAGATGGTCCGTTCGTGTTTGTTTGCCTTCCATGGAGCTCTCGAAGGAGCACGATGAGTCAGAGTTAGTGAGAATATTCAGATCCCTTTTTTTCGATTAAGTCACACACAGCTAAACCCTAATATAGCAACAGAAAGACTGGAGGAGGAACCCATCATTCAAGTTAAGAAATGAGGTAACAGGCCTTTACAAGTTGATATGCAGAAACAAGGAACTGCGTATACATAGTAGCTTACGGCAACAGTTCACAGTAAACCTTCATACTTTTAACTTATTTTAATGAAGTGATTTGATTCTGCATCCTGACACACTGTAGTGATACTCCTTTTAAAATTAAATTACTTAATGTCACAGGACATTTTGAGTAAAGCTTCAGGTATCATCAGTGACTAATTTAAACTTTTCTTGCCTTTACATAACAGTGTGCTGCTGCTGGCCATTGCTGCTCACCCAACGGGTATGAATGACTCTGTGCAGACTATTCTTATTTCCTGTCCTGAGTGTCAATTCTAACACATATGATGCAAACATTTTAAAAATACAAAGTCTACATTTGTACCTTGCAAACACATCTGTGTCCCTCTACAGGTGACCTCATGGGTGCCTTGGAGTTCCCCTCCCTTCAGTCCTACACATTTCACTGTGGCTGCTGCGCCAGGTGAAGGTTTTTTTGTTTTTTGTAACCACTTTATATTGAAGAGAGCAACATAAATAGTTTTCGTCGTTTTGAACAATGGCTCAGCCACGTGATGTTCTTGTTATAGTGAGAGGCAGCACTAGTATAGTTCACATTCTACAGTATCAAAATAGAACAGGCTTAAGTTGCCAATTGACATCTGACGCTGAGCCCGACTGTCGATGTAACCTTGCGGGGTATCAAACAACAACAGTTAACTATTTGTAACATATGGAGGGCTGCAGATACAGTATTATCTTTACATGGTTATGAGTGGATCAGTTATTAAGTCTTTATAACATGTTTTAGTATCAAGCTTAGATTTTTTTATAAGGGCTGCACAATTAATTGAATTAAAATAGAAATCGAAATATTAACAAGTGCAATATTCAAATTGCATGAGGCAAATCTTGTTGCAAATGTCACATGATCGTCATGATTTTTAGTTTATTTCCTGAGAAAATGAAAATTGTGTTTCTGAAGGTCATTCCCACTAATTATGAATCATATTGCATTCATATGTCAAATTAATTGCAGTATGATTCGTGCAACACTTGTTTTTATGTCAGAAATCAAAGTTAATGTTTGCTTGCAGCACTCACTTCATTGTGACTCTTCTGACAGTGCACTGCTGGGGTTTATGCTGCTGTTGGTGACAGTCAAACTAAAAAGTGGATTTTCGCTGGAGCACTTTGGGGTCTGGATTTTTATGTCCAAGGTAAATTTTTTATCAACTTTAAGGTTGTTTTTTTTTCTCAAATTAAGGCTTATTTAGACCTCAATGAAAATGACTGAGTGAACTGCATTCAGTAAAATGGTTATGTTGCATTGACTCGACCTACTGCTCAACAACTACAGATTATTTTGCTTCTCTGTCTGTCCAGGTGACTGCCATGTCCCTCTCTCCATTTATTTTCAACATGGACATTAATGCTCCAGGTCTCACTTGGTAAGAACATCACCTGCTTATTTTAGGAACTAAAAACAATTTGATTAATGTTTATCCTCTTTATTCTACACTGAGATGAGGTCACCATCAAACTATTCATGATTTCCTGTCTTGTGTTTGGTCAGTGTGGTCATCAGTCACGTTGCAGAGGCCCTGCTGGTGTACGCCGAGAGAGAATAACCGCTGTGATGAGATTAACCTACAACTTGCACTCCGTTAAGAGATTTTTTTCTAAAGAAAACATTTTTATTTTTCACATTATTTTTGTAATTTTTCTTCTATGCGCTGATGATCTGCTGACCAAATAAAATGAGCTTTGTGTACATATCCTTCTGTGCAGTGTGCTTAGTAAACAGTCACTTTTATGATCCTGCTACATCACACTGAAGGAGGAAGTGCAGCATTTATTTGAAGAGGTAAAGCAAAGAGGTTTTCTTGTCGATGGCATAACTTAATGGTGGTAATTTACATCACTCCACAGATAAGTTCTTCACTTTTATTTATTGGAACATACAGTATTTCTGTTAACTCACTATTTACAAAAACAAACTAAACACCAAGAGTCCGTATGTACAGACAGCACACTGAATTATTGATTTGAAACTGAAAAACATGTCGAAGGGTCAACATTCTTATTAAGGTCACTGTAAAACAGAGCTTCATTGTACTCCCAGTACAAGCCTGTTTTTTATATACTTAATTTTTTTTCTATAAATGGGCAAATCCCAACAATGTTTCCAAAGAGACAACATTCTTCTTTTAGCTCTCCTGCTGTTTTCGCTTTGGGGAAAATAAAGCGTTGAACGGTTGTCTTCTTCGAGAACGGGCCTGTGGGTTCTTCTCTTCCTTGATGTAACCTATATTAGACAATTAGATCTCAGTTTTCATGATAGCACTGTGACTTAATGGAGGGTTGAACTAAAAATCACTTAATTACCTCTATCAATGCACGTCTGAGTCGATGGGAATCCAACTTCCCAGAAGTTTTCAGGCGTACAAGGAGGAATATACAGAAATCTGTGCCTGGAGCACGCAGACAACTTTTTCTGTTTTTCCTCCTCGGGGAGATGAGCGTAATACTGTTGGGGGAAGAAAAACAGGCTCAATGTTAAGACATTCAGTGTCAGTGTAACTGTGCTTTATGATCTTAATACTTACAACTTCACACTCCTTGCAGGTTGTGCCCTTCAGTTTTCTTCTCTCGTCTTTCTTGCGAACTACAGCCACATGTGCAAATGTTGGGTGTCTAATCCAGAAAGAGGGAATGTAAATTGTGAGATTGAAATCTATTAATGTTTCTGTATATCTGATGAGAATAATCAAGTGTTTCTTACTGTGCTTTGTTCTTTTTCATTTGGCTCATAGTGTTTTCATGAGGATCTTGTTCTAATTTGGGAGATTAAATAAAGGACATTTAATTAAATTTAAGACACTGTTCAATTTAAAACACTGTTCAAATTACAAGATGACGAACACAGACTCTTTAAATCTAAAAGCCAACCATCGTCCTCCTCATGTTCTTCATCATCATCATCATCATCATCATCAACATCACAGGGCTTGCTCTGGCCCAAGTGTGGAGTGTTGTAGGACTTGTACTCCCCATAAGCTGTTGTGTCAAACATCATGTCCAAACTGTCATTTGCTTTCTCACCGAGTCCTTGAAAAGCAGAAAGAGAAGATGATTAACCATTATTTTAAATTCACGTGTATACGGAAATTTCACAAGACATTTTCCTCTGCGTTTCTTCCTCTTATCTAAATGCAAATATTTAGATGATTAGTTTTTTTTTAAAATGTGGAAAATATCCTCGTAGAAAAATATCCATATAGGTGTGTTTGAGACCTTCACCAGACACGCTGTCCTGTCTGTCTCTGGCGTTTTCTCCCCGACCCTGCAGCAAGCTGTGACTGACCCAGGTGCAGTCAGTATCTACCAGGTCTCCATGACACTGCTGTTCTTCCTTTTCCTAAAAGATGCACATACAGACAAACAGCCTGGTGTAAGACACTCCATCGGCCAAATATATGCATATATCCAAATAAGCATCAGTTCTGTGACTGTACCTCGTCTCCTCTCAACTCGCTGTCATACATGGACAGGGCGAGCGCAGGGTCGATGCTCCACATGGGCTCCACTTTGTGCTTCCTGTTAGCTAGTAGAGCAGAGATAGCAAGGTCACATTAAATTCAACTGATAATGAAAAAGAAATACTTGAAATTGCACAACAATCAGTATACAATCAGAAGAAGGATGACCTTCATACCATGTTCTCCTCCATGTTGGTCGCGTGAGGCATTCAGCTCCTGCGGTGGGTTGCCTCTCTTCCCACCAACTTCCTTGTTAGCTTCTCTAATACTAGGCTTCTTGAAAGCAGGACTTGTATAGGAAACATTTGGCCTTTGGTTGGAAGTCCCATTTTGAAAAGACTGAACCTGTTAAATGTTAACAAATTGGTGGATCAAAGTATGGTTTTATGGAAGCCATATCTGATTTGGTCTGAAAACAGTGCTGCAATTCATCTTGCTATGTGACGTGCTGCTTTACTCAAAACATATTCATACACGCCTTTATAACATATATCTAACCTTCGTATCCACTGGCTCCTCCTTGACGCTTTGGCTACTTACAGAGGTGGTGGTTCTTTTAATCCGTTCATGTTTGTCTTCTCTCTGTTTGTCCACCCCTTCCTGTTCGCCTTCTTTGTTCTCCTCTTGCACCTCCGGCTCGTTTTCCTCTTTCTTCCGTTTTGCTCTGTTAACGGAGCTGTCCTCTGAAAAACGTCTGACATGTGGGAGAAGTGATGGGGATCTTTCTGTGGTCGAGTCCGGACTGTGGATCAGCGTGGATAAAGGGGAGGAGCGATAACGCCTTAAGGCAAGAAAACAGATACAGAACCACTAAATGACATAAATTCAATTATTGTTGTATTGTTATTAGCAGACTGAACATTTTTGATATTGAAGACAATTCATGTGGGTTGAAGGTTGTGGATCAGTGCCATGCATTTTAAATTCCATACAAGATGGCAAAAAAGGTGCGATATATGAAAATTGGCCATCTGTTGAATTCAGACTCCAAACAAATAAGGGGCAACGTATCAGCAGTGTAACTGCTGACTGTAGCTGCTGTTAGCAGCTGGTGTTCTGGACTGGGAGGGGAATGCTGGCAGGGAGTGGCACCATATCATCACTTCAAAACCGTTACTTCTTATTGTATGTTCACACTTTTAGTAAAATCTTTGTTTCAGCTAAAAATCTTACACATTGCACCATCAAATTCTTACATTATGTCATCCACTACATAGGGTTAGGGTTATATTGCCACAGTAGTCAGCAGATGATTATGTCACAACTGATGTCATCCTTACTTTAAAGAAGCTTCAAAATGCCAGGGAGACTTTGAGCTGCTTTGACGGCTGGCAGTTGTCTTAGTTTTCTGAAAAAAAAAAAAAAAAAAAAGGTGACAGAGAAAACAATCACAATGAATTTTCTGTAAAACTTATATATGACAATACAATAGATATGAAAGATGAGTAACCCAGTCATAACAGGACATGTTTGGAAATCTAAATACTTTTTTGTGCATTAGCGTGTCTGCTAACAAGTGTATAAAGATTCAGTCTGCAATCTGTGAATACATTTCAGTGCCCAACAGCAGCTGTCAAAGCGTAACTCCAGAGGAAGCTGCATGTACTCTGGTAAGTTACCTCCAGTGATGTTACTCAGCAGCTAAGTTGAATTTTGGCTTTGAAAAGCAGTCCACTGGTCTAGTACTCCTATAACACTGTTGAATTAAATAGTGTAAGGATCCTGAGACAGGATATCTATTGAAAAAACTAGAAATGCACCCCTATATGCAGTGCGTCTCTGATGACTTTACACCTGTATAACCCCTTCTTACCATGTGAGGCCTGTCAAAAAGTTCAAGGGCACAGGTTTCTGCTATCGCTTCTTCCACATTTAGATTCACATCATCTGAAATAAAACAGACCCAGCAGTCACAACCTTTACACATATCACAATAACAGTTTTCACTAGTCCTCTGAGTACAGAGGTGGCTAAAACAAACACCAGAATTTAATCTGAGGCTTTTACAACAACGCCAGCCCCACCATGTGAACTAGACTGATATGATGGGTGTGTTTGTGTAGATAAAATGTTGACCGGTTCTCATCTAGGATTTCCAGTACCGAACGGGTACTAATGGAAGATAATAAATGAGGTTTCAAATTCCTGTTCTCTTAGAACCAGAAGTAGTCTTCTTGTTTTAAGATTTATTCTAAAATAATGATGATATACAGGAGCACAGTGGATGAGGTCATACTTTGGATTTGGGGTGCGTCCAGTTCACATGTGTTGGGTACAAGCACTTCTGCTCTTCCAGGATTCTTTGTGGCATCAACAGGCTCCTTATTCAGTTCTTTAAAGAGAAGTACACACGTTTAGATGACTTGTTGCCTTCAGACTGGTGATCAGACAACAAATGAGAATTAAAAGTCTCATTATAATAAACCAGACTGACCCTTAAAGAGCGAGTTGTTGGCCTGTGGTAGAGGCATCTCTGCATAGCGAACGTACTTCATTTTGTCAACATTTCTGCGTGTCTTCAGTTTGTTTGCCACGGGGAGCGAGCTGTGCAGGATTGGTGAGTCTGGGATGAAGCCTTCTTCTGGCTCTGGGGATGATGTCCGCTTTAGCTCTGAGCTGATCAAAACAACACCTGCAATGCTTAACTGGGAACTGAAACTTTACTGTAAACGCTTATTCCAGTGCAAAACACCAAAGCCTCAAAACACACTGAACTTAAGCCATAAGCCTGTACCCAATAGAGATGTATGGAGGACACAGGAAACCACAATAATGTACAGTATGGTATAACTACAAGACCTAGATCATATGTAATTATCTTGTCAGCTTTTACAGAAAAACTGTTGATAAAAAGTAGGAAATTCCATGTATTTTATTTCACAGAGAACATGCTGACAAAACGGGACTGTAACACACTGAAGAGCTTACCGAGACAGCTTTAATTTTTGCAGTTCAGTGTGTAGTTTTCTGTTTTCATCCTCAAGGCTGTTTCTTTCATTCTCTGGGGAACAAAAATGACACATCAGTGTATCAGACACACCACATCACATTATGCTCTACATTAGCTACTGTAGATGTCATATCTTGAGGTAAACTGGTACAGCCAATGTAAACCAACATTAACGTCATGGATAGGGATGCACGATAAGGATTTTTTTCAGTCGACACTGATAATCACTCATTACCTGCTTCTCATGGCTGAAACCAACATGGCAACTGACAATTTATCATTTTGGTTAATGCGAACCTGAGGGTAACAAAGGCTGAGATGTAGTGAGCAAAGATGGATGATATGATATGCAACAGCTCTTTTAACATGTACAATGTTGAAACTCATAAACGAGGTTGTTTTGGTTGTTTAAGTTGTTTATGAGGATGCTACAAATTGTTTTGATGTGAAGTTCCAGAACCGTCTGCGGACCACAGAACTTCACCTGAGTTTTCCTCGGTATAAGGGTGACTAGATAATGGCTGAATTTTCATTTTCGAGTGAACTTATGCTTTAATATTTTACTAAAGCACAGTGACTTCTTTACGTTTTCTGTGTTGTTGGTTTTTTTTTTTTGTTTCTTTTGTATTACATTTGTCACATTAAAATATAAAATACTGTAAACGCATCATTGTTTTCAAGTCTTCTTTTATAGGGGACTGAAGCATCTGGACTTCGTATAAGCAGAAAATAAATGTGTCCTTTATTTTTGACTGTTGTATGGCAGCTGATCAATGCTCTATCCGACAGTGGAATAATAACAACAGTGAGTAGACTCACTCAGTTTGGCGATGAGGCGCAAATTCTGATCCTGGTTATTTTTCAGGTTCTCCCCCAAGATGGCACATTGATCACACTCTCCTGCACGGAGCCTGGAAGCAGTCAACATAGTTGCTGGTATATGTAGCACACTGTGCTGTCAACAATGTGAATCTGCTGTGGAGGAAGTTACCTTTCCTCCATAAGGCTGATGGCATCCTGCAGGGTTTTATTTTGCTCCTTCAGCTGCTGATTGCGATTGTAAAACACCTCAAGTCTCTGAGCATCTCTGCAGAAAACAAATGCAACGACAGGTCATTTATAGAGACGAGGCTAAACTTTGTTTACAAATCTATAGCCAGGCTAAAAATGACCGTTATTTTCATCATCATTACATCTAAAAAGGTAGTGACACAGTTTACTTACAAACAACGCTCCTTTTTCAGCTTGCTCACTTTTGCCTCCAGTTCTGAACACAGCAGTGTGCAACAAAAGGGAAAAAAAGACCTCAAATTAATCTTAATCCTAGTATCCGATCTCAGCATAACCTGCATGAACCATTAAGGAAATTCACTTCACATCTTCATACAGTACAGCAAAGGGGTCAGTTACCTTGCAGTGCATTCTGGTGGCACTCTCCAAGCTGCCTCCACAGGTCTTCAAAGAGGTCAGCAGGTTTGTCCGTCCCACTGCTCAGGGCAGGGCTGCTCATCGTCCATTCACTGCTTCAACACAGGAGCCCTGCAGCAACCTAAAAACACTAGCTGGGGGGGAAAGAAACACGTTTATCACATATGCATTCATGACTCAGTGTGGGCACACGTTGGTCTCTCAATGGATATACTAACTACTGCATGCCACAAGCTCAGCCTTCAAAACTTTTATAATGAACATTAATATGATGTTGACGGATGTCCTTCCTTGTGTTATGTACATGTATATGAACGGTTAAATCACTTTTCACTTTAGTTCAGCTTTTGTTTATGTGTATCCCCAGTTTGTGCCTGTCATGCTCCAAAACATAAATTAAATTGAAAAGTGACGTTAATAAAAGTCACAGCTAATGCTAGCTAGGTAACGTTGGCTATACATTACCACTCGGGAGTTCAACATACTTGACAGTCACTACTGAGATATTTTAAAGCCAAAAACAAGTTCATACTAGTATAACACACACTGCACACCTCTAAACACTGAATTCTTTGTATTTGTCTTGTTTTAAAGAAAATATAAATCAGCGTTTGCTCCGTCTTTAACGTTATGCGCATTTAACAGCTTCCCCTGGATGTAAACAAACTAACACTGACGTTACTTTGTTAGCGACAAACGCGAACTTTAACTCGATAACTTACACCTCAGGAGCGGCTGTCGCCTTTTTACAATGAACAGGACTTACACCAACAAGTCCAAGAGACACGCAGAAGTTTGTAATTGATAAATTGTTAGGTAAACGTGTTAACGTTGCTCGAGCAGTATTCGCATGTTGACTTCACCAGAAAATCCAAATTCGCGCGCCGAGTTGCATGCTGGGAAGTCTTCTTCTTCTTCTTCTTCTTCTGCTTCTACTACTCGTTGACGCCCTCCCCTCCCAAACATGCCACCGTCACAACTATTAACTAACTACAACTGCCAAGAATATTATGACAATTCTGGCATAATAATATGTTTTTATAACATATTGAGCGGATTGTTCTTCTTCTGCATATGTAAATAAACATAACGTGCTGAATTACAGCAGTCACATTTTAATTGGCTGCCCTGGCTGTCAATCAAGACTGTGTAACCATATCCTCTCTTTTGCTAACAATACCCAGTTTATGCACTGTACGCACTACAACTGTCAGGCAAGTACTGCTAAGAAAAATGACACAATCAAGGAAAAGACAAAGATTAACTTCCTTATATTTGTTTTTATTTTTGGTCTTTCTTAAGAATACAAAACAAGAACCAAAATCACAAAAATAACATTTACAAAACATATTATTTAACTGAGGTGACTGAGGCAACATAGAAAAGCATGTCTGAAACAGTGATATTGGTGTGTTAGCCTGGAACCTTGAGGTAAAACAGCCAGCAAATGTAAAAGGTCAGATATCTTTATAAACTGTTTTTGAATTAGTGCCTTGCTTCAGTAGTGCTATTCACAAATGGAGTTCAGCAATATCATGTTTTTTCCTAATATGTCCACAGTTAGCAGTGATTTCAAGATGTAGTGCTTCAGACCTACCTAAGAACACATTGATTACTGTGAGATATAGGTCGAATATTCTAGGCGTGTCGCACTATATGGCACCATTTTGAATGGTTTCTATTTTTATCCTCTTTGATACACACACACACTTACACTCACACACATTAACACTGTTCCTACTCACTCACTCTTAAATGGGTGCAAATGATTACCATTAACTTCCTCTTCTTGTTCCCAAACAAAAATACTTCCGGCTAAAATAAGTGAATAGTTTAAACACCAAAAAATGTTTCAAGCAGGAAACAAAATCTGCTCCACACCTTTGGAAAAGTTGATACACTTTTCCTAAAACAAAAAAAAAAGTTAAGACAGGGCAGGAAAAATAAAAGACTTAGAATGATTAAGTGCTGGAATGGCCATCAGTCAGAGGCAGAAACTCAAAGTCCCATCTTTTTCTTAAAATACAAAAATGGAAAGACGAAATGCATACAGTGCATCACTGAGAGAAAGAATAAAAACCTAGCGTCACTTACCAAAACACAAAGCAGTGAAAATAGTACAGTTTGTTCTGCACTTGTTTGTGCAGGTATGTTTTTGCATGAACAAACATTTCTGGTCTTTTCTTCTTTCACATGTAAGACATGGTCACTGGTGATTCAGCATTGCAGATTATTACTCTTTTAGTTCCTTTGGATGTGTGCCTTTTGTTGATTTTGCATCTGTCACAGCAGGTAGATTGAGCTAGCATTACTTCATATATCTATATATACACATGCATTCAACATCATATGTATCCCCCAAATTAAAACAAAACAAAACTAAAAACAATTCCAAACTCCCTTTTCACCACTTAAGAGTTTAAGCTATAAAAACCTGCATGACAGTCCACGAAAAAAAGTTTGCATGGAGGCTTTGCTTTGCTGTTTGATGTGAGATATGCAGCAGGTTGTCGAGGTGCTGGCGCTGGGGTGTGACATGGAATGCAGCCTTATTCCATTAACAGGGGTCATGGGGATGGGCCTATTCTTCACCCCCTCCTATCCAAAATGGGCCTCTTTCTATGTAGTTGGGTTTTAGATTCACATTATGCTGGAAGAAGAGTAACTGGTTGCAGACACTGGCAGCGCAGGTCTTCACCACTAGCAAAAAACACTGGAGTAGAGTGTGGATGCATATCTACCATCTTCTGACCTGCAGAGACAAACGACATGTAGAAATACACGTAAACTGAAAGTCTGTGTGAAGACGTTTATAAAGACACGTTTATAAAAATCTTATCAGACTGATTAACAGCCTTCAATTACTAAAACATCATACTTACACTTCCCTCTCTTCACCATTGTGGGGGCACGTAGCTGTAGCTGGGTGTGCCAGGGGGCCGATATGTGGGCATCGTGACTTGGTGGGGAGCAACAGGCGCTGGTGATGGTGTTGTCAACAGAGTTCCTGAGAAGCAACCACAGATTGAAGTGTACAAGTGTGATACAATGTATGATATAACGTACACTTTGCAACAGCTGTATTTGCAAGATCTTGCTTTGAGCTATGTGCTTGCGGCCAAATACAGCATCCTTTGAAAACAACAACGGCTGCTCGTATAGAGGTTAGCGTAGCTTCTATAGCATCATTTATATCAAAACTGGAGGGTATATTTCATTGGAAGAACAGCAAAAAATAGCCTTGAAGGCTTTTCTTGAGGGAAAAGATGTTTTGCTCTTCTCTTGAGTGGATTTGGTAGGAGTTTGATTTTCACCACCGGTAGTGCTCTCCTACTGTTGGTTAAAGTTAGCCCATGATAAATGGTAATAGACAGATTGTTCATCCAACCACATGGCAAGTGTTTTTGGAAACCACCTGGGTACGTCGTGTTAGTCCTAGTTACTGCTTGAGGTCGACTGATGCTAAATTTTTATTGGTCGATATAATAACAACAGTTCGGGGCAGAAAAAGCTGATAGCGGACTAATCGCCAAATATCCCTGAGGTACAACTTTAAATTTGGCATTCCTACAAACCATGATAAATGTAGAAATGGAAACCGATTCTCACCAGCGGACATAGCCATGGTGGTGCCGGCTACCATCCCCATGGCAACACCATTGTGGCGGGGAGGAGGGATCGGTGGGGCGTACATGGCGGCAGGCATCCCATTTGGCTGGACCACGGTTGTGTGATGGATAACATGAGGCGGTGCCGCATACAGAGGCTGTGTGTAATAAGTGCCTTGTTGTTGTGAAGGTATTAATGCCTGGATCACAGAAAAACACAGTTTTAGGCTCAAAACATCAACTAGCAATGACTTTATTAAGTTTATTGAATCAGTAGCAGTGACAGAATAAAGAGAAGAGAAAATGACACAGAAGAAAATGTCATGGTGACAGACTTTGACATGTAGACCTGATTATAGCACCATCCTCAGGCAGATGTGGGTAATACGTTAAAACCAGAACCAAGAGCTAAAATCTGCCACCCTTCAAGACAGTGCACTGACCTGTGCATAGGGGCTCTGTTGGGGATAGGTGCTCCTGACTGGGTAAACAGCAGCAGAATAGGGGTTGGGTGAGGAGGAGTATGGTGGGACAGTCCCTGTGTTGGGAGAGCAGGACATTTTGAAAGGAGTGCCCGGAGCATAGCCTGAAGAGAGGAGGACACTTTGAGTTAGTGCTTCTGATTATTGAATTTAGAGTCATGTTCAGTCAGGAGCTGCGGACTTCATTCTTACCACTGGGGAAGGCTGGGTTCGCTCCTGCATAGACATTGGGGTTATATGCCGGCGCAGCAGCAGCGTAGCCAACAGGGAATCCAGCTAGGGTGACCAAACAGAGAACAACAAAAAATATAATTATACATTTTACTTTTCTTGATTTCAGGATCAAGAATATTTGCTCAAACATTAAATTACCTGGATATCCTATGCCCTTAGTGTTGGTGAAGGGGACCCCTGTTGACGCAGGGCTGTAGACTGGATTCATTATGGCCTCCTACTCACAGATGCTGCATTGAAAGAAAAAAAGAGCTTGTGAATTTAAAACGAATGCAAAGATCAGATGGGAAAATCTAGCACAGATTGCTTCGCCTTTTTTACACACTGAAGTCCTACGCTCCATCAGCTACAACTCTGTTCACTGAAGTAGCAGTAGCATCTCCTTTACCAAAATCTATATAAATAAGGCATCATGGCGGCACTTTCCATAGACAGTTCTTGACGTTTCAGTAATTAGAATAGTTAAAAAGGCAACAAAAACATTGTAAAGAGGTTATGTCTTATCTGGCCAGGACAACAGTGAGGACTACAAATGGCCTATATGAGATGACCTTGCTGGGTCACAGTCACACAATAGATATTTATTTTTGCTCTCCTCACACACTCATAACTGGATTCCACCATTTTGTGGGAGCTGGTCTCATGTTTTTCATAATATGCATAATCTAACATAATGTAGCACTAGATGCATCAATGTGGACCTGGGTTTTACATTCATTTTAAGCGCGAGCACTACCAACCCATGAACATCTTACTGTTTTTGTGCTTTTGTAACCATCTATGCAACTAAATAAATCTAACCCTTATACCTAGAGTCCGACTGATACTTGATTTTTGGGGCAGATGACAATGTCGATATTAGGAAGTAAAAAAAAATCCTATATGGATATATTGGATGATTTTCTGATATAGACAGAATATATTCATATGCATATCTTTTTTTTGAAAGATCCCTCAAATGTGGTTATCAAACACTTGTGACAGACATGTAATGGAGGAAAGATATTTTCCAGAATAACAATAAACTTTATATAATTTACTGCACTGACACAATAAACTTCACTGGGAATTTAATAAATTACCCCCAGCATCTTCTTCTGCATTATTTTCTATAAATAGGTAAATATTGGCTGATACAATTGACCAACCAATATCATGGTCAGGCTCTACTCATAACAAACACAGATGCAATTTGAAACATTTCATTCAACATTTATATAAATGATAGAATTGAGTTGCGATGAAGGGCAATGAAAACAGAAGAATGCAGGGGCAGAGGGGTTGTTTAGATGTAGGGGTAGACCGATTATCGGGCCGATATTCAGCATTTTTCCAATTATCAGTATCAATGATTTTTCTGTCACACTGCAGATTAAAATAAACTAAATTTAAAAATGTACAACTTGGGCTCTGGTGCAACATCCTCTCACACAATGTCCCACCCACAACAATATCCGGTTGGTAACACGTCACAGTTAATAGCCTATAAACACTGAATAATCTGAATGTGCAAAACAACTTAGTGACTAAATGTATCACGTAAATGTAGTGGAGAGGAAGTATAAAGTAGCAGAAAATGGGAATACTCAAGAAAAGTACCTGAAAATTGTACTTAATGGAGTACTTGAGTAAATTGTACTAAAGTTTATTTCATCACTGGTTGTGCGAAATTTTGACACTGCTTTCATTTTTACAGCAAACGAATATCGGTCCCAAGTATCGGATTTTTAGTCCCCTTGATTTCTAATAATCTGTATCGGCCCTGAAAAAGCCATATCAGTCGACCCCTGTTCAGATGAATAAATTAGTCTGGTCTGCCTGACTCATTGATCCTTTCTCTGACCCTCCAAGGCTCTGAAATATCAGTAGTCCAACTATGCCGTGTGTCGATAAATCCATGGTGCTGACGATGCAGACAGATTTGAAATGGCGCCCGTTTCTCTCAGTCCTGCTCATCAATCAGTCTTGTCTCAGATTTATAATATTCTCTTGTGTATATGGTAGCCTGTATACTCTCTGCCAGTCGCAGAGGATCAAGAGGATCACAGAGGAACCCTGCTGCCTCTTGTTTTCCTGTAGTATTCCTATACTTCTATTACACCTCCACTAAATATTTAAAAGTGCGACATGACTACAAATAAGGTGAGTACGAAGTTATTGTTGAAAGATCCGGTACCAGACCGGTTCGACCTCTGCTCCACATGATGCTCATTAGCAGGTTCCAGCTACGTCACTGCGCTGCCCTCTAGCGGCGGCCCGTGCACCATTACATCACTTTACAACTGCTTATTCAAGGGGAATTGCAACGCAGACTGAAACGCACTTAATCTATAATCGATATAATATTGTGGTACAATTAGAGCAAAGGAACCAGTGTTGTGACGTGATTCTCCGGTGAGTACAGTACAGCCTTATGCGGCGTACGGAGAGAAAACTAAGAAATCAAATCTATTTAAAGCCTTTTTTTTTTTTTTTTTAACTGGAAAACACATTGTAAAACATGATATGTTGAATAAATGCTAATAATTTAATTTCCATATTGAAAATAGATCCAAAGCCGTGAGCACCAATAGTTAGGTCGATATTAAATATTTTAGTAGGCTCGTCATTACCTTCTTTTGCCGAAAAACACAAAGTGGATGTTAATAAGCTGTTGTTTTAAATGCTCGTAATAAAGTGCTGCGGAGTGGTTTGCTTGTTAGACCGATATCTCTTCATAATCACAAGGTGTTCACGCATTTCCTTAAAGGTGACGGTATTCATGTTGCCTGCAAAGATGGCAACCTTTAAGTGGAAGAATTTCTTGAAAGGTGAACGTGAACGCAGCGGGGCTTTGTTATCCTGTCATTAGCTAGCTTTAGCCCACAAGCCTCATTAGCTGCACAGCCTGTCGCTAGCTAACCGTGCTTGTCATTGCAGGTTTGTTCGGCTGTACCGACTGACCTGCTAATCACCTGTCCGACCGCGGAAAACCACTGGACTGTCCCCGGACAGCAGCCAGATGGGGACAGCTTGTCAACAGGCCGCATAGCACAGCAGGCAGGCAGCCGGACAGCTGTGACCGCAGTGACGCCTGTCCCGACACGACAGATAACACACACCATCTTTTTATCCGGACAATAACCGACCAGGACTTACTGTTGACTGTTTGACCGTCTGTTAGTCCCCTCCTGTGGTCTTCTGGTGTAAAATGAAATTAAGCTAGCTGGTGTTTTGCTCCCAGATGCTTTGCTGAACTCTTTTGAGCACTCCGCGTCACTTCCGTGTACGGTCACGTGGTCCGCAAACATAAAATATAAATATAAAAAAAGACATTTTACTTTACCGGGGAACCACTAATCTTCTTTTAATACGTGTGTTTTTATCTTTATGCACCAAATTAATTTAATTTAATTTTCCCCCAACAAAAGCGCGAGCTCTACAGACGATTACGAATCCGACTGAAATGACGTAACAGATCAGATAAAATTATTTATTAGTAACCAATGGTAATTTTATTTATTATAATCCCTCATATGCTGTCTGTTGCCACCATTAGCTAGCTGACACTTTGACGTTGTAACAATTTAACGTCTTCACACTGCAACACTGAGGCAATCCTCTGTGAGCTCATTATTATGTATGCTACGTGGTCCTTGCAGGAAATAAAAAATATTTTAATCTGACCACGGCTTCCGTTTATCTTATAACGTACCAACGCTGGGTTGTAACGTTTTGATTAAAATCCGCTGTTGCCACCACTATTACAATTTATTTTACATGTTTCTTTAATGTACAGTAGGACATTTTATGGATTTGCTCTTCGAGGACCTTGACGCATCGTTTCCATTCAGCCATTGAAGTGGGAAGAGTAGGGTCCATACTGTTGTGATTTAGAGCGACCTATATGTGATTTTATCGGTAAAATGTTGCTATCTGACTAATATTAGGAACCATTCTCCGGTGTAAGGTGAAACTGTTGGCCTGGCTGGTGTCGTCGGTGAAGAGCAGGGCTACAATG
This sequence comes from Pagrus pagrus, assembly GCF_965226575.1. Lineage (NCBI taxonomy): Eukaryota > Metazoa > Chordata > Actinopteri > Spariformes > Sparidae > Pagrus > Pagrus pagrus. The sequence goes on from NC_140207.1 coordinate 17,956,988, forward strand.
TCTGGAGCGGCCGGTGGAGGAGGAGGCTCCTCCTGTCTGGGCGCAGCAGCGGCAGCCAGTTGCAGCTCCGCCGGCTCTCCCTACGCTGCTGCAGCCGGAGGAGGCGCAGGGGTGGCCGGGAGGTTGCCAGCTCGGGTCCTGGAGCATGTTTTCTCCTATCTGGAGCTCTCCGACCTGATGCGCTGCTCGTTGGTCTGCTGGCACTGGAACAACATACTGGCGGATGAAAACAGCGAGGTGTGGCGCAGCCTCTGCAACCGGAGTCTGAGCGATGAAGCTATGCGGTCTGACATCCTGTGTAACCTGCCCACCTACAAGGGAAAAGTAGGTTCACCGATGTACCGCCGTTCTCTCGGACTGGACCAAACTCCATTCAAAAATCAGCCTGTTTAGTACCTTTGCTCTGCTAACACCTGGAAGGCGGAACACAGTGTCCTCAAATGAATCCATTAGCTACAATATTGTATGCCGGAAGACCCTAGTGATTCATGTCAATCTTTTACAAACAAATGCAAAGTAATGTGCAAAATAAATGCCTTGGTCTGCTGAAAGCACGAATTAAATAGCCGGAGTTCTAAATGGGGTTTGGTGTAAGGTTGTTTTGAGTCGCCAAAGTATTGGGGATACAATTTAACAGGCTAAACTACATGATGTTTTGTTTATATAAGCCAACTTTAGACTATGGACCCGTTTATTTATTACAATATCTAGTTGTGAGTGTGCTGTATTTGTTTGTTATTGCATAACTGTGTGCATCATATGCAAGGAAACTATAGGCCCACTGACAGTGGAGCCTATTTTTAGCAGAGCCTCTAAATTGGGCTCTCTGGGAAAACTCGTGTCATCACTTCCATAGGTCTGTTATTGTAAGATTTTGATACATTTGTCTCAAATTATCATACCAGCCATAATCATTTACTTGTTGTGAAACATCTTACAGAAGCTTTCAGCTCAAAGTCCATGACCATGTCTCACGTTCCTTATGTAAGCACCTATAGAAGAAAGTGTTTCCCAACAAATACAATGAGGAGGCTTTTCTCTGAACTGCAGCACCCAATATTTCCAAAATTATGTTATGAAATATGCTTTTTATTATATATTTTGACACCAGGTTAACTATTTATTGTTCCTGTCGTTTCATCCTCTACAGCTCAAGGCCTACCAACACGGTCTGAGCTCCCACGACTGCTCCCGCAATGTTTACGTGAAGAAGAACGGCTTCACCCTGCACCGCAACCCCATCGCCCAGAGCACGGACGGTGCGCGTGGCAAGATTGGCTTCTCGGAAGGGCGGCACGCCTGGGAGATCTGGTGGGAAGGCCCTCTTGGCACAGTGGCAGTGATAGGCATCGCCACGAAGCGGGCGTCCATGCAGTGCCAGGGCTACGTCGCCCTGCTGGGCAGTGACGACCAGAGCTGGGGCTGGAACCTGGTCGACAACAACCTGCTCCACAACGGAGAGGTCAACGGGAACTTCCCACAGTGTAACAACGCACCAAAATATCAGGTAGGCGCTTGAGCCACATCTGTACCCTCGTCAGATTTTAGATAGAGATATTTCCTGTTATATTTTTAAAAAAAATTTATGTTTATGGTATTTTTGTAATCCAGCAAGGTGTGATTGTGTTTGTCCACAGATCGGGGAAAGAATACGAGTGATTCTAGACATGGATGACAAGACGTTAGCCTTCGAGAGGGGTTTTGAGTTCCTCGGAGTAGCGTTTCGTGGACTGCCCAAGGCCTGCCTGTACCCTGCTGTCTCTGCAGTGTACGGCAACACTGAAGTCACCATGGTGTACCTGGGAAAACCTCTGGATGGCTAGAAGCAGAGTAACCTGTGCCACCATTAAAACTAACAGGCCACTGGTCGGTTGTGGGACTTTTTTCTGTCAACGGACTCTGATTGTTGCACCGTTTTAAAAGGATGTTGGATGCCAAGTGGTCGCGTTTCTTCCACGCAGAATAACTCTAACTGTCGGCATTTCTACCACAGATACACAAGGAGTTAGTTTCTGGACCGGACCATCTACAGGGAGTTTGGATTGTGTGGGAACTGTCATAAAACATGTTTCTGTATCAACGTGGAAGTGTCCACTTTTACACTTCAGCTGCTGGACTGTTTTATTCACAGGATAGGTGAACGTTATTTAATTCCATGCCATTCAGGCTAACAGTGCTGAGCATTTACTTGAGAATTTATGCTTGCTCGAATGAGGCCAAAACTCTTCTTAACGGTGGCAAATACTTCAAGACACAAGCGGTGAACGGTAGTTGTTATCAATCGCTATCTGTTGTATGAGTTAGCAGAAGCAGCTCATCATGGATTAACACATTTTAACTATAATTGATGACTGGATTATAACGGTTTAATGCCAAATAAATGTGACCTGATGTTATATTTTGCTACAGGCAAACACACAGAGGACACGCGGACCAACTGTCATGCATGTGCTTGGATACTGGCAAGTGGACTGTAACATCTGCCATTTTAAAATCCCTATCCAGTAAAATGGAATTATACCTGTATCATGTTAATGTGTGTCCTTTTTAATGTGCTACCGTAGTATTACACACTATTTATTTCTTGGTTTTATCTATGGTACTATAGATGCTGTATGGTTCTAAGGCGCGAAAAATAAAGTCTACATGGTGCCACCCTTATAATAAAGACGGTTTGATGCTTGTGTTAATAGGTGCTGTCATACCAGAGGCTGTCCATGTACGCTGCATGTGATCCAGCCCATGTTATATGCAACCAGCACCATTTTGAGGAAATAAATACACGGCTGCAGAGGAAGAATGGCTTTTACGACTAAGTACAGCTCTGGATCATATAGATTGGAACCAGTCTGGATACTGCATGTTGTTGCTGTCCAGTGAAATCTCCAAAGCTCATGAAAATAACTAAATAATGGAAAAGATGCTTATCCCAATACAGATAGTTTAAAGTATACACCGTCTAGTGACTATGACAACGATTTCTCTTCTAGTGTTGTGCTGAGCTCCATGTACAGTGTTCACTATGTGGGGATCAGCGCTGTAGTGAAAAAGGCTTTGCGCTCTGCAGTCATCTTTCCCTGGATCGATAGAAGTGTAGAAATGGAAATATTTTTCAGTTATGGCTTAAAGGGGGATCAATAAAACCATTTCAGATGATGACATTTTTATGTTAGAGAACAGGAAGTTATAAAGATACATATTGCATTTTATTTTACAGTCAGAAAGCAGTTTGAATCGAGAAATTAGCCTAATACCTGACCCTCCTAGGTGTTTTAATGTTTTAACAGTCCTTTGGTCTCGATTCATACCAGATAATGTTACAATGTACAGGCTGTAATGGTTGGTTGGTCCACAGCTTTTTCCAGACTGAAATATCTCAAAAACGACTGGATGCGTTGCGACACAAATTTGTACAAACAATCACAATTCCCAAAACCATCAGTCCTAAAGTTATGACATTTCTATGGAAGCCAAGAACGGCCGTGCTTGCAGTTATTTTTTTTTAATGGAATTATCTCGAGATCACAACTGAATTATTTCACTATCTTGAGAGAACGTGATATGTTATCTTGAGATTATGAAATAATCCGGCCATTATCACAAGAAAACTAAAAGACGTTTCCTTTCATTATTTAATGTTTGTCAAAGACGAGGAGTGCCATTCAACACGCACACATGGAGCCTTGACAACTCAACAACAATATAAGCTGAAAGTGTCAGATCAAGTAGTATCCATTCTTGATCCATGCATTAGACTGTGCTGTACTTTATTATATCATTCAAACACTCAACAAGAATTATTTTAGTTGTAGCCGACTGGATATGGAGAACCGCTAGAGTCACAGAAACAGTAATAAACGATTTAATTACTCAATAAATATTTGTACAATAAAAATGTGCATTAATAAATGTGTTTGCAAATGAAGATTCATCTATGTATTAAAGGACTAAATTATATCTTAATGGGAAACACATTTCTAAAATATAATTTATAAATAAAATATGAATTCGTCAATAAATATTTCAAACTAAAAAGGGATTTACAAAAGCACAACACAATAATTTAAAAATACAGTAACATCAGCTTTAAGTTGACCACTATATATAAGCCTGTCCTATAGAATAAGTAGCCGTAATTTAAATACATTCATATCAAATCATGAGGGAAACAAATCTCAAAACAAAAGGCAGAAGTTCATGAAAGAGTTTATATGGTTTGGTTTGAAACTCCCAAACCCACAACACAGAGCAGTGTTTGTGAGTCAACGTTCACTCTTATGACTCTGATGAAGTCATTTCCCCACGATGAATCAAATCTGCATTTTGTTTTGTTTTTGTTTTCCCCAAATAACTTGAGATATCAAAATAATGGTATCAAAGAAATAATTGCAATAATTGCTCGTATCCAGGAGCCTCAGCTTCACTTTATGTTTGATAGAAGTGAACAAATGATAGCAGGCTAACACATTAAACAGCGAGCATGGCTAACAATATACCTGAAAAACAAGAGCATGTTAGCATTGTCATTGTGAGCATTTTGGCATGCTATTAGTGTTTAGCTCAAAGCACCGCTCCGCCTACATACAGCCTCACAGAGCTGCTAGCACGGCTGTGGACTCTTTAGTCTTGTTTATCCAGAGTAAATAACAGAAGGCCATACATTAGTGAGTCACACTGAACTGAATATCAGTTGAAAACATGTAAAAGTTTTAATAGAGGTCTGACTATCACCATTTTAATCAGCAAGTCTTCAAGGCTGATGCATTTTTGTAGGCAAACCTGGAAGTTAGCATTGCCCTGGCTCTGAAAAAAAGCCTGTGGCATTTTTGAATTGGATTTTGGATTATTGCTGAAAAAATCTCTGTGGTAAACACAAGTTTATGATACTTAGGCGTTTTGTTCAGCAAGATAATCTTCACAGATAAACACCACTTTAACCGAAAACCCATTGAAAAAACCCATTGACTTTGAGAGGAGGGAACCGGACGACCAAAAATGCTAATGGATTTCCGGGTTTAAGGACTCATTACTACACCATATAATAAACATTGACAAACTGTAGTAACATATACAGTCTACAAAGAATAATGTGTCATAAAAGGGAAAACAGCAGAGCTACAGTCTGGTCTCATTACACTAAAGATAACATCAGTATACATCCTTGACACGACAACAAAGTATATGGCCTAAAGATAAGATGAAGACTTTTCTTAGTATCTTAAACTTCAAAGGCTGTTTTAGCTAGGCTATGCTTAAAACAATAATTTACAATATGTTTATCGAAATATTTGTTTTGATCCACCAGTGTCTTAGGCTATAAGCATAGTACAACAGTGACTCAGTGTAAGCTACAATATATTCAGATAAATGAAACTTGCACTTTCCTGTTGTAAAAAACAGAATGTCTGTTCTGTCCCAGCTCACAGGAAGATGATTTTTACATGCCAGTCCACAGCACCAGCAGGTTGTTTTGTAACATACAGCATCAGATCAGCGTGACTCATAAAGGTGGATAAACAGACACAAAACAAAGTGCACCACCTACAGAAGCTCAGCCTTCATCAACAGGAAATAAAAAGGAACAGACATCTCAGTACTGGACACAGTGTTCCACTGTGGTGTGATCTCAGCGGTGTGGGAGAGGATTACTGCTTCAATAAATGACTGATGAAATATGTGCTGCCAAAGCGGAGAGCCTGGTTGCCTGTTTGTCCCCTTTCTCTTAGGATTTCTCTGAGTCTGAGTGGCTGCTAATACGGTACAGTTTCCTGACATTCCGTCCTGTCTGGCCCTGGATGTCTGATTGCTGGACTGTCTGTCTATCAGTGTCGCTCTCTTTATCCTTGATCCTTTTGACTTCCTGTCAGTCAGCCACTCCATCAATCAGCCTACCTACATGAGGCGTTTTGAGTTACATCAAACCTGCTGGAGCTGCTAGATTACATTCACATGAAACAAGGGCAGCACACGCTAATCAACACGTACAGTTTGAGACCTGTGGAGGTCAGAACAAGAGCAAATTACAGACACCGTACCTGGCCTTTATCTAAAACGTCTGTTCTGTTGTTCAGACGATGTTCAGACAAAGCACCTCTACATAGATTCTATAAAGTAGTGATTTTCTGTATTGTATGTAACAAGAACAAATGTTTAATCACTATCCTTGGCCAGCCCTGCTGCCCTGAAGGCATCATGCTCAAATGAATTACGTAACAACACCCCCATACAAACAGAGCCATTCTACATGTTGCTGTGTTCTTTGTTTTTAAACTTTTCTAGCCTAAATGAGATATGTTACATGTTAGACCTTTGTCTTAAGTTACTTTTTCCAAATGCACAAGATCAAATTTCAAGATGAGACATCAGTGTGCCCACAATGCATCTGTGTTTCTCGCTATCTCAGAAATGTCCTGATATAATTATAAACCACTGGGCATTTACCGTCCAGATATCCAATGAACCCAAAACATCCCTCAGAAATTCTCCAAAGTCTTCTCAGAACCCAAAGGACCGGATTGTACGGAAACCCTGAGAGGAAAAAGGAAAATTTGGGGGGGAGAGGATAATCTCCCTGAGTTCCTCATTATCATTTCTTATTCATCTGTGAAACAAGTGGGAAAAAACGCTATATATCATAGGATGAATACTTTCCTCACCTGTTAAGTCATAAACACATATTACTCTCATTTGGCTCTCAGGGCTTCTGCAGGACTTATCCGTGACTCTCAGGTACCTGAAGATTCATGTCTCATACAAATATGCACTAAATCCTGTTTCCACAGGAGGGCAGCAACTCTTGTGCATGATATGCAAATAGCCTCATACCACAGAAAGTCCTGGTCATGGGCAGATTAAATCTCAAGAGGAACAAGGTTCTTCATCTCACTTTTTATACATCTCACCTATTTTTATTAATCTCTTCGGTGGTGGTGTGAATTTTGGTTGAGGAAGAAACTTAAAAAAACACTAAACCAGTCACTAATGATCGCCCATATTCTAGTATTCATGTCAGTTATGTTTGGTCGCGTGCGTCCTCACTGCGGTGGTGTCTTTATACTGCAGGCTATGAGCTGGCCACTTCCCCCCCTCACCCGTGGGACTTTACACCCCAACTGCCGCACCACCTCCTCAGCTCTGATAAACAGAATGCAACTTTCCATTCTGTATAACACGTCTTAAATTTGCCCCAAAGACCTGGAACAAAAACAAAGTGCCGAAAACCCACGCTAGTCCAGTGATTTCCGTCTGTCGCTCAGAATAGATTCTTTAAGATTTATATATAAATATATAACAACAACAAAACATGTATCATCAATAACATGTACAGCAAACTCACAATAACAACATAAAAGCTATTTGTTCATATGATCCGCCAACATCTACCTTACATCCCTTCAGCGTGTTACTTTTTAAGATACATTTAAACTCATTTCATGTTGCACAAGATTCCATTTCCTCAATTCAGTTATTCCTTAAAGTGACGTCTTCAACTACCACACAATGACGTTAGTCCTCACAAAATGCTTCCTCTCAAATCATCCTCTCAGAGAATCATCTTTTTCCTGTTTGAATCAGCTTTTGGATACTCTTAGCTAATCGTTTTGTGGCAAGTCAACCAAATCTTTACATTTCGGGGCTTTTAACAAAAAAGACATGCTGATTTATGAAGCTCTTTCAAAGCCACTAAAGGAGATCTTGAAGGGATATCACCAGAGAAAGGGCCACTCATCTGCTGAAATAAAAAATGAATATCGCCACTGTTTTGCCAAGTCAGAAACAAACCAGAAATGAAGGGTGAGGCATCATTCAACTGTTTAATAAGTTTGTAACGCCATCATTTGTTCAGTCTGGTGAGAATTACAGGAGCCATGTGAAGTTTTCTTGTAAACAAAGTCTCTGTCTGTTCTGAGGTCGAACAAAAACGCTGAATGTTTTTTGTCTCTCATAAAACATTTTCAAAGCAGATTTCTTCTTGAAAGTTTGAGCACTGATGACATTGATTTCAACTTGCCAGCTGTCACCTTCTTCTCGTCCCTTTGCTGGTGCATTGCAGCACTAGTTAGCGTGTTACCACCATGTGTCAAGCAGTGGAAACCATTAAAAGGACTGTGTATCACACACGTGCATAAGTATTGTAGAAACGATCAGCAGCTTGATACTAAGATCTCTTTTCTTTTATGCCTGACCACCCTGTAGTCATGAACTGAGGCCGGTGAGGTTCTGATTTCTGGTTGTCTATCTGGACTGTGTTCACAAGCCACAACTTTCTCTTTGGTTTCCCATCGTCGGGCTGCTCACTCATCTGACATGAAGGTAGAACGCTCCTCTATCAGTCTCTTACTGCCCACACAGACTATTTCTGACAGAAAAATCCTCAGAGCTCATTATTTCATTTGCAGTAGCAATTTAAACACATTGATTTATCTCCACCATAGTGTAATCCAGTTGAATTCTCTCCTGTGATAACGATACGGTTGTTAATAATTTAATAACATTAAGCTTACTTTGAAGAGAGCAGACCTCCAGGGAAATAACCAAATGATACATCCAGACAACGTGGTGGGCCTCCGTCTAAAGTCCACATTCAGTGGTGGAGTTACAGCTGAATTATACTGAGTGTGGTCAGACACCAACACCACGTCTATTGACCTGAGAGACAGACGCTCAGTGAAAGCCTCAGACTGTATCTCTGTCGTCCAGCAGCTCCTGGGCTTGTCTAGCACCAACAAATTCTGGTATCCACCCTTTGCGTCACACAATCAAAACTCACATCTGTCACCTTTAATCCTAATTTTTAATTTGTCACATTATTACATTTCCCTGAATGATAATTAACAGGCTCATTTTTAAGATTTTTTTTTCTCACTGTACATGGGTTCACTCACCCATAATACTCCTCACACATGTTGTTTGAAATTGTTGAAGAAGTGATGAATAGCATGACATTAAAATGGACAAACAGAGGGCGGCTCTGTCAATCCATCACAGTATGACGTATAACAAGAGTGCTTGGAGACAGCTGTCTGTGCTGAGTGCAGGGAGGATGTTGAAGTTACAGGATGGAGACAACAGCGAGGTGTCACATACATACACCTACATACCAAAAGTGAAAAGAGGGGACCCACTTATAAAAACATCGCTCCACAGCGCTACTAGTGGTCAAAAGATCCACAGGGAACCTTTAAGAAAAGCCTTAGTGCAATTTTTAGCTGCCCCCAGCACGGCCCGCCACAGGAGGCAAGGTATTTTGCCACAACAAACATTAAAATCTGATTACGTGTGTGTAAGTGTGTAAGGGAAGTGTATCATTTTCAGCTCTGTATCTTATTCTGTTGGACAGTCAGATCATTGGTCTACAAAGTTGTGCACACCCTATCCTATTTAACTGCAACTTACTATCTATGAGGCTGAAATTAGCCATGGAGGTCGAGTGTTTGTTGGGTTGTGTGTCTGTGAATGTGTGACTGCCTGGTGTGTGTACTGTACGTGGTCGCAGCTATTGCGAATTTGCACTGGATGCAAACCACCAACATTGTGGTTTATGGTCACCACGGCATCCAGAACGTTTTTCCTCTGTGGTGTTTGCCACGGTGATGCAGTGGTGCTGCCACTCCTGGTCAGTGGAGAAAATGCAAGGGATGGTGGAGACAAAGGTCACCAGCTGACAGCTCTAAGTCAGTCGGTTCACACCTGGCATTAACATGCCCATCACCATGTGTTTCAAGTTACCACGTGTGATTGGATAATTCAGGATTGATGATAACACCAACCAGGGCCAAAGTGTTTGTATAAAACTTTATATTAGTGTGCAGATCTTCCAGTGGGCCGCAGTGTACCTCATGTTTGCAATACTCTTCTTAAATCTACTAAATTTCTAAAGATTTGCTGTATATGTGCATGCAAACATGGGGTCATGAGCAGGTCAGTTTAATTATAACATCTTTTTATGTTTCTGTAACCACTTGACACTTTAAGTGTCAAGTTTTATTTAAGACTAACCAAGTGAGTCAACCTCAGCATGAAGTCGAGGATCGGAAAATCTTTGTCGGGCTAACATTAGAGCCAGAAGTGAGAGCTCGAGATGTCCCATGTGAAAACAGGAAGGAATCACTAATGAATCAACTCTTGAAGGACAGCGCCATCACTTCCTGATTCCTAATTCCCTATTCTTGCACCCAAGGGTGACTACTGACGAGAAAGACGTTAACAGCTGGACTCAAACAAAAGACTAAAGAGAGCTCATTTAGCGGCTGGACGTCAAGAAAGAGAGCGCGAAACACATACAGTGTTTATGGAAGGTACTCGACTTCTTAAAGTTGCCATGTTGTAAACTTATATGTATTAATAGTTAAACATTAAAGGATTTATTACAGAGTTTGTCACATTACTAAGGGTTTTGTGTCATCCATCATCTTCTGACTCCCTGAGCTATGTCATGAAGTCGTGTTGTGAATCTTCAATACTTTTACATATTCACAGAATTGATTGCCTTTCTATGCGAATGTTCTGTGATAGCTGCTGAAGTGACAGGCCGAGAATCAGGCAGGAAGGGTGTGTGTGTTGAGTGGTTTCCTCTCTAGAAGGTTGGCTGATCAGAACGAGTCGAGGGTGTGAAGGGTGTGTTCTCGCTAGGTTTTTGTGGTAACAGTTTCTACCGACCTCCGCGTTGCCTGTACAACAACACTACTGTCACAGCATCGTGAGGGAGGAGAAAAAAAACCAAAACTTTTGCTGTGCTGGCTGAGAGCTGTTGAGCCTGCACACTCTTCCTGTGGCCCCGGGCTTGAGAACCTCTTTCTGATTGCAGCTTGTCCATGTGACCTGGTTTCCGTTGCCTGCCTGCTTCCGTGAATAGTAAAAAGAGGCATCAGTGCTTCAGTGAGAGCAGAGGAAGGCAGCTGAACTTGACACATGAGAGAGCACACTCTGCAACAGCGAATCAACCAGCGATATGGTCAGGGGATCAACCGTCAGTGGCTTGGGAAATCCACACCTAACCACCAGTGTAAGTACATGCACTGTGCGCTAATGCGTTACTGCAGTGTGCACACATACTCTTACTGCTGAGAGACGCAAACTGCATGCTTTGTTGGATTCATACATATTTTGTGTTTGGTGCGTTTGAGCAAGATCTCGTATTGATCACAGTGTATTGATTCCAGTTTTCACAATGTTTATAGAAATTCTTGCACAGCATTTAATTGCATGTAGATCTAGTTAATACTGCATCACATACTATTGAAACACATGTTGCATTATGATTTATTATTAATGTTACCATTGCATTTGAATAATGTTAGGTACAAATGACCCACGGTGGAAAACCAAAGTTTGAAAAATAATTTAATTTAAAATTTCATAATGCTCACGTTTATATTCTGATTATTCTGATGAATGGAACCATATGTTGTGCAATCCCTATGCAACACACTGTATGTGTGGTTTATGTTTATGTCATTTCTACACGCTGAGCTGTTTTCCCACAAGCCAGCCGCTTCATGTCCAGTAACACCTAGAGAAGACAGAGTAATATTCGGCAAAATGTCTTTTCCTTTGTGGCGACTCTGACACAGAACACATGTGTGACGGCCTCTCACCCTGAGCAACTCTCGGACATGAGACATGATAAAGTTTAAGGACTGAGTAGTGTTGTTGCCAGTGTTGTACACAACAACGTAGTGAGAGTGAAGTGATAAGTGATAAAAAAAGAGAGAAAATTGTTCATATGACAGAAAAAAAACAGTGAATAATATTAATAACAGCCTCCAAAACAACATATTTACCTTGTCACTAAAATGAAAATTCAATTGAAAATAAAAAATATGCCTAAGCCGGTATGCGTCACACTAGTTTTCAGTGAAATAGGTGAAATTTTACCAAAGTGTCCAGCAGCTGTTCAGGATAAAACAGGATGTCAAGCCAAAGTATAAAACATTTGTATATTATTTATCTCCAACTTTGCTCTAATGTCTTTTATTGTGTAGGATCAACCACGTACAACAGAAAACAAAGATAACATGTTGTGGACATAACATAGCACAAAAATGACATTCCTCCGTCATAAAGGCAAAGGAACAGGACACACCACTCTCAGGTTCAGTCATATTTATAACGACCATGTAAGGTCAGCAAACAACACGTAAAATAATGAAAAGTACGTCGAAAAGTTGAGTGAAAATCTGAACGAGTAGGTGGCCGAACCCCGGCTGTCAGAGCTGAATGTAAATGTATCTGCCCGTCCGCTTCTCTGACCTCCACACTGCTTCAACACTTTCATTTCAAACTGCAGTCTCGTTGTCCCAGTTTGATAATCCGTTTACGGTGGAAAAACTGGATTTACTCAATATTTCACACACTTAGTACATATTTGCATTTTACGGTGCTCATTTGCTATCAAGTGCCACAATACCAGGCTGCATGCAAATCATGTTAACTAACCTATAACAGAAGTCCACGTTAAAGCTTGGCAGTCTGAGATACTCTGTTTTTTTTTCCTTTTTAAAATCGAGGTGAAACCTACGCGCTTCAATTCTGTGAGTGTTTTCATCAGATCAAAAACTGGTGTGTAGGTCACATGGCGTGTTAGTTCTGCCACTTGAAGAGTTCACATATAACACAAAACAGTAAGAGCAACAGGGCAAACACAGCTGTCATAATTAGACAAGCTTACTCAAATAATGGCCGATAGGAGGAAGAGATAAAAGTCAATATTCAGTCACAAAAAGGTGATACACATCAGTTCTGAACAGAAGTATTATAACTATGGTTTTAAACTGTAGAAGAGCAAGGCTAACGCAGGTATTCACTCTGTCCTTTATCACTTTGTCCACAGTGAGGATGTTAAGATGCCAGCACACGGGCTCACCCCCATCCTGCTCTGCTTGTTATCCATGTGGAGAATACCGACGCCGGTCCTCAGTCATCCACAACACAGCAAATGCATGCTGGTGAGATTTCTCTCTTTTACAAAAATTCAAAAATGTTATATGCTATGTATGTAGTATAATGTGTACACATGTATATGTAATATAATGTTTTATTTGTCTTTTTGTCTCTATATCTTATTACTATTTTCCTTTCCTCTGTTTTCTTTCTCTTTTACCAGCTATGAGCTGATCTCTGAAGGCCCTAAAGTGCATTTCACTCACACACTGACAGATAAAGAACCTTTGAACCTTTTACATCTTGAAATGAACTGAGTAAGGCCTCAGGAGCGTAGGTGGATACATACAGTGTATCTGATTTAAAAGGCAGTGTACTTACGGCAGTTAATCTAGTTTCAGGAAGCAAAGTGCCCCTGGCAGACAATGTTCATAAAAATATTCATACGAACATCCTGCAGGAAATTACATATTTTGTGGGACATTTTTGTGCGCTCTGGTATTTCCCACTTTGCCACATCAGGAAGAAAAGTGGGAAGTGATTCATTTATGAAGATGATAATCCAGTGTGTCATTTTTTACGCTAAAACGATCCACTCTCTAATTAGACATACCGTGTTTACTGTAGGGTTTAACTTTTAAACAGAGTACAAGGAACTTTAAACTGGTGAAACAGTCTCAATTTAATGCTGATGATGAATTGAAGGGTCTCTAGTCAGGCAGTACGGCACTCTGACAAAGTTGTTTGACCATCGTCATCTTTTGTTCACAGTGGCTGCCAGAATCAACATCAAATGGTAGTTTTATGTAGCATGAGGTTACAATTTATCACTAAGACCAGTCCAGAGCAAATACATTCATGACCAGATCATCGTAGTGGAAGTACCCTTTATTAATGACTTGCACACTTTAAAAAGCCATGAATGCAGCATTTGTGACAGTTTATGAGTTCTTAATAATAAGGGTTTGGTCTGGAGGCTCTGGAGCTGTTCTCAAGAAGGTAACTGTTGTAAGTGGTCAACAGTCATCCAGATGCTTCTAGCTAAAAAAGCAACAAAGCAAAACAAAATGATCACAACCTGAAAACCCCAACATTGTTCTTATTATTGATTTATTACTGACAAATTAAGTAGTAATTACTCACTTACTAAACACTAATAAAGTATGCTTTAGTAGAAAGTGTTAAACGTTCATCTGATCATCTGAGAAAAGGGTGATAAAGCAGCAGATTGTTAAGGGTTGCTTTGAGTTAAAATGTAAATGGTTTAAGTGATGGTTTATGTCAAAAACACCTTAAAAAATGAAGCAGTAAAAGCAAATTCTTCACGTTTTATGATGGGATCTGAGTGCAACTGTTGGGCAGCAACGGCATAATCAGCTGTGATGTGAGACTACTGTGTGTTAATGTGTGGAACAGGTGCATTAAAAATCAATGTTCAAGTAAAACTAATTCTATTACTCTATGGACCTCAGATATGTAAGGAAAATTTCACAGCAGCTCATCTAACTGCAGTTGATATATTTCACTCTGGGTCAAAATGGTGGACCAGCTGACGCATTTCCTCCCCTAAAGTCATGCAGCTAAAGCATTGCTTAAAAAAAGAGGTATATTAAGATTATGACGCTAGATACAGTGATAAGAAAGGATTAAAAACTGCCTCCCAAAAGAAAACTGTCTAGTTTAAACTCACAAAGTTGTAAATTCCTCAACCTCACAAAAAAAACAAAAACAAACAAACAAATGTTTTAGGGATAAAAGTGCTAGTCCAAAAAACAGTGTACTGTATGTGGACTAAAGGCTAGTGCAGATCTGTCCCTTTGAAAGAGTTTGCAAGTTCAGTTTCTAAAGTAAATCCAGTTTCTGCAGGATTTTTTAAAAAGCATAAGCATCTCACCCCATCACGAGACGTACAATACACTAACATGCAAACTGAAGATATGTTGTCTTCTTTTCTCTGCAGAAACAAAGAACGGCCATCTGCAACAATGCCGAGCTCACCTTTGTGCCTGCAGGGCTGCCGGACAACATAGAGGAGCTTCAGCTCAACAACAATCACATTCAAACACTACAGGACAACACTCTCCGTTACCCCTCATTAAAGACCCTGAGCTTAGCTTGTAATAGTTTGGAAAAAATTGAATCGAACACGTTTCAAGACTTAAAATTGTTAGAAAGCCTCAATTTAGCAAATAACAATCTTAACGCTTACTACCAAGAAACCAGTCAGGCATTAAAGACTCTACCCAGGCTTAGAGTTCTGGATCTCTCTGAGAATAATCTTGATGACGACATGGTCGCCACTCTTCTCCAAAATCTGACATCCCTGGAGTATCTCAATCTTTCTGGAAACCTCCTGCGGAGACTGGATGAGACCTCGTTTGCGGATCTTTGGCAACTCAAAGAACTCGACCTGCAGAGAAACATCATGTTCGAGCTCGATGGCGCCTTCAACAATAATCCAAAGCTCCAGCGGCTCAACTTGGCCTTCAACTATCTGCCTTGCCTGACGGACTTCCACATGACCCAGCTGGTGGTCCTCAACGCCAGCCACAATTTCATCGAGTGGTTCATCTCTAGACAAGACCTTAACGACACTTTCAAGCTAGAGACACTTGATCTATCAAACAACAAACTGCTCTTCTTTCCTTTCTTGCCCAGCCACAGCCACTTGCGGAATCTTCACCTATCCCACAACAGTATTAGGTTTTACGAACACTTGGTAGACAACGAAACCGCCCTGAACTCGACTTCAACTGTTGAATTCTACAATATGAAGAAGTACATGGGCAACGTGACGGCTAAGCTATGGGACGACAGCCTTCACGGTGACATCTCCTCTCTAGAGATTTTGGATCTAAGAACAAACCAGTTGGCGTATTTCCCTCGAGGGTTCATCCAGAGAATGCCTGTCCTGTCCAGACTTCAAATGTGCACAAACTGTCTGGAAACCTTAAATCTGACATCAGAACAGCTCTCTAGCAGCCTGTACGAGCTGGACGTCAGCAACAACAGGCTGAACCAGATTGTAGCAGATGAAGGTACGATGGCGGCTTTTGGCAATCTGACGTACCTCAACCTGAGCCTGAATGATCTTGAGTCGTTACCCTCAGGATTATTTTCCTCATTGCCGAGCCTCAGGTCAGTGGATCTCAGTTATAACAACATTGGCATTTGCCTTCCTGAGGAAGCTGAGACCAGCACAGAGAGTATGTCAGCTTGTGTGGATTGGAAAAACATTGTATCCCTAAGGCAGCTTTACCTTAAGGGATGCAACCTTCACGAAATCCCATTGTCTGCATTCGCTGGGTTGTCTCTAACGCACTTGGAACTGTCAGACAACCCTGGACTCAATGTCGAAAGATCAATACAAAGTCTTAGCAGGACGTTGCAACATCTAGGTTTAGGAAACACTCACATCCAAGACTTTGACTTCTCCCATTTCCAAAGATTAATATCTTTAAACATTTCAAGGAACTCTCTTGCCCATCTTCCCCCTTCACTTCTGAATCTTGACCTGAAAGTGCTCGATTTGAGGGACAACAAACTGTCCACTATTCCCTCGGGTCAAGCTCACGCATTAGCCCCAAAACTGCACACTGTCTTCCTGGCAGGAAATCCGTTCAACTGCTGCCAAACAGAATGGTTCACGACATTTGAAACAACAAAGACAATCCATATGGTTGGACGATCAGACATTGAATGTGAGGATACCTTCCGAGAGACGAAAAGATTGGAGCGCTTCGAGTCATATTTGTGTCCGGGGGAGGGTGGGGAATCTATACTCTGGTACATTCTGCTTATTTTACCTATTTGCCTTTTTTTTGTGGGCATTTCCATTATTGTTCCCCTCACCTTCAAGCCCCAAATGCTACAAAAGTCAATCAAAAAGAAGTGTTTGAAGCCTACGTCTTACTGATACTTTATAAACCCTAAACAAAACCACTTTTTGTACGTTGTGCTACTGAAAAAAATGTAACTAAATGCATGGAAATAAATTCAGTGAATGGTAAAAAATGACAGCAAGTATGTTTGGAGGAAGCATGTATTAAAAAAAAAAACAGGGTAATCATATTTCACATTGCTGTGCTTTTGGATTGCGGTTCAAAACCAGACCCTAATCCCTGATGTACCCTGATGTAAAAATGTGGCTGCCTTCTTGTGGCACTTGGTGGTGTATGTTTGTGTGTGTGTGTGTGTGTGTGTGTGTGTGTGTGTGTGTGAACATATGCAGAAGTAGTGTGATGCAAGCTGTTGCTATAAGCAGCAAAGGAAACATGAAATTTCCTGTTTTGCTGAGATGTGCAGCAACTGCCCAGTTCCGTATCTCAAAGAGGAGGGGTTTGAGGTTTCCTTCCCATCAGTGAGACACAGATGCAACATTGACATGAAATTCCAGTGTGTCTCATGAGCACTTGGTTTGGACACGTATATGAAAACGCAATCATCTTTTCGGCCGTGCGCTTGGCAGCAAAACAGAGGCAGGCCAACTGAACTTAAGTAAACTTGTACAGGTATTATCACAACCATTACATGATCGAGTAAGGGACGGCATTCACATGTACAGGACAGAGGGCAGTGACAAGGCGTTTCTCTACCTTTGTGTGCATGTGCATCAGGAGTGAAACGGTTGGCAGATCAGTGTGTAGCTGTGCAGCTTGCATGAGTCTTAACCAGAAAGAAACCAAAATACCGCTGTGGTGATGCTCAGGGTCATGGTGGTTGGAACATAAAAAAGAGAAACCGGAGTGAAGTGTCGTGAAAGCCTCTAAACAGTAATTTGTTCATAGCTTTTACAACATAAAGTCACCAGAGCAGTCTCCAGTCAGCTGGAGTCAAAGGTTTTTTTTTATTGCTCTAGTTTTTAAAGTTCAATGCAAACAAATGGGTCAAAACAAGAAAGATAAACACATGCAGTCGACTCAGGGCAGCAGTTACTGGAGATAGAGAAATAAGCTTGAGACTTGAAGGTTTCTGATTTGAATATCTTTAACCACCATTAAGGTTATCAATGATTAATATGACTCATCCTTCACTTCTCAATATATTTTAATTGGCAACTTGAAACCAGTGGAAGTATACCTTGAGGCAAAACTACTGGCAAATATGTTTTTTAGTTTTCACTTCCTGTCCTGAAATGAACAGCAGGCAAAGTAAAAAGAGAGATATCTGTGTTACTTAATGGAAGCGAGGCGTGAAACTCGCAGTGGTTAGTGCTGCTACCGTTCTAATAAAAATGGCCCAAGAGTGTGTAATCACATTGAGAAAGAATTGGGAAAGACTTGCAGTCAAGAAATCATCCTTTTTGCGGAACACACTTTGTCACTGATCACAGATTGTTGACCAAGAGCAGTTCAACTTGGTTACTCAGCGATCAGGTCAGAAGTCAGAAGACAACTATAGCCTGTATGAAATAGGTTAGAGGGCACACACGCAACATGGCAGCCAAACGTTGATAACTTCCTACTTAACTTCAAATGGTGGATAAGTTCACTTAATGTAACTGCACACGTCATATTTTGTGGTGTTAAGGGATACAAGAGTATGAATTAGTAAGTCAGGTTTGTAGTGTGCATGTTGTACGCAACAATGCAGCTAAAACTTTTTGCTGCAAAACAGCCCAGCTGTGGTTATTGAGTCCACACTTGAGGTGAGTTGCCAAGTATACACCACAGTACATTTTGCAAGCTGTGTTGTTGTTTTTCTTTCAAGTAGTGGTCACACTTTCTCACAGATAAATGCAAATGAGAAGAGATGTGACATTTGACTTGAAGTCGTCAAATGGGATTCGCTTGAGTTGCATTCTGACTGTGGTACATCTAAAATAGGTTACATATATATATATATATATATATATACATATATATATATAGAAATACATACATTTCTGGATACATTATATCAGAAGTGGCCGGGTGTATAACATGTGAGTGTAAATGTATCGGTGAAATGACTATAGGGTTGACTATGAATTGTATATTATGATTATAAATCTGTGAAACACCTTGATTGAGTTGATCAGGCAGGTTGTGTGTGGTCTGCAGAAAAAATAAACGTGTGTATGTGTAAGTTAATTTCATCTGCACGTGCACATCTGGATGTCTACTAATAGCAAGTAGCGGACAAAAAAGATTCTAGTACTTTGTTTTTCATCATCTTTGTGGAGCATGCTAACATTAGCTAATCACTATGCACATCCAAGAGGTGAGGCATTTCACTCAAAACCACAAACCTGTTGGTGGTGCTACAGGAAAAGTCAGAAGATGATCAAAGTCAGTAAGATTCATCCTCAGGGGATCATGAACAGAAGTTCACGTCTGGACACATTTTTAGATGGAACAAAACTTTCGCACTGACCAATCAACCACCTGTAGCTGTAAAGCCAAGCTGCTAGTATGGCTAAAAAATACACACTTTAGTAGGGACTCAGATAAACAGTGATAACATAGTGGCTTTCTGTTACCCAATCACCATGTGAACCATCCTCTTCATCTGAAAAACAGCAGCACGTATCTTAAAGCCATCTTCTGTTTTCACTCTGTTATTTTCTGACTCCCCTGACAACATCACCTTGATCTTGCACCCAAACAAACTAATGTTTGTCACTTTCTTGGTGACTGTCACAGAGCCTGATGTATCGTGTATTATTTTGTATCAGCATCCTCTGATGCAGTGACATGAAAAGCCTCGTTCAAGATTCCTCGCAAAAAAAAAGGTAACACTTTGCTTTTATTTTGCAAATCCCTGAACATGAAGTGAACTTAAAGGAGGCTTAAAATGGCAGATGTCAACAAGTGTTTTCTGTTCAACATATGAGAGAGAATAAGAGCTGATAAAAAGAGGAAGTGTTTTTCCTCAGGCATGCTACCGCTCAGCTGACGTGTGAATCAGTTAAAGCTTACTTTATCAAACCTGCTGGGGTTATTTTTAGAGAGCTAAAGATGTGAAAGTTAAAGAAAAAGTGTCAAGTTTCAGAACGGAGAGAAGTGCACAACGGAAAAGTTACACTCACAGCTGTGGTTTTATGAGGACCGACATTAGCCTCAAGTATTTGATTCCTCGGTCAGCTCTGTGGTCGTGATTTAGTTTGGTGACCATTTGTACCAAAAGTCTTCGTTCTAAAACATCTTTTTAAACATATTTAGGGCTTTTGGGGCTTTACATTTAATATCACACTCAGAAAATATCTTTCAGTAAATGGTAACACAGGTTTCTAAGGTCAAAGGTTAGCGGTTAATGTCTCTGGTTTTGTTGATGGGCGCGTGCTGGACGACAAAAATACCGTCCCATGTAAGCTGACGTACAGGCAGCCGCTTAGGAAGTCAACAGGCAGTTTGCGAAACTCCACTTCCTCTTAACCCTTCCTGCTCTTGTGACAGGCGAGGGTGGGGTGATTTAGAACTGGACGTGTTGTTTTTTTTTAGCCAGGAAGCGCTTCATATCAGTGGTTATCTGTGTGGCTGCCTTCAGACTGCCAAAAGTGAATGTCAGAACTTGAATGCAAATTATAACATGTACAATTTACAGGCTCATTTAATGTAGCTGTGGTCAGAGAGGAGCCCCCTGATACATGAGGTCAAGTAAGGCTACAGCCAGTATTACTACATAGACCAGGGCTGCCAGAAGAGGTTGACTTAGGCACCCCAGATTTTTGTATTGAGAAAAAATAAACTGATTAAAAATACCATAGTGTAAATCAGTGTTACGCTGTTTAATTTTTTGTTAGGCTAAAATGCTCATTAAAGGAACAGTTCGCCCACAATTCTGTCATTACTCAACCCCATGGCGATGGAAAGTCCGGTTTTGTAATTTGAATATACGTTATTTACATGTTTTTTTAAGGCTGAAATCTTCAATGTAGCTGCTGAGCTAAAAGTGTAATGTCTTTTCAAATCTATTTAGGATCTTGGCCTTTCCAGAGACTGTGGACAAGCTGTATGGAGCCATTTCATGTTGTTTTTTCTGTTGTTTTTTTCCCGTTTTAACACAGAAAGTCCTCATCTACTTGAGTTTTTTAGGAGAATGCTTCAACGCTGTTTTTTGCTGTGAAGATCCAGACATGTTTTGTGGACTTTTCATTGCCAAATGGGTGATGGGATAATGTTAAATGTTGCTTTAATTATGTAGGATATCTAATTATGAATTATTTGACATAATCTGAGCTTGGCAGTGATACTTTGCGCAGGAAGTCAGTCAATTAAGGCGATGTGGGATCATTGTACCATTTACAGTACATCCTAAAATACAACAGATGTTTGCTTTTGGCCTGTTGTCCAACATTAAGTTGTAGTTTTGGCCCTCCTAAGGAAAAAGTTTGGCCACCCCTGGTATACACTCTACCCTTCAAATCTTCTTCAAATATAGACATTTTATCAAACTGGGTCAGTGTTATGAGTTATTTTCTGGGGATTTGTATGTTCCTGGTGCACAGCTGCTAGCTCTGCAGCACCGGGAGTTGTGGAAGCCCCCAGTGGCCTCTACAACTCCCGGGTCAGGAGAGAGCCCAAAATAACAGCAGGGTAAGTGGATGTATTCTTTGTCTGTGCTCACAAACTTCTTTGTCAACATCAAGAACATGTCTCAGGAAGTGCTTTAAAAAGGAACTCATCCTGAAGTGGAGGAAAAAAAAAAAAAAAAAAAAAAAATCAAGATTGGAGACCAGTCTGAGGGCCAAGGAACACATTCCAGTTAATAAAAGATATCACATGACAAAAACAGCCACGAAAGCTGTGGCTCAGAACAATGAGCTTTCATTTTTTATAAGTGTTATCTATATCAGAATGATTTAATACAGGGTGGGCACAATTTCCGGTAATGTCTGTCTCTACTCATGTGACAGCCCCGCCCAGTGTTGTTAGTTCTGTTCTAGTAAATTTAGTAGTAAGTCTATTGTGTACATTTCATTTTCGCCCAGCGCTAATAACGAAAGAAAAAGAAAAAGCTCCACTGGTCTAAAAATGGAAGCTTTCCAATGTGTTTCAACAGGCAACATTAGCAACTTTTCTGTGACAGGTTCAACTTCTCTAGCTCAGTGTTGTGGTGTTTCAACCTCACTGGAGACTAGATGGTCGAAACATTTCTTCAGTATCATGTGCTAAAAGAGCAACCAGTTACATTTCACTACACACAGATTGATCATGTTGTCTGTTCTGCCCTCTAGTGGCTCCACCGGGAATCTTGAAAAACAAACAACATGGCAAACAGTCAACATCACATTTTGCTCCAGAACAACTGAAAATGTGCAACAACACAAATAACATGAAATCTGACAACAGACAAGTGATATTTTATTTATCATACTGTATATTTATTTTACAATTGTATGCTATTTTTTATCAGTTACACAGAGAACAAAAAGCAGCCATGTAATAATATACTTTAATCTCCCAGAACAAGACTTTTTTTCCAATGTGAAAAAAAATGAGTTGAAATGCAGGATTAGGGGGAAACTGATGAGAAATGTTGGTAATGTCATAATAGTATGTGGGTTTTTTTTCTTTTTAATAGTAAAAATAAAGTAAATGTATTTACTTTAAGGTAAAAAATAAGTAAGTGTCTTTGAAGTAAATAAGAAAAAAGGTATATGTCTTTAAGGAATTTTTTCAAAGGAGTTTTCAAGTCAATCAAATCAACCAGAGACATTAAAATGTGTATCAACGCACAGTAAACAAATTAATAATTTAATTGGAGATAAAAGCTGTCTTCTGGTTGGAAAACATCAGCTGGTTTTCTATTTCTAATAACTTAGAAATATTAGGATTCAATACAAAGAGGAGAGACTGATTTAACAATCTCAATACTGCTGGTGTAGCTGCAGAAAAGGCAAATGTTCTTATAAAGGCCGATTCACTGACAGGCACTTAATGATCGCTGTGAGCAGGTTACAAACTGTCCTGGCACAATGTGTTGAACTCACTGTCCACTCCAGTAAAAGGCTCCATGTGAATAAAGCTGACACACAATACATGTGATACTGTTAAACAAAAAACTCTGCATACTGAGGGTAACCGTAACAGCTGCTGCACCATAAGATTATCAGTTATAAAATAAGACTTTAAAATAATCAGCATCGCTCTTCACTTCAAATGAAGTGCAATTAAAAAAGAGGAACAACGTGTTTTAGCAGTGAGGGAAGAGGATCAGAAACCTCACGTCGAAAAGCATTTCGGTCACCATCTGAGATACATGTCGTAAACAAAAACAATTTTTTTTAACCAAAGTTGAAGTTTGGGAGATGTTCTGGCACATATTGCAGATTGCATGGCATCAAACACAAAGGCAATGGAAGCAGGGTTTAGAAAATGTACTGCAGGTGCGTACAAACACATCTAGGGATCGGGTCCTTTCCCCCTTCGCTCAAATGTATTCATTCCAGCTCGAGTCTGCTAAAACCGAGACTCCTTTTCATAGAAACAAAATTCATTCTCAAAATGACTGAATGGAAGAGAAAGAGAGGCCTGTCCCTGCAACACAATATAAATATGAGATCACAGCTGGTTACAGAGGTGCTAGATGTGGGGTGGGGTGGGTTTGTTTGTGGGTCTCAGTTAAGCAGCTCCAGATAAGTGATTGGCACTTTGCCCTTCTGGTTGCCTCGCTCACCCATCAGCCAGTCTGAGTCCATGCCTGGGACGCTGCTGACTGTGATCACCTGGGGGACAGATACAGCGTTTAGTTTATTCACTTATCAAGTCTGAGTTTCTATTTTAAAAGATACACTACCATCGATTATCAAAGTCAGCGCAACATTTATGTATCAAGGCAAATCGGGGAAACACGTGAGTCCATTATGTTGCATTCATCATCGGTTTCTGAGACACCAAATGTAAGAAATGCCTGGTTATGAATCCTGTTATTACCAAAGGGAGTTCATGCCACACAGTTGGCTCACCAAATTCAAGGACAGACTGGAACATTTTTTCTGAATGGGGGCATTAGAACGAATGAGGTCATGTTGGTTCATTGTTAGTGAACCACAGGCATGTAATGGACACTTCAGTGCTTTTACAGGAAAAGGAGGGGCGTATGTTCCACTGAACTCAGCCTGTTGCACAGGAAATGCTCCACTGCACTTGCAGGGCATGATGTGGTTAACACAAAAATTTTAATTTCAGTTTGGGGTCAGACTAGGCTTTCTGATTTTGTAACATGCTGATTCTCATACTAAAAGACACTTTTAGATAAAAGGCAGAGAAGTGAACAACAAATAGATATACTGAAGTGACTATTCCACGCTCACCTCATCAGCCAGCAGGGACAGCTCGCTGCTGCTGGCAGCATCGTAGTCGTAAAGCACCCGGGCTTTGCGGCTGCCGTTGGAGCTACGCAGTTCGCTGAATCCTCCCGATGCCGTCGAGCTGCCGTGGCCGGCAGACACGCTGGGCAGAGAGGCCGTCACCGGGATGGTGGGCACAGAGATGCTGGCGCCGCCCGACACAGACGATTGGTTGTTGTTGGAAAATGACGAGGGGAAACTGGTGGGAGGGAAGAATTCTTCAATGCAATGCTACAGTTGGTCATATGTCTTCTCTCCCTGTAAATATCAGATAAAGCTGATACTTTCTGTGACCTCACTGCTGATTAATTTTTCTTCAGTATTAGTCATTTTCCACTTTCTACTTTCTAGGGGAAAACTTTACAAAACATGAACTTTGATTGATTTTATCACACATAAGGTTGACAAGACCTTCAACAACAATCATTTTGTTTTTTCTAAATTTCTAAAAGTAACACAGGATGTTTTTTTGTTTTTTTTACCCATTTAAGATGGAAACAGAGCAAGGACCGTCATGAGTTACTGCTCACTACCGTGAGAGTATATTAGTACTAGTGTCTGTGTCTCCCTGCTGCTCCAGTGCAGCCTCTCTCTGTGACTTTCAACTGCTTTGTAAACTGCCTGGAAAAGCTGCCAGAGGATGCAGCATGATGCCGGAGACAGAACTGACAGTTCTGTTGAGCTGTTCATGACAAAAGGAATGAAAGCTGACAGTGGTGTTTCACCTGCCCAGCTGCTTTTGAAGGTCCACCATGTACTGGTAACACTGTGCGTAGTACGTAGTCTGGGCCTCCACAAAGTCGTTCAAACAGCGTAGGTGGTGTGCCTGAGGATGCACAAGGAGAGATGAAAGATTAAAAAATGTTTGAATGGTTTGTTCCACATGTTAAACTTGATTTGCAAGACTCAGAAGTCTTTCAATGCTGAAGCTGCAACAATTTATCAATTAATTATCCACTATCAAATTAATCGGCAAATAATAGCTGATAGCTTTGTGCCCTTTTGGGGCAAGAGCAATACATCTCAGTCTGTGAACAGCTGTAAGTCTTCTGCGGCTCTGAAGGAGCTTTGTGAAGTCGAAGAAAAAAAACACAGTGATGTCATCAGGTTACCTCAACTATGCAATACACTTGTATGAGTATGCGTTACAAACTGAAGATACGGAGTCTGAAGACATGTGTGTCAACTGAGTAGGGAGTGTAAAATATGATGTTGAGTTGCATTATGGGAAGGATAGGATTGGATCCAGTGTTTTTGAGGTTGAACTGTACTAAGGACTTAGAGTCAGGATATCTTAGTGGCTGCTGCATTAACCCTTCTCTTTTTTAATGGAATACTAATACCAATACTAACAAGGATAAGAAATAAGAAATAATAATAAGAAGACTGAATGCTGATTGAAGCAGAAGCTGGGCTGAGCTGGGTAACGTACGTGAGTGCTGCTGACACCTTCTAGCAGCAGTCGGGTGATCTCTGCCTGACGGTCAAACTCACTCTGGGTCATCCTCAACTCCTGCTCTGCCTGAGGATGAAGAAACAAGAACAGATTCTTATAAAGTACCATCACCACACACGTTTAGGTTTGAGGAATGACAATGATCAAAGCAAGCAAAATCACATCCAACTTATGCTTTTATGATATATGACTACAAGACAAACATGGTTTAAAAACAAGAGTGAATGAAAAGTCTATAAAAAATTGGTTTGCAGATATCATCCTCTTTTTAAAAGATTGCCATCTCTGATATACAGCATTATCTGTATCTGTATAACAGAGACTGTATATGTGCATATCACATCATATTGCTTCAGTGGGTCAAGATGAGGGAAAATCAGAGGCAGCAGAGCAAACAAAAAAGAGATGTGGGGAGAATAACTGGACAGATTTGTGAAGATGGGACACGAAGGACAGACAGGGAAGCGCACACAGAAACTACACAACTGAACATGATGTTTCTGTCCTGAGGGAAATGTTTCCTTTTCCTCACATTGAGCCAAAAGGTGGAACAATGGCTTGTTGAGACTTGCTATAAAGTCTAATAAACATATGGTCTGGAGCTGAGACTGACAGGGACAATGGCCCTTACTGTCCCAAACTCTCTACAGCTTACATTAGAGCCGCAGAGGAGGAAGGGAGAGTGGACACAGTGTTTGGTTCTTGCACGACTCGTCCACAGGGATTCAAGGTTTTCCAGGAGGCACCACAGTGTGTGTCATGGAGGAGATGGAGAAAGGGATAGACGGCAGCTGTTGACGCTGCTACCAGGGGGTTTGGTGTGTGTGTGTGATTCAAAGATGGCTCCAACATTCCACTCACCTCTGTCACTTCCTCCGTTCACATCTGCTGCTTTGCGTTTTGAAAACAGTGACACAGTAGTTAGAGCTACAGCTGCTGCACACCCACAGCCAACACCACACATCCTTACACTCTGTGTGTTTGTATGTGTGTGTGTGAGGCGGCTGCACAAAACCACACTTGGTGGATGGTGGCAGCACTGTGACAATGTAGCACAAACATATTGCATAAATACCAAACCACCTCAGACACCGTCACACAGAGATTAAAGGAGAGCTGGTGTTAGCCTGCAGAAACCATTATTCACCCTCCAGGTATTTAGGTGGCACTCTTCTCTTTAATGAGTGGACAACCTCACTCAGATATTGTTGACAGTACACACATTTGTTGGCACAGATTTAACACACTATTTGACTGTCAATCCTGCTGTTTGGTAAATCTAAATGAAATGAGCATGCTGACAAGCCGCAGAAATAACTTGGCTCTCAATAAACCAGAGGGAGTAATATGGCAGTTTTTAAAGGGAATTAAGCTCACTGGGTCTCAGCTTGGTTGTTTCTGCCTGCATGTGTGGAACTTTGTGGTCCAAAGCCTCTAATTTACTTTAGATGCTCTGAAACCTGCAGCCAAAAAGCTTTGCTGGGATGCTGCCCAGTGTTTTAATGTCCATCCGTGACTCTGACATTCATTCAACCATTTTGTGATAGGGCTTCTAGTTGTCAGCAGCTTTGTTGAGTACTCGTCTAATCTTTTTTCTTACTGGCACACCCATCGTGATCCTGTCTTGATGCAGACAGGGGGGTGGGGTGGTGGGTGTTGGGGAGGGATAATTTTCCGAAAGGATTTGGCCGAATCTTGGCTCAGAACTGAGGTCATTAGAGATATCATCTTCAGACACTGCTGACTGGAAGACCGTCTCAGACTATCTGAAGCTTTTACAGCTAGAATGAGACGTAAAATGTGTTAGCAGAAAACTATGCAGCAAGATTACAGAGACCTCAGTCAGAAAATGCTGTATTCAACTGTATTCAAGATATTTAAAGGGTTAAAGCCCTCATCTGGTGATAAGTATAATCAGTCCTAAGTATGCTGCGGGATGCATCTCTGTCTTTTGTTTCAAAATTTCTTTAGTACTCTCCTTGAAAGTTTCCCCCCTGCGTCTTGATGTTAATGTTCCCCTTTATTCTCTTGTGCTTCCCTAAATTTGTTTCATTCAATGACACTAGTGCACCTTAAATACATGTAAGTGTGGAGTTTTGATAAAGTTTCAGTGAAAATCAGTCCAGATGTCAAAAGAAAGAGGACATCAGAGCAAGAAAACAACTATCCAGAAAAGGGAAGTCTATACTTCCCAGAGCTGCTCATGTGACTGTTCGCAAGTCACAAGAGATAAAATGGTCAACTTCATGTTGTGTAATGCTGTGCGTTAGTCATGACTTGTGTGACTTCAGATGAAGGGACAGAAGGAAACGCCCTAACAGCTTTTCCTCCTCTAAAAGGAGACTGGCTAATGATTTTACAGAAAGCAGAATGCACTCACACTGTTCATTAATCGGCGTCTCAAAAAAACATCCAGATGAGAAAAACTGACAGTGTTGCACTGACCATTGTATGTGTGTGTGTTTGTACTTACTGCAGCTCTTGCATCAGCCATCCTGGCTTTCTTTAGCCTGGTTTTGGCTGCATCCAAATCCAAACGTTTGACCTGCAGTAGCTTTCGTTCTTTCTGGACACAAAACACAACACAACACTCAAAAAATAGATTCTTAGTTTCATTCAAGTGTCAAGATTTTCTTGCAGATGAGATTAGTGGTTTGCATTAGCTGTAATCACTCACTGATGCCCCCACAATAATATTGGGATTCTTTGTAGAACCACATGTTTGGTGTGCAGGATATTTGGGGGCATTTGATATAAAGCTGCAAGTTACATTAGTAACAAACTCTGGTTCAAGAGCAGAAGATCACACTCCTTTCTATCTATAATTACAATTTAGAGGTGGTGGACCATGAAGAACAGTGATTAGGGTCTGTGATGTGGACATCTCTATGAGGGGCCGTACAAGACATTATTCATTCTGGCCTGCTCACACACACACATTCTCCTTTCACATACATATATTTTCCTTTCACACACACATACATCCTCCTTTCACATACTTATATTTTCACTTTTGTGCACACATACATTCTCCTTTCACACACATACATTCTCCTTTCAAATACTTATATTTTCACTCTTGCGTACACATATATTCTCCTTTCACACATATACATTCTCCTTTCACATACTTACATTGTCCTTTCACGCACATACATTCTCCTTTCACACACATATATTTTTTCATTTTTCATGTAAAGGAAAATATGTGTCTATATATGTCTGAAGAAAATATATGAATGTAAAAGAAGAATATGTGTGTGTAAGAGAAGAATATATGGGTGCGAGATAAGAATATAGGTGTGTGAGAGGAGAATATATGTGTGTGAGAGGAGAATATATGAGTGTGAGAGGAGAATATATGTGTGTGAGAGAAGAATATGTGTGTGTGAGAGGAGAATATATGAGTGTGAGAGGAGAATATATGTGTGTGAGAGGAGAATATATGTGTGTGAGAGAAGAATATGTGTGTGTGAGAGGAGAATATATGTGTGTGAGAGGAGAATATATGAGTGTGAGAGGAGAATATAGGTGTGTGAGAGGAGAATATATGTGTGTGAGAGAAGAATATGTGTGTGTGAGAGGAGAATATATGTGTGTGAGAGGAGAATATATGAGTGAGAGGAGAATATAGGTGTGTGTGAGAGAAAGTATAGTGGAAAAGGAAGTAGTTTAGTGGAAAAGTGCTGTGATTGGCTGTTCGGGTGGAACTGGGTGGGACTCCCTGAAAACTACTTTAGTGAAGGGAGCCATTTTTTCTCTGGCATGTGATGGCCTTACCAGCATTGTGTAGAAGCTGAGAGGTAATCACTCAAACATCTCTTTTGTCGGCTGAATAGCCCCCCACCTCAGAGGACAGAGGAGCTGAGTGGATTCACTTAATTTTAAATGGAAATTGTGTGAAAACTACTGCAGACTGCTTTCCTGTGGCAGTACAAAGAAGGTTTAATGAAGATCAAGGATCGATTGATACTCACTTCAAACTTGGAAGCTGTAAGTTTTGCCCTTTCTTATGATGCTTTACTATTTATTTTTCATGTTAGCCTGTTGAGCCAGGCATCAGCACTGTCCGCGGCTAACCTGGCTAATTTAGCATCGCTGGACCTATTAAGTATTTAAAAACGTTACTGAGGGACAGCTAAAGGAGGATGAGGTGGTGTGTAAAATGTCTGTATGAGTTTTAAGTTTCGTGAACATGACATGAGCAGTAGAGGTATATAAGTTGCAGCGCTGCAGCTAACGTAAGTTACTGAGCATGGCATCACAGACAGCTAAGCCGTTAGCCTCATTGTGTCTCTCCCAGGCGCAACACTAAACCAGCCTCCTGTAAGTTAGTCAAAAGGTTTTACATTTTATCAGTCTGTTAGTCAAACAGTGATAACTCCTGAGGCACGTTTTATGATGAATGCAGGACATGAAACCATCACTAACCTCAGAATATCAGTATTGCATTTGACAATGGATTGTTGATTAAGCTAAATATCCTACTGAACGCTTCGATGACGTCATTCTGCATAATAATTAGCCATGTGCTTCGGTTTGTTTCAACACTGGACTGATGAATTAAAATAAATTAGCCTCAAATTAGATTAATTTCAGATCATTTTCTGTTTATTTCCAGCACATCAGAATGAACTGTAAAAACAAAAAAGGGCAATATAATTGGCTAAATGTAAATTTGCCTCTGTCCTCCATCAGCCATCTGACCATGGCAATAGGGAGTGATGGGACTAGGCTAGTTGAGTACAAGTAAGCAGGTAAGTCATGGTCAGATGGCTGATGATGGACATAAGCAGCCACAATGATTAAGACATCTACTCTAATGTAAACAAGGTGCTTGGGTGCATAAAAAAAGAATCAAAATAGACCTTGTTTTAAAAATATCCCCCTGCAGAGGCCAGTTTCAACTAAAAATGTCATTATGGGGGGTCTGTGTATTTTTCTGCTTGTCCCTACTGTCAACAGCTCCAAGTCTCCCCTGTTGCTGTCATGTTGTCCAGAATTGCATTTTAAACAACCCAGAGCATCACTAGGAGAGTGTCAGTCGCAACACAGATCACAGTCTAAAGCAAATGCTCTATTTAATCAATCTCTTCCTCCATACTGGCAAACAATGATTTGTAATAATTTTTTTGCAAACTGTTTGCAGCTGTTGCATATTTTTGAGATGATTTTGGAGTAAACTGTAACTGTTCTGCACACAGGCCTACATACCGTACCACTACAAGACCGACCCTGCAGACACCACCACATCTTTGACAGAGCTGACAAACATGTTGTGAGTTTCCAAATATCCCTTCATTTCTGTATATATATTTATTAGTTGCCTGTTTATTCGCTTAAACTAACACAGTCTAATCTATATTATTTTCAGGCTCAGTGGCAGTCAGTCCTGTCTCTCGGACAGTCTTAGGTGATGTGGAGATGCTCAGCCAACACTACTGAGGCCTTCAACAGTGTAATCCTGTGATTCTGCATAAAAGCATGGCAGGTGCAACTACTGACAATATTCAAAGAAACAGAGAACACGACCATGTTCAAATTAAACAGGAGTAATACTTTTAGTGCTCAAAATAATTCACATGCCTGCACTAAAATAAACACACCAATAAATGTTTCCAAATGTCACAACACTTTTATCAGGCCACGTCAACAAAGAGTGATCCTTACAGAAGGACAATTGAACAAAGAAAGTATTTAAATGTAATTGTCAACAACATGTTGTTGTCATTTGGGTTTTAATACTGTAATCACCTTGACTTGAGTACTGAGATCACTATACCACTACATGCTTCTCTTTCATTCAAAACCAAATTTATGCAGTGGTTAGGTGCATGGTTGCGACTGATTAATCATGACCGTATAATATAAGTAACAGTGGTTCTGCCATATTTTACAGATCATCAGAGTGACCTGATGATGCTGTGTTTGAGGTTTTCCTGGACCCCGCCAGACTCTCCTTGCAGTATGAGAAACCATCAGAGGAGGAAGGTATTGTTGGGCGGGTGTTGCTTCAGTCAAGCAAAAGCCCGCAAGACAACGGCCAGCAGCATCAGGAAGTATCAGTATCCACAGAAGAGGCATCAGGATGACCTGTGTGACCTGAGAGCTCCATTATCAGCTGACACAACTTCAGTATAAAAAAGAAACTTGATTTCAGGACATGATCTGGACAGTTTACATAAAATTAAAGTGTTTCCAACTTTTTTCTATACCTAATTTATCCTCATTGGCATTGAATAAAGTGATTTGTTTTTAATGAAAGTTTTTGTCTTCTTTGAATTCAACACTCAGGGCACTGTGGCATTAGAGAAAAGAAAGTCTGGAAAGAGTTTTGCCATTAATCCTTTAATAAATAGTGACTCTGTAAGCATCACATGTCAAACTTATTATTGTGTTGACACAATATATTGTATTGAATATTCGGTATGGTATTTTGAAAGGGTATCAAACAATCTGCACAATAAATCAGGGTTGATATCTTTAAACGCTTGAATCTTAATGTGGTGTTTTCAGAGTTTGAAATCACTTGAAATTGTAACTGCATTGCTTTCATAAAAATACTTAAGCATGTGAAAAGAGAATGTATGTGTGTGTGAGAGGAGAATGTATGTGTGTGTGAGAGGAGAATGCATGTGTGTGAGAGGAGAATATGTGTGAATGAAAGGAAAATGTATGTGTGCGCGAGAGTGAACATATATGTACGTGAAAGGAGAATGTATGTGTGTGTGAGAGTGAAAATATAAGTGTGTGAAAGGAGAATGTATGTGTTTGTGAGAGGAGAATGTATGTGTGTGTGAGAGTGAAAACATAAGTATATGAAAGGAGAATGTATGTATGTGAGAGGAGAATGTGTGTGTGTGAGAGGGCCAGAATGAATAATGTCTTGTACGGCCCCTCATACATCTCACAGGTGTTCTTCCTTGAGAAGCACTTCATTGTTGCTGTTTCTTACTTTACCATTCCTTCCTGAAATATTCAGAATAAATCTGGTAACAAAAAAGCATCTGAATGTCCAGATCAGGAGTTTTAGTAGCCCATTTTCACTCACTGAATGAATTAGCGGTTGCTAACTTCATGTCGACTTTTGACAGCTGAAATTGCTTTACTTTAAAAGCTTCACTGGTCAAGCCAGAGAAAAGCTTTAATTCTGAAGGAACGACAGGAAGTGTTTTGTCTGCTTTTAAACTAAACTTAACAGCAGATTTAAATGTGGCTGATAAGAAAATGGCACAGATTAAAGGAAACACAGTGATGTTGGTGCCCTAAACTCCATAGTAGGGTGATTACCAGTTGAAAGAAACCCTAGCATAGTACTGTTTGGGTCAGGTTCTATGTTTTCTTTTAATAAGTGCCTGATATGAGCCCAATTCCTATTTGAACTTCATTAGCATTTCTGCACTTTCGGTTCCCTCTTTGCAAAGTCGATATTTTTTTAATAATTTTTTATGGGTTTTTTGGCTAAATGAAATGAGGTCTGTGTTTAACACAATATCAAGATCTTTTCACGTGTTGTTCCATGACATAAAACACATCAGTATATACCCACGTTTGAATTACATTTTTTTACACATCTTAAAAATGGTGGTTACTAACAAGTGTTTACAAGAGACTGCAGAAGTTGTCGGGAACATTAAACATCAGCACGGAAAATGCAGACACCCATCTACTCACTAGTCTGTTTGTACAGGTGGACTTTAGGTGCAAACTATTTTCACAAGGTATAGATCAGTCAAACTATAGTAATGTGTGTATACTACAGCGTAGTAAAACGCCTAGTGGTGCTGACATCGAAGACTTGCGCTTCAAAAATGATAAAAGTGATGTTAGTCTGTGAAGATTATCTTGCTGAACAAAGCATGTAAGTATATAAACTTGTGTTTGCCACAGAGGTTATTTTCTGTGATTATCCAGAACCCATTAAAAAAATCCAAAAGGCTTTTTTGCTGAGGGAACCAGAGCGATGCTCGCGTCCTGGTTTGCCTACAAAAATACGTCATCCCGGCACCACTCTATAGTTTGAGGTGTTGGTTCAGCACAAAGGTTAAAAGTTCAGTGAAAAGTGAAAGTGATCCAGCAGTCCAACTCACCAGGATGGTTTTGAAGTCGCCTTCAAGAAAGTTTCTGAAAGGTGTCAGGAAGTTGATGGCGGCACTTTGGATTAACTCCCGCTCTGCTCCACCGATCTGTTTCTCCGTCTCGCCACATTTTGTCAGAGCGTTCCCTGTAATGGTCAGCAGCACAAGCATAGTTTCACTTTGAATACAACACAGGACAGTGGTACAAATGTACAGTGTGGCACAACAGTCTCAATTTAAGCCTAAGTACTTCAATACTGAGCAGACGCAGAGAAAGCGCTGTTGTTCAAAGGTGCTAACAAGCCGAGGCCTTGGCTGTGTTTCAATCTAATTTTCAAGCAAATTTGAAGCGAATTTTTGACATGTCAAATAAATGACGCGTTTTTATGTTTTCATCAGAAGATGGCAATGTAGACTGTTATGAAATGAGTAAAAAGATGTAGAAGAACTATAGGTTATGAACTGGAAAAAAATCAGTTGTTTGACAAATGCCAATAAACCTCAAAGAAGAAGAAACCAAACAGGTCACACAGGTTGTCTACTAAAGACTCTGGGAATCTTATGGGAATAACTGGGCAGACAACAGACACAGCTTCTCTTTCTTCTTCTCTCAAAGCGGGAAAAAAACAGATTAGTCACATGTGTTACATATTACATGTAACCATCTTACAATAAAGGATCAGTTCATGCAAACATTATCTTGTCATTATCTTCTCATCCCAACACCAAAGGAAAGTCGGTTGACGTTTCATAGTCGACAAAATATTTCTGGATCTTTACAGCAAAACAGCGTTGCATCATTCTCAGACGACTGAGAGAACATCTTAAATCGCATGGTACAGCTTGTCCAGCATAATCGAAGCCTCCAGAAGGCCCAAGATCCTGAATTGATTTTAAAAGATGATATTTTCACCCTTTTTAAAAACAAAATATATACTTTAGCCAGTAAGCTAAAAGTGTTTGTGACAATGAAAGTCATGGCAAAGGATGATACAGATGTTTAAAATGTAGCGGTGCTCAAATGTTTTCCAGGAAGTGTCGAAAAGCCTTCACTCAATTTTTATAATCTACACACAACAGTAAAGAAACTTTAAAATAAATTTAGTTTGTCCATAAATTGAGGAATCTACATTGTGTTTGTCAACCAGCGGCAGGAATAAGACAAATAAACTCCATAAATAAACACAGTATGAGCCACAGCCAAGGTTGAGCAGGATTCAGAAGGAGTTATGTTCGTTTAAGTCCCAGCATGTCAGTGCATCACTCACCATAGGCAGTTCCAGGACCAAATTCATTTCCTGACTCGATCATGGACTGGCCCAGCAGCTCATGGTTGTTCATTCGTGTAGGGGCTTTTTTCTCCAGTTTCTCGTACACAAATTCTTCTAGCCGGACATCTGCAGATAGCGACGAGAAAACTCAATTACAAAGTCATAAGACTACAGTGAGGCAGCCAAACGCAGGCAGTGAATTTAGGACAGCGAGTCCAAAACAGCCCGTCTTACATTTGTTACATAGAAGCTTTCATAATGACAACCATGACATTACATGTACATCATATGCATGTACGCTGACAATCACAGCCGACATATCTGTGGTATGTAAGTAGAACAAATCCAGTTTACCATATCCAAGACTGTTACACATGACTGTAAGCAGCAGCTGGTCCGTCTTGTGTTTGTTGTGCCTGTGCTGTGGTTGTGATACAGCAACATGGCGCCGTGGTGTGAGCAGAGGAGGATGCACAGCTGAGCTTACAGACTTCACAGACACCCTATCAACTGATGTGTGTCAAACACCAGCTCAGAGATGTTTGGCATTTTTTTATGTGACCCCTTTTATTGTGAAAGATCAACACTGGAATGCAGGCCTTTTGGATGATAAGCATCATAATGAATCTAACTCTAATATTAGGAATTAGTGTCTGTATGTCATGAGTTAGGGTTAGGGTTAAAGAAACCTAAAAGTGCAGTGATGAGCAAAGTAAGTGGCATTTAGTTGACAGATTTATAAATGGGGTTTGGTGCTTTTCTCCCTCATTGTGGGGAGCATACACTGCCCTGAAAAGGGGTCCCGTATGTCAGCATTTTGTTTGTCAGATGAGTGAAGTTCATCACAGACACAAAGTCGTGGTCTTACTTGGGTTGGGCTGTAGTAAGACTTCTGTCTGCTTCATAATCCTCTCTGTCCATTGTTTGGTGTTCTCAGCTCTGATCAACAGGTTCTCCAAATGGGCGTCCAACTCTGTCTTCTCAGCCTGGCCAAATTTCTCTTCTGTGAACTGAAAGAAAAACAAAAACAAAAGTATCCGGTTATAATGAGCACACAACCATAACCTGGAAAGTGATACCTTATAGTATAAAAAGTGCGGGCCCGAGGTGTCATACAAGGCGTGTTTAATGGTTTTAATCTAATGTTTACAAGCTGGACGGATTATCTTAATATAAACGGTTATCGGTCTGGTAAATGTTGATAGCTCTATCAAATGGTTTCTGAGGCCTGCTTTGATAGTTATGTTGAACTGCCTGGCTGTAATAGACACTGAAATGTCGGAGGTTCCGTTTAAAAAACACTCAAATAGTGTAACTGCAGCCAACTTTCCAGACTAACGTTACTGATATTTTCTCTGAGACGATAACGGGCTACTTAGCTACATGCTAACCGCCTAAGTGGCGTTAGCTGTTTAGCAGGCGAGCTAACGCTAACTGACTGGTTGAGCTAGCAGCTAAACGTTGGTTAGCAACAACTTCCACGAACTGAACGGTCAAACTTACTTGGACCGCGCGGCTCAGGAAGGTGCCGGCGTCTGCGGCTAACCGCTTAACATTAAAATCCATGGCGCGGCGGCGGAAATAAACACTTCACACAACAGCTAGCTGCTCGCACAGTCAAACTGCCATCCCTGTAGAAAATGTCATTGAGGCAACTTTTTTTTTTTTTTTCTTAGTCGCAGTTCCACCCAGCTGTTGATCCAGACAAAGATAGTATACGGACAAGATGGTTCACACCGACGGCCTGGTCTGACAGCTGTGAGAACATGTCGCGCATGCGTAGATGGAGTTACCAATGTTTTTATGAATATTTCTTGAAGATTTTTTTTTTTTTTTTTTACACAATGTTGTTTTATGTTTGTATACAATGTATATATAAATCTACTAGTGAAACTACACTAGTAGATTTATATATTTATATATTTTATATATTACTACTGCTAAACTCTGGGCTTTTATCTCCATAATGCAAACACACAACACAATTTTACTGATATATGTGAGTGTAGAAGCAGGTGGCATTAGTTTAAAATGAAAGGAAAACCACTTTCTCTACCATAATCTGAATGTTGCATTCAATGTCTCAACAACTCATAATGCGAATACAGCGATTAAAGTCAAGAAATGACTAAAAACAATTCAATGCAGTAGTTATGCTATTTTCAAAAGGCCACTTTCGGTTATCAAGCCCAGCCAGAATAAACTACAGTCAGATATACAAGTAAGACATTTAAAGGAAATTAAAGGGAAACCAAAAGGACACCTCGAAGGCACCATGTGCGCGTGGGTGTTTCCCACCATAAGGAGCATCACAAGATGCTTCTGTGCAGAGGAGGAGGAGGAGGAGGAGGAGGAGTGGGAGAGAAAGGGGCTCATCTGTCCCCATGAGCACTGCGTCTTTTTTATAAGCAGCAGTCATGGCTGGACTCCAAACTTTCTAATTAAATTAAATCACAGATTGGTGTTATGGGAGACAGGGGGGTATTGCTTAGATCTTCCCCTTTAGAAAAATGTCTGCTTTGTACCACTAGATTGAGTGCAAGCAGGTTATTTGCTCAGGTGTAAAAACTCCACACAGTCCAGTGCTGCTTGTGCGAGAGTTACACATTTCCCATAACTGTTGTCTTCATGAAACTGCAATAAATTCGACTTGACATGTACTATCATTTGGCTTGCTGTGTACGAGTAATACTGACACACTGTGGATAACATTTCTACAACATGATATCCTCTGCAACCCTCTTGTCTTTCTCCAAAAATGTCTTGAGGAAACGGAATTTGGCAGATTTTAGGAAAACAAAAACACCCTTCAGGTCTGGATGTAATTATGCCAGACGGAGGCTGCTACCTGCTGTGTGGGAGGAAGTCAGGCAGAGAGAGAAATCAAATGACTTCCCCTCTGTAGGCTACCAACGCACCGTCAGCTAGAAGCCCTTTACTCAGCTGAACGATGGCTCGAAGGTTTGTGCAACCACACGTTTAATAGTTCCTATGTTGCGTTCAGTCTGCACGACTGACAACACACATAAAGTAGTTTCTTGTTGCGCTGCCAAGATGACATGTAACACAAGTTTACATTAAAGGTAGTGATTTACAGTGTTAACATTGAAATGTTCCAGATTTAAACAAGGTCAAACTATTTATCATTTATCAAGTATAAGCTGTAAAACAGCTAATGGACTGCAGCAGTAGCCTACACAGTGCATTTTTTTATAACCACACTATGTCAAAGATATTAAGGCTCTGGCTTTGCTAAATCCTTGGCTAACTTTCAGAGTTGTTGGGGCGGCTGCTTTAAAAAACGTGAATATGGAAGTCAGCACTTTTGGGCCGGCAGAACAGCTCCTTCGAGGGAGGAATAGGTTGCTGTTGGGTTGTTCCAGTAGTAAATCTGTGTCTATCTGTTCTTTCTCTTCACAATAACAGAAAGTACTCAAGGGAGGGGAAATTTAACTTCAGCAAAATGACTTTCTCATCAAGGCGAAGCAGCTTTCCTCAGGTTAATCCCAACAGGCCACTTTGCAGCACAGAACATGAAAAAAGATAATGGAACAAGACGTGTTTGTGGCATTAAAGTTTCTTTATTTGAGACTGTTGTTACAACGCACCTGCATGTGCTCGGCACAAACTTGCACAGACTTTTTCACTTTCTTGCACGATGCAGCTTTGACGGAGCAAATGGCTTCGAGTTTCATCCAGTGCGAGACTTTTCGAATGTAACTGTCATGGATCATCGTGTCAAAGTGCATCTGCGACATGTGAAAGCCTCCTACAATCTAATATAGCTTTGAAAAAGCAATTACAACAGGCGCATTTAGGGCAAAATCAAAGCTGAACTACATTTGCTGACTCTTTTGGATCACGTTTTCGGCGAGCTCCAACAGCAGGGGATATCTGAACGTCCTCTTCCTCCAAGACTCGGGGATTCCCTGGAGACCAGTCTGAAAACACATCAAGATGACAGCTGAAAGCATCAGAGGAAGCACAAAGCTTTCAGAGTATCTGAGCTGACTGTCAAACTCATCAAAAGAGTTGAGAGAATTACAGACAACAACAACATCCAGAATGATATATTTCCATATGCTGCTGCTGTCTGTCTGACGCTGTAAATACTGCAGGGCTTGACCTGAAATGTAAGTAAGCTTCAGTTCATCACTTTGCTGTTAGTTTGACAGCTGTAAACTCTCATCTAGCTGCTAACTCTTTTTCTGTTGGATGCTGGGAAGTGTGCAGTGGATTTGGGCTTTTTTTTTCTTTTTTTGCTGGAAACAGCTGCCTGCTATGACTGGAAACAACGCTGATAAGAGCCGTGAGCGTGAACCAAAGCAGTAAAGTCGCTGGCAGGAAAACCTAAACAATTTGCTGAAAAACACTAAAAAACTGTGCAGAGCTGAGCCAGGTGATAACTCTCCTTAAGTTCATCATTATCATAACGACCCTTATAATAACGACCCCTATCACAAACACAGTCTGTTTATCCGTTGTTGATATCAAAATATTATCAGACTGTAAAAATAATACTTAAAGCGGCGCTGTGTAGTTTTGGAGAAGAGATTCAAACTCAGTTTTTTTAATATTTACAATATGAATGAGGTAATAATACAAACATCAGTATAACAGTATGACACTGTTATCCTTTAAGGTCAGTTTGTTAATTAAGTTTGTTTAAGCATAAAAAAGTAAGTCAATGAAAATCTTTCTCTTCTGATTAAAAGTTCTTCCCCAAAACTACGTAGTGCCCCTTTACTGGCTGAAAGCTGCAGATTATATCTCTACCCTTAAAAGACAAAAGTATATGAGAAGGGGGGTTTAAGGACAGACTGGAGTGTGTATATTTTTATAATAAATATATAAAAAATATATATTTTATAACGCCTGCCACAAAAATGCTACACACCGCATAAAAGTAAAGGCAAAAACCCTAAAAAGCCTCTTTAAACAGTCTTTAACAGTATCAGTGACTAAAGATTGTTTATGTGCCTGAGAACCTGTTTCTTACAGTACCTGTGCCCCAAAACAGGCTCCTATGAAGGAGGATCGGCTGGCGGTGCATCCCCCGCGGCGCATGGTGTCCCTGACGGCTTCATCCAGCTGGTTCAGCTTCAGGACTCCATGCAGCGCTCCTTGGAACGCACCAGGCAAAGCTAGACACAATCTCAGACTTAGCAGCAGATACATGAAACATGGCAAATTATACAGTAACGAATCAGCGATTGAATATATAGGCTTATTCTTGTTCATTGTGCCTTGGAAAACATCACAAGTTGTTTTACTTTTGCAACATCATTATCCTACAATTAAAGGAGGCACTTGAACAGATCTGCCACGCAGAACTCTTTACGTGCACTTTAAGCATCTCAACCTTTCAGCCCTGTAAAACCTGAGACACTCAACTCAGCGGGAAGGGGAAAATGAAAAGGAAGGAGGACGGACACCATGAGTCAGGAGATCAAAGGCTGGAGGACCCACCAGCGGATATACTGACGGGGAGGGCGCGCAAGCCGTGCCAAGTCAACAGACCTGGGTCCTGCTGCCGCCGACTGGCTTACCTCATGTGTCTGTGAACACAGCAGGTATGAGCTGCTGGGACGGCTTGGCTAGGTTGTCCTTCACCTGGTTGATATGTGCTTCAGCAGGGATACAGGAAGAGAGATAAAATGCATAGTTGAGAGTTTGAACATTAAAAAAAAATCTATTTTTGGCTGTCAGTCACAACTAACATTGTGTACCATACACATTTATGTTGAAACTTGAAATTATATTTTGATTTTGAAACACAGTTGCTCATGATCATGTTACTGCATGTAGCGTTTTGTGTATTATGTATTTTGACCACATTTCCCTTAAGAACTGCTGGTTTCTTTGTTCTGTTTTGTCTCCCCCTTTCTTTCTTTCTTGTTTAAAGGATGAGAGAAAAATTAGAGCGAATGTTCCTCTTATTGAACCATCAAGCAAGTCCATCTGCTCAGCAGCTGGAGGTCTTCTTTGGAAAAATTGTTTGCTCGCACAAATTACAACTGAATAGATAGATTTTCTTTTTTTTAACTCATCTGTTTTCACCTTTTGGCGAGAGCTAGATGAGAAGATCAGTGTGTGTGTATGTGGCTACAGCCCAGAGTCAGTTAGTTCAATCGAACTAAAAAAAACAACACTAAATTGTGTTGAAAGATAGTTTGATAATTTAGGAAATATTCTTATTTGCTTTCTTGCAGCATAAGACGAGAATGTTGTTACCACTCTTATCCACTTATTATGAAGCCCAAGTCAGGAGCTGATTAGTTAAACTTAGCATAAATACGTGAAGCAAAGGTAAAAAACACATTATATGATGTTTTTCCAATCTGTACAAAAAGTGAAATGTAAAAACAAAAACTTTTTTGGGTTTAAAAATGCTGGCAGGTTGATTTTTTTTTTACTTTGATACTAGACAAACTACGTAATTCCCCCTACTTCCTGTCTTTATGCTAAGCTAAGCTTAACAACTCCTGGATATAGCTTCATATTTCACAAACAGTTATTATGTTCTGTCAAATTAAATTGATTAATGTCAAATTATTCCTTTGAATCTCAAATTGAATGAAGCTTTAAAGACACATATAGCCTTACCTATGACAGCCCGGTCCAGCTCTTGAGGGTTCTGTCTCTTTGGGTCATTCATCTGAGCCAGTACTGCATTCAGAACATTGGGATCTGGACCATTCAGAATGAAATGCTCCAAAAACCTAACAAAGACAGAAGAAGAATGGTGAATACTCCCATATAAATAATGGTGTGACTGTCCCTGACCAAACTGTTTTGATCGTCTCTTACCGTGCTGCAGCCAGCGTCTCAGCCACACACATGTCGTTGTTCTGGGTCACCCGTATGGCTTTCTCCACTTTCTCCAGCATCTCAGGTCGGCCGGCATACATGGCCACCACCGGAGCCAGCTTAGTGACGCCATCCATCTGACAGTCTACATCACAGCCTTGGAAACACATACACGCACAGAGAGACAGAGAGATTAGAACAACCAAAAGGGCCCGGGGAGGTCTTGGTGTACCTATGATTTGAGATCTTTACCAGTTTCTTCCTTGCCGGCGTCCACATTCCTCATGAAAGCTTTCAGGCTCCCGTTTCTCCAGGGGCCATCGATGGGGAGGATGGCTTTTGGACCTAATGACAAATTAATACCCTGTTATTTGACAGTTTCATCCTCACGAGAAGACAAATTATGAATTATGACTGAGGGAAAAAACAAGCGAGAGAGGACGAGAAACATTTCCTTCAACCTTCTGTTAAAGTTTCTGTAGGTGGAGCTCTTTTCTCTGTCTCTTCAGCCACGGTGGTTATCACTGCCCATGATGATGACACAGCTCTGCTTATGTTATTCTGAGATATAAAGCCGCCTGCAGTAAACTGTACCCAACGGTGCGCTGTGCCGCTGTGTTGATTTACAGCAGCACTGTATTTATATGATATCCTGACAGTAAATATCCAAACTCTGGACACTAACCGAGAACAGGGAAGTCTGTCTGTATGGAATATTTTCATGGAAAGGGATTTCCCCATTGGCAGGGAGGAAAAACATTATGTACAGTGTTATCAGAGAGTAACAGAGGCTCTCACATCCTTTTAGTCCTGTTAAGTTGATGATTAATACATATGGGCATCACAGTATTGACATGTTGTTTGGTGAAATGGACAGTTACACAAAACAGGTACAGTACCTCCTTTCTTCCTGTAAGGGTCATTGAGAGGCAGGTCGTACACGGTTCCTGGGCCGAAGAACTTGTAGATGCGCTTGGTCAGGTCTTCCTCGTTCACATCTGGCAGCACATTTACATTTATATTACCTCTATGATCTAAAGAGAAATACATCACTCTTGTCTTTTTGTTTGTTCACTATCAAACACTGTATAAGTAAGTGAGCTGATGTGCAGTTTCGGAACCCATCGACTATCATCTGATGACAATTCAGCCTTTGGGGACAACGGACAACGTCTTGGGGGCTTCCGGTGTAGCCAGATAACAGATCCATGCGCTGGTCAGCAGTGCTATTAGCAACTTTAAACAGGAGAATGTAGTTGGAGTTGAGAAACGCCCCTTAATGTATGTGCATATGAATGCAAAAAAATATATAAAAGCTAAAAAAATATAAATAGCTATCATACGATAGCTGATGGGTTCCAAGAATTGCATTTGGGCGTTCTGCTTCTTTTGCTCTCCACATGGACTTCATGCAACCAAAACCAGCTCAGAGTGATTGGTCTATACTACTTGGACTACAATTGGAAGCTAGAATGCATCAGAATCCAAACTCTTGCCCCTTGTCTACAGATTCAGCTTTCATATGCAAATATGTGTTTAAAGGATTGGGTGGCACGTTGACTACTTAAGGAAAAGTTTAAGATTTTCACTGACAGTCGCTGCCTGTTTGGGTGATTTCAGTACCTCCACACTCGCTCAGTGACTCCAGCAGAACGTACGCCTGGTCTCCATAGCAGGTCTGCTCGCCTGTCTTCCGGAGATAGAAAGGATTCGCTGACTGAGGTCGAAACTCAGGACAGGGCTCCAGATCAGAGAGAATTTCTTTGAGCTTGTCTTGACTGTAGATCCAGTGCATGGGCTGGGCTGTATGGGTGGGGAACACACACACACACACCAGGGAGAAAAATAGTGGAACATTCACTAGTTTTGTTTTTGTGTTTGACATGAACTACTATACATACAGTCTGTCGATACTAGATAGCATGGAAAGGGAAGTAGCTGTGTGATATTGGAGCGAGAGGATCCTGAATCTAAACAAGAACTAAATGTTAATCAATCACCAAAACAGTGTGTTGAGAATGAAATGCGATGATAATTTCGTCTGGTTTAGGTTTATCAGTCGACTGTTACAGAACTTTTGTAACATCACATTTAAAGTCAGCATGACTGACAAGTTATGGAACCAGCCCTGTGCTTATCAGCATGTCCAGATGTTGCTTATGAATGCTACTGATAATGCTTCTGTGTGACACTTACAAAAACAATGAAACACTGTTTGAAATGCCATATTGTATAAC
This sequence comes from Pagrus pagrus, assembly GCF_965226575.1. Taxonomy (NCBI): domain Eukaryota; kingdom Metazoa; phylum Chordata; class Actinopteri; order Spariformes; family Sparidae; genus Pagrus; species Pagrus pagrus. The sequence goes on from NC_140207.1 coordinate 18,000,994, forward strand.
ACCTTATGAGCACGAGCACGCTTTATAGATATTTAATCACCAATGGGAATAGTTGAACTTCGATCAAACAAATATGACAGATAAACGCTTATGTATCACATTTGCAATGTGAGAGATAAACATGTACTTACTTTCCTAAAGTAGGAAAGCATTAAAACATGCAATAGGCCTATGAATTGTTGGGATATAGGAGCAGAAGGAGGCAGATTTGATTTTAAACATGTAAAGCCCTGTTGCTGTAATTAACTCAGTCCCAACATCAGTATCACAGTTTATCTTACCTGCTGCATCTGCCACAGCTGCCCCAATTATGGCCCCAATGGCTCTGTCTGCCACAGTCGAGGCCATCTGCTTTCAGACACAAGTGGAGTATAAACAAGAAATAATGTGAGCTTTTGGTTCAGATATTTCCAAAGACAACCTTGAAATGAACGCCTGTAATCTGTATCAATGAAATGGAAACACACCGTTATTGATGACAAGGGTCTAAAGTAATCACAAGTAACTAAAATACATTTTACACAGTGAGTTTTAATGTAGCGTTTTCATTGATGAGTCCAGTAAAACAAGAACCAGAAGTCATATTGTGTCTTTAAAAGAAATTCTCAAACACAGCTTGTTTTCATGTAGTCGTTGTACCATTTTTTTTTGATAGAACAAAATGTTATGCAACACAGCCTCAGAGGACAGAATTAAGTTTGATTACATAACATCTGGTAATAAGATGACAGAATCATTCTTATCCACCCTCTTAGACTTTGTCATTTTGTTCAGTTGTTTTGTAATGTGCTGAGAATATTAATGTGTCTGTCATTTCATTTAATAACCACAGACGTCCTTGAAACAAGACGGTGCATCGTAAGGAAGTGCTAAGTTCTATTTGATGCCAACAACTACAGACTTGTTCGTCCTTACCTTAGAGCCTCGTCTTCATCTGAAGTGTTGTAAAACTGTCTCACTGACAGTTTTCTGATAAGGGGAGGGTCCCATCAGCCCAGTGATAAGCATACACCAATGGCAACCCATGAAAGTTTGGGTTGGCAGAAGATTGTATTGTACTGGAAGGAGGCCAAGGAGGTGGTTACAATGGAGGTAACACATTGGACTAGAGTTCTTATGTAAGGTTTATAGATCTCAGCCTTATCAAAGAAGTGTCAATAGTATACAGTAAGCAGGTTTTGTGCAGCATATAGTATGAACGGTACTCACTTACTTTTTATTCTTGTCAAGAGATACTTTATAACGTTTTATATTGAATGTAAGAATGTAACACTGTGCTGCCTTTTAATTTTATGCTATGGTTTTGTTAGGTTCAAAGTTGTAGCTGTTAAAACTTTAACTTTGGGAACTTACAGTATTTATCAAGTCATGGTTAAGTAGCCTACTGTAGCCTACTAGCTGTTTTGGCCACTTGAGCATAATCCTGAATACAAAATGTGGCTGAATCATAATCTTTACTTACAGCAGCACCAAGGTAAGCGTCTGCAGCCATGCTGGTGGCTCTGTGAGGCCATGATCAAACACAGCTTTGCTGTTACAGCACCTAAATGCAGATGTCAGTCTGTTAAAATGCTGCTATAAAGTTAAAACATGGATGTTTAGAAAGTGATGTTTACCATTTTAGTACAGGGTGTTAGCATTTGGCTGATTAGCATTAAACAAAAAGTAAAGCTTTTTTCATTAGTTTTGAATATTTGACCTAAGACCTAATTTACTTGTTGGGCCAAAGACTAACACTAATAGTGCCATTTAGCATTTAGCATATGAGTTGCACTGGGCTGTAAAGTTACTCCAATATAAAGCTATCTGTGGTAGTATGAGAATATTAGAGCATCTGCTTCACTTGACTTAGTATACAGAACAGTCAAGTCCCAAGAGGGCTGGAGGGTGGAGGTCAGGGTTGAGTCAGTGGTCACACACCAGACAATCACCCAGGAGACTGGGGTTCATGTCCCATGTGGAACCCAAACATCAATGAACGTTTCCTAAACCTAACCATGAAGTTTTAGTGCCTAAACCCATCCAAACTGGGTCTAAACTCAAGACGGTTTTAATAAAACAATTCACTTTTCATCCCATTCCCCAAAGGTTGGTTATGTTTGATCCACTGTGACATAAACGTTGTACTGTTTGATCCACTGTGACATCACAGTTGGAGGTGAGTGATCCACTGTGACATCACAGTTTGATATGATTGTTCCACTGTGACATCACAGTTGGTTATGTTTGATCCACTGTGACATCAACCTTGTACTGTTTGATCCACTGTGACATCATAGTTGGATGTGATTGATCCATTGTGACATCAGAGTTGGCTGTTTGATCCACTGTGACATCATAGTTGGATGTGATTGATCCACTGTGACATCACAGTTGGCTATGTTTGATCCACTGTGACATCACAGTTGGATGTGATTGTTCCACTGTGACATCACAGTTGGATGTGATTGATTGACTGTGACATCACAGTTGGATGTGATTGTTCCACTGTGACATCACAGTTAGATGTGATTGATCCACTGTGACATCACAGTTGGATGTGATTGTTCCACTGTGACATCACAGTTGGTTATGTTTGATCCACTGTGACAGAGTTGGATGTGTTTGATCCACTGTGACATCACAGTTGGATGTGATTGATCCACTGTGACATCACAGTTGGATGTGATTGTTCCACTGCGACATCACAGTTGGATGTGATTGATTGACTGTGACATCACAGTTGGATGTGATTGTTCCACTGCGACATCACAGTTGGATGTGATTGATTGACTGTGACATCACAGTTGGATGTGATTGTTCCACTGTGACATCAGAGTTGGTTATGTTTGATCCACTGTGACATCACAGTTGGATGTGATTGTTCCACTGTGACATCACAGTTGGATGTGATTGATTGACTGTGACATCACAGTTGGATGTGATTGTTCCACTGTGACATCACAGTTGGATGTGATTGTTCCACTGTGACATCACAGTTTGATGTGATTGTTCCACTGTGACATCACAGTTGGATGTGATTGTTCCACTGTGACATCACAGTTGGTTATGTTTGATCCACTGTGACATCAACCTTGTACTGTTTGATCCACTGTGACATCATAGTTGGATGTGATTGATCCATTGTGACATCACAGTTGGCTATGTTTGATCCACTGTGACATCACAGTTTGATGTGATTGTTCCACTGTGACATCACAGTTGGATGTGATTGTTCCACTGTGACATCACAGTTGGATGTGATTGTTCCACTGTGACATCACAGTTGGATGGGTTTGATCCACTGTGACATCACAGTTGGATGTGATTGATCCACTGTGACATCACAGTTGGATGTGATTGTTCCACTGCGATATCACAGTGGGATGTGATTGATCCACTGTGACATCACAGTTGGATGTGATTGTTCCACTGTGACATCAGAGTTGGTTATGTTTGATCCACTGTGACATCAACCTTGTACTGTTTGATCCACTGTGACATCATAGTTGGATGTGATTGATCCATTGTGACATCACAGTTGGCTATGTTTGATCCACTGTGACATCATAGTTGGATGTGATTGATCCACTGTGACATCACAGTTGGTTATGTTTGATCCACTGTGACATCACAGTTGGATGTGATTGTTCCACTGTGACATCACAGTTGGATGTGATTGATTGACTGTGACATCACAGTTGGATGTGATTGTTCCACTGTGACATCACAGTTAGATGTGATTGATCCACTGTGACATCACAGTTGGCTATGTTTGATCCACTGTGACATCATAGTTGGATGTGATTGATCCACTGTGACATCACAGTTGGTTATGTTTGATCCACTGTGACATCACAGTTGGATGTGATTGTTCCACTGTGACATCACAGTTGGATGTGATTGATTGACTGTGACATCACAGTTGGATGTGATTGTTCCACTGTGACATCACAGTTAGATGTGATTGATCCACTGTGACATCACAGTTGGATGTGATTGATCCACTGTGACATCACAGTTGGATGTGATTGTTCCACTGTGACATCACAGTTGGTTATGTTTGATCCACTGTGACAGAGTTGGATGTGATTGTTCCACTGTGACATCACAGTTGGAGGTGATTGATCCACTGTGACATCACAGTTGGATGTGATTGTTCCACTGCGACATCACAGTTGGATGTGATTGATCCACTGTGACATCACAGTTGGATGTGATTGTTCCACTGTGACATCACAGTTGGATGTGATTGTTCCACTGTGACATCAGAGTTGGTTATGTTTGATCCACTGTGACATCACAGTTGGATGTGATTGATTGACTGTGACATCACAGTTGGATGTAATTGTTCCACTGTGACATCACAGTTTGATGTGATTGTTCCACTGTGACATCACAGTTGGATGTGATTGTTCCACTGTGACATCACAGTTTGATGTGATTGTTCCACTGTGACATCACAGTTGGATGTGATTGATCCACTGTGACATCACAGTTGGATGTGATTGTTCCACTGCGACATCACAGTTGGATGTGATTGTTCCACTGTGACATCAGAGTTGGTTATGTTTGATCCACTGTGACATCAACCTTGTACTGTTTGATCCACTGTGACATCATAGTTGGATGTGATTGATCCATTGTGACATCACAGTTGGCTATGTTTGATCCACTGTGACATCATAGTTGGATGTGATTGATCCACTGTGACATCACAATTGGTTATGTTTGATCCACTGTGACATCACAGTTGGATGTGATTGTTCCACTGTGACATCACAGTTGGATGTGATTGATTGACTGTGACATCACAGTTGGATGTGATTGTTCCACTGTGACATCACAGTTAGATGTGATTGATCCACTGTGACATCACAGTTGGATGTGATTGATCCACTGTGACATCACAGTTGGATGTGATTGTTCCACTGTGACATCACAGTTGGTTATGTTTGATCCACTGTGACAGAGTTGGATGTGATTGTTCCACTGTGACATCACAGTTGGAGGTGATTGATCCACTGTGACATCACAGTTGGATGTGATTGTTCCACTGCGACATCACAGTTGGATGTGATTGATCCACTGTGACATCACAGTTGGATGTGATTGTTCCACTGTGACATCAGAGTTGGTTATGTTTGATCCACTGTGACATCACAGTTGGATGTGATTGATTGACTGTGACATCACAGTTGGATGTAATTGTTCCACTGTGACATCACAGTTGGATGTGATTGTTCCACTGTGACATCACAGTTGGATGTGATTGTTCCACTGTGACATCAGAGTTGGTTATGTTTGATCCACTGTGACATCACAGTTGGATGTGATTGTTCCACTGTGACATCACAGTTAGATGTGATTGATTGACTGTGACATCACAGTTTGATGTGATTGTTCCACTGTGACATCACAGTTGGATGTGATTGTTCCACTGTGACATCACAGTTGGTTATGTTTGATCCACTGTGACATAAAAGTTGTGCTGTTTGATCCACTCTCACATCACAGTTGGATGTGATTGTTCCGCTGTGACATCAAAGTTGCACTGTTTGATCCACTGTGACATCACAGTTGTACTGTTTGATCCACTGTGACTGTTTGATCCACTGTGACATCACAGTTGTACTGTTTGATCCACTGTGATATCACAGTTGGATGTGATTGTTCCACTGTGACATCACAGTTGGATGTGATTGATTGACTGTGACATCACAGTTGGATGTGATTGTTCCACTGTGACATCACAGTTGGATGTGATTGTTCCACTGTGACATCACAGTTGGTTATGTTTGATCCACTGTGACATAAAAGTTGTGCTGTTTGATCCACTCTCACATCACAGTTGGATGTGATTGTTCCGCTGTGACATCAAAGTTGCACTGTTTGATCCACTGTGACATCACAGTTGTACTGTTTGATCCACTGTGACTGTTTGATCCACTGTGACATCACAGTTGTACTGTTTGATCCACTGTGATATCACAGTTGGATGTGATTGTTCCACTGTGACATCACAGTTGGATGTGATTGATCCACTGTGACATCACAGTTGGATGTGATTGTTCCACTGTGACATCACAGTTGGTTATGTTTGATCCACTGTGACAGAGTTGGATGTGATTGTTCCACTGTGACATCACAGTTGGAGGTGATTGATCCACTGTGACATCACAGTTGGATGTGATTGTTCCACTGCGACATCACAGTTGGATGTGATTGATCCACTGTGACATCACAGTTGGATGTGATTGTTCCACTGTGACATCAGAGTTGGTTATGTTTGATCCACTGTGACATCACAGTTGGATGTGATTGATTGACTGTGACATCACAGTTGGATGTAATTGTTCCACTGTGACATCACAGTTTGATGTGATTGTTCCACTGTGACATCACAGTTGGATGTGATTGTTCCACTGTGACATCACAGTTTGATGTGATTGTTCCACTGTGACATCACAGTTGGATGTGATTGTTCCACTGTGACATCACAGTTGGATGGGTTTGATCCACTGTGACATCACAGTTGGATGTGATTGATCCACTGTGACATCACAGTTGGATGTGATTGTTCCACTGCGACATCACAGTTGGAGGTGATTGATCCACTGTGACATCACAGTTGGATGTGATTGTTCCACTGTGACATCACAGTTGGATGTGATTGTTCCACTGTGACATCAGAGTTGGTTATGTTTGATCCACTGTGACATCACAGTTGGATGTGATTGTTCCACTGTGACATCACAGTTAGATGTGATTGATTGACTGTGACATCACAGTTTGATGTGATTGTTCCACTGTGACATCACAGTTGGATGTGATTGTTCCACTGTGACATCACAGTTGGTTATGTTTGATCCACTGTGACATAAAAGTTGTGCTGTTTGATCCACTCTCACATCACAGTTGGATGTGATTGTTCCGCTGTGACATCAAAGTTGCACTGTTTGATCCACTGTGACATCACAGTTGTACTGTTTGATCCACTGTGACTGTTTGATCCACTGTGACATCACAGTTGTACTGTTTGATCCACTGTGATATCACAGTTGGATGTGATTGTTCCACTGTGACATCACAGTTGGATGTGATTGATTGACTGTGACATCACAGTTGGATGTGATTGTTCCACTGTGACATCACAGTTGGATGTGATTGTTCCACTGTGACATCACAGTTGGTTATGTTTGATCCACTGTGACATAAAAGTTGTGCTGTTTGATCCACTCTCACATCACAGTTGGATGTGATTGTTCCGCTGTGACATCAAAGTTGCACTGTTTGATCCACTGTGACATCACAGTTGTACTGTTTGATCCACTGTGACTGTTTGATCCACTGTGACATCACAGTTGTACTGTTTGATCCACTGTGATATCACAGTTGGATGTGATTGTTCCACTGTGACATCACAGTTGGATGTGATTGTTCCACTGTGACATCACAGTTTGATGTGATTGTTCCACTGTGACATCACAGTTGGATGTGATTGTTCCACTGTGACATCACAGTTGGATGTGATTGTTCCACTGTGACATCACAGTTGGTTATGTTTGATCCACTGTGATATCACAGTTGGATGTGATTGTTCCACTGTGACATCACAGTTGGATGTGATTGTTCCACTGTGACATCACAGTTGGTTATGTTTGATCCACTGTGACATAAAAGTTGTGCTGTTTGATCCACTCTCACATCACAGTTGGATGTGATTGTTCCGCTGTGACATCAAAGTTGCACTGCTTGATCCACTGTGACATCACAGTTGTACTGTTTGATCCACTGTGACTGTTTGATCCACTGTGACATCACAGTTGTACTGTTTGATCCACTGTGATATCACAGTTGGATGTGATTGTTCCACTGTGACATCACAGTTGGATGTGATTGTTCCACTGTGACATCACAGTTGGTTATGTTTGATCCACTGTGACATCAAAGTTGTGCTGTTTGATCCACTGTGACATCACAGTTGGATGTGATTGTTCCGCTGTGACATCAAAGTTGCACTGTTTGATCCACTGTGACATCAAAGTTGCACTGTTTGATCCACTGTAACATCATTTAACTCTTTATTCATGAGTTAATTTGCACTTAACAAACACCGAGGGCAAATTACTATATGTTGAAAAAGCTGTTAAAAACTCTCTTTGTCATTTTAATTCATCATGCACTCTCTCTGTGCATCTTCCACTCCATTGCCTCCATCCTGATGGTTCCCCAGCTGATCCCCTCCACTGTTCCAACTCTGATGAAACCCTGCAAGGCCTGGCCAGGCTCCACTTATCCTCGGCCTCTCATGGGTATCCCAGCCAATTGATTTCTCCTCTGGCCTCCTAAACCAGCAAAATAGAGTGCTATGGGAGTGGGTCAGACAATCAATAGCAGTTAGAAAACAATGAATAAACGCCACTATGGTGTTACCCCTGAGTTATGGTTGAGGATGTCATTCTGGAAGAAATTTGAAGGTATTCATGCTGCTGTATGTTTGAACTTTCTGCGCAAGATGTTCTTCCTGAAATGTTGCATTAATAGAAGAAACATTGACAGTACTATGAAAGGACAGAAAAAACCATTACATTAATATGTATTTAAACCCAGTCTCAAGATACAGATGATCTTCATAGAGCAAATCTGCAGGAAATGGAGAGCATTAGCTTTCTCTGGCAGGGAGATAACATGCCCTTCACAGAGGGGATAAAAGAGCTGCACAAATAGATCAGCCACTGTCACCAGATCAAGTGACACAATGCGCAGGGCGAAGCTTTCTGAATTGCAGCCTGGCAGGACTGCAAGAAGATATAGATGGAGTGCCGACAATGTGGCAGTGCCCTCATGTTCGAGGGGCTGCAGAGCTTTGGGGCTTTGATCATCTGGCAGGACAGTGGGGAGTGGAGGGGATGCCACTCTGTTACTTGGCAGGTTTTGGCATCAAATAACAATGCTCAACATGGAGGGTATGTATGTTAATCTGGCAACAGTGCTATGGTTAATTTAATGGCCTGCACTGGAACACTTTTTCTTCCTCCTATATTTTTCTTTTTTTTTTCATCTTTCCTTTTCCTTTCCCTTTTCAGGCTCCATCTTAGGAACCAGCCAAATAAACTACTTAAATATTTTTTTAAGTATTTTATTAGCAATACATGCATAAAGCACCGTGGTGCTTTGAGCTAAATGCTAACGTCAGTTTGCGAACATGCTCACTATGACAAAGCTAATGTGGTGATGTTAGGCAGGTATTGTGTTTACCATGTTCACCATTTAGCATGCTAGCCTACCAATGTACAGCAATGGCTGATGGCAACATCATTACTTTTGCAGGTATCTGGCCAAAAATACCTGCGAGTTTTAGAAACATTTAAATTTTTATCTAATGTTGAAAAGCCAGGATCACCAAAGTGAGCAGTCTTTAGCCACAAATGCCAAAAATTTGTGGGTAATCCATCAAATAGATGTTGAGATACATACAGGAATTATTTAATCAGCTGTGGCAAAGATAAGTCATTGAAGTCGTGAGGATTCATCATCTGGTGGCCATGATTGTCTATACACAATGTCAGTTGCACCATTTGACCAATCCCAGGGAAACGGCATTGTTATTCCCACTGTTTTAGTGAGGCTTGCATATGAATTGATTTACACCTTGTTGTCAATCAAATCAATAACTCTAATTCTTAAGATCAAGAACGAGCCGTCACTCTCGGTTGTAAATCCATTTTACATGTTGTGATCTAATCAGTACGGGCCCATGGTTGGTGGTTGTTATTTACATTGCAGGTGTAGACACATGATCCATATGAAGTCAGTAAGGTTTAAAGAAAAACCTGAGTAAAGTAGTTGTTTGCTGTTTAAGTCTATCCGTTTCTGCTTGTGATACATTATTTTCCTGTTGTGATGTTGCTGTAAAACCGTAGTTGCTGTAAGTTTTAGGAAAATCTCACAGATTTGACTAATTTGTTGGATTACTGGTCTGTAATGAGCTATCATATTTGATAATTTCTCATTGTCTACATATGAAGCTGAATTATAAAGTCATTTATAAATCTTGAGCTAGTGTAATCAAATATTTCTTCATTTTCAAGTAGCTGTTTATACTGTTCAGAAAAAGTATAAACAGTGATTAGATGGATTGCCTGGTAAAGACATTCATGGTCTCCAGAGGAGGGGTTCTACTGACTTCTGACTGTATTTGTTAGCATGTGAACACACTAAAAACAGCGTGTTAGCATCGTCATTTTGAGCATGTTAGCATCAAAGAGCTGCTAGGCTGTAGACTTCCCTTATATTTCAGTTTAATATCTTCTGACATCTTCTGTTACATCCCAAACCCTCTCATTGTGTGCCGTCTTCTTGTTTTTGCTCATATTCAGTGATTCAGTGAACATATGATCACTTATTTGATTGTTAAAGCACTTTAATTATGTGCCGTGGCAGTGAAAACAAAGCCCTGGCAGCCACACCACATCTGCCATATGTGCCCAGACATAATCATGCTGTTTCTTGGAAGCTCACATTGTTCATCATTATCTTCTAATTCTGGTCATATTCCAGGTGAAATAGGCAAATCGTTCATCAGTGTGTGATGTAAAATTCAAAAGGCAGTAATAACATGTTTTGATGCAGTGCTACAATAAACATCATACACTGCTGGGGTTATTTGTTATGGCAATTTTGTGTGAATGCATTCTTAAGACCAGTGTTATCCTCGAAAGAGCCACACACGTGTTGGTACACTTTTGTGTTTGTATGTTTCCCCTCAGTCCCGGCGCAGTATTAATCAGAAGAATGCTGATAATTGCCTGGCCACATGGCCGTCCTTCTAGTCTCGGAGATGAAGCTGAAACAGGAGAAGGGTGCTGAGAGGTGCACCAGCATCCGGCCACTAGCCACCTCTCCTGTCATCCATGCTATGCCAGCCATGGCATCCCGTGTGCGGCCAGTGGAAGACAAAAAGCTGGATGCTCGCAGCTCAGCCACATGAACTCCCTCCACTCTCAATCAGTCTTGATTTGAATACAATGTGGATAAACAAAAGAGTTTCATTGGCCATTTTTTTTCTCCTTTGACGTTCATCCAAGTCATCTGCACAAATACGAAGAAGTGGAGATGCAGAGTGAGGAATTCTAGATCACAGACGTGTTTACAGCTGCAGATGCCGAAGACTAATCTCCATAGCATTGTTTGCACGGGCCTGTGCTCCGTCTTTGTATGTAAATGTATCGGTACGATCCTGCAACATACATTCTTTGCATAGCAGCATTTTTCTGAATGTTCCTTCCTCTGCAGATCTAAATGTCTCTGTGTATCATATTTTTATCTGCAAAGGGAAATTAATCCTGTAGGTGTGTCGTTCCTCTCTTCTTATCTTCAGTTGTTCCTGTGCGTACCATAAGAGCGACCTCATGTAGTGCTGTTAATGTGATTACCCGCACATTTCTGCACACCCTGTGCTATATAGAGTTTCTTTTGACATATCGGATTTCTCATCCTCTAACATGCCTGTCTTTGTTATGTAATACATTTTGATTGCTCTACTTTTATCATGTCTTTCTGTGAGGTTATGTTGCATCACTTTTTTTTGCACACCCTGATTCAGATGTGTATTTAATCCCATTTGTTCTACAGCCTCTATGTAGCCTATTTCTTTATGTTGTGCTAATAGCCCAGCAGGGATCAATACAAACTTGTATTAATGTGAATTGTATTGCAGGTGCACTCATTTGCTTCACACTCATGCCTGGAGGCTACTCACTGCATCAACTCTTATAAGTCTTGCACGTTTGGGCACAAACTGTGAGGCCACATGATATACTGGCACTTACAATGATGAAGCAAAGGCAGCTTGCCTACCGCTTGCATACTGTAATACTCCTTGCATCCTTTCTGGTCCCATTACCGAGGAATTTAAAACCTTTAATTTGATGCTTTTAAGTCAGAGCAGCCAGTCTGTAGCAGAGACTGAGGAGAGTTTCCTCATTTTATTCACACAGAAGCAATAAAAGATAAACCCAGCTTCAGTTGGACCATATATATCGGCTCAGCCATGCCAATCATGCTCTTAGTGAGATGGTAAGTTATGCATTTACAGGATGAATATGTTGGAAATGTGTTTCCATTTTTAGACACAGTATGTTTTAACACATATGTGCCTCTTTCTTGGGGCAGTTCTACTGTACATGCCATAAACAATAAAGCTTTGTTCCCAAACCACAAACGCAAACACATCATCATTATTAGAGCACATTACTGTACTATTCCAATAAAAGGCATGGTGATGTATTGCCTCTTTATTAGCCCTCCGTGCTCTGAATGTCACATTTGTAATATGCATTAAAGAAGTAAAAGGAGAAGTTGTTGTTTAGTAGCTGCAAAACAATAAAAATAATGTCATGGGGAAATTATTCTAAACTGGAAATTAATTTATGAGACGGAGGAAAGATAACTATTTGGACTTCAATTGTACAAAGTGATAAAGAAGCAGCTAAATGGGACGAACTCGTTTCTGAGGTCTTGCATGCATTTCAGTATACTGGATGCACATATACAGTTTTGGACAGGTGAGTGTTCAAATTAGCAAACAAAAACCAGTGTCTATGTCGGGAATTATGACAAGTTGTTATCATTTCACCCCTTCCTGACTGATTAGCAACTGAAAAGACAATGGATGGTGAAAATTCTGAGGGACGTTGAGCCACATTTCAAGGTCAAACAATATATTTGGAAACCCATTAGCTAACGTTAGCATTCAACTACCTCCTAGCTAACATTACTTATTGTTAGTGTTACACAATATGGTAGGAAAGGCGTAAAATTATTCTTAAATATCAATGAACATCATGAAAGTAAAGCAGCACACTGGTTGTAATCAAATGCTAATGTTAGCTAGGAAGTGGTTGTATGCTAACGTTAGCAGATGGGTTATCGAGTATGTTGTTTTACCTTGAAATGTGGCCTGTTATCCACTATCCATTGTCTTTTCGGTTGCTGGTCAGTCAGGAATTGGTGAAACGATAATGATTTGTAAGACTTCTTAAGTTTATTCTTACCTGGAACACAGCAAAAGGACATTCAAGCTTCCTGCCCTGAGGGTGACGTCGGAGGAAAATGGCCGCCGTGTGATTATGGTCTACTCTGACGCTGAATACTGAGTAATACTCAATGGATCAGTGTCACTGTGTAAGTTAACTGAACAAAATCCAGTCAGTAAATGGAATTATAAACTGCTTTCCCACACCCCTTTTATTTCTTCTTTTTTTGTCAAAATAAGAGAAAATTCCGTTTCACCGACTTTGAATACCACAAACTAAAACGAGAACTAAACAAAGAGGCACACCAGAGGACATGACTCTTATTGTTGACGGGACAGGAAGAGAGTCACAGCTGTACGGTGGTCACGTTTTTTTTTTTAAACACAACTCTTCAGCCACAGACACGTTAACTTGCTACTCCGCCATGAAACCTCTTGAGAATCTTCCACCATGAACGTGATAACAACACATCTGCTTTTTGCCACATTTCCACAGAACCTAATGATTCACACATGCAAATGAAAAGGTTCACAATTCTGGTAAGAGCAAACAAATACAAGATGCATCACTGAACACATAAAAATAGAAAAGCAAATACTGTAGATATTACAAAGGGTCTCACATCGCACTGATACTGTATTAAATTAAGAGTATTACTTACAGTATACTAGACATCCTAGAGGATATGTGTAAACTTATACAGGTCATATTTATTTACTCAGCCTAAACCTAAGGTTTAAATGAGTCTATTTCACTTTTACTAATGTCAAACAAAAGTACAGTCAGAGTTTCAGTGGGTTAATGAGTCATAAACCATGGCCACACAGTTTACATGTCACCATGTATTTTTGAAAGTAGAATATAATAGTGCCTTGATGAAGCAGGGTGGGTCCTTATCTCAGAAAGATGGATTCATTTGGTTGGTTTAATCATTAATTGGGCAGAACTGTGGTCCCACTCTGTGTGCAGCTGGAGTGTTTGCATACAGAGAGGAACTTGGGCATGATGTATGAATATACTGGCTGTGTGAAGGCAAAGTTAACTAACATGATTTGATGAATGCACGTCTTTTTTCCCCTTCACAGCCTGTGTTGTATCTGTTGCTGTAATTTCATGCGGTGCACAACGAACCTATGGGTGGCAAGCGGAAGAGGTGAAGAGCTGGGTGAGGGGGAGGGAAGAGAGACATAGAGAGAGAGATGGAGAGAGAGAGAGAGAGAGAGAGAGAGAGAGAGAGAGGAAGAGTGCAGGGTGCGCTCCATCCACAGCCTCAGTACACCGGACTGTCATCTCTGGAGCGGCTCCCTGCATCTCCACCAGCTCTCTGTTCCGTTTTCAGCGGGGTTTCACAGTTTGGCGGATGTTAGCATGGACACGATTTAAGGCGCACTACCGAGCCGTCAGCAGTTTCACTTGCTTCAAAAACAACACATTCTCTCAAAGCTCGTCCGGCTACAAGTCAGAATAATGATGGAGTACTGGAGGCAATGCGCGCTGTGGTTAATTAACTGCAAGGTGCTTCCAGCTAACCACCGGGTTACATGGGAGTCAGCGCAGGTATTCGACTTGGCTCAGACCCTCCGGGATGGAGTCCTCCTCTGCCATCTGCTCAACAACCTGAGACCCCAGTCCATCAACCTGAAGGAGATCAACCTCCGGCCGCAAATGTCACAGGTAACACACGACTGTAAACGTCCGCCGGTGCCTGCTCTTCGCTGCGTCGCCAAACTGCTTCCTTAGCTCCGCTGGACAGGGCGCAACCAGACTTCCTAAGAATTATGTTAGTTTTAAGGTTCCTTGCTTCTCGACCGAAACGGGATATCGGCTAGAACATGATTTAAGCATATTACAAATGGAAATAGCTATAGATAAAGTTCGGCATAATATAACTCGCAAATAAGCACTTTGTTTTAAGAAAATGTCAACTTTTTAAATCTTGGCTCCGCCGCTCGCTGCCGCTCCCAGCATTTGTTTTGATGGCGGAAAGCAGTAGAAATAAGAAGTCAGTGAACTAAATTAGTTGGAATTTTACTCCCACTAGTCCATATTTGTATGTGGAACATATGCCGAAGAACAAAGGTGATCTTTGCCACTGTGAGGAGCTGTTTATTGTTGCTTTACGACGTCAATCTATTTTACAGTGAGTGAAGAAACACTAAATTGCCAAAGAAGTGGACGGAATTTGGTAGCCATCTTTTTGGACCAAATTAATGCCGTACAAAAGTCGAAATGGACAAAAACACAGCTCTCTTTGATTCTTTTACTTCACTTTGTAGTATAAGTTACTTTTAGTTACTTACAATGTTGGTCAACACTGAACCGTTATGTACACACACACACACACACACACACACACACACACACACACACACACACACACACACACACAGCTCCTCAATCTGCCCTCTATAGGTGATGTACACACACAGGGGATAAAGGTTAAGTGGTGATGAGGCTTTGTTGTGGACTATCCCAATCAGAGATGTTGGTTGATATCTCAGGATTAACAACATAAATAAATAAAATGGCAAATTATTTCTATAACTTTGAATTTTGAAAACAATAAGTGGGTATTTGTGTGGTTTGCATGATGATATGAAGGAACAAAGGCCATTAAATCCTGATTGGTTGTTTTGGTTATTTGCTTTTTATTTTGTATAAGTACCAATATCACTAAAATAACTAACTAACAAGTCTCAGTCTTTACTGCCAGTGCTGCTTACAGTCAGTCGATGGACAGATAGACAGATAGGGAGCTGTGTCCACGTGGCTCCTGTTTGTCAGATACCATCTGCTTCAATAACAGGACAGCCGGAGCCAGGACCAGATTAATATTCGCCTTCATAACAGTGAATCTGTGCGTCTGGCTTGGTGACAACGCACAGTGAGGTAGACACTCACCTACTGAGCCTACAGACCTGCTGTTGAAATATTACACTGTACCAGTAACACACACAGACTGCAGTATATTACTCTATAATGGATGCCCTAACACTCTCATCCGATGCAAAACAGGTGATTAAGGTCTGAAAACCAGTATTATGGGTGTACTGCACAACTGATGGTGATGGGCGGGGGGATTAGGCTTGTTTCCTGGAAAATAAGCACTCCAAACTCAATGTCACAGCGGGACGGTCAATATGATATACAGTTATGGCTCTTTCACAATCTAATTGGGTATCTGCTGTTCAGCGTACAGGCGCACAGGTGAAGTGGATGATTTAAAAAAAGAGGATTTTAATGTCATCAATGGCAGATGTTTAGGGTTCTGTTTACACAGAGATTTCAGAGGAAACTAGATTTGGGAGCGTAAGAGGAGAAGCTGATCGGCCCATTTGCTGTCAGAGGTTATGCTAGAGCCAATACAATTACTAATAGACGGGCATCGATAGGTCAGTGTTTGCTGTCACTCATGACATAATGACATACGGTGGAGCTGCCATGCGTAGACGAGCGGTTGTGAACCACACTTGTGCCCGGCCTTGCCTGGCGTGGCCCAGACTGGGTTATTTATAGGCAGAGTTTGTTTTATGCATGGCTGGATGGCTTACTCACACCAAGGCAGTGATGAAGCTCCACGGTCGTAGTAGGCTCAGGCACTATCATCTCCAAAGCGCATGTGCAAGTTCACACATACGTGAGCAATGTACACACGTGCTACTTTTGGTGCTAATGGCTTGTTGTTTCTTTTTTGGCGGTGCTCATTTCCCCGCCTAATCAACTGCTGTGGTTAAAAGTGCTCATGAAAACCGCCGACTGTAGTTCGTCTTTTGTGTTGATTGCAGAAACAACCCTGATATGTAAAGTGCATCACTTCCTGTTCACTGTAGGTGAGCTTACATGCAGTTGGAAAAACACTGAAAATAACCGCAGACACTCTCATGACCTATAGGCTGTGATAAATAATGGCAAAATGTACATTTAGACATTTTGCAAGTGGTTCCTGTAAACATTGAATATCTGTTCTGGGATTCACCCCTTCATAAGTGTGTCAGTAGATCATGACTCTGGCCTCCCCTTTCACACACATTCACGCCACGTGATACCAACTCCCTCCCTCCCAAATTGAATGTCAACACCCCCCCCCCCAAGCAACTTTCCTCCCTCTGTCTCCTCAAAGTTAAATTTACATAACTGAGGGTGGAGTTGCTTCCCTTTCTGCCTGCATAATTCATGAGGACCGTGGCAGCTACTTTATCATTGGTTAGTAATAACACATGGGACGCCAATGCGGCCTCACCCATGGGACCCATGAGATGGAAAGACAAAGGCAGTGAAGGGACAGGGCTACAAAGAGCCTGTCTGGCCCCCATAGACGCATCTCTGAGCAGATAAAGGGCCCTGAAGGGTTAGCCCGCTGCGGTGGTGTTTGCTGTGTTATTAAGGTACAATGCAGGAGAAGCTCTGGAGGGCTGACGTGTGTGGTGTTAGCATCAGGGCGGGCTGCTTCCTATTCTGCAACGTTAATTGTGTTTTCCGAGCTTTGTATGAGCTTTAAAAAGCGTCAGATCTACTTACGTAAGGGCAAGAAATAACCAGCAAACCACTTGAAAACAGGAAAACAAAGTGGGATCAGCGGGATCAGTCTATTTACTGACTAAATGAGTTGATGTGTATTGAAGCCTCTCTTATGATAGAAGCTGAAGAATGATGCATGGTGCATTCATTTGTGCATTTTACAAGGTTTCCTACAAAAGTTTAAAATGAAGACCTAGACGTTGCAGTTAAGGGCAGGAGGTCAGTGTAAAAGGAACATTTTCACCCTCTTTGATCACTGCTTTACAGGACTGTAATGGAACAATTACATAGTCTAGACACAGCTCAACCACAGCGGCTGCTGCATTTTGCTTTCCTACCAGAGAAAACGCCACATAATCAGTAGTTGTTTTTTAGTCGTTCTCTGTGAAAATCAGTGGTTTAGCGCAAAAGAGGAACTATGGATTGCAACAAACCAGCCATGTGGTCAAACAAGCAGCATGCAGTCTTTCCGTCCTCCTGTTTCTTGAAACATTTGGGCCGGCCCTCTGCCGAATGCTCGGTTCACGCAGAGAAGACTGCAAATATTCTCCGAACGCTTGTGGAAGTTGGTCATAGGACATTAACCTCTGTGTATGGGTCACTGTTTCACAAACCTTTACACCTTTAGCAACCTAAAGAAACATTTCACCGAAAGTAAAAATACATATTTGTCCTTTTACATGTAGAGCTATTTATCTTTGTAGATGGTTTTTGTGTGTTGACAGGTTTTTGGAGATGCCTTCTCTTGAATAAAATGGAACTAGATTTCTTTCCAGAAATCATGAACCGGTCATTCAAGATGATCCACAGAATTTGTTGTGAGCGGTTTCATGTAGGAACTACTCTCTCCGGGTCACCAGGCGTAGGGAAGCACACCCTATAACTCACAGACTAGAGGCCAGCTAACTAAGCTTGTAACGTTCCACCTCAGCCAAGGGGGACGCCATTAATGTTTACATCCTGTGCTGTCACAAGTATGACCCTCTTATCCTACATAAAAAGAGATGTTGCCTTTTCAAATGTATTTTTATGGAGCTTTGAGCGCCACAAGTCGAGTGCCATCTAGTTTCACTTTATTCTAGAGAAGGCAGAGATCTGTATGTCCCAAACTGGGCAACACACACCAAAACAATCTAGATGGATGAATAGCACTCGATGTAAGAAGAAAAATTATGCATTTTGATTTTTGGGTGTACTGTCCCTTTAAATACATAAAAATGAGCTTGTGTTGGAGTTCAAATATCTGTAAGATTATCATATTATTGAAATTTTAATCTTGAAATTTCCCCAGACTACCCCAACTCTTTAAGCCTACTGTTACCTTGTTTTCCCATGACACAGGATTATAAACTGCGGATTCACTGTAAGAGAAGTCGTTGCGAGCGCACCAGCGGCCAAAAGCCTCTCACGCAGACCAGCCGTGAGCCCTCAGCAAGCACAGGAAACCAGGAAATGGAATAGAGGAAGGAAGTGAAACTAAGCATGCCCTCGATTGAGCTCACACCAAAGCACCGAGATGTCAGACACAATGAGGAGAAAAGACGCCTCTCTCGCTCTCGCTTCACACAGCAAGAGAGAAAAAACCCACTTTGCTCTTCATGGAGCCGCCTTCAAAGAAATCAAGGCCCGTTCTTCGCTTTCGGAAAAAGTGAAAGTGAGAGAGAAGAAAGCATGAGTAAGAGTCAGGTCTAATTTTAACAAGTGGCACAAAGTGTTTCGCAGAGCGTCAAAGGACATCAATACAGGGACAAATGAGAGAAAACACATCATGTATCTCACTAAAGAGCAACGTAGAGATGGCACGAAGACTTAATTAAGACATTCATCAGTTTATTTTAATGTATTGCAGACTACAGTAATGTTAGCCCTACAGTTAGCCAGTTAGCAGCCATAGCTTGAGCATACTGTACATACATATACATTATTATGTAACACCATGTTTTCGGGCACGTACATGCAGCAGGTGTGTGAATAGAACTCTTCAGCCGTATTACTTCTGTACATACAGCGCGCCTGGAGAATATAAATATATATAAATTATACATGGTGGTACGTATGTATATTTTATCAAGCTGAGACCAAAATTCTGTGATGTCAGACAATGAAGAGAAAAGCCGGTCTTCACACAGCGAGCGCTACCAAACAGTAGGCTTCAAAGGCTCCGAGGCTCGCTCTTCACTCACGAAGACAAAAAAGTTAGTGAGAGAGAGAGATAGCGTGGGAGAATGAGCAAGACATAGAGAGGATGTCTTCATTATCCTGCAGAATGAGCATGAGAATATCCTGAAACTTGCAGCAACATAAATACAGTGTCATTCAGTGTAAAAACTTAGAATGAGATGTCCTAAATGTGAGGTGGTCATATAACTAGAATGTAGGTACTCGGTAAGAACCAGAATAAGGTCTCAGACAAGTGAGGTGTAACCACGAGGAGTGATGTGGTGAAGTGAAGTGTTAAAGAGGTTATTAATAGTTAATGCATTGCTGTATGTTACTATGACACACACACTCTCCACTTCCTCTCGCTAATTCATGTACACACTCTTGACACTGTTTTCAACACCTTGATATCTTCAGTTAAAGTTTTTTTGTTCATCAGTGTTAGATGTTAGGGTAGAGCGATCGTCACAGTCAAAATGTCTGCTGTGAATAAAAGATCTACTAGAGAGAGGGTTTAAATAAATAAAGTCCATTCGACAATTTTAGATTTTTATTTCGATATTACCATTACTTCACTGTGGTTTGTTTAATTATAAAGTGAAACTAATTAATATCTTGAAATATCCAAATGTGGAAACTAGAAAGTTGTGTCTGACTTTTAGACTCATTCTACAGCTCAGCTCCTGTCACACTTTAATTGGATGTGACCTTAACCCAAGAAGAAGAAGAAGAGGATGTGGCTATTTTGCATCTCAGAAAAAATTTCTCATAAAATTATTAAAAATGTGTGCTGGAGCCCCCGTTCCACTTCGTTGATCGTCATCCTGTGTAGATTTAAATGCCCTCATATGGTTTGTTTCTATGGGAGCGATATGGCGTAATAACAACCATCATGACCTTTCCTCATAACGTTCTCATCTGTATCGTGTGCATACCTTTATCTGACGGAATCTGCATACTACAAATAGCGTGCTATTAGTATGCAGTGTGAGAGCACTCGGACTCAGCCTGTGAATCCCTTGATGACTACCTCTGAGTTACTGTGGCTTGGCTGCCCTCGTTGGTTCACGTTGAAGAAAGGATTGCACCTGTCAGTGTGTAAACACCACATTACTGCAGCCAAGCGTGCCGCGTCGGAATGAGGCACCGCAGCCTCCCGTTTACAATTCCAGCGTCGCGTAATGCATTCATACCGGTTTGTTCCACCGTGTCATCACGATGACGTGCATATTCATGTGCTGCTTTATGTACAGTGACATGGACGCGGATATTTGCAAAGACACGATTATGTTGCACCTCGCATGTGCGCGTACACGTGCACAGAGCAAACTGACCTTTCATTCCATCACCAAGGTAACAAGCCTGCCCGACAGCCAACCAGGGAAGGCTATTCTCTTGTGCACATTGAAGTATGGATAGTGTATATGCTGATTTTATTAGGAGGTATTCAGTGGTGGAGAATGTACCTTCAATCAATGATTATAATGTTACTCAATTCTGGCGTGGATGGTTCAGTTAATCACTGTTGAGTGCTCTGAAAGCTCTCGAGAAAGTCAATACCGCCTTTTGTCTTTACTGGCAAACAATCATCATCATGAGTGACATTTTAAGTGTAGTCAGGGGCTTACTCACATCAGAGACGACCTCTCAAGAATCGGGAAGACTTACGTAGTAACATTAACAAAAGGATAAGAGCCTTTTTTTAAGTTCGATGGAAATGTCAAGATGCTATCTGGATGACAGTGAGCAGTCAGGAATCGTAGATCCAGATGATACCGACCGCGGCCATAGCCAGCAGCGGTGTGTCAGGTTCACTGTAGTGGAAACCTGGAGCCAGGCGAGGTGGAGAGTATTGTATCATGACTTGAGACTCCAAACCCTCCGTGTATAGTGCCAAAACAGACACTCAAGGTGCAATATGAAGAATTTTAATTGAAACATTAAAAAAATCAAAGCAGCTGTAAGTGTTATTTTTGATTTAAAATGAGTTTAGTCAATAACCCATGTCTCTTCTCCCCCTGCTCATGCAGTAAAAGAGAAAATAAATGTTCTGGTATCCTTTTTAACTTTATCCAATCAGGAAAGAGAAATCCGGTCCTGTCTGCTCTGGTAACACGCAGAGAGCAGGATCCTCCTGTTCTGGCACCCACGCTGGCAATGGGGTAACATGGAAAGGTACCAGTTCCATCGCTCTCGTTGACGGCTTATACTACCAAACAGGCCGAATGAAGAAAAATGGCTGAAGAGAAGAAAGAGGCATAGAGAGCTTCCTAAACCTAACCCAGAGATATTGACTGAAGTTAGCATGCTAACCAGCTAGCCCTGGCCTGTCCTGATCCACAGCTCCTGTGCTCGTGGTGTAAACACCAACACTTCCACTAGGAGCTCTCAGTCTGTCACTTTATGCACCGCTAACCGAGCTAACTAGTTGATGGCAGCTACAGTATGCGTTTACTCTGGTGATGTGCTGCCCCTTGAGTGTGAAGTCAACAGATGGCCAGTTCATTGATCTTGCACCTTTAATGCACCTGTGTATACCTTTTGTAAGCATAGCATATATGCAGCTGCTGTATGTGCAGGTATGTGGACACAGTATGGGTATGGATAACACCTGCTGCAGAAGTGTTCTGCAGCAGCGACAGTAATGTATAGGGCGTCCTGCTTTTAGCGACTCAGGGTGGAAGTGATGGACGACTGATGTCATTTGGAAATGGGAGCGTCCGTATTTCTGTAATGGAGACGGAGAGGGAAAGAGTGCAATAGGGTAGGAATAGTAGTGTCTCCATACATGTATGAAACAACTCACTAGGGGTAAAGAAAAGGGATAGGCCAATGTACGAGTCTCTATGTTATTGTTATTATATGTGATTGTATGACAGTTTCCTTGGAGGCTTGAGCTTGCCAGGAATAAAAATCTGTGTAAACATTGTAAACTTTTGGCAAGAAAATGGACAAATTTGCTGAAACATTTAATTTCTAGCAGCTTAAATCTAAAAAAAACCCATCAGCTCTGATCCTGTATCAGCCTCCACAAACCCATATCGGTCAAAGCAGCACACCTGAGTGAGCACAAACACACACACAGGTCAGACAGCAGTTGACCAGGCTCTGTCAAACAGCACAGCAGAGCATTATTCACACATTTTTAACACAATCTTCCAAGAGGAAGAAAATCAGGGGGAGTGGAAGGAGGAGGACGAGGAGGAGGAGGAGGGATGCTGTCTGCTCACCGTTCACGCTTCGATGTTTGTGCATTCAATGAGAACATTTTATTTAGTGTGCTGCAGTTTATATCACATTCGATTCTCTAATCTCCACCGCGCTTATTCTTTATAAACCTTCTCAGTTGAGCTAAAACTACTTGACCTGCGATGCATGTAGCCAAAAGGGTTCATAATGTTGCGCTGTAATTCAATTCCCTTATCTACTGGGGGGATGGAGTCAGCTTTGTGTGTATGTGGGGGTCACAGGGTTAAAACCAGGATTTAATGGAAAATGGCTACTGAGACACTTATTGGTGTTGTGGGGGAGGTACAGAGGTGGAAGTGCGGGGGGTTGGAGAGAGTTTTCCCTTGTTGCCTCATTGTCAGTACATGAAAGAATCTGAATCTGGGGAACTGTACGTCTTTGTCTGTCATCTTCGGAGCGTAAATGCTGGTCCTGTGGTGTGACCTGGGAAATCAAAGCTTTTCCCCGAAACCTGCTCAAACATGGCCGCGTGCCGTGTAGCAGAAATGTCAGGAGGCCAGTTGTCTGTCATCTTTAATTCCTTCTGTGATTGCTCGTTGTAAATGTCACAATAGCTGATCACGCAGTTTTGGTACCATTAACCTTTATTTATGTTAATGTTGTCAGGCGACTTTGAGAACATAAAGCTGCAGCACGGTAATTATTGAAATGTCAGTGACAACACGTTCATTGTATGTTTGGCAATATTTTAACACTGATGAGGAGGGGCAGGAGGTGACAGATAGACGGTTTCACCTGCTGAGATCAAGCTGTGTTCGCTGTTTGCCAAAGCAAAAGCCAAGGAAGAGGTTTGGTGGTTTACCTGTTGGTGTTTCAGTGTGAACAGTTACCTTTTTAAAACTGTGATTGGGAAACATGATACATTTTTTTGGTACTGGCCTATTCTAAGTAGCTTGGAGCATCTTCGAAACGGGGACTAAGCCAAGCTATCTCTGTGCAACAGTAACAAAATTGACCAAACCCTTAAGGCTACAAATTAACAGGTTGTATCTCGTTTATTTATTTCATACAAAATCTGTAGGTGTAAAAAAAAAAACTACTTGCAGGGGAGCTGTGTGCTGGCAAATGGCCCCAGCCAATAAAATGATCCTTTTTATGATTTTGGCTCAGTGACAGGACTTATTTCATTGGCAATTAGATTGATGCAATTTACAGGCATCAAACTGTTGGTATCCAAGATAGCTCTGGAGTTTTTCTTTTTTGTTTTGTTTTTTGAGGAACAACTGCGTTGTTCTCCATTTGTGATGTCCCTGAGTCTACTATCTTCATGCACCTTAAGAAAGCTAGTCCTGCTTGTAGTTGCTGTTGCAAGAGAAAACTTCTGAAATCAGAACCTGTGTTAGCAACTTGTAAACACAACGTTAAAAAGGTTCACTATGTAGCTTTGCGGGGGGAAATCTAATCAGAAGAGGAAGGACAAACTAAATAAACAAACTCTTTGTTTTCATGACTGAACAAACTGAATAAACGAACAACACAATTTCATACCATTTTACCTTGTTTACATTTGGTGGACCCTGCCGACCTGACTATGGAGTTGTTCCCTATTTAGTTTGCCTCACGCATGTGCACAAGGATGTACTGTTCCACTGATCTACGAGTGGTGATAACATACCAAGACATGCATCAATGTCAAAGAAACAGAAGAAGAAAGCTGCTAGCAAAATAAACAGACATAACTGGGCATAAAATACTCTTTAATCTTTGCTGTTGTTTTGTTAGCGCTTCAGGAGTAACACCTAATGAAAACTCCACATGGCACCTTTAACACATTATCACCTTAAGTTGATATGGCGAACTTGTTGCTAACTTTGTCTGCTGTTTGCTGCAGGAAAAGTACCATGTAGTGTGTTTATCAGGGCATTTTTGCTGAAAGCTGCAAAACCAAAACAGCGAGCTAAAAGGTGCTAAAAAGCTCCATAGAGCTGAAGGGAGCTGCAAATTCGATTGATAATTGTCTGTGGGTTTGTCACCATGAATGACCCCTTTCACATTATGCATAGTCATGTAATCCATTGTTGATTTTATTTCAACATTTTTATCAGAGCAATTTTAACATTTAGCCAAAAGCTACAAGTTTCTTATTCTCATTCTCACTTGAGGATAAAACTTGTCACCCACAGGCACTAAAAACTGAAAACAGATTTGCAGGAGCACCACATCGAGCTATTCGGAAGGGCAGATGGTTTTCATGCCAATCCTCCCTTCACATAAAGAGGGAGGTGACCATTGAGCCAAACTCCTGAAAAAACAGAATAGTCCCTTACCGGAAATGTGATACGGTAGAGAGGTGATAAAGAGACTGTCACGAACTAGCAGGGGATATTCAGAGTCATGAAAGCAACTGGAAAAACTGACTGGAAAGACCATCAGCGCACGTCAGTGTTTCTCAGTCACGTGCCGCTGTGAACCAGGAGTCTGTGGGTTTTTTCGCTTCAGCCGAACAAACAGTTCATTTCACAGCTTAGCACACCTTAAACCAGAGAGGAAGACCTATGGAATCCATTACTACACCATTTTGCTGGAATGAAAAGCTGCTGACCACGGCTTTATGTTGACAGTATTCCATTAAGATAAAGTAAGCTGACGGGTGTCTGGCCGGGCCGTCTGCTGCGATGACCCTAACCTCAGAGCTTCGCCTACGTCCCCTCTCCCATTTCCTGGCTGTGCAGCTGACAAAAGCTCCAACATGACATGGATGTGACCTGATCGCTTGGATTGTGATATGTCACCCGCTGGTTATGAGTCTTGAAAAGAGCTCCACAGACCGAGCCTGTGCACATTATGTCATACACTCCGGACACAATATCTCGGCTACGTAATCCAGCAGGGGTTTGAAGTGACAGACATGTGTCTTATTGCCATTTTTTTTCCTTTTTAAGCATGGTTTTCTCTTTCCTTTCCCACACTGCTATCGCTAAACATATCAGTCAGACAGAGGAAGAGCTTTTTCAGTATCAAATTAGATTCTTTGCACAGGTCTTGATTCCCTCTGCAAAAGACTCATCCATTTGATTGCCATTAATTGATGCTCAACAAGGTTTAAGTAGCAAGATGGCCCGACTCTGGCTGTCTTTCATTGTGTAGATCTATGAGAGAACAAGAACAGGATTTCATTAAGCTCCACAATACGCACAGGGGCCATAAAAAGGCTCCAGCTTGTTGCTATGGAGCTTTGACTTGAACCAAGGAATACATAAGCAGAAACTGGATGCTTATTGTGGATACAGAGCACGGGCCAGCTCATATCAAAACCACAGCGGCGAGATGGCTTGTGTTACAGGAATATTTTTTCCCCCTTATATTCCAGATGGTTGGTCTTAGACATGAAATGCATCGGCTGGGTTTTAAGCCCTCCATACATTGGTCTTGTATAAGCTATGCATTTTCATCTGAAGTGAGTCAACGTGTGTTTGGAGCTTCCTGCTGAGATGTTGCTGCATAATCTGCTCTTAATTCCTTATTCTGCACAATGAGGTTATTTGCAGGTCTCTTTGAAATGCAGAAATAGGTAAACTAACATTGCCGGTTATATTTGCCTTGGATTTGGTACCGTTTCACTAAATGTATGAATACCAGGATTATGATTAGAACCCAGCCAGTACCATCTGTTGAAGCTGGTACTGATATTGGTATATAAAGTTGAAATAATCTTGCACTCAGTCCATGAAATGTTTTTGAATGTTTTCACTAAAAAACCCACCTACTAGCTTTTCCCAGGCCTTTCAACTGCATTACGTGGCATGCCCTTTTTTGTCTTTTGACTTTCAATGCTTTCATGTTTTATTTTAGCTCTGAAGGATTAGCTTGGGTAGATACCACTCTGCTGTCTGTACACTAAACATGAAGCTACAGCCAGCAGCCAGTTAGCTTAACGTTCTCACACTGGACAAGATAAGGTGGAGCCAAATGCAGGAGACAGCAGGCAGGAAGTGCAGTGGATGAAGTTTTATACAGGATCACAGAACACAAGGAACAGGCAAACACAAGGAACATCAGGGAAACACAACAGATGACTCGACAAAGACTGAACTGAAGACTTGAGTTAAATACAAACAAAGCTATCGATGGGATGAGGTGCAGGGGGAGTGAGGCGGAGAAACGCAAGTGAGGTGGAAAAACACCAGGAACACCGAAAGAGCTGATAGGCTGGATAGGCTAATATAGATGATGTAGCGCAGGTCTGGAGGGAAAGCAGACAAAAACACCTGAGGGAAACAAAGCAAAAGACACCAGAAAACACATAGAACACACATAAAATGAAAGTGAAAGGACAGGACCATGACAAGCCTACCATGAAGACTGGAAACCAGGGGAAACAGCTAGCTTAGCTGGCTTGAGATATAACTAGTTAGCTAAGCTAAGCTAACTGGCTGCTGGTGGTTGCTTTATATTTACCATACAGACATGAGAGTGCTCGTCTAACTCACGACCAGAAAGCAAATAAGTGTTTTTCACATAATGGTGAAATAACCTTTGAAGACCTGTATTTATTATTACTTACATTATCCCAAATGTTTCAGACTATATTAATAACACAGAGAAATCCATCATTTTATTCAAGGTAACGATGCGTTTCATTTGGTCGCCTGTCGGTATAACTTCTGGGAGAGAGTCAGGAAGAGAGCAAAGAATGAACTCTGTGAATGTGACTTTACATAGTCTGGATAAAACTTTAAATAATCTCGTCTGTTAACATATATGCCTTTTTCACATAATCATTTTCATCAGGTGCTGGTCGTTAAACAAACTCCCATGATCCCACAGAACTTACATATTTTCATTTGATTTAGACCCATAATAGCAGAAACTACATACCGTGTGTTTAAAAGCTGTATAGTAACAAGCAACTGGTAATTTACAAAGCACGTCAGAATTTACTTAGTATTTCTTTCAAAATTCATTATTTTTAATGAGCTTTGAACGTGAGTCAAATGACAAAAACACTTAAATAGACATTTTAATTTAATTTTAGTTTGCTATAATGACATCAGCTTACACCGCAACGCATGCATACAGATGTGCACACACACTCGCACATGCTTGCACTCAAATTAGGCCATTCACTTCCTGAGCCCCAGAGAGTTAGTAATGCAGAAGAAAAGCTGCCAGTGGAACAGTTACTAGTTGCCTCACGCTGCTACACTCTTGTTAATACAATTCCCCCTCTGCTGTCCTCAGCTCAGTGCAGCGGAGACACTGCCTTTCGTACGCGCTGTGTGAATCTGCTTCCCTTAGATAATATACCGAGGTCCTTTGGGACTCTCTAGAGACTCCAGGCAGACAAGATGTGCTTGTCTGATAAAAGAAAGTGATGTGTACAAGTGTAAACATTCAATATTATTCACTCACTGCTCGCTCGCTGCCTTATGCTGCCTCTTATCTGGAGCTCACTGGCTGGGGGCTTTTCTCTCTCTTCTCAAGCCATCTGTAAAGCCTGATTCAATTGGAGTGGAGAGGCATTTCATATTTGATGCACGGACATGCGCCTTACAGACAAATCTGATATCGCTTTGTACCACAAGGGCGGAGGTGTGCTGTGAATAACACAATAAATCCGACTGCCTCGCCTCTCCTCCCGAGCTCTTATGTTTCTCAAGATGACGCTGGATTGTTTTCTCAAAGGTTGTCAAACACGATCACTGTCTATAAATTGACAGCATGACACAGGGTTATGCTTTTTTTAAACATCACGGTACATCATAACGATTAAGAGGCAATGTTACATGAAAGCTTATCTGTGATGCTGTAATAGAGCTGCAATGATTGGTCCATTAATTGATTAGCTGATTGAAAGAAAATGAACTATTTTGATAATCGGCATTTTTCAAGCAATAATGTCAAATAAAAAACTCCAAGCACAATCAAAGGAGCGTTTTAAAAGCTGCATTGCAACCAAAAGACAAGACATTTTCTTCTAATTCATGTAATATTATGACATTTTCAAAGCTGACACTTAAGGCTGATAAGCATTCAAATTAGGGCAACGTGGCTGTTCAGCTGCCAATTTCGCTGCCACTTTGATGCTCCGGGTCCTTTTTTCTTTCTTTCTCTTCACTGTTGTGGTTATTAAATCCATCTGTGTACGTACGACATTCCAGTGTTTTCAGTTGTTTATTTTGGATGCTGGTCCATTGTACTGGTGCAGCCATAACGCCTCGCTGCTCAAACGCACAAGCCAAACCCAGACAGTTGATCTTGTACTGTGCCTCTGTGTTGGCTCTGAGATTCTGTTGTCTTTGCAGCCTGCCTGTCAATATTGACACTGATGTAACTCCGTACCCGTTCAACCGTGGGTGCATAACTTTGCATGAAGTCCACATTACCCATGCCATATGTGATGATCTGCTTGTGAAAATGAACATTAACCATTGAAAATATTTGCATGTCGGGGTGAAACAAGTACTGAAGAAAGATGTACAACAATGTTTAACAATGGCAGTTCTCAGTGTAACATTAATGCAGTATGATGCTCATTTACAGATGAGGTCATCTGTTGAACCTAATTCCAGTACTGTAGTGGAAAATGATGTGCCACATAAACATCTGTTTCACCAGCGTCCGTTTTTGTTCCATCCCGTATCAGCTACAGGAAGGTCAATGGGCGTAAGTTACGTCAGCATGTTGACACTCTCCCCTTCACTCACTGTCACTTTTCAATCGTCATAAAGAGAGAAAACCACCAGAAAACTCTTGTACTCTGGCTTTCCCCCCTCGGTTCTCTCAGTTTTATTGGTGTTCTCGGCAGCGTTCAGGGCTAACTGCTGCATAATTTGGATAAATCGTTTCTGGATGAAGCCCCATTAACATCATTAGTGAAAGATTTAGTTTGCAGACTAGGCAGAAAACACTTGCATCTTCAGTAAATGACCTTGTTTATTAGAGCAGTAACTTATTGATTGTTTGATTCAATTTCCTCGGGTCAAGGTGCACCCTCGGCTGTAATTAAGCTCGCAGTGTATAAAAATGAGAGTTTCCTGACCTTTTGTTACGTTACTTTATTGTTGGCAACAACCTTGTTAGCCTCTGCCTCACACAACATTAAATTGAATTCAGACACATAATTTACCACAGCAGACAACAGAATTTTCTCTGTTTTTTATGAAAGCTTTTACATTCGCAGTTTTAATTTGGTAGCTTTGGTCTTTTATGGAAAACAATAGTCTGACGCATCAGAAGTAGCCTCATATATTTTCTGTTTGTTAGGATTAAAAGCAAAGCTAGTTGCTGTTTGTGCCGCTGTTGCCAAGACAGGGTTAGCAACATGGCTACAGTTAGCAGCCTAGCTTCTGTCGAAAGCAAAAACAATCAAAAGAATAGTAATATGACCGAGAAACCCTGATCTCAGTTCCATGAAAAAAGGCAGAGTTAAACAATCAGTTGTATTAATAAGTAGGCAGGTTTTGTCACTTACTGATCTAGTAGAAAAAAATGCTGGATTTGAACCCTCTCAAGTCCCGTTGGTAAGGGGGAACACACATCAGTTTGGGAACAGTCTTTGACGCAACATCGGAGCACTCTCCATTGAGTTTTATCTCAATCTTTATCACTCTCTATCCTCGCCGTCTTTGCTGAGTTATTTTTCTTTTGCGGTGTAGAGTTACCACAGATATTCCAGTTGTTTCACCGTTACTTGGGGATAGTGACCGGGATAAACAGTGCCTCTTCCTGTTTTGGTTGCACAATGGCAGACACGTTTCCTTTGGGCCATCAGTTTTCTTTCATTTTGCCGGAAAAAAATCCAGCATAGTGAAAGTTCAGTGCTAGTGGTGCAGTGATGCTTTTTGTGCCAAATGCTAAAAGTCAATGTGCTGACATGTTCATAATGACAGTGGTAACAAGCTAACAACTGTTCAGCAGGAACGAGCAGTGATATCTCACATGGCTGAATGAGCAAATAAGAGTTACACCTACAGAAAGTCAAAGTAAATCATCATAAAATCTAAAGACGGGATCATTTAGCTCTCGAATGTAAAATTGTGGCGAAAATAATGCAAGATGAAAAGCAGATATTTGATTTGTCTTGTTGTACAATGTCTACTGTAAGTGGTAACATCATACTGTACCAGCAGGAGTAAATAAGATCTCTGCCTCTCTCTCCCTGCATGGTTGAATTATCTCTTTCTAATTATGCACCACTCCACTGTCCCATTTCAACAGGAAATACATCATATTAATGAAACAAGATGCTCTCATGGCGCCTATAAACACTGATTCATCTATCTTTTAGAGCCGCGGTCCTCCATTGTGTCTAGCAGGTCCTCAGCTGCACGTCCTCATTAGACAACCACAGTGAGGCTGAATGGAAAAGCAGAAGTATCTGAGCCCTTCCAGTGACATTAAAAAAAAAAATCAAAGCATAGCTCTTTGAAAATGAAATGAAAGATAATAACACATGATTTGTGCGTGTCATGACGCCTGTACATTTCTTGGCGCCTCACTTACAGTTGAACCCTTCCTGTCTTCCCCACACAGTTCCTGTGCCTGAAGAATATCAGGACTTTCCTGGCAGCGTGCAGCGAGATATTCGGCATGAAGAAAAGCGAGCTGTTCGAGGCCTTTGACCTTTTCGACGTCAGGAACTTTGGAAAGGTAAGACAGCATTGCTCGGTGACACAGAATGAGACGGAGGCAACAACAGCCCTCGCTGTGTTCGCCAGCTGTCCCCACGGACTGAACTGAATTGCTCCTATGCTTACTTTGTGTGGAAATTATGGAGCTTAGTCAAAATTATTTATAAGTGAAAGACCTCCTTTATCTTGGACTTGGATTTTAAAATGTAATGAAGCTTTTGGGATATTCATGCAGTGTCTGTCCTCCTTTTTTTGCAAAGATTTACACAAGCCTGGACTTTCGTATTCCAGCCAGCTTTTGGGTTAATCTCTGTTTAGTTCATCCTCTCATTGTAGCAACAATTTCAGTGTCGATTAGTAGATCAATTAGTTGATGGCATTACAGGTGCTGATAAAGTATCACGCCATATTGCAGCTTTCCTCACACTGCAAAACCCGAAGCCAAAGCTGGAGTCAGCAACATGACCCAGCAGTTTAATCACTTCCCCTCATTAGGGTGAAAATGCCTCAGCGTGCAGGCTTTTACTAGGGGTTAAAAGTCTGGCCTCGGGTTCATTACTTTGATACTCTCAGTCGCCGCTCGTAGTGAAACTGTGCGCGGCTCTTTGACAGTCCGCCTGAAGTCCCCAGGAGGTTTAATTAGAAGTCGCAGCCTTGAGCCGAGAGCGGGTGCTGCTGCTGAACCTCAGTGCACGTGATGTCAGACGCTCACGGGCTTCAAATGTGTGTATATGTGTCAGCTGGACGAACACTGGAAGACACGCAGACATAATGATTGATGAGCTGTTATCATCTTCTGTTTATCATACAGTGCCGCCAACAATATAGTCAGCTGACATAAAAAACACATCCTGTACACAGTATAGATTTCAGCTTGATGGTAACGCAAATGAATAGTATCATATCCATTGTATAAGAAGTGAAACAGACTTAGACAAAGCTGATTTCTAATAAAAAGGAACAGTTCACTTATTTGGTCCCTGTTTTGGCGCCTTGTCATCTAAAGAAAAAAAATGACATTGTTCT
The DNA here is from genome assembly GCF_965226575.1 of Pagrus pagrus. Classification (NCBI taxonomy): domain Eukaryota; kingdom Metazoa; phylum Chordata; class Actinopteri; order Spariformes; family Sparidae; genus Pagrus; species Pagrus pagrus. Next base: position 18,033,539 of record NC_140207.1, read on the forward strand.
TTATTAGAACAATAATCATTACTAAAGGTAAAGTCAGTCTGGTCTTTTTTATGACGAGTGGAAAAATACTTAGAAACATTTTAACTTCCCTTTTGGGGCCAAACACACTCTTCAGGCAGCAACAGTAAAAGTTTCCAAAAAGTATCAATTTTTCAGTTTAAAACTTGAATTGAATGTGTTATCTGTGTTAACATTTGTTAACTATGCCAATTTTACACATTCAAGCGTGTTCCAAGTCCTGCAGACTACTACTGCATATGTAAAAAGTAGTTTAAAGCCTTTTGTGTCTCCAGAGGAAGCTACATGTAATCTTATAAACTGCCTCTAGTGATCTGACTCAGTAGCTAAGTTGCATTGTGGGAAATGTAGTAAGCAGGTAAGCCAAACCCTGTTGGATTCATTATGGACAGCTGCAAAACAAATGATCAAAATCAATTCAGCAGAACCAGAGATATCCCCTATTTTTGCCACACATTCTTCTTCCTTTATCGAACCTGGTGGCTACATTACCCACAATGCAACTTAGCCATGATATCATTAGGGGACATTTATCAGATTACATGCAGCTGCCTCTGGAGCCACAAAAGGCTTTATTCTACCTTTTTTTCCTCATATTCTGTTAGTACTCCTCAAGACCAGTAAACACACTTTAATGTGTAAAATTGGTGGAGTTACCCTTTAACTCCGTCTTCACAAAACAAACCATCTGCTCGTTGGCTGACCATTTCGACTTATCTGTTTATTGATAAGAACATAATTGGCTAGAATCATCTGTGTTCCCTGCAGACGCTGGCCCTCGATAATTTTTAGCGTTTGTGCTTTCATAACTGGAAATGTAAGATGACTAATTAGCCAATATCCACCAAAATATTCACTTAATTAAAGCTTTGACTTGCAAAAGATATGTTAATACAGTCTCTCAGCTAGACTGAGGCAATGTGTATGAAACAAAGAGCCACCAGCAGTACAATGCACCCCAGATCTTATGAAAATACCTCTAAGGAAAGAGAAGGTTTCAGATATGGTCAACAGCAGCTTCTTATTCACAGCTGAATGTTCATTTTTGCTGCGCTGAGCTGAATTAAGTAGCAGTGGAAAATTAAGTCATCTAGTCACTAAGCCAGCTTTAATTAAAACACATCTAGACCGCTGGCAAGTTGCTTTCTTCAGCCTTGTGCAGAAATATTTTCACTGAAAATCTACAGAGGAACCAACAATGGCTCAGTGAATTAGGACATGCAAATACACATCTTTATTCTTACTCCTGAAACGTTGCTGTGAGGGGCTTTGTAGATGGAGTCAGCCTTGTGATTCTGCATTGATGTGCTTTTCTTTTCAGATTTCAGACCCTGTATGAATTTTAAATAAACATTCACAAGAACGGGAGGTTTTATGGGGTTATATGAAAACATACACCGTGTCTCATCGGCCGATTTAATTAACAAGAGCATGGATTTTAGACAAGAGTGGGTGCACATATGGCAACCTTTGGTTTGTTGTTTTCATGCTCGACTTTTGTGGAAATATGTCTATTCACTTTTAAGCAGAGAATAAGATGAGAAGGTCGACAGCTCTCATGTCTGTGCTCTAAATATGAAGCTACAGCAGGAAGCCGGTTAGCTTAGCTCGGGGTATAAACAGCAATTTGTGGCTTTACATGTGGTTCCTGTGAGTCTATTGTTTTGGCTGGGAGGTTTTTTATATTTTGTTTGTTTTATTTTTACTGATTATACATATAGAATATAGTGTGTTAGTTAAGTGAACTTTAGAGGTGCTGGTTGGTGGATTTGGTTGAGGCTGAGTCAGCACGAAAAGCGAAGTGTATTTCTCAAATGTTGAGCTGTTGGGTTGGTAAGACTATAGAAACCTGAACTAACGCTAAATAAAAAAAAACAACGTCAAAGCCACTCACACACAGATGAACACACACTGTCTACACAGCTGCTAGTTTGCTACGTTCAACGTCTCGCTTTTTAGACTAATAAATACGTAAACAACTCAGTTTAATGCTGAAGTTCCACAGTCATGTAAACACAAACAAAATAGTCGTCAAGAACGTCCAAAAAGGCTACTCAGCTGACAGTTACTCTGGGTGTGCTTTATGCTAACATTAGCCGCCGAAAGGAGGCTGTCCGGCTCAGGGGCTGTGTGCCTCATGCTAACAGTAGCAGCTCATTGTGAGCTTTGCTGCCGCAGTGGCTCCTTTATTGGGCCGGGGGCTGTGTGCATTGTGGTAATGATTAAGCAGCTGAATGACAGTCTTTCACTTTGCTTCTTTGGGTCAGGGCTTGTGTGCTTTGTGCTACTGAGAAAACAGACTTATTGGCTGTGCACTGTGAGTGCAGCACATTGTTGTCAACGTTAAACATAACCCAACTACCTTATATCTCATTCACACGTAAGAAAGCACCTAACATTATCATAATGAACGTAAACGACGAACATGCACTTTCTCAGCAATTGTTGTGCCACTAGCTTGCTAATAGCTGTAGCAGTACATCCACCTAGCCCTGTGGAAGACTCTGGGTCGTCCACAATGAGTGCAAAGGGCAGGCTGCGTGGAGGCAGGCACGTATGATATCCAAAATCTAATATCATATATAGTCTCATATCATGATGGCGATGTGATATCTTTATATTTCCCTGCCCAAGTAGCCTCCCACCCCCTTTGAAGCTTCGGATATTTGCAGGTAATTCTCGTTGAAGCTTCAAAGACCCCCAACTGGTATTCGGGACAGCCCTATGAATTTCTCTGTCCAATTAGGTTTTTGGTTCCTCTCTGAGATGAGACGATAAACTCCTTTCAAGCACAGTCTCCTTCTCAGCTTTTTTACGACAACCGATTTCATCCTCTTCCCCTCAGTGATTTCAGTTTGTTCAAGCACAACACTTTGATGACTCTCTTGAACGAATACCACATTGCCCAGAGTGAATTCAACATCTCTGAAATTAGACAGCAAGCCGGCCCCTTAATCTTCGGTTGGCTGGCTCTGCAGAGGCTAATGGAGTGAGGAGAGGAGGGGAATGGGCGAAGCTGCCACTCACCTGCAGTTCCAGGATCTTTTTTTCTGTTTGTTTTAAAAATAGCTGCCGGACCGCTGCTGAATAAAAGATTAACCAGGCCAGTTTATTTTAAAGTTTGTGTGCTAATCTTGATAGAGTATGTGTGAGGAAACGTGCCGTCACACCAGAGATGTTTTGAGCTGAACTCACATGAGACAACCTTTGCCATACAGCCTGAAAATTCCTCTTCACTCCTCTATTTTAAAAGCTGGGAAGGAATCCAGCAGCAAAGGTCCCTGATGAGATTCCGGTCTTAGAAAACATGACCAGACTCAAAAGGAGATGTGAAAGGTTGTGTATTTAGCATTTTTTCATAATGCTGATATGTCTGACTACAGCCTTTGACTTTCAAACTGTGGCCGCGCAACACTCCAAAACCAGGAAAACAGATAAGTACGGCAGGTCTGTCTGTAGCTCTTTCCCCTCAGTGCAGGAACATCTGGTTTGCACATCTGCCTTGTAGACACACAGGGTTGTGGGGTCTGTAGGGAGAAGAGAAAGTTGGCTGTGCACACACACTGATACACACCTGGCAGAGAGAGGGAGGGTGAGAGAACGCCACGATATTGATAGCTACAATATCCTCTTGCTGTCTTATTTTTGGTCTGTGAAGGCTTTTAGTCGGGTTTTGATGTAGAGCTGCAACCATTTATTGATTTATTGTCATATATTAAATAAATTGCTCGCCAGTTTTGAGTCAAAAATGCTCTGATTCCTACTTCTTAAAGGAGACCCTTTTATGCTTTTTCATTTTATTTTTCGTATTTTATATATGTTCCTATGCATGTCAAAGGAGAGTAATTTGAAAATCTCTCTGTTGTGGACAACACAAGACATTTGAGGACGTCATTTCGGCTTTGGAAAACATTGAGCAGCATTTTCTGACACTTTTTCGACCACACAACTGATTAATCGAGAAAATAATCGACAGATTAATCAAAAGTGAAAGTAACTGTTAGCTGCAGCCCTGGTTTGATGGTTGAGACCAAGTATAAACTAGTTTGACTGAAGTGAAAAGAGTAGCTCTGCTGACATAACCCTGGCACCCTCTGATCCTGTGTGAAAATGTGTCCTGAAAAGCTGCCATCATCATGGGAGTGGATGACTAACTGTCTCACTTCTATTTTACTGCTAACTCCAGTCGTCTTGTATCAGCTTGTTTCAAAATAGCATCAGTGTGCTGACAGGAGCTTTCCATCCTCACAGTCACATGACGGACAGTTGCTCAGTACTTGGAAAAAATGAGAGTCATGGACTGACCCATTAAATGATGGTGATGGGGGATCTCACTGGACCACGCATTCTCACCTCGAACAGTGTGAAACTGTTTCTGACCTAATAAATGCACAATCTGTCCATCCATTCATTCATTCATTCATTCATTCGACAGTTATTTTTAAGTCAGAGATACATTCAGGTAGAAGTATAAGAGGACAGGCAAAAGATCCTAGACACAAGAAACACAAGCAGGAGAGCCTGGATAAAAATGGTGATAGAAATAATAAAAAAATAATAAAAAGCTAAATAAGTAAAAAAAATGAAACCTTAGGAATAAATAAAGCAGTTTATATTTAAAAACAGCTGAAAGTGAATTAAGGTAAGATGCCTTTTCAGATCTAAAAATGGATGTATGCTCATTTCAAAACTAATCCTAATTGCTGTTTTGGGAAATATGCTTATTTCCCTTCTTGCCAGCAGTTAGATGAGATTTTTACTTCTCTGTTATATTTCTGTGGTGATGTGAAGCTTCTGCCGGTTAGCTCAGTGTAGCATAAAGATTTGAAGAAGGTAGAAACAGCTTCTTGGATCTGTTAAATATAACAAAACACACCCAACAACACTTCTAATGCTTAGGCCTGCTAATTAACACGCACGATTTGAGTCTAGTTGCTCGGCAACCTCACATCGACATAAGCTTCCCGGCCAGGAAATAGGCCCACACATAATCCTCTGTAAAATTACAAATTGCTGCTATTTCATGAATGAAACAAATGAGACATAACCTGTTAATCTGTGGGCTCTGTTGCATTTAGACTCAGCCAGGCTAGCCGTTTCCCCCTGTTTCCAGTCTTTATGCTACGCTAAGCTGACTGACTGCTGTGAGCCACGGTGGGCTGAGCAATACTGATAGTGTTAGTAGCACTCACTCGATAAAGTTGCTAACCCAGATCTGTATGAATGAATGACACGCTGCATCAGTCGCTCTAAGGAAGATGATTAGCATCCTGTTACCATGGAAAACACAGGTTCCAGTTAAGTGACAGGACGCTCTGGCAGTCGCACCCATACTTCGATAGTATTGATGTTTTCAGCTGATTCATGGCATGAAAGCAAATAAGCCTCTTTCCCAACCCCTAACTATTCATTTAAAGACTTTCCTATTGTTTTGTTATTTTTTTATGGCCGCAAGTTTCACATGAAAACTATTTTTAAAGACCCTACACGAAGATCGAAGACGCAAAGCACATCTGGATGACTGATGAACCCTGTGGTCTTTATGTGGGTGGATGCTATACTGTAAAGTGACCTCAGATCATCTGCTACGTTTATGCTAATGTTGCTACGCCACAGCTTCCTTTAAATGGGCCAGGAGATTCCACACCTGCATGTGTTCAGCCTAATGCAATGTAAATAATCTGGTGACGAGAGATTGATGTGGCGCGGTCTCGATTTTGCAGCTGTTCATTCATCTGCAATTAAAATCATGTTTACTAGACGCTGTGACAATTTCAGTCATCAGACGCAGAAAGATTTGAATGTTCCTCCCACCACTTGAGCCTACACTCGTTGTGAAGGAGGTTGTTACGGTAAACTCTACCTCAACACTGATCCATGTATACAGAGCTTTGTGAGGCAAACTCTGCCTTTTAATTTGAACTTGTTCATACAAGAAAGTACAAACGAATAAAGTTCATGACAGCAAGAGGCAGAATGGACCTCTGCATACGGAGACGATGTCAGTGTCTCTATCACCATCCTCCACCACTTGCGCTTCAGCATTTTTAGGTGGATGAAGATGCTGATTATGGGTTTTTTTTTTTTTTTTTGGTGGGGGGTGGGAAATGACAGACAGGGGGAGGGGAGAGTGAGGATGGAGAGGAAGCGGGAGACAGACAGAGAGGGTTTTTATTGATTAGTGTCTTTCTACTCAGTTGACTGTGATAAATATAACTGTGGAAGCCCACTAAAGGCTGATGCATCTCCTGACCAGCCCCCCTCATCATCTCTCCCTCTCCGTCTCTTTCCTTTGTCCTTCAGCCGTGCTCTCTGAAGCAGATCTGTGTGGTTAGATATCAGATGTCTGCTACGTGCTAATGGATACTAGGGGTGTATTTTTTCTACTGCATGGAAAAGCTGCAGAAACACACAATTGCTTTGGAGGCAGGGGTTAGTAGCTGCCTTTAGGACTAGTAAATGTTCAATTTATTGGCTTCATTTTGGTCTTTAATTAAAAAAAACCTCACATATTGGCTTGTCGGCGTCCCCGACCTCTGAATATGATGGAGGTTCCTCCCAGACCAGTGCGACTGTGAAGGGGATAACGCGACAAAGTCTTTGGTGTAGGAGGTTTGACTTTCTAGCTTCGTAGGTGTCAGTCGGTTAAACCTGCAATTAAAGCGTCAGCCTCAGGAGCTGTGAACCCTCCATGAACACATTCATTAGTCTGGCTCGTGCTGCAGACCCTTTATTTCCCATCACAGACTAAATGCTGTTTCAATTGCTTTCCTATCCTCAGAGAACACAACGAAAGAGACAAATACAAAAGGAAATTCCTGACATTATGTAAGTTTGTGCTGTTTTTGGCACACGAGTGTAGCCTCTGTAAGCCCACGTTGGTCAAAACTGCTGCCGCTGTGCACAGCAGGTTTGTTTGCTTTGCTGTACAGATGCAAAAACAATTAGTTTGATTTTATTGGCAGATGGTTGCACAACAAGCCTCTCTCTGGTAGACACTGTGACTTGTCAACACTGACACTAATAATGGCTGCATTTCAGTTACAAAGTGTTGTACACATACAGGTATTTAGGGTATTGGGACACCTGCACTTTCACTGAAACACCCAAGTTAGTCTAGAATCTATGTCACTCACTGGGTGTGTTGACAGACTAAAAACAAATCAGAGTGACGAAACGTCTACGAGCAGATATAATTAGTAACAAGTTGGTAATGTAGAATTTTCTTGGGAACTTTGTCATCTTGTGTGATGTGTCAGAGAAAGCTGCTGAGTGAGTAATGGGTCAAGTTGAACGGCAGCTTAATGCCATTCTCAATATACAGTATATATATGGCCATACAAGGACATGTGAGTGACAATCTCTGCCAAGGAGGTTGTGCGTTTACTCATGTCTGTTTGTTTGTTGGTTCGTCAGCAGGATTACACAAAAACTACTCATTGGATTACCATCAAACTTGGACAGAGGATGAGTCTTGGCCCAGAATAGACCCTATTAACTTTAGGTGTGGTTCCAGATAAAGGGATGGATCCAGTGATTCTTTCTAACTATCTTTAACATTGTGAGATAGAGACATTTTTATTAATTTCTCGTGGAACATTACATAGATCTTGATGAAAAAGCCGTATTTAGGTGACTGGTATCTATGAGTGGATGCTAATCAAAGCCTATTATTCTTCCACAGCACAATGGAGATTTTGATTCCTAATACCCTGTTTTGTAGTCCTACTGTTTGATTGTTGACTAATAATACATTTTGATATTTCTTAATGACTGAAAACAGGAATAAAAGGTGCAGATGCATGTTTTTCTTCACTTAAAATCACAGCAGACATCAATTTACAACAACCTCAAAAAGGTTTCTGTAGGCTACATAAAACAATCAGAGCTGCTAAATTTCCAGTGCACTGCTGTGACCAATGAAAATATTACGGGCACATTTTGCACCCTGGAGCCCTGTGATTAGTATCATAGAGGCGTCTTCTGCAAACATGTACCTTGACTGAGGAAGTGACAGTATGTGTGAGTAGAGTTCAGATTTTGTCATACGTCTGGGTGTTTGAGAGTCGGTGATCCGCCGTGACACAGATTTTTTGAACTGTGAAAGGAAACCGAGGTTAAAGAGAGGATGAGAGTCAAAGCTTGTAATCAAACCTGCGTACTTCTTACTGTGATTGAACATGAGCCGCGTTGTCGCCTGAGTTTCAGTCAGCGCTGTAGAGAAATCGCCATCGTTACTGTAGAAATGTTTGCTCTAAAAATCACACTGTGCCTGTCCCTTGACTTCCAGTGCTCGCGCTGTGTTTATGAAAGCCTCCACGCTTCACTTACTTTCGCCCACAATGCGTTTGGAGTTTTCCTCCAGAACAATTTGATGGGACCTGCTCTAAAGCTGCTGTGCTGAAAGCGGCTGTGGATAATTCATGGACTCCCGGTGACTGACTGCATGACAGCAGCTTCTACTGGAATCCCACGTTTCATATCAACTGGCTTTCCTCGAGCGTGAATGCACGCACACACGTGCGAAAAGCACATACGCACACACTCAACCCCACGGGCTCTGCAGCTTGCTCGGCCTGGAGTGCTCTGTGCCTCCCTGCATGGCAGCTGCAGAGATGGATGGATCTTCTCTTTGATTGTTTCAGGGTGTCAGAAACGTCTTTGATGATTGCGGACATCTGTTTGATCCCTGTGTGAGTGCACTGATGCCTGAGCTGTGGCAGCCACCACCTAGGTCTCCCCAGCTGTAGGGATAGTTCATGTGGAGGCCTATCTGTGTTGTACACACACATGAATACACAGCTCTACAAAGGCAGAAAGTAGGTTAGTCATGGCACGCGTTTTGGTTTGGTTATGAATGTAACAGCTACTGTATTCACTGTTTTATTGCTTTGACAGGCCCCTACACTGTGTTGTACACATCATGTATCGTCATCATAGGTCCAGGTTCTTAACTTTGCTGTACCACAAAGATGATGCAACAGAGGAGCTTTATGTTGTGATGCCATTTCTACACTAGATTTTGTCTTTTATTCTGGTTTTATTGTATCCCCACACAGTTTAACCCTGGTGGTCCCTTCTGATCCGTGGTATGTTGGTGAACATTCGCTAAAATAATTATCAAAAAGTAAACTGACCTTGTTTTAAGGATCATTAGCTATAGCTGTTATTTAAGCTATTACATTAGTGGTATTCTTAGTAGCCTATTACTCCATGAATGAATTAAATGTAATCATGGCTATTAAAGGGGCTCTGTGTAACTATTTGGAGTATATTACATGTATTAATCCGATTTTTCATTGGCCATATGTGAGTGGGTTGTAACGATGTGTGAAAAGGTGATGTCCTCACAGACTCCACTCGGCTAACAGAGCGACAAAAACTCCTGGCAAGTCAATGTCTGATGGTGTTTTGATCCCAGATAGATGACTGCTAATAACAAGACAGCTCCACACTATAGCTGCTTAAGCTAACATTAGCTTCATAGACTGATGGGTGCTACTTCACAGCCCTGAATCCTTGAGTCTGTATTCAGAGCTTTAAAGTTGATTAGCTTAAAACGATGACATTGTGAGCCTAAAAGTTTAACTTAGAGATGTATTTTAAACTCTTTTAAACTGTCAAGTCTGTCATTCAAACTAGGCAAACAGGGCCTACAGTACCGAGCTACATGCTAGCTAGCTACCTGGCAATTAGCCTACTTTTCTTCCATGAAAACATGTCTGGCTAAACTAAAAAGTCCAAGTTTCTTTTTTTGTTCTTGTCAGCTTGCAGAATTACCATTAATTAGCTGAGCTGCTGAGTAAATGCTGACATTACAGCCAGTGAAATCGATGGTTATTAGCATAAATGTCTCCTCACTACAGCCTTTTAAAATCACGAACCAACAAATGAATCTTTAATTCCTGGCGACCATTTTAATGTACAGCTTGTAGGAAACATTGAAAACTACGTAAGAATGAGTGAAGCATGAGCACGTCTGTGTGGACTGCTTGCATTGGCCACATAAGGTATTTAACTGTATCTCCCATCTCCCTTTTTTTTCGCTAACAATGCAAATTAGCCAAATTACTGACGTTTGGACACGCACACATGCATTTCCAATAGATAAGGGCTCAGACTGGCTCTGACTGCCCGTAGTTTGAGTGGGACTGATTTGAGAATGTTGAAACAAAGTGTTGGACCATTTAACGATATCAGATAGAAAAAAGATCGAGGATAAGACGCATTTGGAAACAACCCTATGGGACGACCTGCTGGGAAATGAGCTGAAATTGGAGAAATATTGGCACCAGTGTGGCTGCAGTGGGACAGAGGCCCGCAGCCATCTCCACCACGTGTCTACAGTAGTCATACAAAAGGTATAACTGCTCTGACAGGGAATCTCTGACATTTAAAATGCCGCATGGAGCTTTTAAATGTGAATGAGAAAGTACCTACGCGTGTGTGTGTGTGTGTGTGTGTGTGTGTGCTATAGCAGTGACTCCCCTGAGGACTGACTCATCTCAAGTCTCAGTAAGCAGCAGGAAACAGGAAGAGGAAACGGTCACCGCGGGGCCCCTCTGGAGCTGTTTCTCTCTGTATGAGTGTGTGGATGTATTCAAATTTAGCTTCAGGTGTAATGGCGCATTAACACCAGTGCAATCGTGTGTGTGTGTGTTTGTAGGTACCGCACACTGGCAGATGTGCTCCACTCCTCCTCATGCTGTCAAAAACAAAACTACCTCCCCTGGTGTGTTGTATTTCTCACCGAGGCCTCGTGGGGCCAACGAGCCTGCCAAGACCTATATTCTGTGTGTGTGGATGGACTTCCCCTAATTTCCTGAGCTCGTCTTTGTGTTGTCCTGTCATAGGCTGTATTGAGTGCCCCCCCCCTTCCTGTGAATGGACCCCTGGAAGTGCGTGAACGTGACACAGAAAGAAACAGAGACGTAAAACGGTGGAAAACTGTGTGTGTGGGAAATGTGTGCGCTTGCTTTCGGGCTACTGTGTGTGTGCGAGTGTGTTATACATCCTCGCCCCATACCAGTTCAAAGGGAGCCTCCCATCAAGTGTGCAGCAAATAAACACTGCAGGTAGTCCTACAGTGAAAAGACTCCAAAGGAAAATGTTGATGGAATGGATTTTTTTTAGTCTTTTCAACTGCGAATAAAAGAACAAAATATCGTTATTATTTCATTTGTTTCATAGTAATTCTACACGGGCTAACCTTTTGTTTAATAATTCATTCTGTTTTTGTAACTCTCATATTAGATGCAATACAACCGTCCTCTTGCCCTGCTGTGTTATTGATCGACACCATCTAGCAAATACCACAAGGTTACCAGTAATTCTGCTTGCAGGCACCTCAGTGTGAAGGCTTTACGTCTCAGTATGTTGGTGGGTATTGAGGTTACCTGGCCGTGTAGACGTGCCAGGTATTTATAGGCCAGTCTGGGCCAGATGGAGAGCATGTGAAGCTAAGCCACCGTGGTCAGGATCAAAGACTACAAAGAGTGAAGTGCACGTCTACAACCTTGCCCTCCTCCCCTCGCTGTCCTACTTTCTGACAGCTTTTTTCCCCCCAAGCTTAAGTACTGAGTGCTACCTGGAACTGCAGACCTACATCTTGCGGTCGCTAAATCATACAGAATAGGGCGAGACTGATTCGATGTCTCCGAGGCAGACACCGGCCTGATCTGATAATAAACCAAAACCAATTTCTTCATCAATAAATAGCATTTATCACCTCTACAGAATCTGTTCATGGGACGCCCTCAAACTGAACTCTTCCTCGTGTAACAGCAAATTTGATTCCACAGAAATATCATCGATATAGTGAAGGTTTATTGTCACTGTTATTCTGATTGCCAGAATGGGTTTCAGTGCAGAAGCTTATTGTTTTCAGTGGTCTGGATGTTATTTCCCACCCTCACAAGAGGAAGACGTGGAGGCTTGAGAAGGCCTCAGAATATCAGCTAAATATTTGCTTCCAGCGGCTTCAGTATATGTCACAGTCCTTTATCTCTCAAAACTTGTAAGTTACAGGGGAAATAACATGAGGTGGCTGACAGAAAAAAGGCCTGTTATACAAAAGGTGTTAGAAAAATGGCATTTTGAGCTGTGGTGGGGCTCCAGGCCAGGTGCAGAAACTTCCTGGAGCCGTGTTGTCACTTTGAGGCTGACAGGCAACCAGCAGAGCTTCCAGGGGATCATTGTGCCTGGCCGAAAGCAAAGTCTGGCACAAAACATCTTGTTATTACACTTTACAGGGGCTGGTAGGCAGATTCAGGCAGGGAGGAAGTGTATTCAGCAAAATATCACACTGTTCCTATAAGAGGAGACCCTTCTCGGAGTAAATTATGTTTTATAGCAGTGGTGAAAGAAGTACTCAGAACTTTTCTTGAAGTAAAAGCAGCACTACCATAATGTAAAAACACATTTTGACAGGTGAGTGTCCTGCATTTAAAAACGTAAATGTTGTGTAAACATCACTAATGTTGCAGTTGGTAAGGGTGGAACTAATTTTAAACTACACTATATACTGTCAGTGAGCTTAAACCATATGAAAAAAACATCATCATTTATGAGTTCATTTCTTTGTCTTTCTGTCTGTCTGTCTCTTACTCGCATATCTCGAGAGCCGGTCACCCGATCTACTTCACACGTGGCAGGTTTGTTGCCGAGGACCCGAGGAAGTGCAGTGTCGAAATTGGTGCAATTTGTCCATGCGACACATTCAACATTAATTCATTTTGAATAAACAGAAAACACCTCTCCGTGCAGCAGTGGGAGACTGAAGCCAGGTTTGCACATCACCCCTCTAATGTGATCTCGCGGGGGGGAGGCAGATGTAAACAAATGGAGATTAATGTGGTGCAACAACTCGCCGTAGTAACTCCTTTCAAGTTTATGTATTGGACACCAGACGAAGCTCACTTTGTAGCAGTTGCAGAGCCGAGCTTTAAAACTTTGATCCAGCTTACAGGAGTCAGTACGAGGTGCATTTACATTCAGGACATGAATCGCCCGCGGTCAGTGCTCTCCGCCTGATAGGCAACCACCCATGCTCTGAGACGGAGTAGTGTTTAGATTGTGTTTGTTTATTTCACTCTTCAGTCCACGTTCTCCCAGCTAAGAGGCAAGTCTCCTCTGGGTACCCGCCGGCTTCATCCAAAAGATGAGGAACGAGAGCGATTTTATTTTCAACAAGTGCAATCCCTGTCTGACACATCTTTAAAAACTTTCTTCTAAATCTTTCATGAGGTGCTGGAGGCAGCATCCGTCATCTCTCCAACGTATCTGAGCTAACAGCAATGAATGGGATTTCACAGGGACACTTATGTTCTTCTGATCTCGCCGAGATGTTTTTCTGTAATATAAAGATCCTGCAGAAGCCATGCAGAGGATTGCATGTATGTCAACGATGCCTTTTCCAGATGCTCAAGGCTCCAGCTATAAGGGGGTTGGGGTCTTTTCTTCTCCGTTTTTGCTTCCCAGAGGTGGAGGTGGAGTGGGTGGATGCGCTGTCATTCAAAGTGGGGGTGTTTCTAACAAGCTAATCTCCATCCTCCGCACTCTGCACAGAAAGTATGATCGCACATCACATAACAGCAGCTGTGATGTGTTATATAATACCCAAAAAGGAGCAGTTTTGATGAAATCACATGGGAAATCAACGGGAGGGGGAAAATAAGTTTAAATTAATGCAGGAGATGAAATAATGGAGGAAGCCTTGTGGTTCGTCTTACATGAAGAGCTGTGGTTTGCTCTTTAGCTCTCTGGATCTTTATGAGAAATATATTGATATGGATTGGTGCATTATTACAATATTCATCACCGTCTACTTTAGCTAATTAGAAATAATTCATAAATGGCCACTGTATGTTTTAACAAGACAAGAGTGTTGACGTGGATTCAAGGCAAAGCAAGAAAATATTATTTAAGCTTCATTTCAGGAAAACACACTGGAGGTTTTGTCCAATGCGGCTAGCACAAATAATAAATTATAAATAAATACATAAATGGATTCATGTGATTAATAATGGACGCAGAATCTTTAATATTAAAAAAAAAACACTGATAACAGATCAGAGTGTTGGCTTGTAATTGGTTTAATGGACAGACACGATGTCAGGAGCTTTATGAAATGACTTGTAATGTCTCCTACGACTCAATCTTTAATGGCAGGTAATGGGTGTTATCCATTACAGCTCAACTCTTCAGGGAAGTGTTAAAAATCAATACTAATCTCTCCATCTAGTCTGCAGTGTAACACTGAACATTAGGTTTGTTTGCGTGCATTGTTCGGTGCTGCTGCACGGGTATGTTCATGCCCATGTCATGTCTGCTCGCTAACAGGGCCACCCGTTTATCCAAAACACCGGTGTTTGTCCCTCTGCTCTTGCCAGTTAGTACAATTAACTAATCAACACCACAAACACAGCAGAGAGGTCAAGTTTAGTGACCTGAATGAGCCGAGGTGGAGCCAAGTGAACAGCTCTCGGCTAGCAGTCACTCAAAGCGACCACGCCCCTAGTTATGCATAACTTTAGGGCATAAGATCATTTAAAGTAGTGAGTTATATAACACTTCATCACCCTGAACCTTCATCGTCATGAACAAGGAATTTAGATTTAGAAACCAAAGTCGTTTTTTGTACAAGGCTGGAAATGTGTTTACTTCTGCTGTAAAGTTGGACCCTTATGGGAATTGACTCATGAGGCCATTAGAGGAACTGTAATTTTCAGCACTTTGGCTTCATTTCCCAGCCCCCTGAGGATGCCATCATTGTTGACCATCATAACACTTTTTAATTAGTACTGAATAAAAAGTACAGCTCAGGCTAGTGGGAATGTCATTGGACAAATTAGAACTTTGACCTGATGGTGGGGTGAGAGGACAAGTCTGAAGATCACCACAGTCATTAGCACTCAACCTGAGGGGAACGTTAATGTCTCAGCCAAATTATGATTATTATGAATTGCTGCTAGCGTGGCGAAAAAGGTGAATGTCAGAGGCAAGATCACAAACTCTTTCACGCCGCCTCCTGCATTGGCAGTGATTGTTGGCACTGCATGCACACCGTGAGGTCTGATTCATCCAATTATTACTGTGCATACTATATAGGCTGCATGATCGGTCAGGTCGAGGTGTGCGCGGACAAGAACAAGAACAATGTGAGGTGGTTTACGGAATCAAACTTTATGAACCGTGAAGTGAAAAGTTCGTGACATTTTCCCCCCAGTTGGTCAAACACAATCAGCAGCTATGACATGTTTTAGTCTCGTGTTACTATAAGCTTTTGTAATGGAAACATAATGCTTCTAAAGTGCTATATTTTACTCCGTGATATTAAATTATTCAAGCGAGAAGTCTCAGAGAAATACCATAACGAGATTGCACACAGCCGCATGACTAATGTGCAGAATCCGCAGAGTGAGATTGAAACAGTGCATATTTAATTGTTCATGATTATAATGGGAACTCCTCGGGGTATGCTAAGTGACGCTAACCCACTTATGCCATATAGATGTGACAGGCTGGCTATTTGTGGCCGGAGCTTTAGCTGCACAGATTCAGAAGTGGCAAACACATTTGTTGCATTAGAGCGGGACTGAAGAGTGTTTGGTTTGTTAGACTTTCACCGAGAAGAGTTCTTGTTTGCTGCTGTTTTGGAGCCAGCTTGAGGATTTCATCTTTGGTTTGTGATGTGTCATTTTATGCACATCAAGAAGACTTACCATGACTTACATCAGAATCTTAACTCGGGCAGGCTGGTCTGAACATCAATGAGTGGACGTGCTCGTCTTTTTGATCTAACATCATCAGATGAATAGCTTTCTACATATTAAATCGTGCCTACTGCATCCTTAATACTCTCAAAAACAAAAGACCAAAGCCAATAAAGATGACCTGAAATTGAAAACCGCATACTAGACTGACAGCCATGCCTTGGAGGATTTGGATATGAGAATATTTCATTTAATTTCCAGGCTTTTAATGTCTTGAGCCAATAACACAGATGTCACTATGTTTACCCTTCTCCCTGGAGAGTTGGATTTATGGCACCGTCTCGTGGAGTATTTGCCTGATATGGCTCCGGTCAACACTATAATCCAGCATTGACAGAGGAAAGTAATAAAACAGCTGACATGTAAACTACCATGATGAATCGTGGTGTGAGGTGCAACAAGATGGATAACCCCGCTTCAGCCTTTGTTTACCTACAGCCAGTATGGATGTAAATCAACTCTACTAGTTGTGGGCTCTGTGCAGCAGAGACAAGAAGATACTATATGTGTCCTCTCCTGACCAGGAAACTACTATTTTCAAGCTGCTGGAGCTCATAAATAGTGAGGCGCTCTGCTGCCTATAAAGGCTTCACCTGAATTATTAGATAAGTTTCTCCCCACCTGAACGTTTCTTCTCTTTTGATGTATTTTATGTGAAAAGCAACGCTGCATCTCTTCACTCAGCTAGGTGCAGTTTCCCTACTAATTGTTTTTCAGTCTTGGCTCTCTTGAGCACCAGAGACCTCCTGCCTTTTCTTCTGCCAACAACTTAATTACATTCATCTGGTGTCCCGGGTGTAAACTACGTTCTGATAAGATGGCTGCAGCAAAAAAATGAGCTGGACTGTGAAATCAAACTTCAACTGTTGGAAAGAAGAAACCTTTAAATGTTGCTATAATAAAACTTCATACACAGTGTTTTTCCAATTAGAGGTGCAGTAAGGTTGAGTAATTCACATAGCGTCATTGCCGTAATGTTTTCAAAATGACTTTAGAGTAAAAAATGTTATTGAAAAAAAAACAATATAACAATTATAACAATTCCAAAGCCAAATGCAGAGGCATTAGCTCACTACATTAGCATCTCTCACACCACCATGGACACAGCGAGTAGGGCTGCAGCACCCCCTAAAACAAGGCATTATAAAAACTGCAATTAATTGTCGACATGACATAAAAACTGCTGCACCGCCGTGTGGCAGTACTAGCAGCCTCTTCGGGGGATAATCAAACTGAAATGTGCTTCTACAAGCTCTCAAGTCCCCAGTGAAATAAATTGATATAACTGAAGGTGTATAGGGGCTTGGGTTTCAAGTTGAGATAATATGAAAATAACAAAAGAAAATCTGAAGGGGTCCGGCTATTAGCAAGGCAAGCCACACTTGCTGAGATAAGGACAGCCCTAATGCAGGCAGCCTAATTGCCTGGTAACCTCGTGGTCGCTCAACTTGGCTGAAGAACAAACACAGTTTCCCTCACTAGAATGAAATGGGGCAGCCAGGAAGTCACAACAGGGCCCTAAACATACCAGAGTTTCTGAGGTTTGCAGTGAGTCAGGGACAGATTCAGAATGAGAGAGGGACAGAGTCAGAATGAGAGCGAGAGCCACCTGGGTGCCATTCCCCACCTCTCTTAGGCCTTTACAAAAGGGCATCGTCACACCATGATTGGCTGGGGGGGAAATGCCCCAAGCTGCTTCCACTCAATGACTAGGAGTCAGTCTCGCCACCCTGCGCACAGTTGATCTGAATCCACTGCAGTCAGTCCAGCGAGATTTTGAAAATCAGCCCAAGACAAAGAAAGATAGCAAGTCTTACACAATGATACTGCTACAGCCTTGTTTAGACAGTTTGATTGGAGTTTGGTGAGACTCTCTCTCCCTCTTGGGTCAAGTGAGGGGCAGCTCTCCAAGGGCATACAAAGTGCAGAACAACACTCTGTGGTTGATACTGTGGGTGCAGGCAAAATGGAGAGAAGTTTACCATTGTTCATTTGTGTATGCTGCAGCAAAGCTCCTGTTTAAGTATAGCATTTAGCTGTATGAACTATTGTAGCGCAGTAATCCCCATAACTGATTCCAACATTTGGTTATCCCCTCTTGTGACTCAGAAGGTCCCACGGGGTGAGACAGGGCCCGCTAAAACCAAAACGTACAGGTCCATGACTGACACAGCAGGATCAAAGGCTCCGGGAAGGAGGAAAAAATTCCTGAGGAATGTCCATATGGATTTTCACTGACCGCCCGAGGACACCGTTTACAATGCAGACAACCCACTCAAACTTGCTCTTACACTTGGTTACGGTTTTGGCAAGCCTTTCAAGTCTTGGCTCTCTAAATGAGTCTACAAGGAGCTGAAATCAGTATCCCGATAACTTCTCTTCAGTGGTTGTTTGAAAGACTCTTAAAAACAGAGTTTATATTTTTGCCTGAAATGCCCCTCAGGGAGACTCCTTCTCCCCGTTTGCTTCATTTCATCCTCAGTTAACTGTAGGATAGTGTTTCAGCGGCGAGGGAATGAGATCGTCATGTCAGCGTGATGAAACAATGGAGATTGTGTTGAAGTTTGGTTGGGGAGTGGGCGGAGAGATGAGGTTATGTCTTTAGCGCGGCTGCCGCAGTGGATTCAATGGTAATAACAGCAGTGAACACAATAGCAAGGAGCTCTGGGAGGCCTCAAGCTATCTAAGTGGAGGATTCTCCTCAGTTGTCATCAGGCTGAACTGAAGGGAAAAAAATAATCCCTTAATACAATTACACTCTTCCATATCAGTCGGTGATGATTACGTGATGCTGATGTTCTCACGAGCCGCACGCACAGATGTGTTCTCGAGCCTCGTGCTGCGCTTTGAAGTTGCGAACAGCTGCATTACAATGTGTGAACAATATTGTTCAATACAATGAAAAGAAAAATGGAGGAAGTCGACCAATAATACAAACATCTGGATGAAAACTGCATCGGTAGAACCATCTACAGCACAATCACCATTTTATCATCCATACTGTAGTTTGGCATAATTACTTTAAGACCCTGATCTGCAGTATAATCAGTGGCTCTTCTGCATTTTCACAGTTTTTCTCTTCACTCTCAGTTGTACTGAGAGTGAAGTGAAACAGTTCTGCTTTCCTTGCAGTGTAAGGAATCTTTACTGTAAACCGCAATGCAAAAGAATTTTTTTGAAAGACAAAATAATGGTTGAAAGCCGTCTCAAATGGATCTTTCTATCGAAATGAAGACTGGTGTAATTGTGATAAGCTTTATTTTGAAAAAGCTGTATATGTATGTGTCCTGTGTTGTTTTAAGTCTGAGACAGAAACCATGACGATGTCTTAGTGATGTCATCAGGGTTGTCTAGGGCTTGAGTAGGGAGCTTCTTTAGGGTGACAACTAACTAAATATGTTCTCAGTCATTTGATTGATATATAACATTTAAAGAAAAAATAAAAAAGCCCATCACAATTTCTTAAAGCCCAAGGTGATGTCACCAAACTGCCTGTTTTTTTGATTGATCCAAAACTTCAACAAAGTCAGTTTATTCGGACGTAAGACAATTCGAGAGGAAATCCTCAACCGCGAGGCTAAAAAAGGTAGCATTTGGAATCTTTGCTTGAAAAATGACTTTTTTAAATTAAAAGATTATAAAATAATTTGCAGATTACAGTATTTATGTGTCAATGCACCAGCTGATTATTCGACAAATCCTTTCAGCTCTACTTTTTTTGAAGGAGGTGCTTGATAACCCTTAAAAAGTTTGCCCACAAAAAAAGGGATTAACTTTGCTTTTTATTTTATTTTATATTTGTTATGTACTGATAAAATACATATAAAAGCCCTCTGATTGATATTGAGGTATTTTGTCAATAATATTATTTATATTGCTTTAAATATCACAATATTGTTTGGATGACTGCTGGTACTTTCACAAAATATTACGTATCAACTATTAGAATAAGCAGAACAGTCTGCTAAGCTAAGAAAACTCACTTCACTGTAACGCAGCCTTTAAAACCAGGAAGAGACAACACTTGTGCCGTATCATGAAATAATATTCAAAATCTGAGTTATCATATGGTCTCATTTCACAATGACACAATATCTCTATATTATCCAGGCCTACAATCTGTACAGCAGAGTCCGTCTTTATGTGTGTCATACAGTCGGACTGTTGGTCAGCTGGGAGCAGCCTGCTGATTCACACGCTGTGAATTTCAGCTGGAGTTACCTCACCTGTAAGCAGAGTGAGGATTTGGCAGATCAGATGTGTTTGTGCATCAAGGTCTCAAGCTGCGTGGGAACATGAATATGCTCCTGTGAAGTGTTTCGGTGTTTGTCTGTGTGTGAAAACCATGCAAATGTGTGATCACTTGGGTGATGTGCTCCCTTATTAATGTGAACATAAAACATTCAGCGAGCACTGGAGTGAAGGTCTTTCAGGATCTGCTTTGAATACTAGAGAGGTGTGATTGTGTGTGTGACTGAGTGTGTGAGTGTGTGTGTGTGTGTCCTGAGGGGCTGTAGTCTGTGGAGGCTGACATGATTTACCTGGACAGATCTGATGCCCTTGCTTTTGACCTGATGCTGTGGAGATAGAGTTAATAGGAGGGAGAGAGGTAGAGCGTCATAAAGCTTATACTGCTGTTAACATAACTGAAATGAAGTGAACTTCAACAAATGAAGGAAGAGTGTGAGGAGCTCTGGATCTTTAACTTATATGTTTGTGCTTGAACAAAAGTTTGTGATTATGAGAAACCTCAGCAGCAGGAAGTGTTGTGCCAGGAAGATTTTTCATGGTTGTATTTTTCAAACTGTTTTGAAACAACCAAAAAAGATGGCCTGTAGTCATTTTAATGTTTTCTTCATTGTTAATTTCTAAGAGTTTACAAAATTGATGTTACCATCTGCTGTCTGAGACCGCTCTATCCCCACTTGATCTCCATGTTCACATGTTTTGACTTATTTAGTTGCAACCCGATTCCAAGAAAGTTGGGCTGTGGTGCAAAAGGTGAATACAAACAGAGGGAAATCATTTGCAAAAGACCTCTGTTTACTGCTGTGGTACATTGTTTGGGCATACACCAGTTACCTTACTCGCCCACTGTCATTTGCTTTTTTTAATGTTAATTTTTTAAAAAGAATTAATACTGATGATTGATGCTACCGCTATTTACTGATAGTGTCTGTTCTACACAGCTGAAGCAGCAGAGTTCCAATCAGAAGTCAGATTTCAGGTTACAAGAGTAAGGAGAGTTGACCGACAAGATGATGGCGAAGATGTGGTGTCAAAGGCAAACACAACTATTTGGCAGTATTTCGGATTTAGATCCAATGCAAATACTGAACCTGATAACGTTAATGATGGAAAAAGGAGTTGGTTACCTCACTGAGAAGTTGGAGGTGTGCAGTCTGCTGCCTTCCATTGCTCCCATAGACTGAATGAAACTACTCCCTGACATATTTCAGATTGAAAAAATACAGAAAATGGCCATTGTTCTTCTCTGTAGACACATTTTTGATGAATGATAGGTTAGTAGTACTGACAAATAATTGCATGTCATGTGACTACTACATCATTAAAGTCTTTTGTAAAGTGTCTGCTGTCATAGGTAATCACCGGTGTTCAGAGTTTATTAACTGGTGGGAAAATGTCCTTCCTGTCGCATGCCTAGTTTGCCGACAGCGATTTGACGAAGTGTTCCTGAGCCCATGTAGTAATATCCTTAAGATTATCATGTGTGTCACAAAGTGGTGAACCTCAACCCCTTCCTTGCCTGAGCCTTTCGAGGATGCCCCTTTCATGCCTGATCATGATACTATCACCTGTTATCAGTTAACTCGTTCACCCGTGGAATGTTCCAAACGGGTGTTTTTGTAGCATTCCTCAACTTTCTCCATCTTTTGTTGCCCCGGTACCAACTTGTTTGAAACACGTTGCTGGCATCACATTTAGAATAAGCATACAGTATATTTACAAAATCAAGGTTAAACATTAAATGTATTCTTTGTACTGTTTTATTCCAACTTTGTTTTTATTGTTATTTTGACAAAAAAAGAAAGACCTGAAGTGAAAAGAAGTCAGGTTACATTGCAGTGTCCATGATTATTCTTGAAATAGTGAAGGTTTTTATGACTCACATGACTTTGAGTCATGTAAAGCCGTCTATAACTGGAAGTCCATGCTATTGGTCCAAGTGCAGAATATATACATACTAGAGAACCACTTACGGTTCAACTAACATTTTTCAGGAGCACGTCTCAGAGAGAAAGTCAACTGCTCTGTAATGTACATTTCTTGAACCATTTCTATCCAGTCGCAGATTGTTGGAGACTCTTTGCTTTGCCACTTCCTGTTTGTTGCTTTGTCACTACCTGCTAGTAGTATTCGTAGTAAATATCTTTCCTGCTATTTCAGCCCAGTTGGCACATTTCCAATACATAAAATCAAGCTCCCAGCAGGTTATGGATCTGATCTCTGTCACCACACTTACTACCCAGTGAGCAGAAACATTAGGGCACTGTGTTACCATGTTAACATGAGCTTGGCCTTTATGAATTTGTGTCTGCACTCTGCTGTGAGTTCACCGAAACCTCTGTTAGCAGTCGGAGGAGCAAAACCCAGAGATAAAGATCTATTCTTAGATTCGGCTGGCTTAGTATGGACATCGTCTGACCTAAACTGTCATCTCGGAGGTTCTGCTGTCTCTACAATATGCATGACTGCAGAAATAATGCACGCGAAGCAGTGTTTGATGAGTATAGCGGTGGACTAAATGATGCAGGCAATGAAGACTGAGGAGAAATGGCAAACGTGTGTCGCATTCCAAACAGCCACACGTCTTTATATCCAAACACACTAATTATGTATTATGGCCGTTAATGAGCCATGGCAGTGATTGCCAAACATTAGCTAGTCTCTCTCTCCGAGCCAATCAGGCTTTTATTGGCTCCCCTCTATGTGGATTGAATTTTATACACCGGCTGCATCTGTCAAACAGACATGCTCCCAAACACACATACGCACACATTCATGTACACATGCACAAATAATAATCAATCTAACGAAAAGAGCATAAAGCTATTAGTTTGACACACACCCACACACACTTTACACCAGCATGCATTGTATTTACCATCTCAATTGTGTGTTTTATGTAAATGTTGTGCTTTTTCATTTAACATCCATTGTTTGTCACCATGCACAACAGGCTGAGGAGGCTGTTAAATATTCAAACGTCCCTTATTTCCAAACTGTTTCAACAGCAAAATGTTTGATGTAAAAAGTGTGTGAGCGAGGAGCTTTTTTAGTTTTTTCCCCGAAACGCTAACACGACTTTATCGACTCGCTCTCCTGCTTTGCATAAATGTTTTATCAAGAGCGGCATTTAAAGGTTAGTGAACATTTTGTTGTTTGATGTATACTTACAATAAAAAGACATTTACAGATGAGATTTTCAACCCCAACAATTCTTTACTGCAGTACATTAGCAGAAGCCAGGCTGGAGTGTTGAGTTTTGTTTTGATTTTAGGTCAAACAAAATGGAACATCCCTGAATTTTACATTCTCAAACTCATCCTCTTAGTGAGTCTTAGGTCTTTGTGCAGAAAACTAAAGCAGTGAACAGACTTTAAATTCCACATACAGTATGCTAAGTATGAGGAGACAGGAAGAAGTGCAATTGTTAATCAACTGCTCTGAAGCAATCAGGTGGGAAAATCCCCTGAAATAACGGCCAGTGTGGGCTGCAGATGATGGTAACACTATCTGAAGGTACTCTCGCACCTGCTTCTTTGGTGTGGTTGGATCAACCTCCCCCAGAGTGTTTCCCTTGTGGTGTATCTCGTGTGGTGGTGACAAAACCCTAAAGCAAACAGCTGATCCCTGGTCAGTCTCAGTTAGATGGGCCGCGTCCGTGTGAACCTTGGGAGTGGTTTGTTTTCAAAACGTAAGAGGAGAGGTGAAGTGGCACAGAGGCACATATTTAACTTAATATTGACCTACAATCATAGTTAGAGTTAGTGTTGCAAATAAGACACAATTAGTTTTGAATGACCTTTTTTTTTTTTTTTTACATTTTTGATTCATATCACTCCTATTGAGGACTGAAACTACCAAAATAAAATAAAATCAATAAAGAAGTGTCAATGATACGCCCCCTCATAATGCATAAAGAAATGTAAAAATAAAATACGTTAATATGGAAATTAATTAGGGGGAACATGCAAAGAGAAAATACAGAAATAAATATGTAAATAAATTGATGTGTAACTGGATATATTAATAAATAAAATGGAAAATTAAATTAAAATACAGAAGCAAATCAGACAAATAATAATCAATTTATGTCGCATTTTATAATTAAATTAATGCCTACATTTATTTTTTTGTGTTATTTTGGTGCTTTAAATGGCATTTTAATTTACTCATTGAGCCATTTATTTATTTCTTTATTTAATTTTGATATCAGCAGTTTCAGTCCTCTGCACACCCCAAGATGGTTTTAAAGCTAATTGAGTGTTTTTCATTTTGACAGTTTGTTTTCCTGTGAAATGTGGCAGTTAAGCACCATTTTCTGCACTGATACATAATCTGTAAGTGGGTAGATGACCTCAATTACTGTAAACAGGAACAAAGTGTTATCTTTATTGGTTTGGAAATAAAAAAAATGGTATTTCCAAATATATGTGTTTCTCAGGATTACCTAACCGATCTCTATTTTTAGCCAGCAATCAGTAATTTAGAGAAAAAAATAGAAATGAAATAAAAGGAGCCACAGAATGGACAAATCAAAGAGGCGTGCAGGAAACTAGGACAGCATGCTGAGCTGTGTGTGAAACCAATAAAGCTGTTGGCACGTTATACATCTAAAATGCCTTTTTCCTGAGGTGCCCTCTGCCATGAGAGACTGTGAAGGACGTCTCAGAATAAATACAGAGGAGCTGATCAGTGGCTCTGCATGTCAATAGCAGATATAAGTCTGTCTTCTTGTGCTTCCTGAGAATAACATTACTAACTGCTCTTTGTAGACTGAAATATGGGGCCAGTATTGATTTTTCTGTGAAAACTGTAAAACTGTCATCCGTGTTTGATGTAGCCCCATTTAAAATCTGACCAGCGGCATCGTAGTGTGAGGATACTGAACATATTATTGCAAAATTAGAAGTGAACATTTTGTGTACAGTATATTATCTGGATTTCAGTGCAGCGTTTTAAGTGTTTCACAGTATAATTGCTGTCAAAGCTGTTTCCACTTTCCAAAGTGTAAAATTATGACGATACAAAATGAAATAGCTGTTATTTTTGACTTAAACATGCTCTTTCTGTCAACGTAGAAACGAATACAGTGTGGATGAAATTCAGTTAGAGCGGACAGATTGCTACTGACATGCACCTGCATCCAAGCACACGCACACACACATCTATCCACCCACTCACCCACACACACACACAAATGTTGATTTATGTCACTTTTGGGGACTTTACACAGACTTACGTTCATTTCCTGGAGACTTACCCCCAGCCATATCTAACCCGTACCTTAACCACTGACCCAGAAATCTTCTTTCCCCATTTGGGGTTTTTGTCCCCCCCCCCCCCCCAACCAAGTCCTCACCTTAAAATTGCATTTTACCTTTTACCTCATGGGGACTTGTGTTTTGTCCCCATTAGGAAGGTGGGTCCACACAATGAGAGTGACACACAACCACAGTCTCTCTCTCTCTCTCTCTCTCTCTCTCTCTCTCTCTCTCTCTCTCTCTTGCACACACACACGTACACACAAACAGATCTACATTCAGTTCCTCATTTCCTAATGATTTACCTTATGTGGACTTGCGTCTTGTCCCTCTATGGAAGTAATGAAAGGGAGACAAGGGAGACGAGCACACAGTGTGTACGCAGTGTGTACTCGTCTCCCTTTCATCTGTGCAGACACATCCCTCATCCTGGTTTAATTGCTGTCCTGTGAATCATTAGATCCAGCGGTGCAGTTGTGGTCAGACAGGACAGGTTTAATAACCTCCATCAAAGGGCCAAGGGTCCCTGCATCACCACTCCTCTGCTACGTGGCTGCTGAGCCTGTGACCTTTGCTGCATGTGCAGACACTGGACACCCAATCTAATGTATCGCCTTTGAGCTCTTTAATGCTGGTTTCATAGCTGCTCAATGCAGCTTTAAAAAGCAGATACTTTACAAGTCTTGCATTGGAGTCCTTGTGACAGTTGAATCATGATTTATTTTTACATCTTGCCTAATTCAGCTGAAGTCAACAGTAGTAATCATTTTTATTTTTTGCTTTGCTGACTGAAATGAAGCATGTTGAAATTTAAACCTCTCATTTGCTCGGTGAACATTTTCTTGACATTTCTATTATTAGTGGTTCGACCGCTGATGGCTGTAATACTTGTGAGTCTTCAGAAAGTCTTCTTGGCTGTGTGCAGATGGTCAGTTTTGTTGCGAATGTGTGTGTGACTCATGTCTTCAGTGAAGCCAAAAAGCACAACTACACTACGACTCGTCCCCCGAAAATCGCCTGCCAGCTAAAACTGGAAAGCCTCCAGAACTCTGTTCAGCAGCACGCAGTGGATCTCCAGCTTTTGGACATGTTGTACCTGCCAACTGGCCTCCGTATGTCATGCCCTTCATTCATTTATTGGAGCGAGAACTCTGTCGACTCTGATTAACTGTGTGAGGATTGGAAATAACTGAAGGGAGGAAGAATGTCTTTTGGAGGATGCACTCAGAAATGGTATCTGCACATATTCATTGTGTTTGGATTGCAGCACTGCCATTGACGGTTTTAGTTTCTGATCACAATGCTCACTGTGTGCTGAGTTGGTTGTTAATGCAAGGTTGAGATGTTGCAAAAGTAGTGTCTAATCACTGGAGCGATGTATGTATCACATGCACAGTGATATCAGAGGTTGGTTAACCTCAAGGCTGCTGCTTCAGGACAATCTGTGCTTAGCTGGTAGTTTGACACCTCTATATGGGCTCTATAGGTGTTAGTTTTGCTTCTTGTTTCTAATGTAACACGTCAAAAGAAAGTTTCCTTATTGCACAGCAATACACTTAAGTAACCTTTGGGCACATTTATTCTGAATGAGCTGTTTGTTGTGTATGATAGATGGAAGAGTTGTGCATATTGCACCTGGACTGGTGCGGTGATCCTCAAATGAATCATTTCTATTGGGTAGATGATGCTAACCTGAAACTACCATTGTTTCAATCTCACTGGACATTGTACACTTACCATCTCACTGCCATGACCGAAATGAGAGAGTCAGAGAACAGAGATGCAGGTGTGTGATGATATTATCTAGTGCAGGTTAGAGCCTGCTGTACCTTATTGGTGGAGGTACTATGCACCCAGGAAGGAGGACCTGCAGACTAAACTGGCAGCTGAGAAATTAACCACCAGCTCCTGTTCTTTGGTTTAAAAAAATCAATCTGTATCTTATTTAGAGAAAGGATCCTCCAGAGTGATCCGTTTCAAGGTATCTGTCCTGTATCGAGTAGAGCTGAAATTAGTCCATTAATTGATTAGTCGATTGAAAGAAAATAGTTGCCAACTCTTTTGGATATCGATTAAATGTCGGGTCATTTTTCAGAAGAATGATGTCAAACATTTGCTGGTTTTAGCTTCTTAAATTAAAGGATTTGCTGCTTTTCTTTGTCATTTATTACAGTAAATATAGAGTCTCTGGGTTTTGGTTGGACAGAAGAAGCGATTTGAAGACGTCTCTTTGACCCCTGGGAGACTGTGATGAACATTTTTCACAATTTTCTTTTACATTATACGATTGAATTGATTAACCACGAAAGCAATCAGCAGATTCATCAGTAACGAAAGTGACTGTTAGTGGCATCCCTGTCGAGGAAACTAAAAAAAGACTTAAACACACTGTATAAATGCACCTCTGCTGTCTCCTCCTGTGATGTGCAATCAAGCCCCGCTGCTGCTGGGCTGCATGGAGCTCCGTCACAAACACGGCTCTGCACCCGCCCACTGCTCAGCTGCTCACCACGTCCCTTTGATCAGAAGCTACAACTAATGAACTCAGCTCGTTTCATGGTGTTATTGATGCACTGCTGCCTCTGATGCGTCTGATGTCTCTGTGGCGATAAAGTGCTCCGTCAAAGTCAGACAGATTTATGAACTATGGAGTGTCAGCTTCTGTTTGATAGACGTGACACAGTTTGATTGATTACATATCGGGCAATTGATCAACACTGGTCTGCTCTTGTATTCGAGACCCTTAAATCAGAGATCCCTCACATAAAAAAACAATGAATACTGAGACTGAGCAGCTAAAGTCCATCAAATTAAAGCAGCCTTCATAGGATGAACATTAATTTTACATCAATAACACACAACATATCAGGCTATCAGTTCCCGTGTTGTACAGTAGTGTAGTTTAAAGCCTAAAAGATGTGAGCAGAAACACTTTTGTGTCTTTCTCTGTCCTTTGTGAACCGCCGTTTGTTCTATTTACTGGTGGGGGAAGGGAAAAGGCCAGTTGTGTGATCAGTATTGATCTCTGAGAGCTCAGTGCTCCAGGCCAGATGTATCCACACTACATCTGTGATCTGTGTGTGCGAATGTGTGTTTTCATCGGCATGCCGCTGCCTGGTATGCCGGCGGACGGATGACACACAAAAAAGAGGGTTGTGGGCCGTCCGCCAGGTTGCAAGGCGTGAACGAACCGAGCCCCCTGCTGCTCGTCGACTCAGATAATAAAGCTGTATCGTTCATGCAGCAGGTGAGTTCAGTGAAGATTATTAGGGAAGCAGGTCACACACACACACACATGCAGAGGGTCAAGGGCAGTGGCAGGACTGAGCACAGCAGCGTGAAATTGCATGTCATACTAATAGCAATCATGTCAACCAACGAGAGCACGCGGTTAACTTCACAGCACGATCAATTAGTGATCAGGTCATGTGACTGTCCTCTGCTGCGACTGTACTGCTTACTGATGACTGTGTGCAACGAGTCACGTTTTCGCCGCGGCAACGTTTAACACCTCAACACCTCAACTTTCTAAATATATGTGTATAGGATTCTGATTTTAGGTTCAACTCAACACAACATTTGCCTCATGGAGACGTTAAAACACACTGAATCAATCTTCTTCATCTATATTTTAATGAGTGATATTTCAGAATTGGTTGGCCTGTGAGACTTGATGGTTGTAGTGTTTGAGAATGCTGCCCTCATGTGTCTCCTTTTGGAAATGCAGCATTACAAAAAGCACCAAGACCCAAATTACAGACTCCCATATCAGTAACACATCTTCCCCCCAGGTTGCATACTGTGATGTAAAAATGATTGATACATTTTTTTTCCTTATTTCCATTGCAGGTTATGGAAACACTATCTAAACTCTCCCACACAGCGATCACACAACAAACTGGAATCAGGTATGATACAACACATTACACTTATTTTTTAGATAGAAGATATGAAACAGTATGCTTTCTGATCATGTTTTATATACATTTATATAGACAATCAAATGTGACTCATTACAATACTGCATATCTATTGGTTGTTGGTCCATTTGTATTTCGGGGCAAAGGTTTTGTCTTATGTTTCCTTTTACCTGCCCATGTTCTGTAGATACTGATGTATTTTCTGCATGCTCCTTGATCAAAATAAATGTAATAAACTAAATTTAGTCTACAGCAGGGTATATAGTGATGAGATTTGAGGACTAACAGAGAATCTTTTCTGTTATCCCTTTAAAGGCCCTTTCCATCGGAGGAGAGTGTTGAAGATGAAGATATCTACAACCACCTGGAGGATCTCATAGAGTATGTCTCCTCTCCTCCCATACCTTCCTCTTTTACACGCTTTTTGAGGATTTTCACAACAACTTCATTTCAATCTTGACATTTAGTCTCGTTTCCCTACCGTTTATAAATAACAGGCTGTTGTGGGTGCGGGCAACATTTGTTCCCTGGGTGTTGACTGGAAGGCAGCCATCTCCTGCAGGGCTTTCAGCCAGACTCTTTCTGTAGTTAACCAGAAATCCTGTCGGCTTTTTTTAGGCACTTCACGTATGATGAGAAATAACCTTCTTAGGTTTTAATGTTTTCAATCATTTTATTCTTAAGTAACTTCATAAAAACAAAAAGCCATGCGTTTTCTTCACTTTATAAAGTGAACAAGGAACAAAATCATAACATTACATAACCCACCTACACTGCAAACAGGACTCCTGGCACAATACCTTGCCAAGCCCTTTATCTAAATGCAACGCAGCAGCATAAACTCAATCTGAAAGTTGTTAGGAGACCTGACTGTGAGTGGGATTGTTGAAGCAATATAGTTTGTAATATTTTATGCACATTTATGCCAATATTTTTCCTTCCAACACTTTTCATAATAATTGCACATGCTTGTCAAAACATTGCGTTGGAGCTTTACTTTTGTTTTATTAAGGCTTTTATTTGTATATTGTTGACCTGGAGTCAAATGTAACTTCCTGGATCCAAACAAAAACCATCAACAGGTATTTGAAAAATACAGGATTGGTGTTGAGTTGCATTTTAAGGGCAGAGTCACTGTAACTTGTGTGGTAAAGTAAGTGGGTGAAGACAGATAATCGTTCAGTAAAAGAGCTGTTGCTCTGACACGGTGCTCTGGTCTGTGTTCAGCGCTGACAGCTCCTAGTCAGAGGTGACAGAGGAAAACAGCAGCCTGACAGCAGCCAGCAGTGGATGAGAGGTGCAAGTGGCTGCTTGGATCACACTGAACAGAGCCACGCTCTGCTCTCAACTCCCGTCAGCTCAGTGTACATGGACAGAAACACGTGAACACAGAAACAAATACGTTCATCCAACGGGAGGGCTTCACTACCAGTTTCCAGTTTCATTTATCACCTTTCCCTCCCGTAAATTTAAATACCAGTGGGAAATTGCCCCGCGTTGGAAGTGTTTTATATTCTAAAAGCACTATATTTGAGCTCCTAAAACTTGGTTTAAAATCTCAAGAATTTCTTCATAACATTGCATTTTAAGAACTAAATACCAACTGTCAGTGCGCCAACATGCCGACTTCAAGCCAGTGAAACGAGCAGAGAGAGAACACTGAAACAGAAATCTGAATACGTGTCTTGTGGAAAAAAACCACAACTGTTCTTACTCACTGTAAGAAGTTGATGAAAACATTTCAGGGCCTTTAAACTCAGCTCCAGAGCGCCTTTATATCCTGTAACACGAGGCATTTCTGAGTGAACCAGAAGATGAGTCAGCCTCAAGCCTCAACTCCCTCATCCTCCCTGCATGGTGAGGCAGAAGAAGATAAGTGAAGAAATTCAACCACAACAGCAAACTTTTGGAAATGTAGACAATGTGTCTGCCAACCAAGGTCCAAACACACAACTCCTACAACAGTACTGTGACATTGCTCTGGTAGATAATAGAGGTTGACCGACTGGATTTTGGAAGGCCGATATAACACAGTAGCAATAATAGCAGTTTTATATGATGGCTGGGAGAGGAGGTCAGGACAAATCACATTTAATTAGATAAACAAACGTATAAAAGACATATACACACATCTGAAAATGTAAGATCATAAAGTATACCCAGCATCTTTTTCTTTATTTATCATATCGGCGCATATCGGAAACCTTGTATCAATCAGTTGTTGGTTCATTTGTATAGTATATTGTTGGTTCATGTATCTTTTTTGATAGGCCAATATCAGCCAACTGATATACTGATTGGGCTCTACTATATGTTGTTGATGTCTTTAGGACTTGTGTCTTTTGTCCTTGGCTTAATTTCAGGGTAATTTCTTCCTCCTGTACAATGAGTGCAGTTATAACTTGCTACGTTTTCTGTATATTCAAATAAGACCAGCAGTGCCTGCTGCCAGATATTATTTAAACACCAATAATCTGCACAAAACTGATCTGACTCACCTAAACTATACTATGTGCCAGGAACATATGGATCATTTGACATTCTGCAGTATTTTCCCATCATTCATATTGTTGGCCAGTCTCCCAGAACCGTAGTATATTAATATTACTGGCCATGGTTCAGAGGCTTCCTGTCAGGCCTGTGTGCCAGAGTCCGACTGAAGGAGTTCCTGCCTACCCGGTCCTTAGTGCTTAATGCTCACCCCTCACCCTAACATACCTAGTCCTTTATATTCCTGTGTAGACGTCCTTCTTTGACAGTTTTGTCCTCATGTTTTTCTCCTCTTGAGGACATTTGCTTCTAAGGTACATATGTAAAAAGAACAAAAACACACACACGCACGCACGCACGCACGCACGCACGCACGCACACACACACACACACACACACACACACACACACACACACACACAGGCACTGCGACATGCCATGTTCACCCAGTTGCTAAGGTGCAGTAATTGGCTCAGATGTGAGCAGTCAGAACAGGTCTGTGGCGTCACACATGAAAGTCTAAACCTGTGTGTGTGTTTCTGAGACACGTTCACAGCTCTGGATTAAGTGTCGTCCCTGACTAACAAGATTTGTAGACTATAGTACTATAGCATTTAAATCCACCTCTGTAAAACCAGAACTGTGTATGTTTTTGTGTGAACCCTTTCATGTGGAGTAAAAACCATTAACCACTCACAGTCAAGCTCGGGATCAAACAGCAGTGTGATGTCACGTAATGTCAGTAACATATTCTGTGGTGTGTGTTGCAGTGAGAAGGGGGTGGAGGATGAGGAGGACCTGTATGACTGCGTGTATGACGATGAGGATGGAGGAGAGATCTATGAGGACCTGATGAAGACAGAAGCCGTCCCTCCTCCGGTCAGTACTCATCTCATTGACTTCACCCACAGCTTTACTCCGCCTCCTGGACACAGGTCGACTCAGTTTGGCTCATGCTCGGTCACCATCTTTATTAAAGGAATAGTTTGACATTTTGTGAAATAAAGGTGTTTACTTTCTTGCTGAGTGGTAGAAAAGAAGATTAATGCCACTCTCACGTCTGTACGTTATTGAAATATGAAGCTACATTGAGCGGATTAGTTTAGCCTAGCATAAATGCTGGATGCTAGCACGACTGCACAAAAGTAACAAAATCTGCCTACCAGCATTTTTAAAACACCCTCAGTAACGCAATACAGTAATTAATATCTTGTTTATTTAAAAAAATACTTAACTGAAGGCTGACATCTTTGGATAGAGTTTTGTGCTGAAATGGCTAATCGGCTGCTAGCTTTAGCTTCATAATTTGCGTACACTGTACCCGTTAAATTGGGGAATTGAAGTCTGAAAAATTACGTCTTGTTGCCTATTATGGGCTGCGACTGTGTAAAATTGCCCTGTGGAGCCTTAAGGTAGAACGTTAATGAACTTTTAATATGGTTATATTACGTTTACTATAATAAAAGTTAGTAAAACTAAACAGAAATGAAGAAAGCATTATCAGCCTTGAGTTTCAAAGTATCTCTGTATGTTTCAAATGCTAATTGAGTCTTACAATTCTATATATTTAAGCTTAAACTTGTCAATATCAGTTATTATTTTTTTATTTTTTTAATATTACTTTCTATATTACTCTGTATTTGATATTTTCTGATCTGTTTTTAGCACAATTCAAACTGCAAATACTTGTAATTGTGTCACTTTGCCATGTGTGAAGTTAACAGTAATTTAACCCTCCTTATAACTTCTGATGGTCCCTCATAATCTGTCAGAATTGGCATACGCTCCAGCGAGCATGTGTGAATCTCTGACCTTGCTCAAAGGGTTGTACAGACTACATCTGGTCAAAGACTCAACACTTTGTCAGCCCACAGCGTTGACACATAGTAACAGCCCTGTGTGTGTGTGTGTGTGTGTGTGTGTGTGTGTGTGTGTGTAGGCGTTCCAGAAGCAGGCAGAGACCGACATCAGGAGCTGCTGTCTAACAGAGATCCAGCAGACAGAGGAGAAATACACTGAGACCCTGGAGTCTATAGAGAAGGTACTGACTTATTGACTAACAGGGTCGAGTCATTCATCTTATCACTTCATCATGTCACTGTGGCTCAAAGGACAAATCTTTGTGCTCAATATATTTGTTGAATTGATGCAAATAATTCTTCTTCTATATTATACATATGAGATGTAGAGAATGCAAACCTCTGTGTCCTGACGGTGCATGGAAACATGTACAAGAGTTTAGATTTTAAACACAAGTCACTGTAGCAAAGTATGTTCATAGATTTGTTGTTAAATCTTACAAATAATGTTACCTAGATCATTGGTTCCCAAACTTTTTGGGTGATGGCTCCTTCAAAATAAAGCAGTGTCTTCAACTAAAGAGGGATTTTCTTCTCTAAACTTGACATATTGTTTTTATTTCAGTAAGTATGGAGGTCAAAGAGGCAAAACTATTTAGTATTTCACATGGAAAAAGTACAAAAAAAGGAAAGACCTAAAAGAAAAAAATGAATCTAAATTAGTGTAGCTGAACAATATATATCACACACCTCCTCACATTTGTAAACTCCGTAAGTACTAACATTTAAAGTTAATAACAATGTGTGATGAATTATTTGATTTCCCAGCTTTCTTGAAAGATTTAAGTATGTCCAACCTGAGGGCAGAGTTGTTTTGAATGACAGTCAGTAATGTTACTTATCATAATAACAACTACACAGGTAATTCAAATTACAAATTACCAATCAGAATTTCATTTTCTCCTGAGTATGTAAAATAAAATGAATTGTTCTTAATTCAAGCTGATGTGAGCCCTTACATCAGCTTGAATGAAGAAAAAGTTGCATTTCTACGTGTGGAAAAAGTCCCACTATGTTGATTTTATGCAGTAAAAGGATGACAAGGGCGCTAGAAATCAATTTAGCCTCCTTATCACTGGCAATATGAGAAGCTGACTGACTGTAATGACCTGTTTTGGGGTATAATGGAAAAAAATAATGAGTTTTGTAACAAATACGTAGTCCCAGAGAGGAATGAGCGAAAGAAAACATTTTTATTTTTGAAATTAGTAGTGGGTAATAAGTAATCCCAACACTACTTACAACAAACTGCACGGAAAGACCAAAAACTATGAGAAAACCCTTTTGTCGTGCATGTTTTCCACCTTACCCTGCACTTTTGCAGGACTGTGGGAGGCCCCGCCGTCTCTTACCCCCCAGCCACAGCCACTTGTCTTCTCCCTCTTGTGTACGTTCACGTCTGGAAAAAGACCTTGCCAGATTTCCCAGCGGAGTATCTCAGTAGATGACTTTCGATATGAAGTGGATGGCGGAGTTTAGTTTGTGCTCGCCCGCTCCTTTGAGATGTAGAGGTGACTATGTGGGGGGAGTTTTTTTTCGGAGAGGAAATCATTAAATTGCAAACTCTGAAAATGAGATTATTGTCGTGACCCAGACAGTCCTCCTTGTTTTCGCTGACTGCAGCTCTTTGCAACTTGGCCCTATAATATAATAGCTCCTCGCAAAATGACTTTCCCACTCTTACTCTGGAGGGGACGAGCTTCATTCTCTTGTGTTCTTTCTCTCCCTCTCTGCAGCACTTTATGACGCCCCTCAATATGTTTTTATCCATGGCCGAGATGGAAAAGCTGTTTGTGAATATCCCGGTAAGTCATCGTCTCAACTTTACACCTGTAATAATCCAACTGGGTGGTCAACATGGGGTCACAAAGTTCTTTATTGAAGGGCCTTTTTCAATGACAGTTTGACTTGTCAGGTAGGAAAAGCACAGGTGTAAATAATAGATCAAATATAGATGTTATTATTGATCCACACTCTCAATTTCATTACTTTCACTATGAATATTTTCATTTGAAACAGGGATTTTTTCTGCGTTGAAGAAAACGACTAGATCTTCATTTTATATTTTGTTGAGTTGTTTACTTATATTTCCCCAAATGTTTCCAACAATGTTCAAACACAGAGAAATCTATAAGTTTACTGAAGGTAACCGTGAGAATTACCTTGTCTGTGTACATTAACGCCTGATTCATGGAGGATTTTCGTCAGCAATGGTGGTTTAATCCTATATTCACCACCATTTGTGTTTATTGGCGCTACTCAGGCAATTGTTTTTCTGCCTCAAACAGCCAAACTACTTTTCTGTAAATAAGCCAAAGCTAATCTACTCCGCCTGGCCCTCCCTACACAACACACAAATGTATTTTTTTTGTTTTGATAGAGAGATCCCTAGTGGCAGAAATTGCATATTGTGTGTTCAATACACTGGAATTATTATCAACACTAAGTGTCTGCAGCCATGCTAGCAGTTCTGTGAGGCTATAACGCACACTTTTAGGTGCTTTGAGCTAAATGCTAATGTCAGCATGCTAACTCTCTCACAATGACAATGCTAACATGCTAACATGCTGATGTCTATTGATGTTTATAATATGTGTTCACCATAGTAGTTCAGCATGTTAGCATGCTAACATTTTCTAAATAGCACTTCACACAAAGTACAACCAAGGCTGAGGAGAATGTCGTTACTTCTGTAGGTAATATGTCTTAAACCAAAACATTGGACAGATTATAAATATGACCTGATGATGGTGCTAGATGAAAATTTAGGGTATCGCCAAAATCACTGCAATACATCCTAAGGGGGACATAAATTATAAAAACATTTGAACTAAAACCATAAATGACAACCGAATGGATGACAGACGGTGCCGTTGACATAACTGAACAAACTTTAAAATAACTTTGCCATTCTGCTAATCAAATATTTCCAAATTTCCAGCTTCCCAGTTGTGAGGATTCGCTGCTTTTCTTTGTTTAATTAGATAATAAACTGAATATGTTTGGGGTTTTCTACTATTTGGCGGACAAAACAATTTGATGGCATCATCTTGGGCATTTGTCATTATTTTCTTGTCATTAAAAAATCATGGATTGATCATAAAATGAACTTTCATCGACATTAAAGGATCTTTGCTGTTGTGTTTCAGGAACTGGTTAAAGTCCACAAATGTTTACTGCTGGAAATCCAAGACTCAGTCCACCACAGAAGTGCCCAGAACCTTTACCAGATCTTCATCACTTCCAAAGAGAAGTACACAATCAACTTTATAACATCTTCTTCTCTAAAAATTTGTGTAAAGCTCCTATAAAGTGCTCTGTAGCTTTGATATGTGGGCTGCTGTAATGTCAGGCGTCTTTGTGCGCATTCACATTAATATTGTTTCTGATTAGTTACGTCCAATTCAGTCATAATGTGCCTGTCAGCTTTGTGTCTTCATTTAAGTGAGTAAGTAGGTTTGAACCAATTATATCTGAGATTATACAGACAAACTCTAAGTGTAGGTACCTTGGCCTTGTCTCCAGTCTTCTTACTGTGTCTCCATGTCTTAGGTTGTTGATCTATGGGAAATACTGCAGCCATGTGGAATCAGCCATCGCCATTCTGGATAACATCTGTAAAGAAAGAGAGGACGTACGCATGAAGCTGGAGGTAAAATGGTTTTGGTGTCTGGAAATGGTAGCTTCATATGGTCATTTCTCAACAGTCTCAGAATGGTCAGAGCATGCCCTCAAGTGTGTACCTGAGGCATTGCAGGTGATGACACATCAGTTGAACCAAGGTCTTGTTTTTTATTTAAACCAGCTGAAATTGTTAGATAAAGCCCTGTACACACACTGGCTGCTTTGTTGATAGTGTCTGTATATATTTAATTTATAAGAAGATCTATATGTCATCTTTCTTTGTTGTCTTCCTACAGGAATGTTCAAAGAGAGCCAACTACGGCAGGTTCACACTGAGGGATCTGCTCGTGGTTCCTATGCAGCGAGTCTTGAAGTATCACCTCCTCCTGCAGGTGCAGTACTCCTGCCTATATACTGTGCTCTGCTATTTCTGTTCCACTGCAGTCATAAAGCCGGCACGTCATAACAGTGAGAAGCCATAGCCTCCAATTAGTGCTGTGAATGTTGGAAAGGTATGGCACAGATGTTTGAAACCATCTGGAGTCCACCTTTTCAACATGTATGTGTGGCTTTCACACAATATTACATTTATATCTGGAGACCACTTAATGATTTCTTTAAAGCTTTGAACCATCAGTATCTTTGGTGGTTTAAATGTCATGCTTTCAATGAAAAACGGCATAAAAACAAGTTACAAAATTGCATTACATGTAAATAGGATGTACTATAGATTTATTACTATTTTGTGTGTGTTTCTGTGTATAATTAGTGAAAAAATATTGTTTTCAACCTTGATTAGTTAGTTAGAACTGTAGTAATATGTTAATATGTTGTTCTATTTATTAAGTTATTTATTTATTCCTGACCATATTTATGCATTTATTTTTCAATACATTTATCATTATTATGATTATCACATTGAACAGATTTTTCCTGTAACTGTTATTACACTAATTACAATCGCAGTAACTACATCATGTTATCTTTAAAGAATCTATTAAGACTATTATTTCATACTTCTACATACACATCTGCTGTCTGTCCTTGATGAAAGTGTGACCATGAGCCAGTGTCCCTCCTGTTATGTCCTCTTACCCTCTTAATAGCATTGGAAAACAAAAAAATGACCTCAAATTCTCCTTTAGTTTGCCAAAGACAAATGTGTGCACAGTATTTGTATTAAAGAAGCACCAGTGCAACACAGTGGATAATCAGTGAGAGGTTACTCAGCACATTTACTGCAGTAATGTTAAGTTTCGAGGTACAACCAGCT
Source organism: Pagrus pagrus (assembly GCF_965226575.1). NCBI lineage: Eukaryota > Metazoa > Chordata > Actinopteri > Spariformes > Sparidae > Pagrus > Pagrus pagrus. The sequence goes on from NC_140207.1 coordinate 18,072,005, forward strand.
GCGACGTTACATGTCAACACATAAATAATAATAACATGTTTGAAAAGGTTGTTTCAGCATCATGAATACTTTTACTTGTGACACTTTGTGTATATTTTGCTGATCCGTCCCATCCACTTCTTTAAAATCTGAACAGCAGGACTTTGACTTCCTCCTCCCAGCTGTATATAATGTCCATCACTGTCATTGTAAATGATCAAAGCTGGACTGAAACTTGAAGTTAAAAGTCTTCACTCACTTTATAGATGACTGTCAGTGAGTGACAGAGCCCCATCAGGGAGGGTTAGATTCATCAAAGCCTCCATCATTGCCAATCAGACTGTACGAGCAGGGGGCGCTCGCTGTCACTGGGTGGTGCTGTTGATCACGTTTCCTTCTCCTCCCCTTCCCTTCGTCCTTCAGCCTCCGAGACTCCCTTCTTCTATTTCTGTAGCTTCCTTATGACAGTCAGTCTGAGATGACCCGCAAATTATTGTCATCTGATCGAGACAATGCAGAACGAGGAGAGAGAAAATAGATAGAGTGAAGTGAGGACTGAAAGAGAGAGCAGCAGGCAGAGAGGTGAGAATCTAAACTGTGAAGCACCAGTGAGGCTGTGGAAACTTGGGACAAAGTCAGTGAGAAATTACAAACATGTGACTGAAAGATGGAAACATTTAGATATTTTTGATCTAAAATGCCTCGGAGGACTTCGTTATGATCCATTCTAAGAGATTGCATGTAACAGTCTGTGATTGTATGATGACACATGGCCTATCCTTTGAGTCTAACACACTTCCTGCACAGGAGAAGTCAAAGAGGTTGAAGGTGTCTTGTGTTTAATGTGCAGTACATGTGGGGTTGCTGTGATGTGTAGTGCATTGATGAAAAGAAAAGCAGCAGCATTCCTCCTGGTGAAAAGAAAAATGTGTGTCTGCGTAGGTGTGGAGGTTCATTTGGACCGGTCAGCCACACTGCAGGGAGAGCTGGTGGTCCCAGTGTGTTGTTTAACTGTTATTTTGTTAAGTGTGTTTGGAAATGTTAACAATTGTAATATCTGACTTTGTAAATCCAGCTGTCTGAATATACGTGGTTTCTAGTAGGTGATGTCACATTGTGCAATGTTAAATACTTAGTTTGGGAGTATTTCGTTTGAGGCCAACAATATGAGAGTGAACTGGTCATTTCCAGCCCCTTAAAATTCAAGATGAACAATTTCCACTTAACATTTGAGCTGCCGAGGATCAGTAACTCCAGATGAGAGACTGGGAACCCTGCAGACTTGACTTTTTGACCAGAATTTGTGAAAAAAAAATAAAAATTAAGAAAAAGAAAAGAATTGAAACTAGCTTCTGGGAATTTATGTGTGGATTTCAAAGTACATTTGAACTCTGTAAGTTAACGTTAGCCTAACCAATGAGTATTCAATAGAGGTAACATTTTACAATTAGCTAATTGATTTCTTGCAACATTTGAGTCTTTATGGCCTTTCTGTGCTTCGATAGCTGTATATCTGTTTGTGTGGCTCAACTTTGATATGTTTGATAGACAAAATATACAACACTGCAAACCAAAGGGCATATTTTCTTCTCTAATGAAAGACAGCTCAGCGATTCACCTCCACTCTTAAATGAATCCAGAACTACTGAACAGAACGATATCAGGCCAATGAGTGTTGGATTTTTTCATATTGAAATGTTTGGCTACACTTTACAATCACCATCATCAATGAATAGTAAATTTATAGTTAGTTAAACTTCAGTTCATAGATATTTGACTGTTAACAAACAATAAGTGCTTCATAAACCATTTATTAAGCCCTTGTAAAGGTTAGGTCATTTTAAACAGTTGCTTTACAGTTTAATGTGAAAAAAAGTACAATCAGCTATAAATTAATTGTTTATTCATGCAAGTTTTATAAAGTATTAACAATGTTTATAATCACCTTCATTAATAAATGGTCCATTTATAGTCGAGCAAGCAATCGTTGATTGTGAAGTTGCAACGGATGTTTATAATACTTTATAAATGGTTAATAAATACTGTGTAGGTCAGTTAATCATTCAAGTTTAAATAACTATAATAGTGATGACCAACATAACAACCTGTAGGAACAAAGTGATAGCATTGTGTCAGCGTGGGGACGAGCTCCCAGTGGAACAAACGGGTTAGCGAGCTGCATGGAACGAGGCGTCCTCCGGGTTACTTCCCCACATGGTGACATCCAGAATCTGTACAACTAATGTCTTGTCACTTCCTCTCACTCCCCGAGTTCCTCTCCTTTGCTGGTTTCTTTCTTTCTCCCTTTTTTTGTCATCAATCTTTCTCTCTTTCTTCCTCACTGCCTCTGCCCATCATTTCTCTCCCTCCCCTGAACACACCGCGACACGATTCGCTCAATGAGTCCATCATGTATGGTCCCGGCTATCAATGCGACCACTCCCTTCCTCTGTATCTCTGTGGAGGTGTGGAGGCTGGAGCAAGGCTTGATAAATGGGACTCTGCCGGCTCGCTACTGATAATAATGCTCAGGTTGAGCTTGAGTGACACCAGGGATTTGAGCAGTGCCATGCGGACATATATATCTCCCTTAGCGGCTCAGTGTGTGTGTGTGTGTGTATGTGTGTGTATATGTGTGTGTGGACACAGTTTGTATGAAGGACATGCATGGCATCCTTCCTTATCCTCCACTGCTGAGGTCTAGATGTCTTGTTTACACTGCAGCCAGGCACTGGCAAGCAATTTCAGATACACACTTGCACACACACACACACAGACACACGCTGCTATAGATGAGTGCACACACACGCACACAAAATCTGATTTATTTCAGGACAGGACTCTTTTCGCAGTAACCTTTTTTATTTCATATCAAGAGCTGAAGCATTGTGTTCTCATGTGTGGGATGTGGCTGGAGTGAACGTTGGCAACAGTCTTTCATGTATATAACAAATAACATGTTTCTTTTTGTTTAACGATCAGCAGATTTTTTTGAAAGAGACCTTGTCATCAGACACTTGCTCACATTTATGTTGTGTGTGTGTTTGTTTGTGTCCAACAGGAGCTGTTGAAACACACTAACGATGCCACCGAGAAGAGTAATCTGCGGATGGCACTGGATGCCATGAAGGTACGGAGTTCATTTATCCACTTTCTGTTATTTACACCCTTTTATTGCACCATGCACAGAGTGGAAGGTCCATCCCAGAGCTACACGCGCAAACATACACACATACACAGTCACTCTTACAGTATGAACTATTCAGAGTGCGCAGTTCTCAGTTTTTCCCCTGAAAGCTCTTGAATACTTAGTGTACAGAGGTCATTTGGAATTTTACTTAGTATACCTAGTATTGCTTTATAGATAAAAATATACCAGGGCTGACATCTTTGAAAAATGTAGGTAAAAAACCCTTAAATGGAACAAAATCCAATACGTTATAATTTGTTGTGTTCTGTGTGCAGGACCTGGCTCAGTACGTTAACGAAGTCAAGAGGGACAATGAGACGTTGCGAGAAATAGATCAGTATCAGAGATCTATCGAGAACCTGGTAAGCCACCTGTTTATTCCAAGAAGCTTATCTAAACCCTGCAGTACTTTGGAAACGCTCGACTCCTGTGTTTCTCTTTTTCTGTAGAATCAGTGTCTGAGAAACTACGGGAGACCCAAAGGTGACGGGGAGGTACGGGTGGCCTCGGTGGACAAACGAGCTAAACAGGACAGGTGAGATGTCAGGCTGACATGTCGTTGGCTGCAACGCTGACTGACTGATGGCAGCAGAGTCAGGTGCAGTGGTTGGAAACCTGCCAGACTGTAAACTACTTTAAGCCAAAGTGCTGATAGGAACTAAACCTGTGTGTCTTGTAAGTGAAGAACAAATCAAGTGAAGTAATTGCTGGTTTATGACACCGCAGCTGTAAGTACATGGTGCAGGTCACGGGCTTCTCTGACACAGAATACTCCCAAAAATGTTCTAATTTCGCGTGACAAGGGTGTTAAGTTATGAACAAACAGAGCTCCAGACAAACACTGGGTGACAATATAATAAATAGAATGCAATACTTACGAGATAATAGCTCTGACATGATGTTACCTGGGCCGCAGGCACATCTTCCTGTTCGATGCAGCGGTGATCGTGTGCAAGCGTCGAGGAGACGTCTACGAGATGAAAGAAGTGATCGACCTGCACCTCTTCAAGATCACCAACAACCCCACGTCAGACAAGGAGAACCGAAAGGTCTGCACACACACTGATACGGCTTCTATTGACGATGTTTACAGAGTGACCACTTTCTAGCTAACCTTAATGTATGATTGTGACGCACGATACGATAGGAAGGATAGAACATCTATTCTGAAATGTCAACGCGCATCTTGAACACATTTATTTTGAAACATATGGTGTACAGAGGGGTGTATTCCCGACAGTCACTGAATTAAATCAGGCTTTTGTGAAAGTGAGTGGATAATTTTACACCTGTATCAATAAGTTTGACTGATGTACGACTTCACAGAAATAGATTACACCACAGTAGTCAACATGGACGGGTTTTGATCCCTCCAGACTGCACATGAATTGGTCTCCCAGGTGAATTTCTCCCCCTCCCACTCGGCATTTTCCTTGGCTGGTACACATTTTTGAAGTTTCAGATCAGGCTGTCACCTTGGAAAAGATATTGGCACATTTTTCAGTCAGTCTCAGGGTTTTTTTTTCTCTTCTGTTTTTTTGGCAGCAACACATCTCTTTGTGAACATCTCCCCTTCGGTTCCAAGTGAATAACTCAGTTCCACTCTTGGCGAGGCCACAGTGATGATGTTTCACTTCAGACAACCAGAAATATTAGCCTCAATTAAATCAAGCTGAAGTCAGATAGAAACAACACTTATAGCTGTTTTATCTGACAGACGTGCAGACCACACACAGTTGTGGTCAGACGTGCACGTACACTTGTAAAAGACATGTTTATCATGGCAGCCTTGAGCTCTGATGATTTCTACAGCTCTCATTCTTCTGTGATGGGATGAGTCGAGCACAAACTACTTTGTCAATAAACATTTGTTTGGTTTAATAATGAATTTATTGTAGGTCTTCTGAAAACGTGACCAAATCTGCTGGGTCAAAAATATACATACAGTAACTTGAATGATCAATTTTGGTGATTATAGAAAGTATTCCTTGTAGCATGGCCTCTTAACTTCTTCTGAGTGATTAGGATTTATAACAGCTGGTGACTTTTCTGGGCCCATTTTAATAGGGCTTGTTTGATACACACCCATTAGACTCAGTGTCTACAGTCAAGTGTGTTTTGCATCAACATGAGCTGAGAGGCTGTTGTGCAAGAAAAGAAGCCCTTGCTCCAGCTCGACTGAAGTTTGCTGCTGATCACATGGACAAAGAAAAAACCTTCTTGAGGAAAACTCTGAGGTCACATGAAACAAAAAATGTGTTGTTTGGCCGCAATGAGCAGCATTATGTTTTGAGGAGAGAAGGTGAGGCCTTTAACCCCAAGAACACCAAGCCTACTGTCAAGCATGGTGCCGGTTGTATTATGCTGAGGGGCTGTTTTGCTGCCAGTGGATCTGCTGCTCTAAAGAAAGTAAATGTAATAATGAAGAAGGAGGATCATCTCCAGATTCTGAAACCATCTACAGAAAAAGGCCAAGGGACATTGAACCAAACATTAGAATTACTTCATTGGAACTGAAGACTGCCATGATACACATGTCCTTTACGACAGCATGTAAACACCTGACCAGGACTGTTTCCTCAGCTCACATTTTTGGAAGTTTCAGATCAGGCTGTCACCTTGGAGAAGACATTGGCTCATTTTTCAGTCAGCTGAAGGTTTTTTTGCTCTCTTCTGTTTTTTTGGCAGCAACACATCTCTTTGTGAACATCTCCCATTCAGTTTCCAAGTGAATAACTCAGTTCCACTCTTGGCGTGTTTCACTTCCGACACGCAGAAATATGAGCCTCAATTAAATCAAGCTCGAGTCAGAAAGAAGCTAAACAGGTAGCTGGTTTATCTGCCAGACTTGCAGAACACATGTGTTGCTCTGTATTGAAATATTAAACAGGTTTTCCACTCTCCAATGAGAAAATGTCCCTGACAGCCAAATTAGAAAGTTTATTTCTACAGTGATAACTTCCGAATCACAGCAGAGAATAAAGTGTGCATCACACGTCTTAATTTAATTGTTTTCACATTAATACGGAAGCTTTATTGTCTTGTGTCGATCGGTGGCGTCACTTCGAATCCACACTGATTTACACTGAAGAAGAAAATACACCACGAGCAATTAGCTTTTAATTTTATGTTGGGTTATCACACATTTCAAGACACAATAACCCACTTTAAGAGGTGATTTACAGTCATTTTATAACAGCTACTGTAAAACAGGGCTTCATACACAATGCAGCGGGCATTTCTACTCTGACTCTTTCTCTGCTGCAGTAATATACAGTGAGAAAACACCACAGCAGAGTGAACGTCTGTACATCCTGTAACATAAAAAAAAAGAACAAAACAAGCATCTCATATAACAACCAATCAGCTATAATGGAGGGAGGTCTTGCACCGTTGAGTCCATTATTGCCTCTTTATGACTGAGTCAGCAAAGCTCAGACACCATGTTGGACTCCTGACAAACCAATTAACAGCGCTACTTCAGCATAATGAGCACCCATAACAATTTATCAGATAAACGCAGGTTCGTAAAAAAGAGTCAAAATTGAGTTAACTCGCTCCTCGACGGTGTTTTTTATAAGCGCACCTGTACCGACCTCGGCATCCCACGGCCGCCTTTTGTTGCTCCGAATCCCCCGATGTGCCGCCGAAATGAACTACACGGAAACATCTTTCCGGCTCATAACGCAGACAAACACAGTAATCGACAGAAAAGACTCTTAAATAATTTGGTACGAGCTTGTTCCGGCACATGTTTTACATTGTCTTGTTCATTTACCAGCATAATACTGAAACAGTGTCGGACTAGAACAGTCTGCCTCCTCCCAGATGGTGTTATCATTAAACCTCGCTTTGGGCCTCCCTACACACACACACACACACACACACACACACACACACACGGTGAATACTAAGTGCCAAATGGTGAAAAATATTGCCAATCATAATGAGGAATGATATCTACTGCGTGCCAGGAAACAATGATTTGGGCAATAATGATGTTGTGAATAGCAGACATTAGGAGGCTCAGACACATATGGGCTTATATAGTTTGCTTTTTTTTATGAAACTTTCAGCCACCTCAGTGTCATTCACCTCCGACATGATGGATATGACGCAGTTTGTTTGATCACATATTTATTATGGAAATGCTAAAGATGACAGTGGCTGTCGGAGGGAAGCAGCAACGAGAAGCTTCATCACAGAAGCAGAATAACCACATTTACATGCGAGTCAGACGGAGGTAAAGCCAAATAACCTTAAAGTCTAATCGTTGCAGAAGTGAGGTACACAGCAGCAGGAAACTTCGGAGCAACAGTTGAAATGAACTCATTTTTCACGCTAACGACGATAGTTTGAGTCTTTGCAGCAGGAAGTGATGAATCAAAGCTTCAGCAAGCTATATTTTTATAACAACAAATGATCAAATTCATTAAGACGTTGTGTGATTTGTAAGGCAGGACTATTTGAACGACTTTATCAGAAGGGCCAGGTTTGATATAAGGTTAAGCGCCAAGAGGCCGGACTTTACACTCCCTGTGTCTGACCTGTGAAGCTCAGAAAACAGACATAAGTCATACTCAAGTTTAAGAATTCCAGGTTTAATATCAATAATGTCTCTCAAACAACTCTCACATTGACTTACACGGTGAACCCCCTTTATTAATGGTCAGCCTGATTATATTTTAGTAAGATCAATAAAGAAACACCTGGGCGGGTGATCCTTTTAAATGCCAAAGGTGAACCAAGCAAGAAAAGATCGAAACTGACAGAAAGACAGACAAACAACTCTTCCGTCTCCTAACAAATTGGTAGCTGGAGATATCTTTGCTGAGCCTAAGTCTCGGCGTCCACTGGGAATGCCTCTGTAGAGCACCGCTTTCCTATTCTCTTTTCTTTCGATAGAAGAGATGAGCTTCCCTGACAGCTTGGCATGTTTTTTAAGCCTTCGGAGCCGAGCGCTAGAAGTTCAAAATCACAACCAGGAGCCATAAAAAGTGCATCTCTCAAGCATCTGTTTAGTGATGCTGTCTTGAAAAAACAGAGGCATGTGTTGACACAAAGGCTAATAGACAAATATTTAGCCTTTGAAGTGGATAATGGTGGATGATTACAGGCCCACTCACTTCTTGGGTCTGTGCATGCTGTCTGATGCCCAGCAGTTATATGGCACAGCTACCTCACGCTCGTTTCCTCTTCTCCTTCATGCCCTTCCTCTCTGTTTTGTCTCTGTCTGTCAGTTCTGCCGCCCTCCAGCCCTTCAGCCTTTGTGTTTGCTCTCCCCGAGGCATCCCTCTTTCATTTTGCATCTCTTTGTCTCCATCTGTCTCCCTGCATCCTGTCTCCTTCAGCTCCAGCCCTCCTCCCGCTCCATTTGTCTCTCACTCAAACCCTCGATTTATTTATTCGCCTCTGTTTTATTTCCCGTCTCAAAATGTGTGTGTGCGTTTCTCTCTCGTTGCAGTGGTCCTACGGATTCTACCTCACTCATAACCAGGGCCAGAGCGGCTTTGAATTCTTCTTCAAGACCAAAGAGCTGAAAAAGAAGTGGCTGGAGCAGTTTGGCATGGCCATGTGAGTGTGTTTTGTCTGTGACTGTGTGAGTTGATGCGTGACAGTGTGATAAGAGTGTGTCTTTTTGCCTCAGCTGTATTTTGTCACAGCATCAAAGAGCACAATTTGCCCGTCCAGTTATTCAAGTTAGGCTGCTCGAAGATTTATGAGGGACAAGAGACAAAAGGATGAGCAGATTAGAGGTTGCTCGCTTTTAAAAATCTTGTGTGAAAAAGCACAAAAATGCAGAAAAAAAACATTTAATGCTTAATACTCAGAGAGCACAGTTCAGTTTAGTGTCAGTGTCAGATGTATGTAGTTAAACTGCATCAACCGGTCCACATCCTGAACGGGATCCAAATTCATTTAAGCTGACAAACTGATGCCAAGAGTGACAACGGGAAGATAACATTTCACTCACAGAGCCAAGAAAGATGAATAACTGACTAATTGTCTTCCGCTGTCTTTGATGGTTTTGAAAAAAAAAAAACAGGCCAGACATATTTCACTGGGTAAAATGTAACAGTAACTGTGGCAGATACATCTAGATGTTAATATCACTGTAGACGCTGCGGTCTGAAGCACAGTTCATTCAACACTGGACAAAAGTGTGTCAAATTGATATGGTTTTTATGAGTTAAAAAAAACGAAAAGTTCAGATCTTCTAGTACGTGAAGGTTTGTGAAGATTTGACTTGTTAGAGTGAATTATTTTAAAGCCGGGGGTTTGATCAGCAGTCGGGGGGCCAGGACTCAATTCCCTCATTTCAAACCATGAAATTCGATGAAATTAGAATGACTTGATTCATCACAACCAAGAGGTGTGCAGGAATTTGTCTCATCATATCGGCACCAGAAAGATATTGACAGAGTGCACAGTAAAGCAGAGTAGTACGCGCTTACTAATAGTACATCGAATGCATGACGCTAATGTAAAGGTCAGGATATCTTGCCTTCTGTTGCTTCAATTCTTTTATACATATCTCTCTGTGAGGTCTCCGAACTTTACCCAAGCACAATACCAAACTGATGCAGTAAACCTTTAAAGGTGCAACATGGAAGAAATAACCACCTGGCAGATACTCAAAATAAACAGGCGGCAGCATATCACCAGAGTAACCACTAACTGCTGCTAACTGTAGCTGCCCTTAGCTTGTCAGCTCAGTGAGCAGTGAAGCTAGCGGTTCGGACTGGGAGCTCAGGACCAGGAAAGCGTTTACACCAACAGCACAAGAGCTTGGACCAGGACAGCTAACACCAGTTGGTATACAGCTGCAACGCAAAACATAGACATCATAATGTCAAAACTGTTATTATTCACATTCTGGTGATAATTTCAGTTGTTTTTCTTACATATTGCCTCTTTAATGTCGATACCCAAATATTTCTAAGTCAAAAAACAACATTTAGAACATAGTAGTTATAGTTATACTATAACTACTAACATAGTTATAGACAATCCATGTAGAATTGATGATTTCCTCACTAATTATATGATTAGAAAAACAACATCCTCCTTCCTGTACCTCCTGGAGTTCGAGCTGAGACACCTGTTAACAGATTCGGTTATTCATAGACGACAGTGACAGTTGGTTAAGGGCATGATGAACTTGTAGAAACAAGAACTGAGAAACAAGTGAATAATGAAAAGAAAAAAGAAAAGAATCTGTGAAATATCATTTGCTACCTCCAAAGGAAAGCAGCGTACCTTAAGCGTGAAGAAGGGGATTAGGACGATGAGGCGCTCTGTGATGTGAGAAAAACGATGGCTTTCGGGGCGGAATTAACGAGCATCGCGAATAGAGAGGCGTTGCTCGATAATTACGGGCTCCCGCAGAAATGCGTGATGACTTATAACTGAAAAGTTGTTTTCGCACATGCTGCCTGACTGAGATTTAGCCGCCCCGAGGGGTGCGTCGACACGCCGCTCCACGAACAGCGAGCGGGAAAGAAAAGACAAACTGTTGCTTGAACTGCAGAGAGTGGCCACTTCATCCTTCCAGAGACTCAGAAATACAGTAAGATAAGTTATAACCACACCATAGCAACACATATATATATTATTTTTATCATGAAGTGGGCCCTCTTTCTTGTCAGTAGTATGCCATTTTTAGATAATAACAATCTTCAGTACTAAGCCGATGTATTGGTTGACCCCAGTACAGAGGAGAGGACACCACTGAAGTCCTCTGTCTCTGTTTCTTCCATCTCAGCGCTGTGCGTCCTATATTCTAGAAAACACGTTGTAGAGCTTCAGTTGAACTAATTATTAAAAAAGTAGCACCTGTGCATATTAAGCAAACAGCTTACCGAACGATGTCATCATGTGGAGCTGCTGAAACGGTGAAAAACAAAGGAAGACCTGTTCAATTTTGAAATAAACATTTGCGCTGCAGGCCAACTTGGGCAAATCCCCTCTCTCTCTTTCTCCCTCACACACATACTGTACGCACACACATCAATCGCACACACACACACATGCATCCGTGTCCCAGGGGGCCGAGAACCCTCCTGTGTTCATTTCAAGCAGAGCTCAGCCTGTCTACTTGCAATTCTGTCCTTCCCACTTCAAAGAACTGTATCAGTGAAATGTTACTGAGTTTGTTGGCTGCAATTATAAGTGAAGAACACTTTTTTTTTTTTTTACAGTTTTTTATTTTGCCCTTTAAATTGACGTGATTCGGGCTCATCTTTAACTTCTGCTACAACTTACTATAGTGGTCAGTGTTTAACTTACAGCTTGGTCCAACTGCTCCTATGTACTGAGCGCACACAGCACAATATCATCAGCGTTACCTGTATGTGTTAAAGGGAGCTTTAAATGCTGACCCTGGACATCAAGACCATCATCTAATGAGTTTTTATTGAGTACCACACGTCATAGTATTGACATGTAGTAAATCAGGTGCAGGAGCAGAGACTATATTGAAAACTCTGTGGTGCATTCAAGGACACTCCGACACTTGAAATCGAGCTGACGCTGCACTTTGAATGCAAGAAAAGAGCAGTTTTGCATCCTTCTTGTGAAGGCTTTGATTATTTCTTGTCCTCTGGATTTGATTTTCTGACTTAATAGTTGATGAATGCGGTTCTTTCTGGCACCGATAGTTCATAAACAAGATGGTGTTTTGAAGAAGTCCCCTCTTGAACTGCATTAGCATGTGATACAGTCGTGATTTTAGGTAAGGAATCAGTGTAAAAAGCAATGCAATGTTTAAAACAATGTTTTTAACCTTGAAAATGCAAACAGAGGGATGTGCAGAAAATGAGATGAAAATAAAAAAACACATCTTCTCTCATTCAGCATGCTGTGTTCACCTCACTGAGCATATTGATCTACAGTCTTGAGCCCTATTCGCATTGGGAATAGTGTTTCCTGGGGAACTCTAGTAATTTGTAATAATCACAAAAGATGTCTGTGATTTTAGTCCCGTGTGAATCTGCCATGTCCAGAATTTGTAAAGTAAAATTCCACCACATGTAACCTACCATCCTGATGTCATGTGATAATATTAGTATCGTTCAAATAAAGAGTTGCATTTCTCTTTAAAGATCTATTTTCTGTTGTCGGACAACTGAACAAGCAAGACATTTAATCGTGGCTCATAATATGTTTAACAGCAGCCAACAGCTGTGCTGTGATATCGGCTAAATTGTTGTTTAACGGCAATGACAGAGAAGGTTAGGAGCAACACAAGGTTGTCATATTCAAGTACAACCACTAAGCATCTTTTTACTTGATCTAAATGAGCTGTATATGTGTGTTTATGCTTCTAACACATGGAGAACGAGGGCAGATCAACTCCAAGCTATGTTAGTAATGTGGTAGTAGTAACAGACAGATGTTACACTGAGCCTTGACGTCATATTCAGGAGATAATGCCAGTAAATGCGAGTAAAATACAGACTTTGTCCCGTGCAAAAGCGCCACACGAACACTGATGACAGGGGTTAATTTCTATATCACATGAGGTCTCCTGATAATCGCAGCCCCATACAATAAGTCTGACAACTACCTCCTCATCTTTAATGTAATACTCTCCACAAAATGCCATCATTTCTCTTAATGCATACATACACTTTTATGAGACGTATAAATGACCATAAATGAAGAGACAGAATCATTTCAGAAAATGAACAGCACTAACGTTTGCACGAGTGGCACGCTTACTTAAAACATATGCAAAATATAAGAGGGAAGGTTCGATTATTTGGTCAGATGTTCCCAATCTAGTGACATTTCAGAGACACAGCAGTCCTTACAGTAGAATCACCATTTCACATCCTTCTTTTAAACATGTTTTTATGGCTCTAATGTTTGTTGTTTGTCTGTTTCAGATCCAACATTCATCCTGAGAACGCCGCCAACAACTTCCATGAGTTTAATATGCACACCTTTGAAAGGATCACCTCCTGCAACTCTTGCCACATGCTGCTGAGGTGAGAGGCCAGTTATTATTCTCTCTCTATCTCTCTCACACACACACACACACTGGAAGCAGCACACAAATCTCTTCAAGGCTACCGTCAAACATAAAGACTGAGGACGAGATGCGGACCCTCTCCCTTCAAACAACTATCGGGACTCCTTTGAAAGACCTCCGCTCCTCCTTCTCCTCTCCAGTGTACCCTAACAATCTATTCGTCACTTTCCTTTAACTCCTCTCTTCCTCTGCACATGTGCCTTTCCCAACACAAAGTTTCTTTTGAATTTGCTGAATGGTATCCCCGAGGAGGACTGCGCCTCATGGTCTTTCTCACATCGGGAACGACTGAGTGGTTTTACCTACCGAGGACGGCAAAGAAAAATGTCTGTCACACTTCAGCACTTCTTCAAGGCGATGGATGGGGAAAGGGGACAAGGTTATTGCACTGTGAATATACAGAGCCGGGCGCTGAATTCACCGACGTTTTTCTCAGGATAAGATATAAGAAAAACAAGAATAATGCAGGGAAGGTATCAAGAAGCCTCTGAAATGCAGTGTTTCATTATTTTTTTTGGCTGCTGCTTGGTTATTTCTCAGGCTTCTGTGTAAATAATGATTGTTCCTTTGGGCGGTGTCATTGTGACGACTGATATTGATATTTTATTTTGGGATTTTAAGACGTATATGACACTATTTTATAAAACCTACGGCAAAAAGAAACTTCCAAACACCATTCTTCTTTGTGTGTTTCTTGGAGGAACAACATGAAAACACCAGATCTTATGTATCTAATCTGATCTCTAGTGTGCTTTATAATTGGAAACACTTATTATGCTTTATGATAATATTAACAAGAGCACAGGCTTGCTGAGGCATTATATGATTAATCAGGAATCGTGCAGCATACAAATATTCAGCAAAGTGTCTCGGAGAAGTTTGAATACCAAAAATATTTCCTTTCATGTGATTTCATGAGAATCCTGAAGGTTTCATAAGAGCGGTGTCCTGTTGGTTCAAATCATGTTCAGACACACGTCTCCCAGTGCAACACACACCCTGCGGTTCTGAAGTGAGCAAAAAAAATAACAGTGTACCTGCACTTTAACTCCACGCTAGGTTTCTCAAAGAGGTTAAACAGACAATTAGCTGGAGAGCGGAGCAAAGCAGTCTTTACTTTCATGTCATTTTAATTAGGGCCTCTGAGATGGTTATGCAAATGGAAACAGAACGACACACTGCTGCTTCCATCTCTGCGTGCACGTGTCTGTGTGCGCACATCATTTACACCAGTAAGTCAGTGTCTTCTTTTCAGTCTTTATTAGATATGAGCTGATACAGTTTTTTGGGTTAACTACCTGCCACATCTGTTTTGGACTTAGTAGAAAATGTTCAATTCTGGCTGGTGGCCTAGTGCTGCTGAGCTGGCCGAGGTGGAACAGCCTGGATTTGGAATTCAGCCTTCAACTTTGAAGACCTCTAAGACTGACCCATATCTGAACTGAGAAAGTACTGTGTATTCCAGTAGTGGATTCATTTTTTTACCCGATAAGTGCGATCAAACCTTGTCTGAAAGGTTCAGATTTTAACCACTTAAAGATTAACAAAAGTAGATGGGATCAACCTTGGGGTTGGTGGAATAGCAAAGATCTCAATTTAGTTACAGTTTACAAAAGAGCTGCAATCTGATTGGACCACAGCTTTCTTTCATGGATAGTGGTCTAGTAACAGCAATAAATACTGTTGTTTAGGAGGTATTTTTTATTTTATTTTTTTATTTAACCTTTATTTAACCAGGTAAAGCTTATTGAGATGTAGAATCTCTTTTTCAAAAGCGACCTGGCCAAGAGGCAGCAAAATCACAATTACCAGCAGTAATACAGATAAATAACAATAGTCCAATAAATAAAAATGAAATTATTAGGGATAGATTAAAGGAGGTGCAACATCTGATTTAAAAACAGTGACAGAGCCCAATGCTTTTGAGTTCCTTAGTTTTAAGAATCTTAACAAGGTTATCAAGAGGGATCAGGTTCGACAATTTTAATTCATCTTGCAGAGAGTTCCATGCAGAGGGGGCAGCAAAATGAAATGCCTTTTTCCCTAGTTCTGAGAAAACACGGGGGACAGTTAGAGTAAAAAAGCCAGTGGAGCGTAGCCTGTAATGTCCATGATTCCTAACAAGGTGAATACCGAGATAGGAAGGGACCATCCCAAGTAGAGCTTTATGAATAAAAGTCAACCAGTGAGTGGATCTCCTGACAGACAGGGATGACCATTCAGCTATTTTGTACAAGGTGCAATGATGGGTCAAATTTTTGCATCCAGTGACAAACCTCAGGGCACAATGATACACAGTATCCAGAGAACGTAGACATGTGACTGGAGCATGCATGTACAGTACATCACCATAATCAAGCAGTGGAAGAAAGGTTGCTGACACAAGGTGTTTCCTGGCTCCAAAAGAGAAGCAAGATCTATTCCTAAAGTAAAAGCCCAATTTTACCTTAAGTTTAGAAACTAAGCTTGAAATATGGTACTTGAAAGTTAGACGTTCATCAACATGGAAACCCAGGTACTTATAGGACGAGACCAGCTCAATGGCTGTACCTTGACAGGTTAAAACAGGAAGATTTTTCACCTGCACAGTAGCCCTGGAAAACATCGTAACCTTCGTCTTCTCAGTGTTCAAAACCAGCATCAGCCTTTGCAGACGGGCCTGAACAACATCAAAGGCCGACTGTAAAATTGTGAAAGCTTGCACAACAGACGATGCAAAACAATAAATTATTGTGTCGTCTGCATAAAAATGATAGAGGGCATCTGACAAATTATTGCAAAGATCATTTATATAGATTGAAAACAAAATGGGTCCTAACACCGACCCTTGTGGTACCCCCTTCAAAACATTCAAAAATGTTGATGAGGACCCTGCCATCTGGACACACTGTGATCTGCCCGATAAATAATTTCTGAACCAAGAAACTGCGTGCTCAGATAAGCCCACTTTGTGCAGTATATCAATCAGGATATTATGATTGACGGTGTCAAACGTCTTGGATAAGTCAATAAATAAGGCTACACATACTTTCTTTACATCCAGCGCTTCAATGATGTTGTTTAGAACCTAAAGGGCTGCAGAAACAGTGCTATGCTTTTTCCTAAAGCCAGATTGGTATATTGATAAGGTGCTAGTTTCATCAAGGAAATCCTTTAATTGATTGCTAACAAGTCTTTCGAAGACCTTTGCTAAAATGCACAGCTTCGAAATTGGCCTGTAGTTGTTCACAATTGAGGGATCTCCCCCTTTTAGCAGGGGAAGAACAAAGGCAGACTTCCATATACTTGGGACCTCACTATTAAGAAGACTCAGGTTATACAAATTTGATAAAGGCTGAGCAATGAAGTCTGCAGCCAACTTAAGAAAGTAGGGTTCAAGCTGATCAGGACCGGCAGATTTCTTTGGGTCCAGCTGTTTCAATTCTCTAGACACATCATCAGCAGATATAGGAAGAAAGTGAAATGGAGCTGACATTTTCTTTACAAGCAAGACATTACCGTTATCAACAAGGGAATCAGGACTGTTTGACTTGTGACTGGATTCAAATAAAAAACCTGCAGAAATAAAATGCTCATTAAAACAATGACAGTGGCCTAGTGCTGCAACAGTATGATGTGTTCACCATCAGTAAAGCATGTTAGCATTCCAACTAGGGCTGTCAGGAAAGCCTATATTCACTACACCATTATTGAGGCCAATTGAGACAATATTATCGCCATAGGCGTAGAAAAAGACCCCAAAACATCAAATCTATCTTTAATTTTGTTTACTGTGTTTTGTCTCTTTTTTTGCAAATACATGACCCTCCAAACACAAGTGTAGGGAGGTGTGGACAGTCTGTAGCCTTAACTTTAAAAAAAAAGTGTGCAGAAAGAATAACTATGCTCAATTACCAATGAAAAAGCAACCAAGGCTGAATGTCTTCGCTGGATTATTCACACGATATTATCACATGTGTATTACAATATTAATGTTTTAAGTAGTAATATAAACCCCTAATGACAGCTAGGTAAGAGGAATGTTAAGTCACCGAAGTCAGCACAACTCAACCAGAGGGGGACAAGTCTGTCCATTTTTCACAGCGATCTGTCCAATAGTTTGACCCACTGGATGTAGACTGTTGGTATAAAGCCTGACCTTTTCAGTCGGTATTATACTCCCTTCCACTATCTGTGTGTTACAGTATGAAAGTCACCATTGTGTCCTCGAGGCTAGCAACCTACACTCCGACACCTGTTGACTGCAACTTGGATCTAAGCATTACAGTATTTTTTCTGTTCGTGATATCGATGAACTCCTGCTACTCTGTATGCAATCAAGCAAACCATGTAATGACTTATCCCATTTCTCTGTCTGTAGGGGCGTCTTTTACCAGGGCTACCTTTGCTCCAAGTGCGGTTTAGGTGCCCATAAAGAATGCCTTGGCCGCTTTGGCTGCTGTGGAAAAACAGGTAACACACCACTGCTTTACACACACAAACACGACCAAAGTCTCTCACTTTATTGCCTCATATCAGTCTAGTCTGCAACAAGTCTCCTGTTAACGATTTGTCACTGAACAAAATGTTTTCAAGGGACATATGAAATCTAATTGTATGAACACAAAAGCACTTTGATAGCAGTGTGAGCATGATGACAGATGACACACAATGGTGCGTAACCCTGATGCATGAGCATCTGATGTGACTAATTATGTGTTCGAGGGTGATTTGTTGCACTGTGGTGAAAAGACGCTACAAAGGGACATTCTGAAAAGGATCGAGTGGAATTGAGGAAACTGGAGAGTTTGGCACAAATAAATAAAAAACTTTCAAAAACGTGCCCTTATTTCTCCCAAACAAGGTCATCCAAATATCGGATCAGTATTGCAGATATTCATTCAAACGCTCCCCCGCTTCCCTGGGTGGGTTTGACACTTCAGAGAACCTTAAAGGCAACTGTCACTGTGTATCATTGCACCGATCCCCAAAGCTTAATAGTAGTTTTACTGAGGAGTTTTAAGAAACTCCTGACTTTTTTATTATGCCCCTGTTGTGTATCTGTCACTCAGCTCCCTGTGCAGGAGCGCTGACAGCTCTGAAAGAAACGGAGGGAAAACTTCAGACGTGTGGAATGAAAGGAAGGTCTTCAGAAACCAGCTTAGCATGTCCTCTGCATGCGTGTGAGCGTGTGAGAGATAGAGAGCGCAAAGAGGTGAAAAAAACACTTTTTGTTTGTGGGGAACTTCTTTTAGGTCTTGAAAGTGCATGCTTGTGTTCTCAGAGCACTAAAACTCTGCAAGCTGTTTTTTTTAAAACCAGGCGAGCACAGCCTGCACCCGTAACGCCGCGTGCCACAATTGCATGTGTGTGTGTTCTATTCCCCGTGGCAAGCTGCCAGCTCCTGTTGGACCTGGCATCTGTCATGGTGCTATCAGGTCGCAGAGGCAATAACGCCACTGCCAGGCCCACCTGGGCACAATGTGTACCTGAGTAGATTTGGGCGACACCGGCGGCTTCAGAGCTGCTGAAGACTGGGATGTCGGTTTGCATTCCCACTGTCATTACTCTGCACAGTATTCACCCTCTGCTGGCACACGAACATGTACCAGTATTTTCTAGAAGTCTTAAATTTCAGGAACAGGGATGGGAGACATTTTAATTTGTCTTTATAGTTTTACTACTTTCACCACCGATCGACATTGGACTTTATTTACTCTAACGCTCACAATGTCTGCATCAACAGATTTTGCCAATACACCTGCAGGGCTGCACAAACACACAGCCATAGTAGAGGGCTATGTACGTATGTGTGTGTGTGTGTGTGTGTGTGTGTGTGTGTGTGTGTGCGTGTGTATGTATGTGTCAGAGATAAGACGTTGTTTACCTGCATTTGTCTCTGTTATCAGCTCCCTCGACAGATGTTTGCGTAACGGGTCAAAGTTCACTTCAGGAACAACAGGCCCACTGAGAGAAGAGTGTGTGTGTGTGTGTGTGTGTGTGTGTGTGTGTGTGTGTGTATAGGTACTGTAGGTACAGCACATATATTTGTGGCTCTCTGACAGCTAGCTAGTGTGTGTGCGTGTGGAGGTATGCTTATGCAATTGCTCTGTTTGTACAGGTACAGGACTATGAGTGTGTGTGTACGCAAAGGTGTGCGCTAGTGTGTGTCTAGGGGGTGTAACCTGTCCCTCAGGGAGCCAATGAAAGAAACTGGTGGAGCAAAAACCTCAGGTCTGCCTCCCCCCCCCCCACCATCCCTCTCCACCTCCCCCAGCCTCGTTACCTCCTCTATCCCGGCTGTCAGGTAGTGGCAGCACAGCAAAACAAAGCGAACCACGGTCAGACACGAGCGTCCGCCTTCTCCACTAATGAGGGAGTGTTGCCTTGTACCAACGAGTGTGTGCGAGTGTTTGCGTGCACCGGCTAACCCGTCATTCACTATGCCTGTTCTCAAACTTCTTTCAGATCCCGGCTCCGTCAGAACTCAGGTGAGCTGCTGCTGTGCGTGTGTGTGTCTGTGTGTGTGTCTGTGTTGATGTGTATACCGTCTGTGTCTGCCGTTCACCTCCTCTCCAAAGCTTTGCTGCACTTTGAAGGCTGCTCTCTCCTGCAGCTATTTGCCAAGGAGACTCCAATTGACTTAACTCGCTGCAGCCTACCTGACGCGAAGAAACAAGCTTGTTTTTGCAGATTTACCCCGAGTTGTGTCTAGTGTCTAGTGTTTTGTGAAACCGTTGTGTGTGTGCTTTACTGCTGCAGTTCTCACAAGCATCCCCGAGCAGGAAATTAGACTGAGCTTAGAATAATTTACTTAAGGAGAATGCCAATAACTGAGGCTAAAACTGCACAAGCCATCCCATCGCAGCAGCAGAAACACATAACCGAGGTGAAATTGACAAGTGTCCCTGTGGCCCTGAGTTTGTTTACGGTGTTAGGCTCTGTATAGTGACTAATGAGACGTGTGCTTTGTGAACTTAAAGGTGCCAAACACAAAGTCACAATACGAAATACAAACTTTTTTAAAACAGCAGAAACTTTTCCACCAGCTGCAATGCGCACAAAACGAGTGGATTTATACATTGTGTTGTACTGTTATTATTGAAGGTAGAAGTATCTATAGCAGTAATGCAGTTTTGTAGGGCTGCAGCTAACAATCATTTTCATTGTTGATTAATCTGTTGACTATTTTCTCGATTCGCTGATTAGTTGTTGTCTATTAAATGTGAAAAACTTGTGAAAAATACTCACTGTCAGTTGTCTACATGTATTTTTCCACCCTTACCTCAATCAAAGTCATAATTAAAAAAAAATATCCGTACTTGCCCTTTAAAATCACACCAGTTTAACTTCTCTCTGCAACTTGGAAATATTTCTCCTGCAGCGGGACACACAGTAGTCTGCCTGTTGTGTCTGTGCATGCGATGTTAATGTAGTGCTGTCCACGTAAGGCCCGCCGCATGAGGTCTGTATAGAAGAGATAGAAGGCTGGGCTGGAATATTAACAGTGTGTGCAGCAGTAGGAGGGTGTGCTCGTATAGCATCAGGCCGTGTGTCCGAACGTACCTCACTTCTATAAGAGTATAACTAATAATTGATTCAGCGAGCTATAAGGTAACAGAAGGGGATGTAGGTTACACTTAGGCCATAGCGGTGATGTTTGTGTGCGCTGGTGACGGAGCAGTGGATGAAACATTCCTATTCATACAAGCGTGTGTTTGTTTGTGTGTCTGCACGCGCACGTTTCGGTGTGTAACTTTCTCTCTCTGTGTTTACAGGGCAAAGATCGAGATCCAGGTGAGAAATTCAGAACACGACACCAGACTTCCCCCCGCCTCGCACACATCCTCCTCTCCCTGCAGTGCAGTTTGTTCTTTCCTCGCTGGTGGTGTTTATATGCACAGACACTGCTGCCTCAAAGACAAATGACCAGATTTTGGTATTTTGGTAATCCAGGCAACTGTTGAGATGTGCAAATACTCTGTATCAGCTTGCTGCAAGTTTCAGCTGATATCAGTTTAAAAAACGTTGCTTTTTCCTCACAAAACTGACCTGGCCAAGAAATGTTTGTTACTTTTTGATGATTCACACTTGACACAACATTTAAATTAGCTTCATGTTATAATAATGATCATCTTAAAAAAACGAGGCTGTCACACCTTTCTTTTTAGGGAGGATTTGCAAGAAGCACTTATTTTTTATCAATCATTACTGATTAATCTGATGACTATATTTCTAATTGATTGATTAATCTAATAGTCTAAAGCAGCGCTCTTTAATCATCTGGGGACCCCTGGGGACAGGTTTTAAATGTTTCTGGCTCTGACACACTTGATTCAAATGATCAGCCCGTCATCAAGCTCTGCTGAAGCCTCTTTTCATTTGAATCAGATGTGTCGGGGCAGGGAAACATCTAAAACATGCAGGGCAGGGCCCCCGGAGGACCCTGGTCTAAAGAAAAGGTATAAAAAAAAGGTATATTCTTTCTTATTTTGTCAGAGCAGAAGTCCAAAGTAAAAATAATAGTTAATTGAAAGAAAATTAATCACCCACTATTTTGTTAACTGATTAATCGATTCAGTCATTTTTTTAGCAAAAATATCAAACATTTGCTGGTTCCAGCCTTAAATGTGAGGATTTTCTGCTTTATTATGTCATTTATGATAGTAAATTGAGAGTCTTTGGGTTTTGGACCATTGGTTGGACAGAACAAGCAATTCAAAGATGTGGCTTTTGTTCTCTGGTTTGTGATGACTAAACAATGACCTGATTAATTGTGAACATTCAATAGTCTTATTAAAGTAATTGTTAGTTGACGCCCTCTTTATAATAATGTAAAGCAGAGAAAAGAAGAGAAGTAAATCCTCTCAGTTGAAGAACAGGAAACAGTGACAGGAACAATGAACCGATTGTCAAAATGTTTGCAATATATTTTCTGCTGATCGACTAACCTAACGAGATCAACCAGGAAGTACTGCTCTGCTCGCTATACATCATCTATCAGGTTTTTTATCAAGATCGGCAATAGGTTTGCATGAACCGCTGCTGGCAAGACATCATTACTTACTTTTTTTCTTTCTGGTGTCAGAGGTAACCTGGCTCAGTCAGAGAGGAAGGTGCACCTGGTAGCTATTGCAACAGCCCAGACTTTATTAATATATGATTATGACAGCTCATAAAGATGGTTAAGCTGATTAAAATCTAAACCAGAGCAGATTAAAAAGCACGTTACAGATGTGTTTACAGTAAAAGCAGTAAATGTAGCCATTGTATTTCTGCCTTCCTCCTCTCTGTGGCTTCCCGTCTCTCAATCTCACTGCAACAGAATATGAATAACACACAGCAGCCCTCGAATTTTGTGTGTGTGTGTGTATGCGTGCGCCTACACCACACCGAGGCCCTTTAATCTCTCATAAACCTGGCTTCAACACTCATTTTTCCACCCTCCATCCATTATGCTGCAGAAAATCATTTCTGACTGAAGACGCATTAAAATCAATAGGCATTTGATTGCCCCGGCCCTTGGCGTTTCATAATATTTCGACGCTGCTCTCTTTGTCTGTTTTCAAAGGTGCACTAACACTTGGCTTGTCCTTGTGAGGATAGGAATGCAATTCATGCCCCCAAGACTCAATTCTCCATGGCCCTGTGTCTTTAGAAGTCCTATTCAGGCGGGCTAGCACATGTCAGGCTGCCTGCCTCAGTGCCGCAGCGCTGGAACAGAGCGTGAAAGAGAAGCAAGGCAGATATAGATGTATTAGCTTTCAATACAGTGTTGTTGACTTCTCTATTATTTGCCTTAAGCTTCAGCCTTTCTTCATGCTCACACTTGAATTTCTTCGTCTCATATTGTGTCGCCGAAGAACACTATCGCCGCACAATGCAGAGAGAGATATGCACATTTTGTTTCATTGTGTCGGGCATACGAGATATGAACTTGGGATTTGTTTGGCATGGGTGGATGGTTCATAATAGTCATATTATAATTCAATTTTGCTGTTTTCTTGGTCAATAATGGGATCAACGATGGCCATTGTGCAAAATCAAAAGGCGCTGACTGAGGTCATTCAAACAAACAAGTTCGGCTTGATTAAAATACACTTCATGCAGTGCCTTAATATGTTAGATATTACCAGGGGAGTGCTTTTCTTTAATCAGGTCTTCCATTGTACATGTAGCAGTTGTAGAAAAAGGTATTTATAGAAAGAAAAAGGAGGGAAATGATGACAGAGCCAATAACACTACCAAGAATTTTGTACTGAAAACAACACCATTATTTTCCGACATATCTATATGGTAAATGTGACTGGGGAACCAGTTTTAATCGACTCTCAATGATAAGTGAGGGGAAGTTATGACTTTGATTGAATTTTCCTCACACGTCCCTGCAGGAGCAACAGCGTCCACACCGAAACACACGTATCTTTTATCTACGTGCCTGAAAACCAGCCTCGCACTAGACTGCACTGCTGCTTATCTGTGATATGATAATAGGTCCAATTGATTTGCAAGGGCAGCACACCTGTGACAAGGGGTGTGTGTGTGTGTGTGTGTGTGTGTGTGTGTGTGTACATGTATACTCCCTCTCATTAGCACCTATAATGGGGGCCATGAATAGTTTAGTAGAGCAAAGACGCACCTGTAGAATGGCAAACATTTTGACCTGAGGTCACACAGTACACGCAGTCGCACACACAAAGACGCGTAGATGGACTCATATGGAGCCAGGCTCTAGTCAAAGAAGTTGAATAGGTTTGGACTTCTTTTACATTTGTCCTCTTTGACTCATATATCTACTCAAGTCTACTTTTAAGAAGACGAGTGTCTTTGCCAATCGGATTAGTGTGGATTATTCCAGGAAATAAGATACGTTTGAGGAAATCAGAAATTTGTGATACTTTTTGTTTCCTTAAGCAAGATAAATGTAACAAGTGAACACCCTTTTCATGGTTCTTGAAGCTTAAATGCCACCAGCAGAAGTAACAAGCTAACGTTAGGCTTAGTAAAGTTATAGTAAGAACACTTTGCAAGTAAAGTCTGCCTGTAAAGACCGATAGAGTAAATGAGTTTCCGTTTCATGTCCCCAACTACCTCTGCAGCCATTTAGTCACTTGTTAGCAGCCACCTTTTTTAAGACAAATAAAAGCTTTAAAATTTACAAGCAAGAAATTTCTAATGAACTTGAATGTTGTATGCGAAAATGCTAACTCATGTCCAGGATTTAGAATTCCTTCCTACAGGACTCTATGAGGGAAAATATGGTTTGTGTGTGTGGTGTTACATACAGTGAATATTGATGCAGCAGATTTGTTTCCCAGTCTTTTTGATAGCAGGATATTGAGTTCTGACTCCTGTGTGGCACTTCTCCTTTCACGCTCTCAGTATACTTCTCATTTAGTCGTGTTCACACTACAAAAAAAGCCCCTTTTTGCAAACAGCAAGCAGAAGCTAACTGTACGTCTCCTGCAGGTCTGCCAAAGATGCTGGTAACCAGGACCTACTTTGGTGTGCCGAGCCCTGCGTCTGGTCCGGCGCTCAGCATCCAGACGGGTGACATCATCGAATTAATCTGCGCCGACCTTCACAGCCCCTGGTGGCAGGTCAGAGGTCACACTATCTCTTAATCACAAGAAAAATGGGTCTACTGTATTTAAATCTCTTTATTTCCTGCACTGTCAGTCCATCTAACCCTTATCCTGACCTCATATTCTGTAATAGGCTGAGGATGATTTATCAGTTAGTCCGGTCTGTCTTTTTATTACAAGTCGGATCTGGTTTAGACTGTGTGGTCCATTTTTTTACTTAATGGATTTTGCACTAATGTCCTGTCTTTGAGTTAAATATATGATGGACATTTCATGCAGGTGACTGTGTCAAAATATATCCAGTTGTGTTTTAGGAGCTGCGTCTGAAAATAGAATTCTTAGTAACATGTATACACCCACTGACAATTATACACGCAGCACAGCATGTCTCATAAGGAAACTCCCACACACTGGAAATGTTTGTTTGCTTTATGCAAGCAATTACTGTTATGTGACAACACATGTGATTTAAAACCTCGGCAGAGGAAGAAAAATATGAGCTGTTTCCTGCGAATGTGATTCATTGTGTCGTAGCAGTCACTTAGAGAGGCTGAATCAAAGTCGTCATATTAATTAAGATGAGATGTTACTGGAGGCCTGACTGGGGCGTTGTATTGACACGCAGTTGTAAGATCAGACATGGAATGAGGAAACAAACAAATCTCACCATACTTGATACAAAACAGATAAAATAGACACCGAATTCAATTAACTCTGTGTAACAGCTTAACCAGCCCCACACTCAGCAAACATTCAATATCCATCACCTTTGTAGCCAGCAGACCGTAATCATTTCTGTTCTGGGGGTTGTGTGACAAATAGAATCGATTGCTGTAATTTCATTTCATTCAACAGCAACCATCTGTTTACTCTGTCAATGTTACCAGCTGTAATCATTATCACACTCTTAGCAAGGATGCGGCAGAGAGCAGGGCGTTCCACGAGGCGTATATAAAATGTCCTGATGTAGCAGGGATGTGACGGCTCATCAAAATGGGCTTAGCTGCTAGTGTGCTACCTGTGCCTTTTGAGATTACGGCTGCGATGGAAAACACACCCCTCAAATGCCAGACTGCAACATATAGGTGGTCTTGGACCCTCAATTAAACCCCAGAATCCTCAAAAAATATTATTTATTATATATTCAAATCAAATCAACCCAGTCTGGCTTATACAGCACATGTATAATCTATTGGTGCTACAGCTGCTGGCATGGTTGAAGCTCTGCAAACTAAAACTTTAGACTTTGTAAACTCTGAATCTGATCTGAATACTGGACTCAAAGATGGCGCCCATTCACTTGAACAAAAGTGCAAAATCAAAAAAGTTTTCTAGCCTCCTGCTGTGCTGCCCACTGCACGTGTGACTTACACTGCATTCAGGTCAAAGTTTCGAACTCATTTCATGTCCAACCTCCAAGCGTTCCAGGTGTATGAAACAAAACAAAAGTGACACAAAAAACTTGACTTACTTACTTGGAAACATGTCTAAATATTTCATTTACAGGCCTAATACAAATACTGTCATCTATAAATGCATCATACCCCTCCCCAGGGGTGCTGCCATTGTTGTGTGACATCAGACAACTGATGAAACTGGATGTATAAGTGTGAACTCTGACTTTGAGTTGCGCTCCATTGTACTTTCTCCAGTGGGAGTATTACTGCTTCTCCTGGTGGCCATATCAATGTTTTCCCACTCTATCCATGGACTTTGGAATGCAAATAGAAAAAACTTTCTTGTACAAATATTAGAAAGTATTAAAAATGTCACGATAAAGAGTCAAAATTGAGAAGATGGTTAAACCGGAACATCAGACATGATTTAGGCTTTGCTCGATCATAGGAAAGCTCAGCTTAGACAGTTTGGGATTTGCAAAGTAAGGTCAAAACCGAAAACAGCAAAAGTGATTTGAAGAACTTTTAAAGGCAGATACACGTAGCACTGTGTTCATTTAAGAGACTTTATTTTTTATTCACCCCTCAAGATATTAGACCTACCTAAAAAACAATCATTTCGCACTGAAGTTGAAGCAACATTTCTGAATGTAAAAGCACAAAACTCTAAATGTTTTTCATTTCTGAGCCTCAGTTTTCTTTCCAGCTCTGGAATCCGTGCCTGAGTTATTGTCCCGTATAAATCAAATATTTTGTCAGCGCACAGAACAAAAACAGCATCATCAACCCACAGCGAATGAGTCAGTGAGAGGAAGATAACCACACTATGGCCTCCAGAAAACCCCTATTTATATGGACTGAGTCTCTCCGGTGTTGATAAATCAAGGCGCTGAGCTTAAAGACTCATCACCACGGGAGGAATAAGGAACTCATCCTCTTTCCCTTTTCCTGCCAGCCATTATTTCAACAATAGTTAACTAGGGCTGTAAATTTACACCACTCTGTGTTGCAAGCTAATTGTTCCTGAATTATGGAGACAGAGCCAGCCAGATGTACATAACACAATTATCTCTCTGTGGTTTCAGGGCAAAATTCTGTCGACGAAAGAGGTTGGCTTCTTTCCAAGCGACGCTGTGAAGCCTTGCCCGTGTGTAAGTAGCGTTTCCTTTCACTTCAAGTCCCTTCGCCACTTTAGGGCCTGTGGTTGCAGCTCAAATACAGGTGTTTACTAGCAGTTCAGTGATGCGAGGAAGGTTGGGCTAACTTGGTTTACCTGGCATTGGAAAAAAAAACCAGCCCATGTGGTTTTTATGTGAAGGAACAAGGAACTTGTCTTATGAGAAAACATTCCTATTAACTTTATCAACAAGAGGAAAAGATGCCTAATGAGGAACAAGGAATAGTTTGTGCAGACTCAATTGAGAGGGTGGAGAAATGGTGTGTTTTTTTTTTGTTGTTCTCCGTTTGTTGAAATCTCTCCACCGCTGAATTGTCATGTCCCATTCCATAAAATGAAATTCATACACCACGTCCAGCTGCCTCAGGAAAATGAGCCTCTCCGTAGATAACAAACTGTTATCACCTTGTCTACACTGTTGTAAAGATAAGAGGAGCATTAAGCTGTTTTATTGGGGTTGTACAGTGTAAGAGCACCTGTTTTATAGACGAGCAAAACATCATCTCGAAAACAGAACGGTGGAACTGCTGCCAAGCGCAAGAGTTTACTGTAAGGTTGTATCGAGGTTGGACGAAGGAAGGCTTGGTGAAAATAACAAAAACACATGTTTGCTCTTTGCTCCAGGTCCCGAAGCCCGTCGATTACTCCACTCAACCTTGGTATGCTCACAAAACACCTATCTCAGTCTGAATGTGTTTAAGCAAAGAAGGTCAAGGTCTTCACCCAGTGCAGATAAATATAGTTATCAACACAGATACGCAGTTATCGATGGCATGCAGACAGTCAGCAACTTCATGCTGTATTCCACAATGAATTTAAGGTTGGTCAATTTAATGTCTTCCTTTGCTGTTGTGTTGTAGGTTTGCAGGGCCAATGGAGAGGCTCCAGGCAGAGGCAGAACTCATCAACAGGGTCAACAGCACCTATCTGGTCCGCCATCGCAGCAGGGAGTACACGGAGTACGCCATCAGTATAAAGTAAGTCTGACAGGTCCATGGAGTCAGTCAAGGAAGACTGTAGCTAGATTCTCGGATTTAAAGGTGCAGTTTTGACATGATGTCAGAGACAATGTATTGTGTTGCAGAGATAGCATTAGCATGCTAACCAGCTAGCACCTAGCCAATATTTTTACTATTTTGCTGCTTTCACTCATGTTATTTAACTTAACTTACATGCAGGACTTTTACTTGTAATAGAGTATTTTTACATTGCTATATTGGTACTTTTACTCAAAGGGGCTCTGTGGAACTTCACAAACAAGTCCACGGTCCATCAGCATTAAACAACTTAAACAAATCATCCACAGTCTCTATAGGCAACCGAGAGAGAAGGGGAGGGTCTCATTTTCATGTAACGTTACAATCTGCTCACATATGGCCAATAAACGCATCATTGATATGTGTAAATTGCCACAAATTGTTTCATTGATCCCCTTGAATACCTTTCCCACCACTGCTAATTTCCATAATCTTGTTTTAACATCTAAGAGGTTAATATCTGTGTTTAATACATTATTGTGTAAGAATTTGGGGGTTTTCATGTGGCCGGCTCTCGAGAATCATCAGATTTGACCGTTACTCCTTAACATGACAGAGCAGCCGCAGACAAGAGAGAAAAACTGTCTGCTTGTTTCATCAGATGCCTTCAGCCAAACCACAGTATCGACGAGATGTAACTCCCGGCTGTACTACACAATTTGACGGGCCGATTTGTAGTTCCTTTTCAAGATGATGTGCATTTCCTTGGAGGCTGAGACTGTGGTCGACCACAGTGATGTGTGTGAAACTCACCGTACGAGATGCTAATCATGGAGCAGGGTCTCCGTTAAGACACATGTAATAGTGCTCATTATGGTTTGACCTAAAAACCCACAAAAACAATCTGTTATTAGTTAATATTAGAATGATGCAGCCATTTTAATCTTGGTTAAGCTCTGGGTGCTAGAGACCCTTCCACTGTTCCTAACTTATCTGTATGCGTAAGATAAATGATCAGTGCTCACGCAGGCAGTGAAGAGAGACCCGTCGTCTCTTGCTGTTGAATCTCTGAGCTGGAACACTTTCCTCCACAAGGAGTCGGCACGCTTCTCCGTGAGCAGCGGAAACGTTCCGCTAAAATGTTCATTTAACTTGTTTTAGACTCATTTTCCCCCCTCGCAGAATGAACCGCTCTCAGTGCCTTCAAGTTCCTTCTGCGCCGAAGTCTTAATTGCTTGTGTGCACACAGACGAAGCGCTCTGAGCAGAGCAGAGAACAACTGCTACACTGTTCAAGGTTATTAAAACCTCCCCATGAAAGACAGAAGCTGGGTTAAAAAAAGAAGCGACGTTGTGGGAATGACGACATCTAAAAAAGTATTACTCTCAAATTGAAAGGCACACACACAGCGGAGGGTGGCTCTTCAAATCTAAAAAAAAAAAGTCACATTTTTTAAATTTGAAAATCTTTCGGAAAGATTGCAGAAGTCTATTTTCACATCGTTAGAAGTTTTTTTTTTAAAAGCAACAATTTTGAGATTGGCAACTTTTCTTCGCTAGAATGTGCCACATTTCAATTTGTGGCGGGAGCGTTCCTGGAGAGGGAGCAAGGGAATTTGAAGTGATGGAAAAAATGTTTTGCTGCTTTTTGCGAGCGTCAGTGCTGGTAATTGGCGGGGCATTGTGCTGCTGTGCTGTTTAAATTCTCTCTCTGTTTGGGTGTGTTTGGGTCGATGCAATTTAGAAGTGGGTAGACCCGTTTTTGGATCAAGTCCCCTCTTAGTAATTCCAGCACGTCGGTTCGAGTAAGTTTTCCACAGGTTCAGTTGAAAAGACTTCTATTGAAAGAAGTCAAAGAAAAAAAGAACGACTTTATAGATTAAATCCACTTTGTGTAGAATTAAAAAACTTCTAAGTTTAGTGACCTCTGGTGGTAGTGTCACAGCAGCCCCGCTTCAGAACCAGGACTCTGAGAATGGAGGGCTGAAAGCAACATATAGACATTTCAACACTGAGTGATAGACATCCTAGATTTCTGCACATCCATAACCCTTAACTCTGCAGCCTCAGAGCCCCATTAGCCACCCTCTTAATGCAAACACAAGGATGTGGGTGGGAGGGGGCACATTTTCTCCCGACCATCCCATCATTCACGTGTCGCAAACCTCTGGGACCCTATGCATTACAGCGACGGCTGCGCTCTCCACAGGGGCCAGGGGCCGGCCACCGATCGATGGCGGTGATCAGAGAGGGAAATTACACTCATAACTTATTCAATGGCCCACAGGTACAACAACGACGTGAAGCACATAAAGATCCTGACCAGGGAGGGCTGCTTCCACATCGCAGAGAACAAGAAGTTCAGGAGCATATTAGTGAGTCTTTTCAGCCCTGTTTTATTTTTTTTAAACTCCACCACTGCAATTCATAAATAAATCATTGGGGTTCGCTTAATGAAGTGTCAGAACCTGAATTTTATTTTAGCAGTGTGCACAAAAATAGCCATGATTAGAGACGTGTTTATACCGGCCTGAGGGCTTCACATTATAGATAAGTGCAGCACATATTGGAGAAGGTTCACCAAGTTGTTGTTTTTTTCTGTATCTCTAATGTGCTA
This sequence comes from Pagrus pagrus, assembly GCF_965226575.1. Classification (NCBI taxonomy): domain Eukaryota; kingdom Metazoa; phylum Chordata; class Actinopteri; order Spariformes; family Sparidae; genus Pagrus; species Pagrus pagrus. The sequence goes on from NC_140207.1 coordinate 18,102,941, forward strand.
AAAACAGGTTTTGGAGTATAATATTTTAATACTGGTGTTAGTCACAATAACATTTTAAAACACAGAAGTTACCACATTTTATTGAGTAAGAAAAACCAGATCAGAAAGTGCCTTTTTTCACATCTCCAGCATGTTAAAAGCAATATGTGCTATGGTAATAGTAAGGGTTAGATTGATTTTGCAGTGACCACAGCTGCAAATTAGTGCATGTCTATTAGTTTGTTTACTTTTTCTTACGTGTGTTAACTTTGTGTGTATGTGTGTGTGTGTGTCCAGGAGCTGATTGAGTACTACAAACACCACTCCCTGAGAGAAGGTTTTAGGAGTATGGACACCACGCTGCAGTTTCCTTACCGGGAACCGGAGAACGCTGCAATGCACCGCCTCAACCGGTCGGGCAGCAACAGTGAGTAGAGCTGAAGAGTCACTATGATGGAAACAATCCATCACTATAACTCTGAAACACTTTTACACAGTGATGAGTGCAGATCATGTTGCAACCGGACAATTTAAAAACTATCGACAAAGAATTAAAGACATGCGTCTCTAGAATAATATAGTCCTTCTAATTAAAATACTACAACAGTACTGCAGATAATGAGTGAAATCAGTCCCATACTGTATATTTTGATGATACAGAACACTTCAGACCTTTAGAATAAAGCAAATATCACAGTGGGACAGGAGCTGAATCACAAATAGGGCAGCTATTTATAAAATAATCATTAAAGATGGGTCTTGAATGCCTCTCAGTTAGTCTTTCTGTTCAGACTCAGGGTCATTGAAGGCACCCTGTGGAGTTTTTGACCACATTTTGACGGGCAGGTTCCTCTGTTATGTGTATCTCACCTGTAAATAAATAACATCAGAGGGTAGCTTTAAGATTCTTGTATCTTGGCTCGGCTGCAACTAATGATTATTTTTATTATCTTTATCCCAATCTCAAAAAAATCTTCTCAAAACCCAAGTTGACATCTTCTTATCATTTATATGTGGCCAACAACTCCCATGATCCCACACTACTTATGTCTTTTGTGTAGTGGCAGAAATTACATACCGTGTGTTTAATCGATGATCAGAATAGTTCCTGATTAGGCTAACTGATTGACCAATCAATTAATTACATCATCTCTTCAGCTCTGTCCGTGACATTGTAAACCGTAGGCATATGACAGTCTCACATGCTGTCAGCTGATCAACACTTAGCTCAGCTGTTAGTGAAGCCGTCTGTGTGATCTGACAGTCTGCTGATCATTCACTCCTTTCATTGCTAATAGTGTTTGTTTCCTGCAACATTCTGCTGTTACCGGCTCTGCCGATTTCTCCCACCACTGCTCCAGCTGCCTCTTCAGTTTTCTTATCCATCATCCTCACCAGCTCCCTCACACACGGCTGTAATTCACTTGGGAGCGTCTTCACAGCCTTTAAAGAGTTAAGGGAGCTATTTGTAGTTAAAAACAGTCCGGTCTCATCTGACGTTAATCGTTGTTGACTGAACCGTCAAACGGTGGCTGGAGAATACATTAAGCATGTTATTAGATTTGATAAACTCTCTGAACGTTTACTGAAGATCAATCGATTTGAGAAGGAAGGGAGATATCCTGATAGATCCCTCAACGAGTTATCGGAAGTCAAGAGCTTTTATAATCTGAGTTAAAGTCTTACTTTGTGACTTTTTTACACTATTTTTTTTATTATTTCATGTTTAATTTTCACTTAAAAGTCATAAATAACACAATATCCTCTATGGTGGATATCATATATGGGTATACTACGTTTTTAGTGAGGGTAATGTAAAAGCACTCCAGCGAGTCATTGTTTGAAGATTAACATTTTTTTGTGTTACTCACATTTTTTAATGGAATAGTCATTATTGCATTATAAGAGCCGTAATATTTCTTCAATGGATGATAAAATTCCTTTAATACATTGAACTGTTAATCTTAATGATGCTTAAAACAACAAAAATAAAACATAATATGAAGGTTTTAACTTGTGATATTACATTCATTTCTTAATGTTGCATTATTAAACCATCACTTAAAGATAAGTCACAGCCTCAACTAAGATTAATGTAATACATCAGTGTTATTAAACCATCAGTCATGAGTCAATTTACTACACAGGAGTCAGTGTAATATGTGGAAGTTAAAACACAATGGCGGCACAAGCAAACTTTGTTCTGGTTGATGTTGTGTTGTGCCGTCTAGCAGTTGCCGGGGTGAAGATTCGAGCTGTGTGATATTTTTCACCTGTGTAAGAATCAGCTGTTTCTTCTCTTATAAACAAACCTGTCAACACCTCGAGACAAAGCAGCTGTTGTCACACTTTTCAGAGGAGCGGAGCTACCAAGGAATGCAGCACGTAGCTTATAACTTATGCATGCAGCTGCCGTTCCTTCTTAACTGTGACTTTGTCTGTCATTACGCTAACTAACCTGATTTCTCTCAGGTGTTCCAGTGAGATTTTTTTACCCTTTCTGACTTGGAATTTAACAGATGTGGAGCGTACAACTTTGAACTTTGTTTTTAATGAGAGGATGTTTGAGTTTGAAGCAAAGCAACAGATAAAAAGAGCAGAGCATTGTCAAACTGCCAACTCAGGAGTGAGCATAGATAATTCTGTGAAAAGAAATGTATTTTTCTAACGTAATTTCATATTGAAATGCATTTCTAAAGAGTAGAAAGGCACACAAGTTCAAGAGGTTCCTGTAGGCTTTATTTTATTTGCTTGGCTGATGATGTCAGCTGGGAATAAGTTTGAAAAGCCGTCAAGAGGAGGTTGAAAGACTCGACGTTAACTGTCTACAACCTCCAAAACTGAAGTGCTGTTCGCTCTGTAAAACATCCGCGTTCACTCCGCACAAGCTGAATGTTTCCAGCAATGCCAGAGGAGAAGGTATTAAACAGTGTGTGAGCTGGGCAAAGCATCATCGCCCATCAGTTGGTTAATGGAAAATGTATGACTTCAGTGGGAAAATGAGATTTCATTTGAACCCTGTATGCCACTGCGTGCAATGGGAGGGTGAAAACAAAAAAAAAAAAAAAAGAAAAGAAAAAAGTCCTGGCTCGCTGACGATCTTGTTCCATGTGGGAGAGATGTGAACAGATTGTACAGAGCTGTGTGGTTGTTCTAGACGAGGCCTGTTGTTCAAACGCCGCTTCAAATCACAAGTCGAGACAGCTTCAGTCCAAATTTGTTTTGTTCCGGTGTGGTCTTCTGTCTCGTAGGCAGCCTCCTCCCGGTGTGCGCACTTCATTTTCTCTCTTTCACTTTTTAAACGACTCTTTTGTTTTGATTTCCGTCTTCCTCGAGCACTGCTGGAAGACTGCTAATTAATGTTCGTGCTTTGTTGTATGTTTTTTGGACAGTTTTGCAGAAGGCAAAACTCTCTCATTTATAGTTCTAACTAATATGCTAACTGCAGTAGCAACAATAGGGCTGTTAACACAAAATATAAATTAATTTGCGCCCCTGGAACAAACTCATCTGACAGCGTGTGTGGGAGTCCTGGCTCTTGATTGGATTTCAGCTCATCTTCACTCTCTCGTGAAATGATACAATGCATGTGTGTGTGTTTGACTCTTGATGTTCGTCTCTTCTATTAGTCAACCGGCTCACATTGTGTATTCCAGTGTGGTCCACAAATCAGATTTAGCAAAAATGAAGCATGTAAAATGCAGCTGGTGTATTGGTGGCTGTTTGAAGTGGAGGGCGATCCCTCTTCATATTGCTTGTACCTCGACACCATTAGGGGTTGCTGAGCTGTCTCTCAGTGCGCTGATTAGTATTCATTTTAAAAACCACTGGAGCTCTGCTCTCCTTACAGCATATCAATAACCCAGGCCAGTTAACTTGCAGCAGTATTGTTTGGGAGCGGCACATTTTTCACAAAGTTTGGGCATTCGTCTGCCATTGTGGGGATTAGATCGTCTACTCCAGGAGGCAGAAATGTGCAGGGTTGAGTTCAGAAGCGTTTGAATGGGACCGGCTCGGAGCGCAGTTTGAAACAACGTAACACGTTTTTACTCATTTTTAAAAAACGTGCGCCACATTTGTAGAAATGTGTTACTACTGAAATTTAAAGCCAAGGTTCTTGGCAATAATAAACCCTGCAATATTAATACATTCAGGGTTTATTCAGTGAAATAAGTGAATGCCAAATAAACAACTTTAAGTACTCTTATACTAAATATTATTGATTAACAGTTGTAACTCCACGTAGTTTACAGGAATAGAAAGATCCTGAAAAATGGGCTACGAGGCCTTCCAGTCCATCCTACACATGAGCAAAGCACGCAGACTTCAGATGTGTCAGGAGTTTCTTTGTGGTTGTTTTGTGTTCTGTCTGGTTGTTTGTGCCTCTGTGGTTGTTTAGCGTCTTAGTGGTTGTTTTGTAGCTCATTGATTGACATGCCCACAAGAAGTGTTAACAGTCACTTCATTCAAAGGCTCTGGTCCAGGGGCACCGGGCCTGTGCCCAGCAGGTTCTTTCGTAATAATCCATCCATTATACTAATGAGCTATTTAACACACTGGCTTCTTGCTTTCTTTGCTAGTGCAGATCAGATTCCTGCATCAGTATCGGGCTGTTGTTCTCACCCCAGTCAAACTTTTCTGGACAGAAAACATTCGTTGGCCTCCATTCAGCCAACTCCTTTTATCAAATTTAGACTTAAGTCTGTTTCTGTAGTGCTGCTACTGAGCAAAACCTTAGTGGCATCACCATTTTCTCCTGACTGTACTTGTGCCATACTTGCTCTGTTGACACTCCAAAATAGCCCAGTGGATTGAATTTTTTCCACAAAGACTAAGGTACTAATACTTTCAGGGTAAAAGGTTCTATTCCCCAAAGAAATTCACTAACACTGCCAACTCTCTAAGACATTGTTGGCCTCAGATCAATGCCATTAGCTTCTCTCTGCCAGTAGGGATGCTGGAGGAGAGATAGAAATACAAATGCAGTGGGCCTCTGGTGGGTTATTTTTCAAGTTGTTTGCAAGATAAAGACTCAGTTAGTCTTTCTGCACTGAGGACACTGTGAGCTTCAGAGAGACAGCATAAAAATACAATTAGGAGACCACAGGAAAGTAGCATAAAAATAGAATATGAAATAAAGCATATCGTTGCCTGATGAGTTATCAAGCCAAGCGTGTCTGTCAGAGGAAATTTGTGAAGGAGATGTGTATCTGCAGTTGTGGCTGTGTTACAGCTGGATGATTGTCTTTATAAATATGCAAATAGATATCTATTCCCTATGCTGTAATTGTGAGCACGCTGCATGTTCCTCCCAATTAAATGAACAAGTGAAGACATCGTCGCCCAGAAATGTGCAGACATCCTTATGAAGCGACGGTGCATCTCGATTCTGATCTGGCCCATTTCAACTAAATTTTAGCGGCGTTGTGTTTTGTTTCGTCAAATGTTTGACCAGAGGCAGCTTTTCCTCAACAATTTCACCAAGTGCTTGCCTATGGGGAACGTCTCTAAAGAGTCTAGACCTGCTTTAATTGAAACGTGTCATGGGATAACTTGTGTTGTGATTCATGCCACCGGGAGGTCATTCAAACTCATTTTCCAACACCGGAGGACAAAAGTAGTTTTGTCGAACACAAGATTTAAAATTTCAGTCTAGACCAGGAGTTAAAGGTCTCATGCTTCAGTTAAATTGTTTGATTTCAAGTTAAAGTGCCCAAATCAACCATCAGTGAAAGAAGTGCTAACAGTGGCTGTGTTGGCTGTGCGCTCCTCCTGTGCCTGCCCTCATTTATCTTTTTCATCGAACTGCAACTGTGTTCCTGAAGCTCTGAAAAAAAAAAAAAGCTCAGAATTGAGTTTGTACAAACATGTTTTATTTTTCTCCTTTGCTTCTCTCTCCTTCTACCATCCTACCCCCCATCCCTGCCCTCTCCCCTCTCGCATCTCTCCGCTCCCTGCCTGGCCTGCCCTGCCATAGCCCCATTGCTCTGCGGCCTCTCTTTTGTATCTCCTGCCGGCTACAGCTTTGTACCTCCTTCCTCTGCTCCCTTCTGGTCAGGTACAGGTATCGCTTCTCTCTGTCTGTCACTCTAACGCTCCATTTTCTCTCTCTTGCCTCTTCATGTTGAAGGCTGCTTGGCATGCCGGCTGTAGCTCAGTGCATTCACATCATCGCTGGAATCTGTGCCGTAACATCTGCCATCTCGCTTCCCATCGCACCATTTCACCTCTTCCATAGTTGTGTGCACATACGTGTCATCCGGTGTGGAGCGTAGGGACTGTTTGTTTTCGTAATGCATGTATTTTTATGTATTTGAGTTTGCGTGTGTGTGTGTTTGTGCACGGAAATGCCAGTGTGCGCGTGAGGCGGAAACTGTTGAGGAAGGTGTTTGAGGTGTTGGACGTACGTGAGTTTGGTGTGTGTTTGCTTGTGTGTGTCTGTCCGTCAAAATAAAGGTAGAGTTGTCCAAAGACACAGAGCTCCTCTTTATTAGATATTCTATCCCCACGGCCGGGCTGAAGAGGTCTGACATTCCATTTCCACCTGTCAGCTTAGCCCAGTCCGACCCACCAGTCAGTGTCTGGAGGAAAGTCAGCAGGGTGGGATGGAGCAGTGGTAACTAGCTAACCTTCTCCACAGCTGTCTCTCATGCTACTGTCTGCTCGACAGGATGTCTAGTCGCACACACACACACACACACACACACGGCTGTCAGAACACTCCAGCTGGGCTCTCTCAACTAAAGCGATGCACTACATGCAACTGCATTGACTTTGACAATAATAAGTGTTTTTTTCCCCTCAACCTTTATTTGAGAGCAGATAAATTGGGTTGCACCATCATGAATCCATTACTTAGTTTTTAGTGCTACTAGCTTAACGTCAAACCTGTGACTTCTAAATCTGGTTACACCATTAAAACTTACAAAATGTCTTCGGTAGTGAAGAGTAACCTGTAAAAAAAAAAAAGTTTTAGGTGAGCTGAAATCCTGGTGTCAGTTAGCTCGGCTAACCACGGTTAAAGCTAGCTTCTGTTTCTCTGCAATCTGTCATTTAATTTTCTTTCTTCTAATTGTCTTTCTAAAAAAAAGACAGCCGCTACATCAGTTGATATAAGAAACTGAAACCTTCTTCATTTTAAAAGTTCAACAATGATTATTTTACAAGCAGAGAAAAAACTACAGCTCCCAGAAACTAGAAGCACAGGACCGACATTTTCAGACTAACTAGCCGCTGCCTCGCGGCTCTACTTGCCTCTTGTGTTGAGCTGTGAGGTTTCGTCTGTGAATGTCTAAGACTTATGGGAAATGCAGTCCATCAAAAGTTCACTAAAACCTTAATAAACAAGCGGTGGTTTTTCATATGAAGCGTGTCATGGGACAAGGGCTTTGTTTCAGGACTGGGCCTTTTTGACATTAGCATGCGGTTGTTGCAAATGTCAGTGTGATTTTGTGAGGTTTTTTCTTTCACTCAGTTCCAGTTTGACTTTGGCTCTCTAGATATTATACTTAACTGCCAATTTTCTGCATCGAAGGCCTGCTCTTATTTATGTACAGTATGTGTACATTGAGAAATGTGTGTTTTGAGAGTTTGTAGGCTAGCTTAGAATGAGACGATGTTAGCCTAGCTGAAGTTTGGTCATTGTTGTGTTATTTTTGTGCAATCTAAAATATTCCAGTTTATATATATAATTATTAGACAGCATTTTATCTAGTGTCAGGTTAGACCATATTCCATGTAATCTTTTACTCCTTACTCTTAAATTTCATATGTTAGCAAGCTAACTAAGCTGGGAGAGGTTTGTTCATTTAGCGACACCCACCTGGACTAATACTGTAGGTGTAAACATTTAGCCACAACTAGCTTCGTAGCTTTTCGTAAGAACAAGTTTTTGTGGTGCAACCTGTTGGAATTTAGATGTGTAAATCTCCTGTATAGTGAACACTGAAGTTTTTTCCGAACAGTTTTTTAAAATCCATTTGCTAACTACTGCTGTTACACCAACAATAATGATAAATTGTAAACAGTTTCTTCCTAAATGTTATTGCTCTTAGTATAAAGACAGTAAGGAGAGAGATGGTGAGACCCTGGTTTTTCTGTCCAAATGAAAAAACATCACCCATCTCCATCTGTGTGTTTATGTGTGTGTAGATGTGTGTTGTATTTACATGTTTTTTTAAATGCATCTTCTTGAGCCACAGATGAACTAGATTTCCTATATATTTTTTTTTTTTCAAACACCCACCTTTCTTTCTCTCTCTCTCTTTCTAGTGTTTACTCCTAAAGTGATTGGTGTGGCGATCGCGCGGTACGACTTCAGCTCACGTGACACCCGGGAGCTCTCGCTGCAGGAGGGCGACGTGGTGAAGATCTACACAAAGTCAGGAGCCAACGGCTGGTGGAGGGGCGAGGTCAACGGCAGGGTAAGTGGCAGCCACGAGATGCCGATAAACCAAATCGAAAAACAGGGAAATCATCTTTTCAGAGGACTCATAGTTTTCTTTCTCCAATCTGGATGTTAAATTCCCAATCCAGTTGTCAGTAGCGCTAAAAATGTGCTCTTTGGATACAAAAGATTTGGCAAATATTCTTGTCTACAGGTACCTGGAAAGGACTATTCAGATTCTGGCTGTGTTTATCCTCAGTTAGTACAACTTCCCACCATTTCAATTTCCCAATATCATCACTTGGAAGACTTTGTTGCTCTTGTACATCTTAAATGCATGTTGTTCCAATCCGATAACAAGATCGCTATATAATGAGGCGTGCAGCGCTGAGAGAATCCTGCGTCTCATTGCAGGGAAGTATATGCACTGACTCCCACTCACATGCACTGCATCTTAAGCGTGCTGGAGAGTGTTGGACTGAGTGACAAATTCAGCCCGTGTGTGTTTGTGTATGTTTGTGCTGCAGCCCTCAGTAATGTGTCTGTGCCGCGAGTGTGTTTTGTGAACAGCTGTGGTGAATTAAGAAGCGCTTCTCTTTTTCTAAGCCTGATGTGTGTGTTGATGCTGCTCTGGTGAAAACTAAACACTGTATGTAGAGTCTGTGGAGAGCTGTTAGGCTCTCTTTAGAGCTTTCAACCAATAACAACAATCTGTACGGCTGGCTGGAAAACAGCTGGCTGAAACTGTCAACTGTCAAAAACCCACAGGATTATATCACAGTAACCTAATCAGTAATCAGTTCAGTGTAATATCAGGCTCTCATAGTCTAGTTTGTCATGACTGGTGGTCAAAAGAAAAATATACTGGTGTCAGATATCAGCTGTCTTGATGTTGCTTTTAGCTTTTAAAAATATGTTTCTGAGTTTTGATTTGGTTTTTAATTATAATTTTGCACATGTCTGTATGATTGATGTTTGAATAGTAAAATACAAATTGCAAGTCATTAAAAAGAAAATTCAAAAAAACTTCATTGCTGTTAACCGTGAGGTTAAAATATGAATTTAGTAATGTGTTCCCCAAAGATAAATGTTTCAGCTTAAAAAGCACCAATTGGTGCTGAACATTTTGTGGTGAACCCGATTAATATCATAATGCTTTTTTATTTTTTTGTCAACAATGTAAAACATCAGTGACAAATATCATGTCGGACCTTAGCCTAAAGAAAAATGGCTTAAAGGATGAGTTCATCCAAAAATAAAAAAGTCATTATCTTCTCACTCCCCTGCCGATAGAAAGTCTTGTCCACGAAACATTTCTGGAGCTTCACAGCAACACAGCGCTACAGTATTCTCCCAAACAGCTGAAGTAGATGGGGACTAAAACGCAAAAGAACAGCTGGAAGAAATCATAAAATGTCTCCATACAGCTTGTTCGGTTTACGTCTCCGGAAATCCCGAGATTTAAAAATTGATTTGAAAAGACGTTATTTACACCCTCGATGTGCAGTCGAGCTCGGCACCACTTCAGTCCACGTTAATTCTTTTAGCTTAGCAGCTACAAAGAAGATTTCCACTTAGTGACATCTTTTCAAATCAATTTGGTATTTCGGGGCTTTCAGAGACTTGGATTATGCAGGACAAGCTGTATGGAGCCATTTTATGTTTTCATTAAGAGGTTTCTATACATTTAGAAACAAGTCCCCATCTACTTGAGTTGTTTAGGAGAATGCTGCAACACGGTTCTGCTGTGAAGCTCCAGAAATGTTTTGTTGACTACGAAACGTCACCCGACTTTCCATCGGCATGGGGGTGAGTAGCTAATGACTGAGTTTACATTTTTGGATGAACGTATCCTTTAATTTTCTAGAGGACTCACATGTGAAATACACGTCTTTGTTACTTAGAAAATGCCCGAGTGCTCTCCCCACACACAGCTCATCACTGGGTTGCTGAAAGACATTCTGGCAAATCAGTATCTTGAAGTGGAAAAGGCAAAGGGAGGGAAAGAGAATACATAATAAATTACTGTAAATAAACTGCTTGTGTCAGTCAACTCCTGCGTGGTTACTTACTCCCCTCTCTCCCCCCTCAGGTCGGCTGGTTTCCATCCACGTACGTGGAGGAGTGAAAGGTCACACTCGGGAAGAAGAGTGAGAAAAAGTAAGAAAGGCAGCAGTGGAGTAAGCAAACCGAGCACACAGCAGTAACAAAGACAGTGAGCTTTTTGCAGACGGCCTCAGCCTCCTCGATGGAGTCCTGTTGCCTACAACCATCCCAGGGGCCTTTGGGAGGAACGAGGGCTACAGTACATTGCAGATGCAAAAGATGGCCCCATCATTTCTGGTCGACTCTGTGTGGCTAAGTGACTCTACCAACTAGCAGCTTGCCTGTCAGCGGGGCACAAGCCCTTGCCAGACACCCCCCTCCTCCCGAACTCCGTCGGTCCATCCATAATTCACCCTTCGCTCCTTTTCCTCTCTCCGCCCCAGCCAGCCGCAGCCCCCGACTCCCACCTGTTTCTGCTTGCCAAGTCGGCCGTCGCCAATCTGTCAAAAGTAGATACTAAAATGCCACTCTTCCATTCATGCACTCATCCATCCAAGCATCCATCCAGGCATCCAACCCCCCCCACCTCCCAACCCCTGTGGGAAAAGAGTCATCTGAGCTGGAAACGACCCACACTGTAAAGTTTTTTTCCTTCCTTTCATCCCCTTTTCACTCTGAAGGGATTTCACTCAGTCTTGACCTTGCCTGTGTGTTTCTTCTACTAATGCAGGTGGTTATTGATGACTTGATGACCCAGATTCACACACACACACAGAAACACACTCGTACTCACACAAACCACCCACCTCTCCTCCCCTTCAGATTATGATCGCACACACACTCTTACAGAAGATGTAAGAGAGGGATGGCGTCGGATAGCATCGCTGCACAGTGCCAGCAATTGATCGCTGTTGTTCCTATTTTCCTGCCGCCTCCTACATTCTTTATCTCGAGCCCAGCCTCTCATGTTTTTAGTTGTCTTGGCCGTTAGCGATTCCTCTGCTCTTATCGGTGGCAGCTCTGTCGACAGGAGCACATTCGCCGAGGGTTTATCTTATTGGAGGCATTAGCGGCTTGTCGGGGAACAAGCCACTCCGAGCAACTCCTGCCCCCTTCATATAAAGAAAGAGGAGATGAAACAGGAACGCAGCCCAACTTTGTTTTCTTTTTGTCTCTTTTTTACCCCCCAATTGTCCATCTCACTCTGTTTTTTTCAGAATAGTATTTTCTCCCCAGATTATGCATCAAAATCATGTAACATGTTAGTGTTAGTGGAGACTCACAGTTTTCTACTCAAACCGTCATTTTTGAGGTGCAGTTTGTGCAGAAACACCAACGATTCCCATTTAGGGGATTTGTTTTTGGCAAGAAAAGCATCATATTTAAAGCGCTATTTATGCATTAACACTTCAATCCAAAAGAAACTGGAATCAGCTTCCAGAAACATTTTTTCCACCGCTTATTCCTTCCCGCTAACTGTCCTCCTCTCACCCCCTCTCCCTTTCTGTGCCTCTCCCTCACCCCCCTGTATACATTATACACACCGTCTCCCTAATCCACAGTGAAAGAGGATTTTCCCACATTTGAGGGAATAAATACCTTTACAGCGAGACATGCTGCACAACACACTCGTAATGTCAACACACACCACCATATGTAGACACAGACAAGAAGGAGACGGCAGTGTACTCAGATCCAAAAGCGATCAACTTATGTCTGCAGGTGAGGCCAAAAACTCCCCAGCAGTTGGCTTTGTGCAGCGACGCTTTAATCTCAGCCAGGAGGTTGATTCTCTCTTTTAAACGTCGAGTAAAACAAACTACAAACCGTGCTTCTTTGTTGAACATATGTACATATTGACATTTTTATTTAATTCATGGTCAGTCTGTTCACACAAGGGGTAAAACCTCTGACCCAATCACACAACTGTTGTAATGTCAAACAAGGATTTCTATGATGAACATTACTTTGAACTAGTCCTTTAATTCCTTCAGGTTTTTGGCTGTATTTCCCATGTTCCTCCTCTCTCTCTCCTTAAATACAGACTTTTCGCACACTTACACACACCCACGCGTGACATTTTAAAAACCATCCATCTCTTTTCTGTTAAGGGAAACTATTTATGTAACCTGCAATGTACATAAAACACACACGAGGGACCGTTTACTAAGAGGCAGCGTCCTGTAGTTGACGATTTAAAGGGTAAGTCCACATATTTTACACATCAAAGTGTGGTTACAGGTGTTGGGGAGTGTTTGTGCATTTGTGAAAAAAGCAGCATAAAGCCTGTTGTGGCTGCAGAGAAAGCCGTTTGTAATCTGATAAATTGCCTCCAGTGATGTCACTCAGTGGCTAAGTTGCATTGTGGGTAATGTAGGTGCCAGGTTTTGAAAGAGCAGTCCATCATTATGGAAAGTTCAAAAACAAATGATGAGAACCAGAGATTTTGACTTTTTTATTCCGCACATACTTCTTCCTTTATCAAAACTCGCCTACATTACCCACAATCCAACTGAGTGGAGCCACAATGGGCTTTATATGTCTGTAAAACACACTTTGATGTGCAAAATTGGAAGGGAAAACATGGTGGAGTACCGAATCCGACATTGAATAAAGTCTGAACTTTCAGAGCTGATCCTAATTTAAGCGCGTCGTAAGATCAACAAAGCCGTCGTGTGGCCAACTGCTGCATCCTGCCTCTGGTAACAGCATTCATCCTCCCCTGTCACGTCTTCATTGTCTCCATGTCTTTGGGTATTGTGTCAGAAATCTATTTTGTGAACCTAAGTAGTAATTTATTGTAATAATATGCTTTTGTATGCGCTTAATGGAGCCATTATGTTTGAAAACCACTAACAACCCCCTGCCAGCCCTGCCACTCCGCGCCATTATGCTCCGTATGACGACAGCTTTTTGTTTAAACACTGGACTCAAGAAATTCGTCAGAGATGGTTGTATTAATGTAATTTTGCATGACATCCCCCCTTTTCCAACTTAGTTTTATCACCAGTGACCACTAGATGGAAGCATCCTAAACACATCTCTTCCTCTCCGAGCAGTCACCTTCAACTCGCTCGAGTTTGGAGATGACATCATCTGATAAGGAGGTGAACAGTATTTAAGGAAGCCATTAGCGTCAGATTTGCTGCTGTGAGTGAGTGACAAGATTTTGTTTTTCTAAAGACTTGAGAGTACTTGTGAAAGAAAGTTTTAAAGTTTCTGACTCTTTCTAAATTTCCTGACATTCAAGGAACTTTACAGTTTGTCCAGTAGGAGCTCTGAGAATGATATTTCTCCTCCCCTCCTCCTGCCTGAAATCTCCGCAGTCTCTCAACAGCCAAACATTACATTTCATAACATCTTTAGGAAATCTGCGGTGCGACAGCGGCACAAATGCGATCCAGCACAAGCTTCTCCTCCCGTCTCGGGAGAAGTGGAGAAGGCAGGAGCAGGCATCCTGTAATCGCAGACTCCGGTAATCCACTCCCGCACTCCTCCTCCGCCCAGATGAACTCTGACAGCGGGGCCATTTACAACTGCAGGCCTTCCTCCCCTCGCGAGTGCGCTCCCAGATTCTTTGTGCATGGGAGGAAGGCTCAAGGGTATCTGTGATCTAATCATTACACCATCTCCTCACCTCGGCGACCCCCGCTGCATCCATCTCTCTGTCGGCTTCCCTCTCTCTCGCTCTACCTCACCTTGTCACTTCTCTCCCTCTCTTTCCCCATCTATCTTTCATCCAATCTCTGTCTTTCTCGGTTTCTCTCTGCATTCTGTCCCTCAGCCCGTCACTCTGTAGGCTGTAACTGCTGTACGTTGGCGGGGAGGCGAGCAGAAGATTCAGGATTATCAGGAGAGGAGGGAGAGAGGCGGTCTGATTCTCTGTAAACAACTCCAGCAAAATGAGGACTGGTTTAATTTTACCACAAATTAATAGACTGTGAGAACGATGCCATAATTAGAGTATGATTTAGAACCGGCTCTCACCACTCTCACCACTGTCGTCTCCTCCTATACAGTGTGTGCACAGATTATGTCTGTATGCGTAGGCACACACACTGTACGTGAGAAAATGCATTTTGACAGGATTCAGGGCCGGGCAAGTCTTAGCCCAGCAGGGGTCACAGGATACAATTTCTTCAACCAAAACACGAGGACATCTCTGTAGTGAGCTGAACAGAAGCATAACAGTCACTCACACATGACGAAAACATCCAAAACTTACTTTCTTTCTGGGCTCAAGATCCATTCCTGATCCATGATATCATTGACAAATCATCAAACTAACTCCGTGTTATTTTCAATCACTCTTGACTGAACCTTTACATTCACTGTGTCCATGCTCTGTTCCCCCCATGAAGCCAAAGATGTACGCTGTACTTACTGTACACTCAATGTTATGTCTCATAACCACGGTACCCGACCGCTGTGGCCTAACTCTATAACTGTGCAATCTTGACTGTGTAGCATTACCGTGTATTGTTGCTGTATCATACTGTAAAATATGTACATAGCACATAATAAAGATATACATTGCTTCTTCTAATGTGTTGTTTTGTGATAACTGGATTTCACATTTGTTACAAGCATTTTTTCACTAAATGTGAAACAACGTTCGATGAATATTTAATGGAGTACAAGACAAGATTATGTAGAACATGACCAAAGTTTCTTTTGACAGTCCAGTGTGTAGAATTCAATGGCAGCTAGCGGTGTGGTTACAG
Organism: Pagrus pagrus; assembly: GCF_965226575.1. Lineage (NCBI taxonomy): Eukaryota > Metazoa > Chordata > Actinopteri > Spariformes > Sparidae > Pagrus > Pagrus pagrus. Next base: position 18,118,076 of record NC_140207.1, read on the forward strand.
ATGTGAATGTGAAAAGGCCCTAATGATTATTCACAAGTAGGACTATTACATTCAGTTTCTGCTGATCGATCCCCCTAAATCTTACATACTCATCGGCAGGAATCATAGAGGAGGGCAGGGGGGTCCAGATGCCACCTGCCACCCCACCTTGTCTCTTGTCACAAAGGGTGAGGTTTAAGCACAAAAACTGCTTGGTTGATCCTAGAATCAAAGTATTTTGGTCGCCACAAACACTGCTGCAAATGTCTCAAGGTCTCGTTAAAAACACCAGCTTTTTGTTGCCACAAATCTAACTAGAAAGTGTCCCGAGGTCTTGTTTTGTGGAAATGCCAATGCAATACATGTGACGTGCAGTAAATATAAAAATATAACACATTTAACAGTTATGCCCGCATTTCTTTCTGCCTTTTACCTTGCAGTTGAATCTCGCGTCAACACGGCCGAAATATTGGTACTTAGCAGCTGTGTTTTGCTAACATGCTGGAATAAACTGGTATAACTTCTCAAGGCATTTGTTTTTATAGTCTGCCCAAACTGTGAATTGAAGTATCCACCCTTGTACACACTAGACCTTAAAGTAGTAAAGCTCAATCCAGAGCACTGAGGCCGTCAGCTCATCCCACCAGAGCACTTAAGGTAAATGGTAAATGGCCTTGCGTTTCTATAGCACTTTTCCAGTCCACTGACCGCTCAAAGCGCTTTGCAACACTCGCCACATTCACACATTCAGACAAGGTGCCATGCAAGGTTCCGATCTGCTCATCAGGAGCAATTTGGGCTTCTGTATCTTGCTCAAGGACACTTCAACGTGCAATCCAGCGACCTTCAGATTACTGGACGACCCGCTCTACCTCCTGTGCTACAGCCACCTCAAGGCTGAATGTTTGAATTACCTTACCTTTTTTTGTAATACCAAGAAAGGTGTGCATTAGTCTGACATCCTCCTCTTCTATGTGGATGTATTTTATATGTGTTTAAGTACAGTACTCTACTTAAATGTGAAAATATTGTAGTTTTCCCTCCACCGCATGTATGAAACTATAGTACTTTACAGATTTAAGATCCTCTCAAGATCCACACAAATACCCTGTTTTGATTAATGATTCTGTATCTGATGTGTTTTTAAGACAGAGATGTTCGATTAACTGGTTAAAAACTCTTTTATTTATAATTACAGCTTCTCCTCCTCTCTCATTTGAAAAACCCAGAATCTATGAATATTTAACCACAACATACAGGATGCCTCCAACTTCACTGAAAAATTGAATTCAGTGTGTGTGTGCGTTCACACTGGAGGCTGCTGAAGTTTTCACACGGCACTTGTTGGAAGTCGCATTTTGAAACAAGAATTAATTTCCAAGCTAATTGCGTTCACTAAATCCTGCTCCTACATAGGTACATGTCTTAAAGTGAGACTGAAGGTGAGCACAGAGAAACTTTCCCCTTTCAACACACGAGTGCGAAGCTCAAGTAAAGAAACAAGCAAAACACACGTTTGGTTCACATCTTACCCATTTTACTTATAATACATTTGTTGATAGAAGCAAGACATTGGTAGAGATTTTTGTTAAAAATAGCTACAACTGATAGATCATAAACACATTAAAATACATATAATTACAATCTACTAATATGTATAATAAATATAACTCTAAAATAGACCAATTGCATGCATGACCTTGTAAAGCACCATTCTTACTGCGTGCTACGGCTACTTTAACTTCATTAAAGGATCTAAATACTTCAAACCTCACAGCAGCAGAAGATATATATGTTTAAATAAGATGAACCATGCAATCAGCATAACATTTACTCATGTAATTAGTGCAATATACCCATTTAATTTAGCATGTTTCACACATTAGTGGAGGCATATCTCAAAGAACTACAGAAGCATGAAGTGCAATGAATCACTTGGCAAGTAGTTTTCAGTTAGCGTTCAAGTGCTACGTTCAAATAAACTCTTTAATTAGTAACCCCAGTGTTACTTAAGAGACCTTTTCAAACATGAAAGCAATAATCACAATCTTCAATTTATGAATTATCAATGTTAATGTCTTCAGTATGCCCAGTAGCTGCGGGAGCTCAGCGCTGTAAATCAAAGATAAATGAGTGCACTTGAGCCGTTATCATGGTCAGTCTCATCTCTGTGAGCTCAGTTTGCCCAGAAGTGACTTCCTGGCTAAAATTAGGACTCGGTCCTTAAAGTGTAGTAGTGCTCATTAAATGGCTGCCATGGTGTTACTGCAGTGTTTTGTTGCTGTTCCCTCCACAGGACTTAAATAACCTGCAGCCAGTGGGGTGCTGTTTCTCACTAGCTTATTGGATAATAGGTGTGAATGATTATGGGGATAACGGTGGGCCTTGTTGCTGATATCATGCTGGGAATAACAAACCAAGTTAACCGAACTTCTAAATATAGCTGGTTAGAAAAGGTGAATGCTAGCAGTGCTGCGGGTGTGAGGAAACATGCAGGGAACTGTTGTAAAAGTGTGTACAAGAGACGGACCATATGCTGATGCTTACTGTAGCTTCTTCATAAAAAATGATTGCATGCATTGTGCTGGTCTGTGTGTGTGTGTCTGCTGTTGTGTGTGTGTGCCGGTGTGTGGGTGGTGGTCTCCTCGGCCATCTGGTGCCCGGTTACCTGCCGTCGCTGAAGCTAGACTGAGGCTCAGACACCAAAAGGATGTGTGGTGTGGGCTGTTGCTGGCGCTGCATGGGCGGAGAGAGACGGCGTACTAAACACCCACCAGGCGGGCTTCGCCTTGGCCCGGATCTGGATCCATAACCAGTCCACTTCCAGCTGAGGTTGGACCACCAGTGTGACAGATGGCTGGTGAGAGGGTGACATCAGCCTTCTTCACAGCACTGGGAGATTGTTAGCCCAACTTTCTGGACTGCTGCAGTCCTCTCTGATATGAAATGGATTTTGAAAATGAGCAAAGAGTTCTGTGTTGTTGAGACTGATGGAAAGAGAAGCTCTTGTCGCTGATAATATAAGAGCAGGGGCGGCTGATAGTTATCGTGAGCTTGTTCCCAAATCAGAGACTCCCTTCAGTGTGGCCCTACATGTCAAAAGACATGCCTCAACTCTGCTGGTGGAACAGCTTCTGTAGTCTGAGCTCATAGAAACGAAAAGTGCTAATTGAAAAGTAAACTTGATATTTTACAGTGCGCAGAGCCTCGGCCATCTTTAATTAGCCAACTGGTACATATTTCATGTTGCTTTATTTGTAAAATCAATTTTACTGTGAATCTTGGCTTAATAGATATGCCTGGGTGTGTTATACTGTAAGTATATTTTATTATACCAGATAATAAATGGCTGCACATAAATAGGCTAAAGCTTCCTGTGTTGCTTTCTTAACATTTTATAGTTAATTAAGCTTTAGTTAATAGGGTAGGCTGTTATAAAGTTGCAACTGAAGTTTATAAATCTTCACTAATTGCTTACTAAATGGTTTATAAAGCATTTCAGTGTTCGTTTCTATGAATCCTGCATCTATAATGCATTATAACACGTTATGAACATAATAACAATGTGTTGCGATGCAACTATAGCGCTGCATAATCTTAGTGACAAGCACTCATGAATATTCATAAATTGCTATAGCAACAGTCATGGCTCATTATGACCCCAGTGTCTGTAATGCACTTACTTATAATGTGTTACAGTGTGCCTCTACTTCTAAGCAATCATAACTATTCAGAAAGCTTTATAATAATATTGAGATATTATAAATTATTTAATGATGATAATGTATCAGGTCGAGTATTACAATTCTTATTATTGTAATACATTACAATCATTTTAGGACACATTATAATCACTGTTATAATGCATTATAATGTGGTTAAAAGTTATGAAAAGGTATTTAAAAAAGCCATGAGGTTACGAATCACTGTACAGTAACTGGTCAATGTTTGCTTGTTGAAGTCAATGTCAGTGTTTTTACATATAGAAACAGATAGTTAGGTATATTATCTTAATGTTTATAATGCGTTATAGACATCGGTGTGATAATGAGTCATCATTTTGTTAAAAAGAATAGTGAATATTCACAAGTGCTTATAACTATGATTATATGGCGCTATAGGAGCATTAAAGATATCTATAATATGTTTTAATGCATTATACACTTCAAATAAAGTGTTTCCAAGTAATTGAATAAACTTTAATTAACTATTAATTTACCATTTATCAAAGATTGATGGTTATTATGAAGTGTTACCAGTTGCTGATTGTGTTCCACAGCATATAATAGTTGTTTTTGAGCGTCATACACCTGCATTTTGCCACCAAATTGCCATCTGTCAGAATATAAATTCATTAATTATTATTATTAATTATATATTATTATATTACAGAACAGTATATTACAAATAAAGTGCTTAATCTACATTTCTTTTAAAAAAGTGCAACATTCTGCACTTTTCATTTTGCAAAGATTCATTTTTAGATTTCTTTCCCAACTTCCAGGAGGCCATTTTACGTCATATCAGAACATTTCTACCAGTTCTGAAAAGTGACATAAGATCGAACTACAGTAACATTTTACAGCACATGATTCAAAACTGTCCTATTTCCTGAAAAGTACTAACAAGGTTTTTTGTTTTTTTCCCCTGTGGCATCAGTTTTTGTTTTCAACTGCGACGCCACATGCAGCGACACACACCAAATTTTTAAAAAGCTGCTGGTTTTCTTTGTTCTAAAATTCATAAAAATCTTAAGGATGCCTGGCAGGTAGTGAATTTAATCTAATTGTACTTACAGTATGGTCCCTGGTGTATTACAGTAAATATATATGATTCAAACTGTACTTACGACCTCCTCAGGTCCACTGAACTTCTCTCTTGTTTAAGTTTAGCACTGCAGTCATTTGTCTACTTCTCCTCCCATCCCCTTTTCTAAATCCCCGTATCTCACACAACCTGCCATGTTTTGACTTCTTCGACTGCACTATATGCCAGTCTATTCCTCACTCTGTCTCGCTCGTGCTTTCCCTGGGTTTATTGCTGTCTTTTGGGGCCATGAGGGAGCCATCATCATTGCCAGACGGCATGGCTGCTGTGTGTAAATATCAAGCAGCACTCTTTCCCCCCTATTTTCCTGGAGACTATCAGCACTGCATAAACACTGAGGTGCTGTCTACAGAACACACTCAGACAGCTCATCACCATAAAACACACACACTTGCCCAGTCAGAGACACACACTCCTGTATCGGCTGGTACGGGCTTCTTTCTATACAGGTTGCGGCTACGTTATTCTAGCTTTTAGTCTATTCTCATACATAGTTATGTATTCGGCACTGATTCAAGGGGAGGTATTCTCTTTAGCAATGTGTGCATGTTGTCATGGCTTGGCATTTCTCAGAAGCTGAGTGCGTATAGGGTGATTGCATTTATCAAACCGGCAGCCGCGTGGAATAAAGGCATACCGTGGTGCACTTTTTTGAGCTGCAGTTCTCTGTCGTAGCCTATTTTTTTCGACTAACACATACGACAAACACGGGCCAGCTGTACAGAATGTGTGCCCCGAGACACACACATACACGTAACAGATGGTGGCACAAACACTGCCTTCAATAATAATCAGCATCATAAAACAGTTGAAAACGTTTCCTTAAATCTCCTGAAAGGCTGACTCTGAGTTTTATTTAGCCGCATTATACTTGCAGTTTCGAACACGGTCTGTGCTGTCTTCTGGAGAGGCTACGTACTGACGGGATGCTTTATGGCGTCGTCCTTTCCTTCAAGGTCAACAGGTACCAGCAGCTGAGGGCGAGTCTGCTTAAAACCAAAAAGTACATGTTTAGTGTACAGTAAATGCACTGAAAAACACAAAGGGCTCGACAAAAGCAGTCACATGTATAGCTGGTACTTGCAGCAGATATATTTCAGTGTGTGTCTGTGTTCAGTCTGTAAATAAATACTTGGGTGTGATGACACCCTGTATGCTCCACACTAGTTTTTTTCTCGGTGCATGAATTTGAGATAAAAAGCAGAGAAAAGAAGAGAAAGACAGTGTTAGTGTTGTGTGTGTGTGTGTGTGTGTGTGTGTGTGTGTGTGTGTGTGTGTGTGGGTCGCACCTGTGACCTAGTCATACTGTAGCTGAAACAAATCTCTGTGGAAGATGCAGTCACACACAATGTCACCATGGTTACATGACAATTAATTATCACTAAACAATTTCCATTTCACAAATGAGAAATAATGAATCTGCTCACGTGTACATCATTAGTAGTGTAGATGCCGGTGCATAACGATGCATTCATGTCTGCCTGTATTCTGCTGTAGCTATTAAATGTGCGAACATTCAGTTGTTACCTCTGTGCACAGCAGCAGCAGTTAGCATCGTCAGTGTCGCAGTCAAATTCAAACGGTGTGCACACATTCACAGGGTAAGAGCCATCACAGTCACACATCTTCACATCTAAACGGCCAAATAGGTTGATCGTCAGTGTCTCCCAAGTGTACGACATACTGTATATCACAGTTCCTGAAACAAGATGGCCGCACGTACTGTAACAGCGACACGTGCCAGACCTTCATAGAAAACTACTTGGTTAGGTATATATTGGGTTAAAATCCCCACTTTAGTATTGTAACTTCAGCTACAAATATACCTATGTTAACTGAGTAACTAAGTTACTAAACTACATTAGTAAATTAAAAGAACTCACCGTTGACTTCTGGTTTCACACTGGACACCAACAGCGGTCTCCTGAATCAAAGTCCTATGTTTGTTCAACCCGACCATCCATCCCCGACCTCGCTCTTCTCCACACTTCCTCTTTGCAGCTGTTATAATGACTACAGCCACTAGAGGTTGCCGCGTGACAACAAACATAATATGGGTCATGATAAGCTGGTTGCATTTTCGACCTATATGGTGTTTTTTTCAGATGAGGACAGGCTACAGTTTGTTCTCCCATATGTTGCGTAATGAGGTAACTGGTACAAAAGTGGAACAGCTGAACCCCGGCAGTTTAAAGAGGTAACATCTGCGGCAGCACAAGAATAGTTTACATATACGTATGTAGAGTATATAGCATTGATTATTCATCGGACATAGTTGCCAAACAATAATGGAAAATAAAATCCTCTACAAGTCAGGAGTTTCCTGTGGCCAGTGATATAAATGAATATGCATTTTTTGTATTTATGATTTTAGGACTTTAAATGTTTTGAAATGGTCCTGGTTTGGTTTAGGCACCAAAACTATTACCACGCTCAGTTTAGTCACTTACATAATGTTATGTTATTAATGTACGTTAACTTGCTTAAAATCAACTCAGTCTTGACTTTGGTCACACACTGGATGTAAAATCCTGTCTCCAGGGGGAAAATCAAGTGTATTACCAGCCCCCAGCTCTTGCTCTATACTACTGCACTAGACGGGTGCTTCAAGAAGTGCTGCTCGAGGGGTAACTACAGTGTCAGACTTAGAAGTGTATAGGGGCCACTGACCGGGCTGCTGTATTTGACACACTGAGAGAGAGAGTCAGGGAGATGTTTTCAGGTGAATCGCTTTGACCCATGTTTTTGTTAATTTTCTGTTAAATAGGTCCTCGTATGACCTCAGCAGCTTTTGTTGTGCAATTGAAGCTCACACACTATTAAAAATTTATGTTGTATGCATGTTAAATTAAAATACAGAGAACCTTATTTGATTAACCTTATTTGAAATTGTAGTCAGTATCCCATAGATTCCTAAAGTCCTGAATCTGTCATGCTGCATTATTGGAAAACATATTTAAGACACCAATAAATTTCCATTTCATGTGATGGTGTAGCTTTAAAAACACTGCATGCTCCATCTGAATATTTTCCTCAATATTAATTTAATATTGCTTGAAGGCACCTCTGGGACACACAGATACAGAATATAATGCGATGTTGTTTAACAATGTGGAAATGTGTTATCTAACTTTCATGCAGCCTAAGGGGAAGTTTAAAGATAAATATTAAGAACATTAAGCTTAAATGAGATACATTAACTTCTTCAGCTGCACGTTAATTTTTTACTCCAGTGGATTTTTAAACCCTTTATTTTGAATTTGTGAGATCCTGGAGTTCCTGCCTCTCCAGTGGTTTGTACGGGGTGCAGAGCTCACACTGATCCACTCCAACTTGGCAGAGGAGATGAGGGAGACCATCACTCTGTGTGGTGTCTCGGTTACATTTCATTCGCCCCTCTCTTCCAACTGCATTAGCTTATCATGAGTTGTCTTATTGAAGTGGGACTGGAAGGATTTTCCAGCTTCATAAACATGGTGTTACAAGATCTTCTCTCTGAAACAACCATCACAAACGGCAATCTGAACTGTCTACATGACATTTCTAACGTTGGGATGTACACATTCCGCCATCCATCTTGCTTAAATGCTAGGTAAGTTTATTTTAGGTACGGCTGGGAAGCTTCACATTCATTATTTATCTGGACTGTTTGTACAATACATAGAAATTTGTGTGCACGTGTGTTATATAGGGGTCGACCGATCAAAGAGAAACCAAGGAGCATGAAAACAGATATTTGGGACCGATATTCATTTGCAGTAAAAATGACAACAACCAGTGATGGAATAAACCAAAGTACAAGTGTTAATAACATTTAATATATTAAGCACTTATAGTAAAATTAAAAAAAGACAAAAATTTGATAATAAAGAATTTATTAACCTTAATAATCAATTTTTCTAGCGTTTTTATTGCGTAGCATGGTTAGCTGTAAATAAATAAATAATAAAGTACGTATTGTCAAGGCAGCACAACCCCAGAGACTTGATACTCAACTTATCCAGGCCTTCAGAGGCTTCGTTCTGATACTGGCTTTAGTCAGTTGGTAAAAGGAAGTGATCTTACCCGCTGCTGCTTTGCTCCAATGCTGACCTCATCCAATCAGCCAGCTCACACTCCCTGTGGTCCGACCACGTATAAGCATCTGCACTCAGACAACAATTCGTATAAACTAAGTAGCGATAAAGGGGACTACTCCAGCAGTCCTTTCCCGTCACAATAAATAATTAAAAACATTATGCGTGTGACCTTATTTTTTTTTTAAAGTTACCACATTAGAATAAATTGCACTAGGCAGAGGCTGCAGGGAAACAATTTCCCTTCATAGGATGGCAAAGGAATGGCCAGGCCTACTCTGCCTCTGATTGGCTCGTACTTGTTGCCTCATTGGTTGTGTTGGTTTAGCCATGAGGAAGGATTGGTTAGGTTGAGGGCAAGAGGAGGCAGAGCTGGGTGGGCCCTGGCATAGTCATCCTAGGAGAAAGGAAATATGTTTGCAGGGGAAGGGACAGCAGTCACTGCTCCTCCCCCTTCCTGGTTAGTTACTTTAGCAGGATTACTTCAACTGGTGGAATTTGTTTCTCCATTATGATTCATATTTAGCTTCTGCCTTCTTTCTGCGGTATAATAAACTAAATTACTAAGATGGTCGGAGCGTCTACATTGATTTTTCGATTACAACAAACCTGAAAAAGTAAGTGAATTAGACTGAATGTGTACGGTAGTTTAATTTAGCTGAATAGGTTACACATACTGTATAAAAGCATTCAAACAATAACAATAATGAGCTGATTATTTTTAACTCAAGGTTAATCAAGCCTTAAATAAACTTTGCGCTGTATAAAACCGTGTGTGAATGTGTCTTATTTGAGACACACCTGCAGCCATATTTGATTATACTTTGCCTCCATACTGTAGCTCAGAGCATATTTGTGGCTTGAGGTAGTTTAGTTAATAATATACACACATAGAGCTCTCTATATTATGCATGCAGACCCCTATTTCCTCCTGTGTGGCAGAGGGATGATGGAGATGTGGGAGGCAGGGCTTCTATTTTGGGGTCTTGAAGGCAAAGCAGAGAGCGAGCGAGCGAGCGAGCTCGACTCACTCTTTCCCTCCTAACCTCAACTGGCAATCGTGCCATTCGCAGTGTGCCCATTCCCCAGTGTCCCCCGAAGCACCTCCAGATGTATTCAGCTCCCATTTGTCATTCCTGGGAATGTGGTGGCGTCAGCAGTTATGTCCCAACCTCCGCTGATGGCACCACACCACCACTATGAGGTGTTTCAGCCCCGCCTGAGGTCACCCTACTCCCTTATTACAGTTTTATACCTTCAGCGTGATGGATAATGATGTTGTTGCTCTACTTAGTCTGCTGTGGCAACTACGCTCACGCATCAATTGCTCATTCAGTTGCATTTCATTTATGTGCCGGCTCAGTTCTCATAGATCTGTTAGCTATGCTGTGTGTTGAACAGAAATCCTTCTTTAAACTGATAACCTGCCTTCTGGTTATTAGTTACTGGTGCATGCAAACATAACTCAAGTGTGCAATTTGGCTAAAAGAGACACTTAAGTAAGTGCAACTTACAGAAGAACAGGCCTTTGTCACAGCAAACAACTTGTCTTATCATAACAGGAGCACCGTTGTTATTAAAGATGCTAACGTTGGTTCCATTCCGTCCCCACTCAGTCGTGACAGTGTGACACAGAGTATCCACCTCATTTCTAGACTCCATGATACCACACGCAAGTTATGAGTGCACCTTGTGGTTAGGGTTAGGGTTAGGGCTTTCCATAGTAACATATTGCTAATCCTCGTTCGAGTGATTGGGTCTAGGTTAGCAACTTCATCAAATGAATACTACTCACACTTTTATTATTGCTTAGGCCATTTGGCTAACGCTTCTAAAACCTTGAAAGCGCCGCTAGTGCATCAGTTAATGATGACACCTCAGCTGCTTCCACCGAGAACAGGAAGTATCGCCCACAATCATTTCCCAAGTGACCTCCAGAAGAAACGTATGGATAGCTGGAGGTATTTAGCACACGTGTTGTATATGAACACAATTTAATCTAGCTGAGAAGGTAGTAACATTAAACAAATGGAGAACATGGAGGAGCCAGTACATACATTTTCTGATTCTTTAACCTGTTCAGCCCCAGTGGAGCCCAATTGGGCTATTTTTTGAGCACCTATGGTAACATATAAGATAAATATATAGTTTCGTACCTGAGAAATTTTAAATGGACCAGATGGTGCCAAAATGTGCCAAGCTTGTACTTAAGCCTCTCTAATTTTGTTCTGATTCACTTTATTAGCATTAAAGTTGGCAGAGGTAATGTTCAGATGTTTTGCTATTGTTTGCTAGAGATTTGGAGCTGCAGCTGCATCATTCCTCAGAGACATTCATTCTAAAATTGTATTTTTTTCAAAAACTCTTTCATTTATGCTGCGTGCCAACTTAATTTACTTGAACCCAGTGACATATACGCTCATACTTACACATCTGAACAAACATTTCAAGTGTTCCCTTTATTATGATACCTTGATTATTCAGATAGACCTTGTAGTTGCAGAGATACACTCTGTTAATAGAGACACACAATAGTGGCTAGTTCCTAACAGGTTAAGTTGAACGTTTAAACTTGAACTTGTAGAGCAGCCCTGGCTACAGTAGAAATAAAATCACAACACTAAACACTATCTAAAAAGAAAATGTTATAATGCTAAAGCTAGCTTCCTGACTATGATAAAAATGCTGGTCCACAAGCTTCTTTATTTTCCCATTTTCCCCCGGCATTATGTTCACCCCTACACCACTGTAACCAAGAAAAAGTTTTAAAGATGAGCTAATGAGTTTGCTAACACACTGCTTGGAAGTTAGTTCTGTCACAGTTTTTATTCAAAAGATGTCACATATCACATAACATTGTCTGTTTTGTGCAATAAGGAGGAGGATTAAATTAAAGGGAATGGTTCAACACAGCGAGTTATGGCTTGATCTATTTTGGACTCTCTGGCTCTCCATCTCCTCCAAAGGTCAGCCTGCTCGCTGTCGGTCAACGACATGTCACAGTTCTAAGTTGAACTCACTGCTTGGAACATTCACACAGATTAATTTTGCCTTCTCAAGTGGATCCACTGAAATTTCACTATTTTTAATTCTGATGCGACGAGGCCATTATTTTACACAAAGTCGTGACACAAATAGCTCACTACACAAATGCTCTAGACGTAAGCAGGCGGCAGAAAATGGCCAAGAAGGCCCAGAAGTGATATACACCCAGATGGTCTGTGATTGATTCCCAGATTCACCATGCAGCCAATACCAAGAGGAGGATGACGTCAAAACTGAGGCTGAAAGGCAGCCCAGACACCAGGATTAGATGTTTCTGCAAACCACTGACACACTCACATTTGTTCGTGACATAGGCAGACATCAGGTGCCATATCAAGTGCGCATTACATGTTTAAGACCTGACAGTCATACTCAAGCCTGTGTTTCAACATTTTGAAGTGTGAAAACTATTTTTAATCGACTTCAGGACAATTTCCACGTATTGTAAGCTAAAACATGAACATTGTCCGAGTGGTTTTTGTGTCTAAATCTAACCAGGGCATGAGCACTGTGTTGTCACAACATGAAATTGAAAACTGAACCTAAAGAAAGGTAAAGTTTCAACATATCCGTGGTTTGCAGAAACGCACATTGCCGACATTTCTGGTAACTGGGTTGCCTGAGGAGCAACTGAGGAACATCATAAACCATAAGCACATTCTAGCATAAGTCAAATTTTGCCAGAGCAAAGGTTAAGTTTGTAATGACTGCAACGATATAGTCATGCATGTAGCGATTTACTGTTTTAAGATGGGAAGAGAACATCCTACAGAATGAAATAAACAAATTTCCAACATTCCCACCGCAGCACCCTGTATTCTTTGTTTAACGAATTAAATTCAGCTCACAACACAGATGTAATTTGTACAAATAGATTTTTTAACATAATGAAGAATCCCATCTGCTGGCGAGAGAGGATGTTGAGGCCTCTGGTAACTTGTTGAGCAGCTAACGGCGGCCCTCATTTGAAACCATTTCTGACAGCCCTGCTCCCATCCCCTCGCAACGACAACACAACTCACCTACGGAAACACAAAGGCCCGGCGGCAGCGTACACTGATGACGATCTAATAAATTAAACTCAATTAATTACCATGTTTAGCATAATTCTGGAGTTTAACAAAGGTCTTTGTGGTAGATGTATGCATTACAACAATTATTCATTTTGATGAGCAGGGATTATAAATGAGGCAATTAGCACGCTGTCAGATTGGCAGGCCAAGAGCCTCGCTGCTTATTCCCTCAATCCTATTTTTTTTTTCTTTTTCGTGTGTAAACTTCAGGCCCGAGTGCAGTGTCTGGTGCGGCTGGTGTCAGGCTGTCAGATGGGGGGAGGGCCGAGGGGTCAGCTGGGTGCTGGAGTGACCGGGACAGCAGTGGACAGTTGACCCCATCAAAAGGCAGAGCAGCTGAGTTAGAGTGGAGATGCTGTGTCCTTCCATCCTCTCAGGCTAACCTGATTTAACTCAACAACAACAGACACACACATACACTTAGGATGTTAAACTCTTTTCTACACTTCACACGGACACAGACACACAAAAAATAAAATACACACGCGCACGCATGCACACTACAGTAGCTGCCAGCGAGCTAAGTCCCCAGGCGAGAGCCGGGCTGCAGAGAGGGGGAACACATTAGCCTAATAAGGACCATCTGGTGGCCATTCATTAACTTGACCATCCTTGAAGTCCCCGACCCAAAATGTCATTTTTCACTTTGCTGAGGAATCCGTTAGGTGACAAGATGAACTTGGGCCAAATTACCAAAGATGGAAAACGTGAGCGAAAAAAGACAACAGAGAGGGACAGTGAGAGAGGAGGAAGAGGAGGGAAGTGAGGAGGAGCGGCGATGATGGTGGGAGAAAACAGAAAGAGGACTGACGGGGAGTGGGAGCGTGAGTGAGGCCAGAAAGGGAAGCTAATTAGCTGATATTCTATACACTGTGGGCTGAAGCATTAGTGACACAGTGAGATGGAAAAACACATTAGCTAATCCTTCGTATCGTCATAGACACCTCTTCAGCGATGGGGTCCAAACGTTTGAGATATTTTTCCCATAAAAAAGAAAAAAGTTTTGGACTTTCACAAAGAAAAAAAAAACCACCATCATTTTTTGACACCTTAAGAAAACTCCTTACACTTCATGTCCTGCCCAGATGTCCTCAATGACACAGGAAATGCTCCGTGGACACTTGAGGTGGACGGATTAATGAAAAGGCACCATGACAGATACCTATGTAGTGCATCTCAGACCTTGACTGACACTCATTTACCATGATAAGTGATTCTTAAATGAGTGTACGCTCACACACGTGAGCTGCAAAGCCCTCGTGCAACAGGGGGTCTGCGCCGGGTTTAATCAAGCCGTCTGATTAGATGCGTGCACGGAGAAGCACCTCTCTGTCTCGTAACCAAAACACTTCTCAAGGTCTTATGCAAATGCTCCTCGTATTTCTAACTGTCTTAAATTCTTTCAAGTGGTAACGTAAGTGATCTGTGTTTCCTCTTCTTTTATCCTCGTCATGGAGCGGCGGTTGCTGTTCTGTTTGTGCTCCCAGAGATCAGCAGCAGGACGATGAATGTGCTGTTATTTTAAACGCTGATATGTTCAAGGTTATTGAGAATGAATGGAGCCATTGTTGTTGCAGCAGGCAGTACAGTCTTTACATGTGTGCACATCTTAACACTTTAACAATGCTCATGTTGGCTCAGCAGTGCTGTCCATTCCATATTGTATGTATATGACGTCTCCGTTCGGGGTCTAACATGTTCTTGGACATTCTCTCTGACAGCGTTCTCATTATTTCTTCAGTGCCATTCGCTGAATTATCTCTCTCCGTTTCCACAGATCAAACATACTTTTCTTGTGACTCCTCCTGGCGGCTCTGGAGATCCTCAAAGCAGCTCAAATCTTTGCATTTTGTGAAATGTACATATGCATCGATACAGCGACTAACAATGTCAGTAACTGTGGTATAAAATGCCATGTGCTTCTAGCTAAATGCTATGCTCACTATGTCAATGCTTGCTCTAACAGTATCATGTTTACTGTGTTGATTTTTACAGTTTCGCAAGTTAGCATGCAACAATGTTTTTAATTAGCACTGAAGAAAAAGTTCAGCTGAGGGAGATGTCATTTCTTCTGCTGGTATTTAAACCAGAGTAAAGGACAGATTTAACCTTTGACCCACAACAATGGACATATACTATTGTTTGGAAGCCATTTTTAACCAGTGAAGTTGGAGTACCGTGTCTCAATCACCAGGTGGCTGATCCCCAAAGACTTTATCCTTGTATCTGGAAATTCAAAATGGTGGAGGAAAGACGGGACCCCTAGGTGCCTCTGGCATAACTGTTCAATCCTCTTATGGTGGGGCCACATATTCTGCATGAGCCTGGTGACACAGACATCATACCAGTATTTCACATCAGTTTCAACGTCTGTATCTGTAGAGAATGTCTCATAAAAAATATGCCCAACAGGTGAAGGACAGTATTTTTTTGCAGTGGCGCTCATTTTATCATTCCCTTCTTCTATCTCTCTCGTTCCAGTGATGGTGAAGGAAAATCACGTCATGATCTTTATTGAAAATTACCAAAGGCAAACTCCATGTAGAATGATGGCAGCTGCTTCAACAAAGACGCTTGTGAGCTGCAGATATGTGGCCCTGCCGTTAATCTCAGATAAGCAGACATATACAACTTATTTTCCAACTATGTAAGGTATTTTACTATGTGTAATAAAATACTTTTATTCAGATTTCTTTAAACATGTTTTTCTCTGACTGAAAATAAATTATTCCACTCCGGTGAACGTTGCGCGACGCAGGGTATATTTTGCCCATTTAGACTCCGCCTTATTTCGTATGTTTTTACACACTAAAGTTTTATAAAACACCAAAATTGAATAGTTCTCAGCTTTTATCTAAATATAGTCTCAAGAGGCCAGGAGTATACCCTTTGGTGCACAAGAGTGGACTGATGTATTTTCAGTCACAGAAAAAAGATACGTAAGTGAAATATTATGGAAATCTGGTTAAAAGTATTTTCTAGCATCTCCTATTTGAAAAAAGAAAATGTTTTTTACCTGGTTTTCTGAGAATAAAAGAGGATTTATTCATGAATCACGTTTCATACGATTGATGCAAGCTGTCCGCTGCAGTGGCCTTTTACATAACTCCTTCAAAAAAAGTTATTGGCTTGATTTTCACTTGGGGAAAAAATTATGACTTTATTATTTAGTCATTCAGGCTAGATGAAACGCAAATCATAAACAGTAAAGTTGTCGCTTTGACTCCAGTAAGATGAATAACTGTTTGGTTTTGCACATTAAAGACAAACATTGGAAGTCTAATATTAGTTTGAAACTGCTTGAAATTAATGAGTAGAAAATTCAGAGGACTTTAAACGTTTTTTTATGGTGCGGTTGATGAAAGGAAAGGCTACTCTTCATCAAAATGTAAGTGAAAGTCTTGAGCTGCTAAATGAGGCTTTCAGCCAAGACAGTTTTAGTACAACATGACTAAACCATTCAGAGTTAAGTGGTTGATCGTGTGGCCGGCACAGGGGCTCACACAGTGGTTTCATGCGTCATTTCATTTTGATTTACTTGCTTTAAAAACAGGAAATGACAACCGTCATCATGGTAGGCTCAGATATATTTATAGCTTCATCAGCGAAGTCGCGGCAAAACAAAGCTGTGCGGGAGACGTTACAGCAAAACATGCCATGCATAATTATTTCACTCACACACCTGTTTGTGTCCTTGGGGACTAAGTGAAGGCAGAAAAGGTATTTTCTACTGTGCAGACACGGCTCCTTAATGACAGTCTTCCTAGCAACAATCTAGGTTACCCACTGCATTTTGCCCATCAGCGCAAGCGAGAAAGGAAGGAGAGATTCTCCGCTGGTTGGACTCGAGTTTCAGGAAACATTAGTGTCCTGTGTATTCTCTCATTATCCCTTTATATCCAATGCTTCAAAGGCAAGTCTAAATATAAAAAACGCCACTCTACTGTCAAAAATCCCTGCATTTCTTCTCCGAGACTCTCCTTTTCAGCATTGTCCCACATTTGTTTCAGCGGTCACGCTCGCTCTGACACGGCGTGCTGAAGGGCGCTTTACTTCCAGTACATGAAAAGCAAAGAGGGAGGTTTTCATTTACTTTCCCTGGTCGGAGCTGCTGAGCTGCCAACCAACACACTGTGCTGTCCAAACCCTGGAGGTTGCCCAGTGGTCCACTTGCCAGGCCGAAGGACTTTTAGCCATATTTGTCTCTTAACCGTCCAATAAACGCCTTTTGTTTGATTCCCAGCCAGAGTCTTAGCTGAGATATTCCCATTAGTAGGGCTGGACCACAATACGCCTGATTATCCCATCCTTATTAAAGCTGCAGGGATGCCAGCAGTGGAGCGAACTGTATTTACAGCACCAGAGATGCTCTTTTGTTCTCCCAATAAGAAGGGAAGGTACAGGAATGTTGGCTAATGATGGCACAGATGACCGTCTCGGCCCTCATTTGTAGTTCGCAGGCAGCGCCGGCATCACTCTCTCCCTCAGACAGTCACCCTTTTACTCCCGCTACACCGTGTACCTGCAGGAACATCAAAGATAGCAGGAATTAGCCCGCCTCTTTGAAGGTGAACAATGCTACAGTGATGCTAATTCTCTCACCTCCGTCTCCTTCTCTTTTAAGTGAAAGATGAAGATATCAATATCTGTCAAGCGTGGCCTCATTTTCCTCTCAAACAGCCGGAGAGAAAACAAACAGTAAAGGAGGATTGTTAAGCTCGCACGGTCCTACATACAGTACCAAATCCATAAAGCGACGGCTGACATCTCTGACTGATTTAATAACACATTAAATAACAACTGTTATGTTTCCCCAGCGTGGTTTACAAAAGCTAAAGATCCAAGTCTCACATGTCTGCGATGGTTTTTGCGCATCAGATGTTTTGCCACAGGCATGGCACCAGATCAGTTCTATTTCTGACGAGACAGCTGTCTGTGGCCCTCGTGGTGGAGCACAGGCACCAGTGAACATTGATGTAACTGTCTTTAAGAGAGGATCATATGTGAAGGAAAAACCTGTTGCGCCAACAAATTACTGTCAAAACAAATCCATCCTCGAAGACAGAAACATGACAGAGACGACTCTCACTTACATCTTTGAACCGTTTAATTAGCTGTGAATGACAATGAGACGCTTACACTCGCTCTCAAGTGTGATTAATGCGACGGAAGCAGAAAGAAACAGTCGAAAACTAAAAGAAAAAACACTTTCACAGGATTTTTTTTTTTTTCTGGCATGTGAGCTTTGTGACTTTTCCTTTGACCCTGTGTTTGTTCTGTCTATCAGTATATCAGAGTGTTGACACTGTGGATGCACACGGTGTTTGTCCGCAGCACACACTACATCTGTGGAAAACGGCCAGTGTGTGCTCAGGTTGATACTATGCACACACACACACACACACACACACACACACACACAGGCACACAAACTGCGGGGAAGAGCATGACACAGAAAACGAACAGTCTGTTACTTCAAACCTCAGCCCTTCAATGTTCAGTCACTTGTTTTATTTTCGACTTTGACATGAGAGCACAACTGAGCGAAGTGTGACGCGGGACCGGTTCGCTTCATTTGTTCTCACAGAGCCTCACGATGTCGTTCTCAGTGAGTAACTACCAAAGTGCTTCAGACGAAACAGCTGCACATTAAACTAGTAGTAACGGAAAACTTTTGTCATATTCCAATAGTGAGGAAAACACTGATCCTCTGTAACCGTGCATGAAAAGGTCGGTTTAAAATGACCTCTGACCTTTGTGAAGGCTTAGCCGTGCTCCACCCACACACGCGTCTCCACTTTAACCTGATCAGACCTTTACCCCAGACTTTGTGGGCACGTGCACACTCTGCTCAGTTGATATCTTCCTCCTGTTGCAAATGTTAAGGCAGGATGTGTACGTCTGTCAATCTTAAGGCTCATTTATGCTCTTTGTTACACGTGTATGTTACAGACGGAGCCCTCTGTGGGTAAATGCGGATGAAAGGCAGCAGTACCTCTAGAAATCATGGAGGCAGCGTAGCCGATAGTTCATGCGAGGGAACCATAGGACACAGTGAAGAAGTTTGAACAATGGCGGACATTTGTAAGTGTAAGTGTGGAAACGACCTTCATCGACACATCGTTATGTATAAATTGGCCTCACAGACCACCGCTGCTTTTACCTCTTTCACAACAGGTCCATTATCGCAACCTCCTCCGCCATGTTTGTTGTCGTCAGAAACTCATGACTCTGAGCCGCCCTCTAGTGGATGTATTGCTTAACGTCCATGCAAATGTTATTAGACAGTTACGTTGCATCCTTGAGATGGCATATATATTTGGGTATGTAAAGAGGGCATAAATGAGCCTTTACTGATGCACCACATTGATGATCATAAAGTCATTTTTTCATCAAGGTCATTTTTATCAGTGGAATTTTGCCTCTACAGTTAAAAAAGCAGAGGTGATGACAAAATGAACAATGGCTGAATCCAATTTAGCTGTTTCAGGTTCAGGATCCTGATGTTGTGCTCACTGCCTCATTGTCACACTGCCATGACTCACTGGGACACCTTATGGCATGTGTTACATACTGTATGTTAATATATGTTCACCCAAAAGTGAAAATACAGTCATTATCTACTCACCATCATGCGATGAAACTTTTTGATGAAGTTTTGAAGCATTTCTGGCGCTCCACAGCAAAACAGCGTTGCAGCATCTCTTAAACAACTGAAGTAGACGGGAAGCGACCTGGAAAACACCCTCCAAAATCCAGTGTAATCCAAGTCCCCAGAAGCTCCAAGAAGATCCCAAACTGATTAAAAAAGACATTATTCAGAGCCTGGAGGTGCAGTCAACCTCATGCACCCTGGGTGGGTGCTTTTAGCTTAGCAGCTACAGTGAAGATTTCGGCTTAAAAAAGGGTGTAAATAACGATTTGGATTTGGGATCTTGGGGCTTCCAGAACTTCACCAGGATTTCCAGTAGTATTAATGGGCATACGTAATGACTGGATTTTCATTTTTGGGTGAACCTATCCTTTAAAATGGTCAGAATAGGCTATTTAAAGATGAGCTATGCCTGTGCAGAGTCAGAGTCAGTAGCCTGCAAATAATCTATCTATGATAGTTATAGTAATTATTTATACCTACTTCAACATGTGCTTGTTTCTTTTCATGCTCTTGATGTACTCAATGCTGCAAACCAACTGCCCCTCAGGGAAAAGTGAAGTTGAACTTGATTCCTGTCTTGAATGTATTTATGTAGTTTAAAGGGGGGCGGGTGCAGCAAGTCTGCTCAGCCGATTTTTATACACCGCGGCTAACTGTAACATGCCTTACATGAGAATTTCAGCCAACCTAATTGGATCTAACAGGATGTAAAAATGTCTTTTGACTTCTTGTCGACACTGTGAAGGCTGCTGGCTCGACTTGCAGCTCCTCGTCGCTGCTGCCTGTTGCTCCTGCTGCATGCTCCTCTCAGCTTTCCAGGAGAAGTGTGGATCATCGTCTGCTGTGAAAGAACATATTAAGTTTTACAGTCTTAATAATAAATCTTAATTCAGTTTGTTACTGGAAAGTTACACTAATATTCTCCCTTCATTTCTGGGAATATTGCAGAGCCCATAAATTCAAGATGTCTCAATTTGTATTTGTGTTTCTAAGAGACTAATTATGTTTAAGTTTGCAGGCTCGATTCACTATACAGACACAATCATACGATTTACATGTGAGTCTTAAATGATAGAAAAACAAAATATACAAATCATGTGGTCACTTAGTGTTGTTTATGGAGAGGATTGAATGGCTCATATCAGGCTCACTCCTCAAAAACAGCCAATATTTATCTACTACGTGTTTCATATCACCAAATTCAGCACTGCTAAGTATTTACCATAATATCAAATAATATATCAAATGCTCCAGCCTCGATAAATTATTAAAGTTTAGCCCTAGACCACTTTGTAGCCGATGCACAGCTACTGTATAGTATTACCAAAAAGCATTTCAGCCAGCATCGCTATCTTCAATATGATGATTCCTCGGTCCTACTGTACTTCTATTCACAGAATTACCAGTTACATTTCACTGGTTCCCAGTAACAGGTGGTGCATCATTCCACGGCGGCGGGAAAAGGTTTGTCGCCGCCGAACTTGTCACATCAAAAACCGCTGCGCTCATGTGATGGCGGCTCCCCTTCAGTCCCGACTCTCCCTGGCATGAGAGCCGTGTTTGACATCCATCAAGCGTGTTGAGCCACGGTGGAATTTTCCTTTTTACATTTCAAACATCTCCTGCTCACAGCTGGAAAGTCATCACGAGTGTCAAAGATTTCTGAACTACTGGGAAAAAAAGTCTGATAGAGCTTCGAATCCCGATGGCCTGACTCCGTGCCACCGCGCAATATTTTCACTTCAACAAGATGTCACCCCTCCGTCTCACTTCTCAATCACTTTGTCTCCCGTGTGTTTGTCTCACTCTGCCGATATGATGTGGGCCAGCGCTCAGTAAACAGCCTGTGCTGCTTTTATGTGAATCACAAGATAATGAAAAATCCTTCATTTGTCCAAGACTACACAGCTATCACCTGCATACAGATAAGAAACCTTTTTTTCCTAGTAAAGGACACAACGCCACCTGCACACTAAATAAATACTGTCTTTGTGAAAGTCTTTTGTGAGACCGGAGTTGTGTGCTGTTGTCAAATTGTATTGGTTTATGCGGTAAAGTGCAAAAAATGTGTTTGTCACTTACGCCTGAATATATAGCAAACATTCAAGAAACCATCACTATAGTACTGTGAATACTTCTTCTGTAATCACAGCAGTGGAAGGCTGTCTACCTTTAAGAATACCCAGTGTTCGCAGACACTACAGGAGCTGACTATTTGACATTTCCCCCAAGAAAAAAATGATACAACACCAATATGTTCCAGCACGGTAAGAATCCTTGATGTGTAACACTTAATCACCAGCAGAGAGACGTATTACCCTGGTAACATCACTGTGGATATTCTCAGGTGTCTTGGTCTCCAAAGGAATCTGTACCTTTTGAAAAATGGAGCCTTGAAAGTATTCATTAGTTAGCCAAGCACTAAGATTACCCTGCTAATGCCAGTGTGGTTTAAAAGGAAAGATTCGGGCCAGACGATTTTTTTCCCCTCCCCTCCTGAAAAGAACCTTTTTTTCTAAAGGAAAGAAAAGGTGTGAAAGTCGGAACAATCTCAGTCGAGCTTCTTGCTGAGAAGCAGCTTCAGTATCCGTTAATGGACATACTGTATGTCGAGTCTCCGTGTGGAGAAAACCACTCAGTGCCCACTGCAGGAAAAAGAAACAGTGATCAATAATTGCCGTGTGCGGTTCAATAAGTGCATTGATCATCACACAAACACATCACGACCAGAGCGGGAATAAGAGAGCCGGGGCAAGGTCAATACCTCTCAACTGGATCTAACGCAAGTCTGCTTAAGCTTGCCCTCACTTGCCCACAGGAACTGAATACACAGTAAAAAAAAAAAAAGATTGTTAGAGATGTCGGCTGTTTTTAAAAAGCTTATTACATTCTATGATTATTTCATTCAATTATCAAGAAATGCAAAGAGAAAGAAAAGGAAGCAAACAAGGATAATCTGAAAAGAATTGACAATGTAGAGTGAATTAACTGATGACTATCCTTTGATGTCTTCTCTTCACACATCACATTAAAGCCAATAACACTGTAAATTAGAGTTAAGTCTGATATATCCTAACATGGATAATGATAAGAATCATATGACTCACACACAGTTCCCTTTAAACCACAGCAGTGTAGCTCTACACCAAGAAACAGTGTCCTTCATGGTATTTTTTAAAAAGAACGTTGGTAATAGAGTTTTCTTTGGCAGACAAGGATGAAATGATGACTGGAGAACCTTCCAAATGGAGAGCCTGGATATTCATGGTGAGAGGAAGTCAGGTAGAATACAGTGTCATTGTCCGTAGAGCGATATATGTTGCAGCAGTCTTGAGTTTATAGTCGCGTTGAATCAGATTTGGTCTGTATGTCTTTATGATCAACATGATGTGAACAATGCATGATATGACTCCTTGTCCGTAGAGGGCGTCACTCTTGGTGGTCCCCTCACAGAGCTTTGTATCAACTTTCAGCTCATTGTTTTGGTTTTCCAGGCAGCTACTTTCCAGTTTTGGTTCACTCTCACTGCACTTATTGGGCCCTTTTCCTTTTGGATGCTTCTTTCAGACAGACTCTGAAAAACAGCTGCAGTCAGTACCGAACATCAAAAAGAAAAACTCAGCTAAGCTTGTGAACAAAATGGAGCATTTAGCAGCTGAAGAGACGGGTATTTCGGCCAGGAGTTGGTAGAAACTATTGACATGTATAAACGTGAAAGACATGTCTCCTCATTCGGACATCATTCAGAGTCTGAGCGGTGGTGATTGTGCAGGTTGGAGACGAGTCAACAGGTTCTTGCCTGTGCAGTTTAGCATAAAGACTGAAAGCCACAGGAGGACACAGCTAGTCTGGCTCTTTACAAAGGCAAAACATAATAAATACAAAAAAAATCAGCTCAGCATCTCCAAAGCTCATTAATTAGCACGGTGTATTTCACTGACAAGGCTCAAAGAAGTTACTGTGTCTGGACAAAAAGTAGTTCAGCATGAAGATGAATGAGCTTATTTCACAAAATGTTAAATCATTCTTTGATTGACGATTTTAATCCCATCTCTACCTGTTCTCCAGTCCATCTTCAACATGTTAATGCCCCACAACAAAATAAATGTGTCCCTGGTTTATTCTCTTGTGTTAGAGGAGCTCCATGTAACAATTTGTAGCAGTTC
The DNA here is from genome assembly GCF_965226575.1 of Pagrus pagrus. Classification (NCBI taxonomy): domain Eukaryota; kingdom Metazoa; phylum Chordata; class Actinopteri; order Spariformes; family Sparidae; genus Pagrus; species Pagrus pagrus. The sequence continues at coordinate 18,141,897 of NC_140207.1, forward strand.
ACGTACGAATCACACACGTCATTTATTGACCGTGTGTGAGCGGATTGTAACGTGACGTGATACATGAGATCTTCCCTGTTTCTCTCTGTTGCCTATCGAAGCCTGTGGATGATTTGTCGAAGTTGTTTAATGCTGCTGGACTGTGGATTTCTTTGTGAAGGATTCGGATCGGACAGCCTAAAAAAAATGTGATTTTATGCACTTTCATCTCAGTGCCTCTCTCCGCTCTGCTAACAGAGAGCAACAGTAGCTAACACTACTTCAGAAATGGAGTCGGCTAACATAAACTAACGACCGGCTTTCAGCACAACAGAGAAATTCCTCAGAGCCCCTTTAAAGAAACACATTTTCTATGTATTTCTGAATGTTTTATTCAAAATGTTTCCAACAGCTCGAGCATGAATCAAAAACAGAAGAATCCAAGGATGGCGGACGGATAAAGAGCCTACAAGATAAGAGCGGGGCGTTAGGTTTACTTTTCAAAATTACTTCACAAAATCGACAGCCTCGCATCTTCATTGATTGTAAATGGCGAACACACAGGCCACCTCAAAGCGAGAAGCTATTGATTTCTTTAGAAGTGTGTTCTCTTAAAGATTACTGAGAGAAGTCCTCCCACAGTGTTGAGTTGTGTTACTGGATTTGACTCTCACCCTTTATCTGCACCAATCTGACGGACACTTGTCCCCTTGAGCTACGGTGGCCTGTGAGTGACACAAGCAGTTATACTTGTAGCTAATTACAGCACATCCACAGAAACATTCATCGCCTCTGTGGCTGAAATGCCTTTGCTGAGTCTCTGATTCCCCACAGATACGTTCCACACTGTTTTCTGCTACAGGGCAGAATTAAAAAATAACACACCCATTGCCCCTTTAAACACTCTTCACCAGTCATTTCCACAAAGCACATTACAGGGTGGAGATAATCCAGTGGCAGCGGATGGCTCGCTCCGAGGTATTTCGGTGATGCTTCATGGTTGGGTCAGCCAACAGCTGCCGGAGGTGAGATATCTAGGATGAAGTCCTCTCCCCAAACGGCGTCAACTCTATTTTAATTCTCCACACAGCTTGGTGCATTGACACCTGGGCTGAACACATGGTTAAAATTAGGGCCACTGTAGGGGACCTTGACAAACAAGTGACTTTGACTGAATTTATCAGGGCGTCCCTGGAGTCACACGGCTCTCTCACACAGTGGTGGTCGAGGAAACAAGAGTCTATTTTAGGTTAAGTTTGTGTTATCTGGAGGCAGTCCTTTTAAACATCTGATGCATTTATAAATAGCTGCATTAGTTTTTAGAGATGCTACTTTTATTAGTCTTCTTAAGAAATGTGTGCTATGAAATGAACTGCTAATGTTGTCATTTCTATGATCCATAACAAATTACAGTAAGCAGCTAACTATTATCTTTTTAATTCAGACTTCTCCTCAGTATTATAGAGACACAAATCAGACAAACGATCTTGGTTAAATTAAATAAAATGTACAAAAAAATTATAAAATATTAAAGACATTTTTTTTAAAAAAAAAAGCTTGTGTCTTTTTCTTAAAGCGACAAATGATGACTTTTAATTCTTAGCATTTTGCAGCTTATAATCACCTATGACGCAGCACATTTTCTTTTAAATGCAGCTGTAATGATAACTTACAGCACACTATGAGTCAGTACAGTTACATTATAATGCACTACAGAAGTGGTTCTCATAGACGGTGTTTGTAAAGTCAAAATGACTTCAATAGAAAAAGAAACATCAGCACATACAGCAGAAAATCTAAAGCCAGTACAACAACAAGGGTCTTTTATTTTCATTTCAGTTAAAATGCACTCCACTGTGGAATACACTGAGGGGTTTTCATGAATTTTGAATGTAATTTGTTTTGGGGATTTGTACTTGGTGCCCTGGATCAGACACAGGCAGGAATATGAAATATCCAAATCAATTAATTTGGCATATAAGAGAGAATATGCCTGGAAAGTTATTTTATCTCGGGGCCCTGTCAGATTGGTTATCTCACCATGAAAAGCTGAGAAGAAAGCAAATCCATCAGTGGCATGTAGCATGTGAATGAAGTTCAAGTTTCATTTCGTTAAATACTGTATTGAGCGTAGGAACATATAGGAACATATGTAAGAAAACACATTAGCTATTAGCATAACAATCAAAGGCCCTAAGTTCCTTCTCCACCTCTGAGTCAAACTTTTAAAACAACAAAAGGATGCAGACTGTTTAGCCGCAGCTGCGGTTTGAATATTTCAGGTTATGGATGAACTGTCGAGTGTCTGACAAGAGCCACTATATAAACTTTGAGCACAGGCTCTCTGGGAGACATCGATAGTTGTAAATATTTAATTCAGTGCCTCCGACAATGCACGCCACTGAAACAAATCTTTAGCAGATTGAATTCGAGATAAATAGCACAGAAATATCACCAAAGCTGATACGCAGATTTTTGTGCCATCTTTTGTGTCAGGGTGGCCATGTTTTGGGTTTCTGTTCCACAGATCACATGTTGGTTTATGTGACGTGTCAGCACTTCTTAAGCAGCACCTCAAGTGTTTTTAGCATAATATGCATTTATAAATGAGATAAGAATACAGCATGTGAAGGTGTTTCAAGGACCTTTTATACGAGTCATGAATGCTCTGATCACTCGGTTAAATATCAACAAATATGCATGAATAGTCCTCCAGAGAGCTTTATGCATTATATTCATCTTAACAGTAAACAGAAAAGCTTGAGCAGAGCTATTCTGCAGCTGAGATTGAAATTCCTTGACAATTTGTTGGCATTTCAATTTAATGTTACACCAGAATCAGTGTCTATGCAGCTGTAATATGAAAGTAAACAAAGACATTCACTGTAAAACATTTAAAGCTGCTTCAAAGTGAAAAAAATCAAACATGCATCCTGCTACATGAGAGTGAACCGAAGCAAAGCTGAATAATTAGCTCAAAGTCGTCTCATTAGCTGTAAAGATGTTAACCTAGATGAATCACGACGAGTTCAATAAAACTTAAGATACTGAGCTGAAACTGTTCAGTCAACATGACAAATGTTAGTCCTGTCTGATATTTCATAGTTTGAAGGCGATGTTTTCTTCTTAAGGTTATTTTCTTAAAACTTTCAAGACATTTCCTGGAAAGAATGAAGTCATTCGGTCAAACTTGTAGAGAGAAAAATGACGACCTTGATGGAAACGCAGCATTCAGCACTGGAGTAGAGTTGAATCATTTTCTATTCATTATTTTCAGCTTCATTCTGTTTATATTTTAAATTGTATTGAATCATCTAAATTACTCGTAATCGTGAGTGCTGGGTTCAGTTTGGCCCGTGGCAGACCATTAAATTTTAGTTCCAGCCCTCCGAGGGAAAAAGTTTGGCCGCCCCTGCTCGAGCACTTAATTTGACTTAATCAATCGTAAATGAAGAAACTGAACACTGTCTCTGGTTTCAACGTAACTGGCACCAGATCGCACAGATCTTTTGAGCAACTGTCTTGGAAATGATCAGGATTACATTATTATTCTGGTTGACGGATACTCGATATTAAAAGACGAGAAATACAATCATGACAACCCCCCCATTAATGATCTTACAGCTTCAAGTCATACTTCAGTTAAAAAACAACACAACGTACCTACCTGTGATCAACAAACGGTCAACACAGATTCATTTTTAAACTTTTATTCACTTAAATTCTCAAGTGTTAAAGCAAGAACAAAACATTTATAATGTCCTTTGGTGGGATTTTTATTACACTTTATTAATACTGTATATGTAAACTGATATTCTTTGATGCCAGCACGTTGCCAATACAAAGGAAAATCAACTGCACAACTCAAAGTAATATTAACAAATAAAATAAGTGAAGGAAAGAAATGGAAGTCAAAGGAAAAGAAAAACCAGAAACAGTTGCTTCTGCATTTGGATGTCTTAAATAGATACATTAAAGGTTGCCTTTTTTCAATCACAGTTCGGCAAAGATACAAAAGGACTACATGACTCTTTTTTTTGTTTGCTCTGTCGATAAAAGAACTTGCAAATACACCGATGGTTTTTCTATGCGCTTCTCGTCTGCTCGGGTGAAAACTATCCTCTGACCATGATCGTAGGGAGCGTGGCGGCTCTAAGAGAGAAAAGAATCAGACGGCTTTATTGGAGTATCTTTTTTTGGAAAGAGAGGAAGAGGAGGGGAAAGGAGGCTTCTTACACATGTGCATCACTAACATCGGACAAAAGAATCTTTCAACCAACAAGGGTTTACAGAGTAACGTTCACGAAAAGCACAGGTCTGTGGCGGCATGGCGAGGGGATCAGGGGGGCCGGTGGATGGGAGAGGAGGGGAGGATGGACAGGAGGGAGGGTGAGATAGAGCTCGGAGGGGAGACAAAGCGAGAGAGGGATCGACGTGGGCTAGGTTTCTGTGTCACGAAGTGGCAGTCCGGACAGATTTCCTTCTATCCACAATGCACTGACAGCAAAGAATGCTTCCTGTGTTTTTTTTGTTTTTTTTTTCTCCTCTTTTTTTTTTTGTTTGTCGTCGTGGTGAAGTATAACGGTTACGTCTCAGAGGCCAGTCTTTGCCATTCAGCGGGGACAGTTTCTTTGAGATCTCTTTCCGGCGTCAGTCCAGCCAACATTAACTCGCAGAAGCATCCCCTGGGGATCGGGCGGCCACTGTCTGCTCGTGCGAGAGCTGATTGGTCGCAGCTGTTGTTGCCGTGGCAATAAGAGAGGAAGTGAACGAGTCTGTCATCTTCAGTTATCCCTTCTCAAACTGGAAGGAGCTCAAGTACCTGGTATGGCTTAGAGGGGAAGGGGGTCTCATTGTTCTCTGCTCATTTAACTCTTATTAGGCAAACGCTCTTTTTTCTTTTCTTTTTTTATAATATCTGGCATTTTTAGAAGTATATGTTTTTTTTTCATTTCTATATATTCTTTGAAATTAAATGAAAAGTTTTTGCACTCATTAGTCTGGCACATTCCCTTTATTGTCAGCGCGAGTGTCCATTGAGTCTGGCGGCGGAGAAGCTCAGTACAATACAGTCCAGAAAGCTCATGGTTGTTCTTGTTTAATGGTTGTTGATTATTTGAAAGGGGGGGATGGGGTGGTCGAGGTGGAGGCGGCGGGGAGTTGATCGCTCCCACCAGGTCACGGGTCTCTTTAGAGCACGGCGGGCCAGCAGGAGGCCTCTCGCAGCAGCGCCGAGCCCAGCAGCAGCAGCAGCAGCCAGGGGGAAGACGGGGCCGTCAGGGGGGCCTGGCCCGAATCGGGGCCGCCGCAGCCCCCCAGCTCCGTCTCGCAGCGGCGCTTCTCGCACTGCAGGCCCGTGTAGCCTGAGGGACAGCTGCAGCGGACGTTGTTGACACACACCCCGCCATTTTGGCAGCGCAGGAGCTCGTTGTCACACACCCGGGCTGCGTGGGAGCAATGTAAAGACAGGAGAGAGGCGTGAGAATCAAACATGCGGGAGGGTTTTAGGTGACACTTTACTTGAAGAGTCCTGTCGTGTATCAAAAGTGTGGTAAAATGGCGCTAATTATCAAATCCCAGAAGAAATCATTCAATTAATTAGCTGTACCATTAAGATGGTATGAATCTTAAATTATCCACGAGGGGATAACAGATTATGAATTCTCTCATTCAGATCAAAAACATACGAAATCTTTTCTTCAAGTAAAGTGTTACCACATTACATTCAGGATTTAAACTCTTCTAGGTTTATAGTTTGACATTTTGGGATAAAATGCTGAGTTTTGTTCTTACTCCTGTGAGTTGGATCAAAAGATCGACACCACTCTCACTCTCATCCAGTAACTTCCTGGATTCTCTACTCGTTGTCACAAACAGGCACATAAACATTGTCATTACACACACTTATCAGCTGTAGCCTCCGGCTTCATATTTACCATACAGGTGTAAGAGTGGTATCAATATTTTCATCTCGTCTTCACAGGGATTTACTCATTTTTCTACATAAAATAAATCTGCCATCATAATAACTTTAAAGATGGCATTATCACATTAAAAATACCCGTACACTGGGTTAAAAAGGCACTTTTATCACACTGAGTACTCTAGTTTAAGGTGATGACAAACCTTCCCTTACAAACATATCTCTTTTTTTTATAGTGTGAAGGATTTTCCTTATTTTTCAAAAAACACAACATCTATAAAATGTCCCATCTTCATATAATAACACAACATGCAGCTGAACAAATAAAAAATAAAAGAATAGAATGATCTGTGTCTAACAAGTATCCCTTTATAGATATGAGGCAACCAGTTTTAACTCATTTTTTGTACGTAAACACATTCAGATCCGTCTGCAGTGTGAGCAAATTCCCCTTTTAATCATTTCTGTAATAACAAAAGTTAATTAAAGCCCCATCCCGTCATGTTACTGCACAGAAAAATCCACAGTTTCCTCAGAGCCTGAAAGGCTTTCCCCCAAACAGCGGTGATTTTTAGACAAACTGAACGTCAGGTGAAAATTGGTGTATATTTAGAGCTGGGACACCGAGGCCACTCTATTCCCAGTGGAGGCAAGCTGTCAAGCAAGCTGGAGGCAAACAAAGCAGCGCCGCACAAACTAATAAACCAACAGAGACAAATAAACAGTGATAAACACAGGGGCCACTTCTGCCCATTTCAGTCCTTTATGGGAGTGGAAAACAATGCGGTGAGCAATCTATGAACTCTATGGGACATAAATATCACAATAACAAATATCAGACCCCTCTCCTAATACTCAGGATTGGATGCATGCTGTCTCCCAGGAATAGCCAAATAGGGCTTTGATGGGAGCCTAGTTAAGAAACATTGACTCTGCGAATCCCATTTGTGCCACGTCTGTTTGGTTGGAGAACAGGGAGCTGCTGTTTGGCTCAGTAAGTTTTGCTCCAGGCCACAGCTCACCAATTACCATGCACAGCTATACCCCCCCAAAAAAAGACATCTGAACTCTGTCTTTGTCTTTATTCCCCCTCCAACTGACATATCAATTTCATGACCAATTCAACCACTCTAAACTAAAGTAATGAGTCAATATATAAAACTACAAGCACGGCCACAAAGGACACAGCTTCTTTCTTTGGAAAGTCTTTGTGTGTTTGATTTTCTTCTCGCGATGTGGCAGCTAAACTTGTTAATACAAATATCTCCTCCCAGTTGACAAGGAAGAGCAATCAAGTGTATCAACTAAAAAAATCATGTTTTTCACCGAGAGGCCCTCATACGATCAATACACGAGAGAGACTCCTAAAAGTAGACAATGACCTTTCACCTTGTCCATCTTATCCCACATTGCTTTCATCAGAAAATGCTAACGTGTCATGAATTTCAGAGGTCGGTACTTTGTATTCATTCTGTGCTCGAAATGTTGAGAAAAATACTTGAACTGGTGCGCAGACATCATAATGTGCGCTCTCCTTTTCAAAGTGAAACCAGCCCAAGGTCAGCTGTGTGCAACAGACCAGAGAAGCTATGCTTAAGCTATGCAAGAGACGCAGCTTTGAAATGTGCAGCTTTCTACTGTACCTAGAAATAAAGGAGATGTGATACGAAAGAGCTTTGTGACAACAGCGTGGTATTTGAATTGTACCGTATTTGTTTTCCACCATAGAAAGCATTTCCTACTTTAAAGACAATAAGGGCTTTCAAGGAGGAGTCACGTCCCTTTCGGTGGACCACCATGGGATTTCAGAAAAATATGTACAGTAGTGAATGACGATCAAAAATATACTTGTCTCCCGCCATTGACTACCCTTTTTCTGAAATAAGGTCCCATGGGGATCGCGGGACTTTGTCTCTCTATACAACCCAAACTTGTTTAAGTCTACAACATACTGAGTGGCTTTCTGTGGTGATGGTGGTCCATATTGTTGGGTAATGACAGGAGTAAGTAAATTGTTTTAACTATTATATTCATCTCCAAATGAAGTTGGTTGACTTTGGGTTAACTACTTTTAGCAGGAGCCTTAACTTGCTAAATTCATTATTGTTAGCTTGAATTATTAGCCAGAAGATATGACTCCAGTGACAAACAACTTTTAGCTTCTTTTATATGCTAGTCTTAATTAGCTAAATTCAAGTATTACTAGCATGAGCTAGTAATTTAGCAGCCTGTGGTTAGCTTGAACTAGTCTCCAGTGTCAAACAGACCCTAACTAATTTTAGGCTAGTCTTAATTTGTTTAATTTAAATATTGCTAGCTTGAGCTGGTAGCCTAGCCAACAAACAACATGACTCTAGTGTCAAACAAGCGCTAAGTTGCTTACTTTTACTAACAGTCTTAACAAGCTAAATGTACCTTTTGCTAGCTTGAGATGGTAGCCGACAAACAGCAATTCTCCAGTGTCAAACAAATGCATAATGTCAGTGAATATGAATTCATTTGAGTTTGTTTAGAAATGATTGATAGCTAGAAATGATTGATAGCTTACATTGGGCTGGCTGTGCGATATATATGTGGGATGGCTGACCAGCTACGTATGTTTAGCTACATGGGTATTAGCCTCATTTTAACTGGTTCACTGTCTTCCAGAAGCAGGCTAATGCGAATTGCATGAATGCCTCATATCTTTCAGAATGGGAAAGACAGAGAGATATTATTAAAGGCATGGGTCATTCAGAAATTAAAATGTTGTCATATTCTACTGACTCGCAGCAGTTTTCAGTGCTAAAAAAGGAGCCCTGTTAGCTTGGTGTGTATTTTACATTTAGATACTGAGGGTGAATGTTTTATATCAAGGTGAACCACTACTTTAAATATTAATTCTGCATGATGCTCAACACTGCATAGTAAGTTCGGTCGACTTCAAAGCAAAGTTCAGGTAATGGCCGACCCCTGCAGGCAAAACGCTTCATTGGCTGCCAATTACGCAATGCTAATGGCCAAAATGAAACAGAGATATCGATTTTTAAAAAGAACATCAATAACAAGTTTGTTAAAGATTTATAGCAGAGTCAATGAGATTAAAGGCACACTGTAACACGGAGGGAGAGAGAAAAAACCCGAGGGCACATAAAGTAACAGCGTAACGTGCCATTTGTTTGGTCCTTGTTCCAGGGGAAGGGTTGTAACTGAGAACAAGTGTACCGTCAGATGATGTGGATGAGTGAGGAGTCGCGTCGAAAGGATGAATTATTCTGAGAGCGCTGCACCTTTATCTCTTTTCAATCTCTCACATTAACCATTTCTCCACATGTAAACAGAGCCAGCGCAGGCAGTAAATGACAAGATTTGTAGCGTTTGCTTTTGATATGAGTGATAATATTTAGAGAGGGGGCCGATGAACTAGGTGTGCCTGTCTGGGACTGTGATGTGTTTGACGAGAGATTTGAGCTTTAATTGCATTCTTCAGTCTGCATGCAGATAGGAGTCTTGTCCATGCACGTAAATACTGCAGTGGCGAAGCAAAAAGTAAGGTCATACTGAAAAGTTTTAAAACTATTTCAGGGGTGGAATGACTCGGCATTAGTTGCTCCTGCATCAGGCTTTATTTCAGGTGTTTTCCATTTTGTGGAAAACATTTTCTGCAGCCGGTGTGAGAACAAATTCACCTTAAAACAGCCGTGCACTTTGTCAACGAGTCATTTTTCAGGATTCCTGTGGAAAACTGGCTTTTTAAGTTATAACCAGAGCTTTCAGTTACTAAAACATCAACAATAGTACATGGTAAAATCCAGGAAGAAATATTATAGCCTCAGTAGAGCAGAATGCACGAGGTCAAGGATTTATCTTTGCAGGAAGTCATTATTAAGCCCGGTGCACTCTTGACCTGGACTGTATTTCAACAGGATAACATCCAGCTTCCTTTTATATGTCTGACATAGCAATTATTATCACTCTGTCTGCAAATGTACAGCACAGAGAACACCTTTATTTGTGTGTCCTGGGACACGTAGCGTCGTAAAACATAAGAACATAAACATAAAAAAGATTAGCTTCGATTTTGATTTCCAACATTATTTACGGGGGCAGACCAAAATGCATATGGACCAAATTGAATAGACCTAAATGAAAAGGTCATTGGCTACAAAACATGTGACGCTGCACTGAGCTAGTTGACGTGACAGCAGATACATGAACAGCTTAGATACAGAAGAAATATTAGCTTGAATTGAAGCTATATCAACTATATTAGTTATTGGCTTATATTAGCTAGATTAGCTTAAATATTAACTAACTACTGAAATGTAGTTTAGGGAAGCTAGCTCGCAGCTAACTACAGATGTAAATATGAAGGGCAGCGTGAATCGCGGCCGGCTGCTTTCTTTGTATTAGCGTTGTTCTGTCATCAACTCACCATTACAACTACTAGCAAGCTAGCTTCCATCCAGACAAATTGGGCGCCCGTGTCGTCTATATAAAGTCAATATCAAACCTGCCCCGTATTAGATAAACGGTTGTGATTGGCCCGTCGCAAGCCAAGAAAAAGGGGAAATCCAGGAGGAATGCCAGATAGAGCAAATTAGACAGCTTGCAGATTTTTTTGGTTCCCAAGCTAAATGGATTGAGGAAAGCTGGCACATCAAGTGAACACATTCAAATGTAATAACAGAAGAACACACATTGTACTAATAAAGGGTAGAAGAGCATCCCTTTGCAGTGTTCACCTCTGAAGTCTAATTGTAGGAAGAGTAAAAGTTTACGGCGTGCTAACTTCAAAGTTTGGAAAACATACAAATGAATTTACACAGTCGTGTTTGTTTGATTCTGATCACTGCGTCACAGCTAATCTGAAAAATAAAACCACTGATCCGTTCTGCGCTCCGTCTCACTGTATGTGACTTTCCATCTGTTGACTTTTTTCACTTGCTTTTTTCCCCTACTTTGCTCGTTTCTTGTTTACACATTTAATTACAACTGTTGTACAGCTCAGCATCTCAGTATTTCACCATTTAATGCGACAGAGTTTCTACATGCATTCATTATAAAATAACATGGGATGTGAGCCATACAAACCTATGCCTCACCTCTACCTTTTGTGTAGAAACAGATGCGCATGCTGACAGTGTGCACTCACACTTTACACGCTGAATACATTAGTCAAAAACAGTGCATTTTAATGAACTTCCATCTGTGCCAGGAACTACTAAAATAAACGGATTATTCATTTTACGCTGAATTCAAATCATAGTGCATCTGACTTGAAAGCACTTCTACTCACGTGTCACAGACAAACACATCCGTTCTTACGTTTTAATGTCGAGCTTTATGTGCTGCATCCTATATTTCAGGACATTTCCAGATATTCAATTTCATCAAGTTGCATTCAAGATGTTCATTATGAAGCGTTTTCATTTTCTCTTTAATGAGGCCCTCTGCTTCGACATCGGCCCTGTAGACAAAGCACAGCACGGTGTGTGGCTGCAGTGCATTGTGGTCTACTGTGGCTGCACTCTGGTGTCTTTGCCTCTTTCATGATGGATCTCTCCCTGGACTGTTGAACATCAATAGCAAAGAGCAGCTCCTGCAAAAAGTCCTTGCTCTGTTATTTTTAAGGAACAATTCAGGTCCATAGATAAAAAATGTTCAACATTATATTGATTATATATTGTTTATATATAATGTGGTATAGTGCATTTTAAATAAGTCACTTGTGAAGACATATTACACATTCTGTGTTAAAAGCCTTTAAAGCCTGTGCACAGTACCTGAACATTCGAGCATATTCACTTTCATATTCAAGTGGCTTCCCACTCTTTCATGGTTGATTTATATTCAGAACAGTCTGTATGAGGGTGGATTTTGTCTCAGTTTGTCCGTTTTTCTTAAGGAATGTAGCACCAAACAGAACTGCCTCCAGAATCAGATCAATTTATCAAATCGCTGCCTAATTTTTCAAAGTCCTCTACCTACCCGTCTTTTTTTCCAATAGCCACACAGAAAAGGAATTTAGTTGCCAGTTTAAAACCAATGTACTGAAAATAAATTACATTTTTCGTCAATGGTCAGTGGTTCCTTTTCTTTACGTTCCTCCTGCTTACACTTAGAAATAAAAGAAGGGCCAATTTTCCTACAACAAATGCTATCGCTCTGTTTTTGAATAATTCATCACAAAGATGTGGCCGTCATTAATTCTTTCTCAAAGTTTTCGCGGTGCATTTATTTTGCTTTTGCCTGAGTGGGGTGTTTTCATTTGACTGGCCACATTCACAGACTTCTGACTGGTCCAGAAAAGACTTTAATTAAATTTCTTAATTTAATTTTTGACATCATAAAAAATTAACTCAGCGTTCACTGGTTATCACATTACATCCACATGAGGAAGTAGAGACCTCTGCTACTAACACATCACTCAAAGTCACGTCACCTTACAATGTTGAGGCGACTTATGTAGGACACCTTCGTTAACCAGGAGAGAGACTGATGTTGAGCTACAGGAGGTCGGCAGATCCATGTCACCACATTTAATCGCAGTGACAAACATTGATACAAACATGGATCATGGCTGGTCAAATGCCAATAAGCTAATTATTGGCTGGTCTGACAGTAAGTTAGGCGCACAAGTACAAGAACTACAAAGAGGCGAAAAATACATAGGCATTAGTTAAAAATCTGCAGCATCGACAGTGTTTGCAAAGGTGGATTTGCATCTCAAAGTTCTTTCTCTAACTGTCAAAAAGTTGAAATCATGCGGCGTGTACTTTATCATAGCTGCCTCCTGTAGGTCTGTCACTTAAGTCTGAATTGAAAAAAAAAAACAATGAAAAATTGGTGACATTTGAAAAAAATGACTACACAGGGCATGCTTTGCAAAATGACCAGGGGGAAATATAAACGGTCGACAGTAATAAATGGGCTGGAGCTGAAAATGACCTGCATTCTCTTTTTAAAAATGTTAGTGTTGGATGACATTGTCCTGCTGTGGACTGGCGAGGGGGGTGATGGTTACTCAAACAGATCACAGGCAGCCTGTCAAGCAGTCAATATTGACTCAGCTGTTGTTTTGTTGGTGTGCGACATGGCTGGATAACGGAGTTACTGAGCAGCATGCATCCTGCCATGCCATTGCCTTTCCTCTATTTTAGCCATATAGGGGCACCTGCTGACATTACATTGTTAACGCAGCCGCAGCAAGTGTGAAGAGCAGGCCCAGTTAGTGAATCGAATGGTTTAGTGTATAGGGTTTGGCTCATGTTATGGGTTGGGTCTGTATTTGTCAAGGCAGCTGGGCAGTCCTGCGCATGTGCAGCACATTCTTCCAGCCAAAGCTGAGGAAATCACACAGAGAGAAGAGAAGTCAGAGAGAGAGACAGCAGAGAGAGACAGAGCTGAGGGGGAGCTGCGTGGGGAGGTTTGTGGTTCTACTTACATTTGCAGCCATCGTCCCACAAATAGCCGGGTAGACACTCCTGACATTTAGGCCCTGTAGTGCCCTCCTTACATATACAAAATCCTGTGCCATTACAGCGATCACTGACTGAGCCAAAGGGATTACAATTACACTCTGGAAAAACAAGACACACACATACACACAGGCTGGAAACAGGGTGGTGCTTTGACTTCCTGGCACACATCTAAGATTTTCACAGCGCGGACCACATTCCTCGAGCTCGACTGTTACAACAAGGCGCTTGATTATTTTTTAACTGGTAGAAAATATTCAAAGATTTAAAGACTCATACATAAAAAAAATGCTACCATTTCAACTGTAATGGAGAAAGAATGAAAGAAGAGAATGAAGTTGATCATAGATGCATGAACACTTTGTATTCATTACGGCATATTTGTTACTATTACATTAATTTTAACTGTTACACAGGTATACAACGTGCAATGAGCAAATATGCAAAGCATTATCAGTAGCTTTGATTTGGGATGAACAAAGAGGGCTAATCTGCACATGCTTTTCTCAAATCTGATTCAATCATTCAGTGAGAGATGGGAAGAGGAGACGGGAAATGTGATGAGCAGGTATCGGATGGATAAATACATGAAACAAAGACAAGGAGGGAATGTGAAGGATTTAGAGAAATGAGAGTACAGAGTACATTGAAATGGGCATTGTTGTAATATGTTCTTTAATCCCTCTCTATACCTCTAAATACTTCATGTTATCCTTCATCGGTACCGTCTGTGAATATGGCATAATATTCAAATGCTTCTTAATTGTTACCAGAAGAGAATGGTAATTAGCCGCACTTAGCCACACACAAAAAAACCCCTTCTCTATAAAAAATCAACCTGTCTACTCTCTGGTGTCCTACGCTCAACTGACCTTCCAGCTTTCCACAGTGGCTGGAGCACTCTGCAGTCAAAGTGTCACCTACTTTGACAGTCCCTGACCATCACATTGCACCTTCTGTGGCTGTGCCGGCTGCACGTGGCTGCACCCGAGTGACATCCGCGGGTCAGGCAGGAGGAGAGAGGTGACGGCAAGTGACAAACGGGGGGGTCAGTAAGAGAGAGGCAGGGTGACGGCGAGTTTGGCACGAAGTAACGCCTTGGTGACTCTTAACGCCTTGTGACGGTTTTCAGCTGCTACTCCTGAGGCCATTTCATGTATATGACATATGCACTTGCGTGGCACCTCTGACTGGCGGTGTGACTCCACTGCGACATTTCTCTCAGAACTCTTGTTGCTTGTCAGACTCCCGCCTCGGGACTCACAAATGCACCTGGTACTGAGTGCTGTGAACTCACATGCCACATGCTAGCTAAAGAATCCAATGGGGAGCCCAACTATTGCCCTGGGAACTGTGTGAAATGGAATTTTCACACATTTTTACACATAAAAAAACAGATGATGCAGTGTATGAATGCCTGCATAAAGTCCATGGACAAAATAACAGAAACACCAGATGTAAATGGCCTTTTAACTTTAAATATCAGGGATGACGCTGTCTTCACAAATCACATTAAACTGAATACTAATTAGCAGTTTTTGGCTATTCATTAAATACAGTATTAAAATAAAAAGCGTGGTTTGCTCACAGTGTATATAGTTACTTAAATAAATAGTTTAACATTTCGGGAAATAAGCTTCTGTGATTTCTGCTGATAGATGACGGATATCTACCAATCTCATGTCTGTATGCTAGTTAAGATATAGCTTAGCTTATCATAACGACTGGAAATGGCGAGAAAAAGCTAGCATGGCATGATCCAAAGGTAAGAAAATCTTATGTGTTCAACAAGACTCTAAGAAAATCTCTAACATTTGACATTGGGCTTATTCAAGTATTTCTAATAGTATTGGGCTATGGTATTTATTTTTCATATTCGGTGTTTCCATTAGTTTGTGCACATCGTTCTAGCCTTTAAATGAATGCTTTACTCACTTACTGTCCTTACATACAGTACAAGCCAGCAGCTAGAAAACCAACTGTACATCTGTAAATACATCCCAGCAAACATTGTTCTGTGACGTCTTGTCTAACATAGTTCCGGTCAGACGGCAAATGCTTCAACATGGTTATGAGAGGAACAGCCAGATGGTGACATTTCGAGAGAGCCACACGTCTTTGTTTGATTTTCTTTTTTGGATTTTTTTTTTAATACACCAACTTTTGACTATTTGTTTGCTTGTGAAATGGTTGTGATGAGACATTCACACTGTGGCGTCCACCCCACGTACAAAGGCTAGTATTACTCACTGCCCATTTTTTTTAATTAAACATAATTATGCCATTCTCGTATTTCTACATGTAAATGATATTCTTGTCTCACTGTGTTAAGCTTGTGGTGTTGGTAAGAGCCAAAAGTCTTTATCCAAGCTGTTTTTAATTGAACATATTGAATGTGGGAGAAAGTTTGGCTTCAGGGCTTTCTGCCAGACGTTGTATAAAGAGTGACACACAGGTAGAGGTCCTTGATGAATGAATGCGTCAAATACTGGAGTTGCACCAAGGAGACTGGAGTTTGTATCCCATGTGAGTTATTTGTAGTCATTTTCATTTTAGGACGTAAAGACGCTGAATGCACACGACATAAATCTCGCCAGCCCGGCCCGTTCGTGGTAACATCATATTGTGACGTTGCTATAACAAACAACGCCTCAATGTTTGCTGGGAAGCTACCAGCTATAAACCGACTGTAGCGTACTACATCAACACAAGCCAGCAGCTAGAAACTCAACTGTGTTTGACATCTGTGAATCACTCTTCAGATACTCAAACCATACCTGAAAAGAATTACCAAAAACCACTTAAGCGTCATGTTTCCATGTGTCGAACTAAAGTTGAATGACTATTGTCCTCCCTAAAACAAACTGAATTAGGAGGTTAATGAGTGGCTCAATTGTGCGAAAGCTGAAGAAGCAAAGGAGAAAGATGTGGAGACCACTGAAAGACATGGAGGCAGGAGGGTGTACGGATGATGAAGCAGAGGGGGTGAAAGATGACATTTTCTCTGGTGACGAGTCAAAGACAGGAGGTGAGGCGAGGAAAGTGTTTGTGTGAAAGCAGGGCCGGGTGGGGGGACTGACCTATGCACACATTTTCATCGTCCAGTTCTGCCGAGGCATTGCGGTAGTAGCCCAGCTTGCATAGCTGGCAGTGCTGGCCCCTAGTGTTGTGCTTACAGCTCACGCAAATGACGGTGTTTAGCAGCTCGATGTAGCTGCATCGGTTGGAGTGGCCGAAGCATTCGCAGTCTTGCAAAGAGAGAGGTAGTGTGAGGAGAAGAGAACAGAGAAGGAGAGAAAAAGGGAAGAGAAAGGAAAAGAGAGACGCGGTAGGGAGTGTTGGAATTGTTGCTGTTGCTGTTGCTGCGGCGGTGGGGTTAGCAAGAATTTGAGCGAGGCACCATGGCATGCGAGGTTAGAAATGGAGCAGAAGGAGATGTCAGGGAGGTGATTAGAAGGGAGGGTCACTCATGATTAGTCTGGCATGGGCACAGCCAGAGTTAGAAAAAGACATCACATAAAAAAAAGCACGGCGTTAGTAGGACTCAACGAGGTCACATCACTTCAGGCACACCACAAACATGAGGCGAGGAAGGCTCCAAAATGATGGCACAGAGACACGGTCACATCGCGAACACCACACAGCGTAAGGCAGGTCAAACCATGAATGAAATGGATCTTTCAGCTCAGGGGATGGTGTTGGGAAGTAATTGATCTCTTGAGTGTCATGGTCGATCTGGTCGGTGGGATGAAACTTTTAATGGCGCTTCTTATCACAACCCTGTGTAATGAAATGCGTGAATTCTGAATCAGAGGAACCTCGTCAAACAAATGTTTCTAAATTGGCTGGATAGTTGTTTTGAAGAGGCGTGTTACAACCCAACTCATACAGTCAATAAGGCAAGTGAGCGTAAGATGAGCTGCAGCTGGGAGAGAGTGTGCCATCGCCTGCTATGCAGTGTTATGTCATGCTAAATTAGATATACGGAGCTGTAGCTGGACTGAAAAAACCTCTATGATACTCACTGGCAGACCTGGCCTAAGGGGTGCGGGATGGGAGGGGTGCAGCTCCAGCTCAGCTCTCTCCGAGTGAGGATCAGTCTGCCACGCTGAGTGACCACTGACACCATGTGTCACAGCGCAGACAGATGTGACCCTTAAGCCTCACTAGCAGCCGCTTGGGCAGACAGCCCACTTACGGATCCAGAATAGGTGGGGGTGGCGGATGGGGCTTTCGTCCAAGGGATTGTGGTTATTAAGGATCTGTATTGAGGTCAGGTCTCTGTGTCCGGCCACTAACAACCCGACAAGGCTTGGAAATGAAGGAGCGGCAAGTCTAGTCCACTCTACCTTTCACCTAAAGCAGAAAGTCTTGTCGGAGTGTAAGTTAAGATCTTCTACATAAGATGGCTCGGTCTCACACACACACTCTCAGAAGACAAATAATCTCTCCTTTTCAGAAATAGGCTAAGGTCATAAATCATGCACGCATGGGGAATAAAGAGTCTCCAGTCTTGGAAACACGTTCCCCAAAAATAGTTGAAGTCTCAAGCACCCACTTTATTTTCACTGAAACAGATACGATTCCAAGGGACTTTTATAGTGTTTAGAAACAATTCCATAGACGAATGAATCCTCAGTGAAACCTATCTGTCCAGCACTGAGCTGGAGATATGGATACAGAGTGCTCGCACATTGGGTTTGTGTTGCAAGGATCAGGGGGCCTACAGCTAAACAGAAACATCAGTTCACACAGTTAAGAGGCTTGGGTGTCATCTTGGGGGGCAATGTATGAATTCCAGAGCTCCTACCTCGCTTGCTGTTTGCAACGTGGTCAGAAGGGGCAGTGGACAAAGCAACTTGAGGAGCTACTAGACAAATTAAAAGAAGGAAAAAAAAACAAAAATAAATATGATATTGCATTTAAACAATAAACATGTAATGTCAGATAATTAAGAGTACTGAGCATCATGCTTAATAATAAATGTAACAGTTAAAAAAAGAAAGAAACATATGCAATAATGATGAATGATGGCATTGGGAAATAAGGAGTGACTTTGCCAAGTGATGTTGGCTGCATGTAGCAGCATCTGTTACAAACGCCTTAGATGGCGAACAATCCTAATATTATGGTCCCTCTTTAACGCTTCATTTCATTAACAAGTGCTTTGTATAATTCAAAGGCCTCTGTGTGCGTTTCCCCAGACAGAAACTATCCCCTGACAAACTACTCTCCACCTCGGCGGAGGCCAGCCAAGAATTTTCACCTTATAAATTTGTGCACAGGAGCGTGGCTAAGGAAACTGGCTAGCAGTGAACACATCAATCCCTCCATTCCTTTCCGGTCATAAAACAAACAGTGGGAAAAGGAAATAATAGGCCCAGCCACTGCCATTGTACTGGGTGACATAAGCCCCTGACACGTACACTATGTGCGCTTGGCTGCAGTCATGGAAACACAGAGCTGAGTGGTTGTGTGCTAGTTGTTTGCGAGGTGGCTGCACATCACATCTGCACGATGGATTAAGCTGAGATGAGCCTCACATCAATCTACATAAGAAGCACCGTGAAACCGCTCCTGCTTTTCTTCCTGATTCGCTGAGATGGGACTGAGAATCCCTGGAAGCTCTGCACCTAATTAAAATCAAGTGTGTATGTATAAATGTACAGTGCACACATTGAGAGGATAATGTACGGCACTGCTGCATGTTGCGACATGAGTGCCGCATGAATACACAAGCCTCCACTGACGGAGCCAAAGCCCTTTATCACGAGCAAGACAAGCAGACTGAGGATGTTTTTATTGGTTTGTCAGGAAAATAACCAAGATTGGGAAAAGGGGAAGATGCTACCCACAAATACTCTTAGCTACCAGAGAGTCATTTCTTGCTCACTATATAAACACCCTGAGGTAAATGAATTTGTGAAAAAAACATAGTTGTTGCATATTCTTAGATGCCTACCTTCTTTTCGGTTAGCGACACCTAGGGATGAGACATTCTGCCGAACTGCGTGCAATTGAGAGAAACCAGGAGTTATTCATGTTCACTTGTGTGATGCCCTTTACAGATAGTCTATAGGGGGTGGGTGGGGGGACTACGTGGTAGTGGACACACACAACTGGAGACACGGACATGTCCAGCATGACTCAAATCTGTAAATCAGGAAACAGCAAATACAATGGGGCAGGGCTGACATGGACGAGCAAAGAGAATGCATCCAAAGACCCATCGAGGACATTGGAGAGACGTTGTATGTAATTTGTGTGACTTCCATGGGCTTGTTCATGTTCATGGCGATGGCGATGATGAGTGAGAAACTGAAGAAAAAAAAGGATAAAAACCCTCTTAAAGTTAGTATCTAAGTCATGATTTATGCAAGCGAGCCTAAACTATGTATAGCAAATTAAGAAGTTAGGGGGCATTTTGTTTAATTCATCACATCGACTATGTAATCAATATCTAATTACAGTGTATTTCTGGTGGAAGAATAACAATGAATAAATAATGGCAGGTGTTGGGACTTGTTGGGAATGACAGACTGCTGTGGGTAGCATAACCTCATAATTACATACAAGTCGGTATTTCCGTGTCAGGGAAATACTTTGCGGTTGGAAATGGAGAAGACTCAAGCAAGGGGAGGAATACGGATAAGTTTCCTCATCGCGCCCCTTCATCTCTTCACTTGATCTTTCTGTCCTTTCGCTATTGACTCCATGAATCATGCAATCTTGGATAATTAACATCCAGTGGTGTCTTGGCCAGAAGCCTATCGGCCTAACTGTCTGTGAATAGAGAATCTGACTGCTGTTCACTAGCTGACTCGTTTTCTTTTATTATTTTTTTAACATGCAATAATTGTTTCCAACCTTTTTCATTGCACTGGGATTAAATAATACATTAGCTTTGAGCTTGGCATGTCTACACACTGTGACACTTTTAAACACCCCCCCCTAACATTACCAGTCATTGATTTCAAAACAGCTTGAACAAAAGACTATCATGCACTATCTCCTGTCTCATCCTTTTCTTTCATTTTTTTTTTTTATCTCCCCAAAAAATGTTTCACAATTGATCCTGCTTGGGGATTCTGGCACCGGTGACGACTGCGACATCTCCAGTGGATTTAAGTCACTTGAGTCCCCCGATGAGAGACTCTTTGAAAATGACAGACTAACAAATAAAGAGCTCAACAAAGAGGGCGCACCACATCACCACTCAAACTTGGGTCTTATTTCTTTTAAATTGTCATGTGCTTTGTTTTTTATCTGACTTCATATCCTTTGCTGCCGTGTTAAGCTTTTAGCAGTGAAGTTGTTTGCTCAAGAACAAAACTGACTCGCGAGGACATGAACAATTAATCTGTGACGACAGCACAGTATGCGCTGTGTGCATTATTTGAGGAAAAAAATAAAACACAAGCAAACCGCGTTGTCAGGATCTATAATGGCTAATTGGTAAAGTAAGTTCATTTTTAATTATTCTTCGTAGGCAATTGATTGGATGTAACACACATCTGGGTTCCATTAATTATTTTGTTATGGGGAATATTCAGGTAAGGCGAGCTAAATGAGTGGTGACGGATTTTAATCAATGCCATACCCATAATGAAATGCAATCTTGCAGAGCCAGAATTGTTTTTTAAAATATTAATTTCATTTTAATGGTCCGCATTAGGCAATTCTGCCCGGCTTAATAAACTTGAAATAGAATTGAGAAAAGTCAATAAGGAATTCAATTACCTTCAAACAACAACATGAAAAGTGTAGTGCTTTCTTTTCCCCCTGCAATAGCTTTCCTTCTCGTCCGTTTAACAACCTCAAGGACATCCTAACCTTTTCTTGTCCACTCCATTATCACTTTATTAATAACGCACACATAAAACTGCTTTGTGTTTGCACTGAAAACAGCTTCATCCTCTTCAGTGTGTTTAGTTTTTAGTATTTTTCTGTGGGAGTGCTGCTGTGACCAGACAGCCATTTGTGAGAACTCTAAATCCCTGCAGGCCAATCTGGATGAGAAGTGAAGACTTTGGTTTGTCAGGGTGTCCTTTTCTACATCACCCAGCCCCCCTAACACACACTCACACACACTTATCAGCATGCACACCCCCCCCCTCCCTGTAAAGGATTTGAGGACAGCCTTTGGACATGGTCTGGCCTGGCATTAGGATGGGACGGAGAGGACTGGTGTGAATATGTATGCATGTATATACGGCATGTATGAAGAGCATGCACATACACACTCGGCTCTCGTCAGGCCATGCATGGAGACGAAGCGTAATATTCAAGGTGTGAGGGAGAGAGGCAGGCAGTGGAAGATTGGAAGGGGGAAGGAGGGGTGGGTTGGTCGTCTTGGCCACATGTCCATTTCTGACTCATGACATAGCATCAGACTTTACAACCAGTGTTCACTTCCTGCGTAAGCTGCCTCCCTAAAGCCTGATTAAAAACCACCTGAGAATAATCTGTTTTCAGCCTGTGTCTCGCAGCACGTTTTGGGAAACCTGCCCGACGATCATCTTAGCCCTTAAACGATGAGAACAAGCGTACATGTGTCATCCATGTGTCCTTCGGTGCACATAATTTGGCTTGGTAACACTTGGACATTAGCTAGATACTGAGTGAAAGGTAGCTGCTAGTTTTACACTGAAAATCAGCACTTTAAACTATATAAAAATTGGCAGATTTAACCTTTAAATAAAATTATGAAGTACTTTACTTGAGTATTTCCATTTTCTGCTGCCTTATACTTCCAGTCCACTGCATTTTGAAAGCACATGTTGTACTTTTTACCCACACATTTATTTGATAACTTTAGTTACTGGTTACTTCTGCTTCAGAGTCAAAGTAGCACATTTTAAAATGAATTTAAATGTTTATTTATTGGCAATCCGATAAAAATAATATAAAAATCTAATTATCAAAAAAATGCTGAACATCGATAAACAACCTGATAATCAGCAAGGCCGCCAGAAAATTACTTTTAATTACTTTTGATACTTGTGTACATTCAAAATAAGACACTCAAAGACTTAGTTTAGCTTAGCATAAAGACTTAAAGCAGGGGGAAACTGCTAGTCTGGTCTTTGTGTTAGCGTCATATTGAACAGATATGACAGTGGATTAATAACATTTACCTTAATTTGAAATTATACTGACTTTATAATGTATATATATTTTTTCCCTGACAACTAAATCTCCAGATTACATTAACGTCTTACCACAAAAAGGCTTCATCACATATTCCAGTGTAGGCTTACGCTTAAAGGTTAATAATACTGCAGCTACAGTATAAACAACTTCAATCAACACTGTCTTCTTGATAATTCAAAAGGGTCAATTGATCATTAGAGCCAGTTTATCAAATCTTACATGTCTCTTTAACCCTCTGCCCGTCTAGTAAGTCCAGGATCAGACCAGGAGGGGGCGGTTTGATAGTCAATCTGCTGTCCCCAGGATACTACTGAACAGGGCAGCAGGAAGAAAGATTAAGGAGGATTGAGCCAGGCGTGTGAATGCACTTTGACTAGTTCAATACAGTCCTATAGTTCCTGCATCACACAGCCTTCCAGGCAGCGGTAACTTGAGACATGGCACCTCTCTTCTTCTTCCTCCCCCCCCCTGAGGGGCTACTGGTTGACGAAGATAATACCAGCTGAGGTGCTTGCGGCTCATATTAAAATGACCTCCTGTGACTTTATACTGCCAGAGAGGTCTTGGCACTTTAATAAAGTCTAGATGCCATTTATTTATAATGCATGGGAGAGCGAAAAAGAGGAAGAAAAAAACAAATGACATTCTGCATGCAGAGCCAGGCAAGTGTTATCTGGTTGAGTTAAGTCTGAGTAAAGTAAATTAATATGCTCACATCATGACAATATACCCCCCGGCTATTGCTTATCTGTCTTCACCAACCAAAAACAGGTCAGTCAACAGTTGTTGAGTGATCAGTTGTAGGAAGACTGGAATCAGAAATGAACACTTGGCACTAAGTTGAAGGTTGTATGGTGAAGGGTGGCACAACAATAGGCAAAGCAAAGCATCAAGCATTCATATAGTTCCTTTGTAACTGTTTACTTACTAACTGGACCAATGTTATTGGGAATACCTGCAAGAGAGAAAGAGAAAACATTTAGATTGCAGCATTAAAATAACTTCAAGCCGTCAATGGCAACATTTCTCCTTGAGACAAGAAAGTATATTGTTAGTCCTGCCATCCTCCCTCACAGTTGATTGAGTTCGCACCCCGGCACTCATGATTCATCTTGATGAGCTGCATTCAGTTAAAATAACATAGTCTGAGAATGTGGTATCTAAAACAGCAGCTTTCTGCTTTCATCCCCCTGTTGTTGGTACATTAGTGCCAGAAAAGGTCATTGCTGCCCTCTCCCAAAACACCAGAAAATGTCCCAACGACACAAACATGACAGTCAGAGGCTCAAATATTTTGAATATTTCAGAGTTTAAAAAGTTGCATACTGCTCTAGGATGCGTCTCAGCACATCAGTCTGTCAGATATGTGCTGCCGTAGATGCATAAGGCTCATGCACACAGACACACAATCACACAGACATCATATCAAAAGGCATCATAGATGGCAAACTCTGCCTCTGACGCCAAAGGAGGACATGTCTTATCCTACTGCCTGCCTGTCCATCCCTACATCACGCATTCCCTTGTGCCAGACAGCCACTGAGCAGATAATACAGTCTGTCTCATCCCCATGGTGACCAGATCTCCCCCACACCAGGACATCGCCAGACTGTGGATCTGAGGAGATTGAGACATCCATAGGCTTCTTGCGCTGATCATTTCGCCACCTGAACCAACCATCGACATCTCGTTTCGGGTATTAATTAGGACTGTGAATGTGAATGACGCATTGAGACGCGTTTGAGACACCATGAAGCGCAGACAATGTTAGACCAAAGGTACGTGAACACACTGGCTGTGTATTTTCGGTCGGTATCTGTTTTCAGAGGAATTTGCTCTTGGGACATCGATGCCAACTCCACTTTTTCTCATCATCCGTTTGAACAGAGGCCCACCCTCCCTTTCGCTGTACCCCCTGCCCTCAATAAGGCAGTCTGCCCACAAAAACAAACAACCCCCTCGCCGTGGGGAGGGGAAGCATGCTGGGCAATCGGAGAAAAGAGCCCACATAAGCTAGAGAGGAAGAAATGAAATAAAAACGGTGCTTTCTTGCTCACATCTCTCCCGTCATCCGCTCACCACCACACCTACGGCTGAGGAGGCGAGGAGGCATCTGTGCAGGATTTTTGGTGGGTGCCTTTCGTCTAATGGAACCGTCACAAAATATCTCCAAGTACTCAGGAGAAACATGAGGATTTCCTGAGTGTGCGCATGTGTTTGTGTACATGGACTTTGATCAAACTCCTGTCATTCAATCACTCTTCCTCTGATCTCTGCCTGCAAACTGTATTTAGGAGCCAAACCTGTGACCTGTCTGAGAGCTGTGCAGGAGTGCAGGGGGCTATGTGGGCATATGGAGGCGGAGTGTAATGGATGTCAAACCTCAAGGGGGTGGGCAGATGCTAACCAGGAGACAGGAAGGACAAGGGCAAGGACAATAGGAATCACAATCACCTTATTCACAAAGTACAGTTTGATTTGGCAGCATTGGCTCTGAGTGTCACAATGCATACTGATACAGAGCAGAGAACACTGTACTGTAGAAACTAAATATCACTCTATTTGTATTTGACTGTTAAGGGTCTGAATAGGAAAATGGGATAAAAGATAATGCCTGATGAGGTGTCAATTATCATACCGTGGTCACTTGCCAAAGAAAAAAAAAGATCATTAATTTTTGTTTTCATGCATTATATCATAAAAAACAGTGTATTTGGCAGGCCATTGTAACATTTTACATTTTTTTTTTTTATCTGTCCAAGAGAACGCAGCATCCGTGCTCAATGACCTAGCAGACAATCTGCCATCACTCTTTCCCTCCCGTCGAGTGTCAATCACACATGGTTTGCAGAAAGAGAGATGCTCTCGTACTTGTATTTATATCTGGTTGTTGTTGTTGTTGTTGATGTCGTTCGGCGCACATTGCTTTTAATCAACAATAAACTTCCTCCAACTAAAGCGGTTGTATGCAGTTGACAAGTAAATATAATGTGATAGTATGTTCAATAACAAGACTGCCTAGCTAGCCAGCCACGTCATTGTCCCCAAATCAATGTCAAGATTTTCACAAACAAACGACAGACCATTTGTAGTGAGCTGAAAAGCAGTTGAAAATGTCAAATGATTGCTTGATACCAGTGAGTTACTACTTGAGCAGTTCCATAGGTTTCTATATATCAGAAAACAATTGACACTCTGCAACCAATTTGAATCGAGTATTCACCCAGACTATGGTGTAATATTAGTTGGAATACAGCTGCCTGTGGCTGATTTTGATATTGGTAATCTGACATTTTTTGTCAAGTATTGTAACCAAAGCAGGTATCTTATGCCAAAACATGATCTTTGTCTAACCTTAACCAAGTAGTTTTTGTGCCTAAACCCAACACAGTGTTGTCACAACATTAAATAAAAAATTGAACCTTTACAAATGTAAAATTGCAACAAAGAAATAAAAGTTTCAACTTCTTTTTTCCGTTGTTTTACAGAAGCAGTCAGCTGAAACAGTGAAAAGTCAGCAGAAGACAACATTTTTAACTGACTTATTGGACTAAAATCAGCTTTGGTTAGCTGGCTACACTTGATGCTGCTTGAAGCCTGGTTAAACCTCTGTCTAAATTTAAGGACCAACTGTTTCCAGATTTAATTGTCAGTGTTGAATCTGCACTTTTATTTTTTCTAAACTGCATAATGTGCTGTGCAAGAACAGAAAGTGCAGCAACAGTTACTAACAGAGACAAGGCTCAGCAAACGGTGAATTATGTATAAACGTAATATGCAATTTCTACAGTAAAACTGGTAACGCATCAGCCTGCTTGACAACATCAGATATTAACGCCATTTCCACATAGTCACTCATGTAGGCGACTGCAAATTCTCTTACAGTATGTATACACTGCCAAGTCAAACATGCATAAGGCTATACAAGGTCCCTCAGTTAGTCACAGACAAAGTCGAAAAATGTGCGACTGCAAGTGTTTTAGCTCTGAAACTGAACTGTAAAAAGAAGAAAAAAACACAGTAACGCAGAGCTAAAAAGGCCCTGGCAGAGTGAAGTAGCTGACAGAGCAGTAATACAGGCGTTATCTACATCTAGTGTGGAAGATTAGCAGGGGACCCACTGCATTAACTGGAGAGGAGTATAAATATAAAACCAGAGAGAAAAAGAGAGGCAGAGAGAGAGGGAGGTGACTTGTTCGTGTTATTGTGGTGGAGACTTCCATTAGTATACATCTCCAAACTGAGAGTTCACAGTTTGAGAGGATAGAATATTCTTATCAAAAGCGTCTATACAGAGACAGTACTGCACTATACCAACTGTGCATGACCACTGTTTGTCTTCAGCTAAATGTCAAAGACACATCGGCAAAAGACCCTTTTTGATTTGTCAAAGCAGCAAAAGCAAAGGTGAAATTCATGACAGTAGAGCCACTGTTAACGTTATTGGTCACGCCTGTGCATTTCCTACTCTGACAAGTCAAAATGTCTGTACTGTACGGATGTACTGGAAGGGTGTGCACTAGTGTTGAACTCATTACACCACTGACAGAAAGGGGATGTTATGAATGAGGCATTTTACACAGTATTTGCTGCATAAAAATGATTTATATGATACGTTAATCTACTCCCTCTATTTATGATGCATTACACTTTCTAAAGAAGTGAAGACATTAACGTAAAGGTCCTTTAACATGTTTTATCCAAGTTAAGTGAGTTGTCAAAATGACTTCTCATTTGACGAATGATCCTTTGTCCGAGTGTCTAATTCATGGCCAAATAACCTTTTCTTCCAGGTCATGATTTTGAACACCAATGGCCTGTCGGGGCAATTATTTGCTGCTTTATGAACAACCTGTGGGGTTCGAGCAGATGTCCAGGATCCCATGTCGGGTCATTCGATTAATTCACAATCACAGTCATTTCCAATCCCCTTCACCTGCCTGGCCCCGCCATTACGGGGCACGGCTGCAATCTAATTTTCTCCTATCGCACAGGATGAGCATTAGGAGCTGCTTATGTTGACGGCGTGCTCCATTGATTTTTATGAGTTGTGCAGGGATCGTGGTTGCAAGCCGCTGCCTGGCGAACATGATCTCGGAGGCGTGTGTGCGTTTTGCCGAACATGAACACATGCGACACACAAATGTGGCCATTAAAATACAGTAGAGAGCCTCAGTCATTTGGGGCATCAACTGACTATAATACATTTCACAGAGCAGTGTGGTTACAAGTCCCAGCGCTTGATGTTCATCCTGCACTGATTCAGCTCCAGTTATGTTGTTATCCATCTCAGGCCATCGCTGCGACCTTTGCGAATGGATTATCAGAAAGCAATAATAAATGTTCTCTCATGGATCTATGGGCTTTAAATCTTTGGCACACAAACACACTCATCTGTCAAAAAGAGGACATCAAATTTGCCATATGGTTCTACTGTCAAGAGCGCATTTAGTTATTGGAGTGAAAGTAGGATTGTGTGTGTTTGTTAGTGTGTGTCTGTGTGTGACTACTGGTGTCATTACATTGTTTCTGTCAGTATCCATTCTGCTTTGACCTTCGATGTGTCTCACCTGTTTACCTTGGCGCTACCTGGACTGCTCTGGAAAGGAGCTTATCTGCTGCATTTCCACCGCAGGCAAAGTTGGTAATTACTTTCCCTGGCTGCCATCATTCTATAGCAATCCATCATTATCTGGAGCTCTTTGGCTATATACGTAGAGCCCAGTGATGGTGACAGGCATCACTAACTGGTTAGTAGCGGAAAGGCTGCCAAAACACAAGCGCACGGCATGCTGACTTGATTGAATTCCTCAGGAGCAAAATTACGGTTCGCCTTGCCGGAGTGCCCGGCTCGCTCCCTCGCCCGCTCTCAATGTGTAGATTTGAATTGAAGGTGGCAAGTCTAAAAGTGCCCAGGAGCCAAGTTGGAAGAAGCACAGTTTAAGATTTCAGGCAGGGGATGAGGTGTACGTTGGTGGTGGCATCAATGTGGGAAGGAGTAAAAAAAAAAAAAAATCTGGAGACGGAAGAAACAAATATTTGAAAGAAAGATTACCGTCACAGCTGCACAGAGCCGAGATGTGGAAAAGACAGAGTAAACAAGCCCGGTCTCTGGGGTGGTTGGGGGTGTTGTGGGGGAGAGAACGCGAGCATGAAACAAAACCAAGAGATGGTGCGAGAACAAGCGGAGGCAGAAGAAGAAGAAGAAGAAGAAGAAGAAAGGAAGAAGAAGAAGAAGAAAAAGGGGAAGACAAAAGTGGTGGGGTAAAAGGGCAGAAGGATCAACAGAATGAGAGGATGCAAAACAACAGGCGATAAGTTTTAAAGACAGAAAAAACAAAAGACAATGGAGCTAAAATGGAAATTCAAATAGCTGCGGAAAAAGAAATAAAGGCATAAATGAGTGGGTGCTGCATGTGAGAGAGAGAGAGGCAATGTGAAGCAATGTGCGCACAGCAAGTGTGTGTATGTGTGTGAATGCATAAACACATGGCGCTGTGAGCTGGTGAAAAACCCTCAACATTTTCCACAGAGCAATCTGTCGCGCAAGCTTCTAATCAGATTTAAAGAGCAATGACACTCAAATTAAATTATTTTTTATCAAGTGAGGGTTAGGTACAAAAGCTTTTTCTTTAAAAGCACTAAATCGTGGAAATTCTTAATGGAACACATGTATTGGCACGGGCGTAATGTGATTACATTAGTGCTTTATTAGAACTTCATTAGTAATGTGATTACACTAATGCATTAGTTAGTAATGTGCTACCAAGGGCTCATTAAACCATTTAATGACTATAATGAATATTTAAACAACAGCTTTTTAAAGGCAGTTCGCTATATGTTTGAGCAAACCACACAAATTCCATTCACATCAGTCGCTCTCGTTGACATAATATAGGGGACACATCACAGAGAGCCATATCCAGTAATAGCTGTTTGAGTTCACTCACAAAAGAATGAGATCCATTATATCAGTTCCTGTGGGATTTGGTCTTGCCATTAAAATACGTATAGAAACCTGCTTCCCCTGCACAAGAGGGGAGATTAATCAGAAAAAATCTCAATCTGGGTATATATACGTCGGTGCAAATGAGGCATCATGTGTATGTGTTGGTCACATTTCCATGATCAGCACCTCCCAGTTGGACTCAAGGACTAATAATAAGTCTGTAGCATCTGGTAGCTCCGCATTAATGTGCACTAATTAGAGGACAACAGCAGAAAAATGCAATTTCTACGTCATATAAAATAATATTCGTTGTTGCCGAGACTGTCACCTGCAATATGCTGGGCTTCTTTTCATTTTCATCTGGGACCATGAAATGCACGTTTTTCAGTCAGACTATGGAGGACTAATGTGGAGCTTCTCTCCAGGCACGGGATGAATCATTACAGTGAAATCCACTGCATGTTCACGCCTATTACTGCTCTGATCAAAGCAGATCCATAAACTTTAGCTGGCTTCAGCTAAATCTGAACAAGTGTCTCTTAATCCTGCCCTGACAAGGAAATCTATTCATTTCATCAGGCCACAGACAGAACAAATGAGGACTTAATCTCCAAAAAGTTTTTGAAACTGGGAGAAAATAACATTTGACTGAATACATCTGCAAAAACACTCTTTTCACTACTGGATGATGTGTTCAAGTATCTGGACCTATTTTCATCAAATTACCATTTAAAGTAAAGATTAGCACTTAAAAGCAGCCGATATGTAGTGTCAAAACATCACAGCACAATGAACCCAGACCAAAGGTTATGAACACCATGTACACCAGGATATTTTATTATTGTTCACTTCAGCCATCATTCAATGCAACACTTGAACATTTACAAGGCTGTCACCATGCAACAAGGTCACACTCCTCTTACATAACTTCACTGCTTATGTCACCATGTAAAGACAGGTCACTAGCTCCAACAATCAACTCTTTTTTTCATTTGTGCCTCTCTCTCTCTCTCTCTCTCTCTCTCTCTATACATACATACATACATACATATATATACATATATATATGCATATGTATAGGCGCAACTTTTCCAAAAACAACAAAATGGCTTCCCATTTTCCTCATAGTAGCAACTACCACATACACATTACAAAAATGTGAGTTTACTAATTTATTTAGACTATAATGGAGATGCGAAAGCATATAGAAATGGTGCCAAGCTGCCAGCCTGATCACATCACCAGTCAGGCTTCTTTTGCAGGAGATTTCATGTCCGGGGGCAGACAAAGCTACATATTGTAGGCGAGGTTTGTAAGGAACCAATAAAGCCAATGGTTTCATTATTCTATAGCCATTACATAGTGCAATCAATATTTACTTCATAATGATATGTTAAAGCAAGAAACTTGTGTTTTGTAAGTTTAAGATACAGTTACAGTAGGAGACAGTAAGTATAAGGACGGGAGGTGTGACTTCCCGGAAATCTGACAAGACTGCCAGACAACTTTTGTCAAGAGACTCCAGGAAGTCTCTGCACCTCGAACTAAAATAGTACAGCACATAATTCCACCTTTAAAATAAAACTGGTCCTATTAATACACATGAGAAATAATGTGTTAATTAGTGAGCTTCCGAGTTGCTGGTAGGCAGCAGGTTAGCTGTT
This sequence comes from Pagrus pagrus, assembly GCF_965226575.1. Classification (NCBI taxonomy): domain Eukaryota; kingdom Metazoa; phylum Chordata; class Actinopteri; order Spariformes; family Sparidae; genus Pagrus; species Pagrus pagrus. The sequence continues at coordinate 18,173,025 of NC_140207.1, forward strand.
CCCCCATTTCAGGTTTTTGTGTTGTGTTAAGCTAACCACCTGCATGTTGTAGCTTAACATTCAGCATTAAGGCAGTGTGTTCGTACAGAGGGCAAGAAAACAAATTTGCCTATTTCCCAGAGTCAAACTGTTCAAAGAGCAGCTTTTACTTAATTTCTTACATCAAGATGTTAAAATCCCATTTATATACATATATAGTACATGCCAGATTTCAATAAAATAGTTAATCATGCCATTTATGCAACTCATTTTGAATGCAAATTCAATCCAGATGCGTTTCGAACATATTTCAATTTAGAGGATTGTTGCTGTTGGCTAAGGTACATGTATGCACTCTATTTGCTTTTCATGATCTGTTCTGCTGAGTGACAATGAGTGTGTGTACACATTCGGTATGTGATTGTACAAATGTGTGTTTTAGTTTGATGGGTTAAAGCTACCTGAAACCTTAATTTGAGTATTCTTACGTCAAATTTTGACGACCTGCAATTCGGCTACGCTAATATCGTCTTTCAACACATCACATTCAGACACACACAGGATGCAAACAAATGAAATTTCTCCAAATCCATTTAAAGTGCATCTAAGCATTTTTTTTATCCCCTGATAAAACATTCAGGATACATTTTTAGTATTTGAAATCAACTTTTCAGAGGCCACCCATTACTGCCCCCCTCCACCGCAGGCTTCTATCTCCCTCAGTATCCTCAGCCCTACAGTGAAATGAACTGCCATGGTTAATTCTCGAACTGATCCCTCTCCTTCTGTCTCCACAGAGGGAGGAAGTGAGAATGAGTGAGGCTGAGAGACGGTTGAGGGGGGAAGGGGGGGCATAGATGGAGAGAGGGAAAGCGAGAGAGACACAGCCACCCCAGAAGGCTGAGTTAGCTGTGACAGAGAGTGATGCCCACTTCCCCTCCTTCTATCTTCACCATCCTTTTCTTTCATCATCACTTCTTAAATCCTGTTCTTCTTCCTCGTGCCATTGTGTGACACCCCCCCCACCACAGGATGATGATTCATCGATCCTGTTATCTCATCAGACGACTTGATGGGCATAGTAAAAAGAAATTAAATCTTAATTAAATTTTCATCTTTGACAAATTTGTCTCCAAAGAGCTGCCATATGCTCACTGGGTTCGGGGGGAAAACATTGAGAGGGAAGGAGACTTTTGGAATCGGCGTCGAATGGGCTTGAAAATTACAAAACAGCACAAGGTGCATTTTTCTGTCAGCCTTGTGCATTCGTTTTTCTATTCAGGAGGGATAGCCTTGGATTCCTACAGATCTTCCGCAGCGTTATTACATTATGGATTTTTTCCCCTCCAAGACAAAGTATAATAATGCACTTTATACTAAGACTGTTTTTCATCACTTGCAGGGCAAAGGCAGTGTGTGTGTGTCCTTGTGTGGTAGTTATGAAAGTGTGCGTGAATGCTTTGAGGATGGTGCGTGGAGGTCCGGATGAGCACCTGTGTGTGTGTGTCACCTTTTTTAATAATGTGCTGTCAATCTGAGCTCTGGGATCGGCCATTTCGCAAACCCTCCCTAAGTCTCATAACACAGATCCTCTGGGAGTGAGAATAAGTCATCAGCCGGTGGCCGAGAGTCCTCGAGCACAATTGAGAGAGGCAGAAATCACAGAGGATGCAATAAGGGGACAGGGCGGGATAAAACTTGGACTTTTAAATTAATGCCAGCGCACTCGAACTTAAAGCACTGCCGCTCATCACTCTGCTGGTTTTGTTGATGTGAGGCAGGCAAACTGGCCGCCAGGGATTCTGTGTCTGTGTCTGTCTTCATATGCCAATCAATTGCCAGAATAAATGTTGGTAATGTACGTTTCTGCAAACCACAGATATTCAAACTTTACATTTCCTTAGGCTGCAACTTTATGTTTCTTTAGGTTCAATTTTCACTTTGGTCTGATTTGATCTGGTTAGGTTTAGGCACAAAAAACACTTGGTTAGGGTTAGGAAAAGATCGTGTTTTGACTTAAACTCCCGGTTTTGTCTCCAAAAACTTGTCAAAAATATCTGTTTTTCGTCACCACTAACAGCTAGAAAAAAGGTCCTTAGATCTCCTTTAAAATACCCAGTAGTGTCACTTTCACAAATACTGGAACACAGTCTCATACTGCGGTCTCTGGCTCGGCAGCCTTCTCGCCTGTAACTCCACCACCATAACCTTGACTTCCTGATATGACAGTCAGGTCATCAATGCAACGTGAATGTGGTATGACACGTATTGTACAAAAGACAGCATGGTACAAAGGCCTATGACAGGTACAAATGTGAACATATCAGTGGTTTGCAGAAACGTTAACTGCCAACATTTTATCCTGGCGACCGGGCTGTAACATGATGAGTTTTTGTGTCAAACAAATGCTATACAAACTCACAAGTCTATCCATTTGCCTCTCAGTGGTCAGTTACAGTCATTGCATAAGTCTACATGAGGAATTGGACCCAGCCCCTCACTTCAGTGCCACTAAAGCAGAGTACGTAGGAGTACTGTGTGACACTGTGTCCTTGTTTTGTTCATGCCCCAGGAAGAGCAGCTGTTGCTTTTGTCTGCTGGGGATCCAAATAAATAATTAACAGCAAGAGTTTGGGTATATTTATTAGAGAGAACCTTTTTGAGAAAAGAGGAATTGAGATTATTATATCCAAGTTTTGCATTCCTCCGTTTAGCCAAGGCAAGTTTGTCTGTGTAGACCAATGTCGCAAACACCATCGTGAGCATTTTCATATTCTTATCCTAAATGTTACTTTTGAGGTTGATAATGTGCAGCAGTGCGACAAGTTTCAGCAAACCAAACCTATATCGCCTCATAAAGAGTCCACTCTCGGTACGAGTGGTTCTTGCATGAGGCCCACTGTTTCATCGGGCTAAACAGGCCTCAGCTCCAGAAGAAGACAATGAAAAATTCCTCACATGATGTGACGTCACCACAAGACATTAAACAAAAAGGAGCTGGCCCACTTTCTTCAGCTCAAGCAGCAGTAAATAATTGGTTCATCCTCACATTAGCATTGCAGCTGCAGCTGGTGAATATTATTTATCAACTCTAGTACATTAAGTGTATTGGTGTAAAGCAAAGCATATGTCCTCATATCAACAGGCACTTTAGAATAATAATAAAGATGTAAGACCATGCAGTCTGCTGCTAGTTATAATTATTATTATGGAATTTGGCTCCTATAAGTGCACATGGATGTGGAGTAGGTTTATTATAGGTTAATTATATTATAGTTTTCCCAATGATGACAATTGGGAATTTGCTACAATGTTAAATTACATTGGTACATGCCTTTGGTTCAGGGATGGATTTTTAAAATTGGACAAATGAAAGTATGACGTAGCCACAGGGCTATTCAATTACTTATTCAATTGGGCCAGATTTGAAAATCAGGAAGTGTAGATGGTCCAGATATTTCCAGCAGCCTATTAAAAACCTTATTTCAGCTTTTGTCTAATGACAAAATTCAAACAAATGCAACTGAATGGAGTAAAAAATGTGTGTCAGTATATGCTAACTGAGTACGTACATGGACATACAGTATACACTTTATACGTAGTTGCCGTTTGTCAGATTTATGTGTACTAGGCCACGATGAGGACCAATTAAACTGATGTACCCAATTATGCATATTCCACCTGAACCTCTGAAATCCCAAGGTATTTGTAGATTAACATTCTTATTATTTTTGAGGAATACGAAAAAGAAAGTGCCACAAAAATACACATATAATACTGCTCAGTAACTCATTGTGTGAAACAGTTCTCAGTTACTACACTAAATACAGGTAAAAAAAATAAATAAGGTAAAGTAAAGCAAACTGAAACCCTGACCCTGAACACTCAGTTTGTTCACATACAGATGAGAGAGCCTGCCTGGTCTTTTCAGCACCGTCTAGATGTCGTGGGTGTTTTGTAAAGGATAGGAAGACAGTAACGAAGAGTGAAGGCAGACGTAGGTGCATCTGGTGCTGTAACTGCTGCGTCCACTTGTTTTGACAGGAGGGTCAGGGAGGAGAACTCACTTCCTCACAGATATGCCTACTGTGTGTGCTTCATGTCAGTCCTGCCATTCAAGTTATCAAACATGCTTTATAATTTTGTTTATATAAGTGGAAAATCAAATCCACTTGTGAGAAAAAGCCAATGACATGAACAAAATGTGTTTTTATGTGGAAGTTTTAATTCATATGATTAAAAAAGCCCGTCAGTTGTGGAAATGTCCAGTTCTCATGTGACATTATTCTATTTTCACATGTTAAAATGTAAGTTCACAAGTGTACACACCCAATCACATGGAGAAAAGTGAATTTCACATGATTCCATGTTAAAAAGAAATTTTCACATGTGGAATTTTTTATTCATATGTGAAAAAAGCCAATCACTTTCTGTGAAAATGTCCAGTTCATGTGAATTTTTTTTTTTTTGTATATTTATATACTGGCTGTGCTTTTAAGGGGGGTTTGCAGAACTTCTGTGTTGTGCTGAAAGCCGGTCGTCAGTTTGTCAGTGGACTCCATTTGTGAAATAACAGTAGCTCCTGTTGCTCTCTGTTAGCAGAGCGGAGAGAGGCACTCAGAACATGCATAAAGTCACATCCCTTGGACTGTCGCAGACAATCAGACGCGAGTCCTTCACAAAGAAATCCACAGTCCAGCAGCATTAAACAACTACGACAAACCGTCCACAGGGTTGTATAGACAACCGAGAGAGACGGGGAGGTCTCACTTTTCACGTCGCGTTACAATCAGCTCACATATGGATAGTGATATGTTTCACTGTCAATGACTTCTGACCTGCCAACACTGTCCTCTCCGCTAATGCAGTTTACACATAATTAATGATTTTTGTAGATTGTTAGCTCACCTCTTTGCTCACCTCCCCTACTCAGTGTTTCTAATGTCAAAATACTTCTCTTCCTGCAGCCTTGTCAGAAATCAGAGTAGCGTGTCCGACATGCTTCAGAGTCACTCAGTTTTGTTAAATTACATCCAGGTCTTTGGACACATTTGACATGACAAACCTAATACACAAAAGTTGCTCTCCCCACTGTCTTTGCCTCTCTGTCTTTTATCTCTGTGAAACGTCTTTAATTGCTCCGCATTGCTTTGAAACTTCACTACTCAGTATCTCACTATTAACGTGGTGACTGTCAGAGCTCTGAGATGACACGCAGGATACTGCTAATTGGGATTCAACTTTCATCATTTGTCTGCATACATGCCTTTGTATTTTGATTCACACTTTGATGGGAAATCTCCATTAGTTTGTCCAGCGTTTGTGTTTTTGTCTGTAAGACCTTTACTAATATCTGCTCGTCCATGTAACCCATCCTTTTTAATTACTCACCGTGTTTGTGATGTGTGTGACTGTGTGTGTGTGTGTGTGTGTGTGTGTGTGTTTACTCACAGATATTAGCCGTGCCCTTGGGGATGGGCAGGTAGGAGCCAGCACTCCAAGCTCGCCCCAGGTAATTCTTCTTACAGCGGCCACAGTCAGGCCCAGTGGTGTTGTGTTCACACTCGCAGCTCAGCTTCTCTTTGTCATACACACAGCTGTTGGCGTGAAGGTTGCACTTGCACCTGTCAAAGAGGGTGAAGGGTGGTTGGGAGACGGGGGATGGCAGGGTGGAGTTGAAAGAGGACAATCACGTCAACATGAGTGAATTTTCCGGCGCTAAAAGAAAAAAAACAGACAGCTTTTATTTTGTTGGACAATGTGGCTGAAGGGCAGCGTGTCCTTGACTAGCGGTGGCTTTGGAACGCAGTCAGAACGGCTAAAACAGTTGCTTCTTCAACTTCAAGAGGAGCTAGTTCAAAGGAGGCAGGCTATTGCACGAACAAATCTGGCATCATTATTTCCTCCCTTTCCTTTCTCTCGCCCCCTCCTCCACTCGGGATGGTAGCTCAGTTTTAATTGTCCCACTGGAGGATGCATAATTGTGGTAAGGTCACAGTCGACGGGCGAGGAAAGATCAGGAGGGAGAGAGGGACAAAGAGGTGCGAGGGGAGGCTGAGGAAAACAAGCCAAGTTAAATTGCAGAACAAGCACTGAGAGAATAGAGGCATCGAGGCTTGGGGGCTCTGCGAGGCGACGAATAGCTTAGAGTTAGCCAGAGGGCGGCATGGAGCAACGGCACGGCTACGTTCGCCGTGACAAATTAATATGAGATGAGATCTCAGAAGCATATTTTCAGTTTGGAAAGAGGGAGTCCCTCAAGGTGCACTAAATCCTCACTCACATCCTGCTCACCAGAACCTTCATTTAACAATAAACTCAGCAAATCCATTTTCTGCTGCGGCTAGATGAGCATTGAGGGGATATCTACCTGTTAAATTAATTTATGATCCTCATGCAGCATAAAGTACTCGGAGGAATATAGAGAACTTTGAATTGCTTGAGCGCTTTTTGAAGAAGTTATAGAGAACAACATGCGTCTGCGAGGGTGTGATGAAGCTTTGTGGCGATGCATTGCAAGATTTGACAGTACATACAGCCCACAAACAGAAGATTAAATGTTCCTTTCTCTAAAGAAATCAACATTTCTAGATGTCTCGTCTTGTTTGTGCAGCAGCTCTCTGCCATTGTCATTTTGATCAAATCCAATCAAAGTTCTGATCCTTTTCACACAGTGTTTCCCATATTTTGTCCACCCCCTGACTATTTATTTTTGTTACCGCTAGCGAGTTTAGACAAGAACCAAGGTGGAATCACTCACTGCTTGACATCTAATGCTGAAATGTGATACAGCGTGCTTCCAAATCATCAACACGAGGATGCTTGATTGTCAAAGATAACCTGATTGTTTCCAAAGTGGACCATGAGTCACGATACAGTCCCAGCGCCAACAAACGCTGGCTGCAACTTTGAAAAAAGACTGGAAGTCGGACTTCCAACAGGCGTGACTCATCGTAGATTAATGGAGCCTTGGCTTTGTTTGTATATTTTAGGAGTAAACGCTGAGAGGCAGACAAATTGGCACTACTCAAGCCTCTCTCTCTCCTTTGAAAGTGCCCTCTCATTCAGCTATTTTTAATCTTTTTTTTTGGACTAGGACCCAGGTGAGCGCCATCTTTCCATTCGATCCTGAGGCACAGAGTGAGAGGTGGAGGGAAAGGTGTCGAGGATGCAGATGACACAGATAGCCCCACAGTTGTGTTCACTCACGTCTTAGTGAGAAACTCCTGTGACAGCTGGCCTCTTTCACCCTGCCCATTCTGCCCTCGCCACGGCTTAGCTTGATCCTCGAACAAATTTAATAATTCCGAGCAAAAACACAGGCTTAAATCACTTACCACTCCTTGACCCTGATACTCAACTTATCTGCTATTTGCCTCAATTTCAAGGGCCGGTGTGTTTTAAATCCTGTTCCAGGTTGATAAAATACCTGGATTCACAAAACATGGAGGCTATCAAATCTCATAATTAAACTATTGTCTGTCCTTACTTATTTGAAAGAACACCACAACCTGCAAAACACTTAAGCTTCTTATGCTTCTGACGCAGGTAATGACTGTAGATTTCAATAGTTGAGCCCTGCCTGATAAATCACAGCTTTGCTTTGTGGAAGGAACTTTTGCAATGCTTCTGTATGCAGTTTGGGTTAGCTTTAAGCTAGCTTTTGATTGTAAATGAGGGCAGTGCAATGTCCACGTAACTGGCATATGACCACACTCCACAATGTCACATCAACTTGGCGAGCGGTCAACTGTACTGTACATCACCTTGCTGGGTCTAAAAGTGTTTTTGTACCACATGTCTGTGACAAAGCTGTGTTCAGTCTCAGAGGCAGGAAACTAAGTTAGCTGGCTAGCTATACTGAGGCAGCTAAGCTAAGAAAAGCCAATAACAGCAGCATGGTGGGGTGAAACACACTTATAGCAGCAAACAGAAAAGAATCACTGCCGCCATCATTGTAGCCGAGCATCTTGGGTTCGCCTGACTGCAGGTTTAATAATTGCCAACAAACCCCAACAACTCCTGCCCTACAGCAACTCTGAGGGGAAACACTTCTTCTTTGTGCTTTCAGGTGTGGGGCCTATAAAATTGAGATGTTACGATGGTACAGGGCTCAGTAGTTGATGACTGTCAGCAGTTGCCGATGGACAATGGCCCCAACCCTATAGTTAATACCTCCAAAACACAGGCTGAATGCTTGTTAAACAAGCTGAATGCTTGTTATTACATCATGTCAGACACATTTTTACTTAGAACACAATTTCATTCACACCTCATTTTCATGTTATAGCTACAGGGTGTGAGCAGTTATTAGGTTGACACTCACAGCTCTTGTGTACCTTACTTCTAAGATGACATAATCTGATAACATATAATCTTTGAGTTTTTATGTTTTTAACTTTGGTCACTCGTGTTGAAAGTTGCCCCGGGATGGATTTGATCAGGGAATCTGGGGCGTTTGAGAAAAATGCAGTCCATTACCTGGAAAGTCCATCTCTAACCCCACAATAATACTATTACAGCTATTAATTAATCAGATGGGATTTTTATGACGCTTAATCTAGGTACTCAGCCTCATATGAAAAAAAAAAAGCTGAAGAAAAATACTGAAAAAAAAAAAGGTTTTCATCCCTTTTTTTGTAAAACTGGATGAAAACTCCAGCACCTTTCATTGTAATGTCTAGTTGACACTGACATGTAGTAGGTTTTGTATCACCTCGAGGTCAGTCAGAGTCCATTAGCGGCTAAAATCAAACCGAGATCATAATGGAGTCCTACACAGCCCTGTTCAATGCACTTTTTTCCTTCTCTGTTACAGAAGTCTGCCTTGTTAGTGTGCTAAAGTGTGTGTGTGTGTGAGAGGAGTGGGTGGGGGGTGCGGTGTGAAACGGCTTCACATGGAGCCCTTTGTGGTTTAACCTTCAGCTTCTTTTAACCTCACCAACATTTTAATCAGCATCCAGAAATGATAGCGCTGTCGGCATAATAATGACGGAGACTGCCGGCGAGGCCCTGAGGGTCCCTTACCCACCAGTGCTGTTGGGCTGCCAATCAGCAGTGGCTCCTGAATGTGGGATACCAGGGGAGGCCCCCTCACCGCTGCACCAGCAACAACACCTTCAGAGAAGGAGCCAAGTAAACGTGTATTTAACAGCACTTTAATAGAAACTTTCCTCCAGGGTTCCCCCTGCGTATAGTGCTGTGTCTTCATTTCCTATTGGGCCTGCTTTACTTTGAAAAGCTTTCTTCATAACTTAACATCCATCTTTGTATCGTTCTTCTCACCTCTCTTCTCCATCCACTTATTAGCCTGTCATTTTTAACTCCACTCTACTATCTCCGATTAATAAATATTCATGGAGCTAAGGCATCTTTGTTTTTGTGTGTGGTTCCCTCAAAGTGATATTGCTCGAGGCATTATAGAGTGTGCCAGCGACCGCCTGTGAGCTAAAGGTCCTGATATGTATTCATAAAATTACCCAGGAGGCTATGAACTCAAATTGTTCGAAAAACAAAAAGAAAAAAAAAGAAAAAACGTGAAGTTTTGATTCTGTGTTGTCTGAGAGAAAGCAGCAAACATATTCTCATACCTGACATGAGTTTAAAGTTCTCCTTGAAATGTGGGGGATGGGAGATATCGTTGGTCGCACATATATTATTTTTCTTTATCCAGGTGGAAATGCGAGCGGAGCAGCCCGTTGAGACTTAGCTTACCTGGAGCAGAGCGTCTATGACCTCTTCAGTAATGGGATTCTGATTGACACTGTGGGTGCGGACGACATATTGCGCCTTCCCACTGATGATGCCGACAAACGGCAAATAAACAAAGCAAACCGCTGCCCTCTTTCTCAGATAGAATGCCCTTTTCCTTTCTATCGCCTCAGCCTTTGTCTACATAACGCCGTTCAGCCAAGTTCGTTCCCCGACACTGCTCCATTTTGCTCGCTGTGGCATCAAAGCCAAAAGTATCAGCCTTTAATTAATAGTAATTATCCATAATCCAAGCCTACAACATCCCCCCCCGCACAAAGCTGCTGATCCCAACAAATTGAGCAGACTAAACCCAACATGGTCCTTAAGTGGGTTAACTAAGTGAAGCAATTAAATTTCAATCTAACGCCCAGGTGTTTTCATATGCAAGCCAATTGGGTCAAACGTGGTTAATAAATGCTTTTTTTTCGCCAGTGTCGGCAGTCGGTGTCTGCTGTAAATGAGCGACAACACACAGGGGGTTGTAAGGGGCGGGCAGCGGGGTGGGGGAAGTGGCGAGGGGCGGGTGGTTTGGAAAACGCTCCGGCTTAATTATGTGTGATGAAAATGAAATAGAAACAGAAGAGTGGCTGCTAAAAAGGCCTCGAGGTGTGTATGTGTATGTGTGTGTGCGTGTGTAGGATGGATAATTGCACAACAAACATGCACACACACACATACACACACAGATTAAGATTTACTGTACAATATATTTGTCCCACCTGATCTCCCCAAACACACACACACACACACACACACACACACACACACACACACACACACACCTCTATATCGAAACACACCACTGGGCTCTTCTCCATTGACATGTAGCTTGCAGCTGCCGTCCGTATTGGCTTAAAACAGATCAGCCTGCTAACGTGTTACCTGCTAATTGCCTCCCCTCTCCCTCTTTCCCCCCGGCCTGCAGTGCATTGTGGGAAGTGGAAGGAGTGAGATCTCGGCACCAGCTCTCCTGGGATGGACCTCAGCCCCCAACCTTCTCCTAATTATATACTTTCTTCGCCATCCCTCCTTCCCCTCTCACTAGAAAGTGGGCAGTAAGAGCAAAGTGGAGGCTGTGGGAAAAATCATGGCAGATTCTCCGTATTATTTCTCTCTTAAATGTCAATTTTTGGTTCAATTTGTTGGCACGAGGACATACTTTTATGGAGCCACTGCACAAGGAGACATAATAGGCCTATTCAGTAGATACAGCATAGTTCTACCAGATATAACTACAAGACTTAGATGAGAAAAGTGGCTGTTTGGGTACTAAACAGGATGAACTAATTTGTCTTCACACAGCTTAAGTTCAGTTTGTAAGTACATAGTATGCAGCATTTAAATCAGGTGGATACGCAGGCTGACAGACATGCAGACCTTCATATGAGAACACCTCACAACGTCATGTCATTTTGGTCTGTTAAGGCTGCTTCAGCTCCACTGCAAAAAGAAAAAATCTAAGTAAGATGAATTAAATTATTAAAATAATTAGATTAAAAAAATAGCAGTTGGAGTTTTAAATGTACTTTAAAGCAGTATTAACATTTAAGTATTTAAATATTAATACAAACAGGCTTGTATTTTGAGTTAGGGTGAGGTAAGAACAAAAGAGTTATAAAATAATGGAATATATAACCAAAACTGTCACTACAAAAGTTACATAGTGCACCTTTGATAAGACATTATGACTTCTGTGCTGGTTCTGAGTAACTTATGTAATGCTTGAAACTAGAATTAAAAGGTTTATAAAGCCGTTCAACACTGACAGGAACAAAACGTTAAATTTTGTTAAAGTCAGAATTTCTTATTTCAAGCATCTTTACTTTTATCTCTTCTAATATGAAGAACAGAACTGCTTGTATCTGCCAGTCCAAGGATAAATCCAATGAACTTTAATAAAGCCTGATTTTAAGATAATGGCATGAGCATGTGTTAAATTTAAGCAAATTGTCCAACAAATTGAGAGAATAATTGTTGCATCTTACTTTGTAGCCAGACAAATGTATTTGTTTTGAGCCAGGCAGCACCACTTTGAAGCCATTTGCAGGCTCTTTGAAACTATATATATTTAACTGTTTTAAAATTTTCCTTTCTGTTTGTGGATAATTTTGCTTATTTTAAAGAAGACATTTTATGCTCATGCTTTATGCCACCCTCTTGAATACCCAGTCTCCTCTGATTGGTCAGCTCACACACGCCTGACCCAGCACCACTAACAACAACAGAGCAGCTGTGCTAAATCAATTCTTACGTGGCAAACTAGCCACTAGGAATAAATTATGCAAATGAGTGACATGGTGACAGTGTGACAGTGTGATGTAACACAGTCACAGAATTAAGGGCAAGGCTCCTGACGAGGTGTTCGGGAGCAGTGTTTTCTGTGGGAGAGAGGAGCTTCTGTTGGTGCGGACCTCTTTAACATTCTTTGACATGCATTTTCCCTTTTATGAGCTGACTTTTTGAAGTGTGACGATATAAAAACTTCCTCTGCAGTCAGGGCGATCACTAACGGCGGCCAGGCTGTGCAAGTATGGGATATGTATTTTAACCTATTTTTTCAGTCCTATCACCTTCATCCATGTTTATTTATCTGTTCAGTTGGTGAGCAGAGAGGGACACACACAAGAGAGAAAAAACTTTTCCAGGAACTGGTTTGTGGACAGAAGGGGCAGCGTTGGCAAACAACAGTTTTCATTATAGTTTGCAAAGGTGTAGCATACATGAACAAATTACCTCGTGCAGGGGAGTTGAGCCTCTACAGAGCCTACAGTCATAACTGCGTGACTGCATTGCCTGGCGATATATTTACAGCAGAACATATTAGAAAAGTGATATGCTTAAGTAGCCAATTAAGCCTCGGAGTGGCACACACAGTGGTGACCCAGCTGGTGAACTTGGCAGCTAGCTCAAAACTGCAGCACTTATTTTAATGATTGTTTTGTTGAGCTGATGATTGTTTCAATGTGCGTTCCTCTGAAAATAATTCATTATAAATCTAAAAAATATAACGAGATCTTGCTGAACTAAAATGACAGCACAATAATTATCCATCTTAGCCGCTCTACTGCGAAACCAGCCACAAAACATCAACATAACAGCGATTCATATTTTGCAGTGCAGGTTAAATTGAGCCATGCAGGTAGATGTGCCGTCTGCCTGCATCAATCCGTCCAGGACATCCATCTATCGAATCCTCAGCATTACTAATGTATGGAGTTGGACATGCTATCCAAGCAGGAGTCAATCAAGAGGTCTTTACCGCCTGTGACATGCCAAGCCAGTTCAATAGAATCGACATGCTGGGCCTCACTGATACTGCTCTCAGCTAAAGACTATTGGCCGTGGACCCGGCGACAGAAAGTGCACTGCGGAGGAGTGAGAGAGCTCCATCAGGGGGGAGGACGGTGTCACACAGATTCGAGGCGAGGCCAGGTGGAGAGGTGATATTAAGCGATCCTGTCATTTCATAAGCGACACCACTGATTGGAGCCCTTAAAGGAAGTAACTCCCCAAAGATCCTGCAGCATTGATCGGTTTGGGTCGGTGGCTAGTCCGCAGACTGTGTGAGGTTAGACTGCACTTGACCTCTGTGTGTGTATGCGTGTGTGTGTGTGAGAGAGAGTGTGTGAATAGAAAGAGAGAGTGTATGTGGAATGTTGCAGCATAAAACATTCACAGCAACACATTAATAAGCTAATATTTTTTCGCACAAATAAATACCTGTTTTGTACTCAGTATCACCGATTTGTTGAAACATTTAATCCTATGGGATAGAATTTCTGAAAACATTGGAAATAATAAAAGCCATTACTTGTTAATTGTATTCTGTTATCTTGTCGCTTCTTGCAAATGTCACCAGCCATTAAACTTTGGCAACCCTCCTCCTTGTTACATAATCCTGATGCCTGGAGCAGACGTCTTCCATGGCTACGCCCACCAGGGGCCAGAATGTGAAACCAGGGTGGGACCCAAAGAGCAGGTGTAATTACAGAAAATGCTGGCAGTTTTCCAGCTAGCAGAAGGGTTAACTCTTCAACCCCGAGCGAGGGTCATTAATAGCTCTGGAGGAAACGTTGCACACTGTTGTCTTGAAAACGTGAGCCCCTGACAGACCAGAGGGGGCAATGTTTCCTCTAAATTAAATGAGAGGCTGCACGGCCTCCTGGTGATTAATGGGAACGGCATGAGACGTAAAGAATTGCTTGAAGGTGAGCATGCAGGTGTGTTTGTGTGTGTGTGTGAGAGAGAAAAGAGAAGACAGATGAAGATTTAGATAGATAGAGGAGAACTGGGTTTGTGTGTGTTTATATCTGGGCCATATATGTATTTACGCCTTCCGTAACGGCATTTCAGGCCAGCGTTTCTGGCAATTGTTATTCTCTAATAAATCAGGAAGAATGTGTCTTAATATGGGGCCATGCTGAATTTATATGCAAGCACAATGACAGAAAATTGGCACCACTTAAAATAAGATGTTTGGGTGAATGTAATATATACTGGAGCACCTTCCAACAAGAATATAAGACTGCCAAAATATGGGACAATAAAAATTAATACAAAACGGTAACTGAAAATGCTTTCTTGTTGCAGATTGACAACTGCAGCAGGGGAAGTTTATTTATGATCAAGCATCTGGGAAAGCCTGTAACATTTGCGGCATAGTTATTCTATTGAGCAACTGGATTACAGGAGAGATGAAGAAGAAACATTTTTAGAGAGGGTGGGGGGGAAGCAAAATTAGACACCGGTATCAACTTTGCTGCAAAGTAAAAGACACACACTAAATGCATTTAATGGAAGCTGTCCGTTCACCACAGCACAGACCAACAGTGCATTTATAGTAAAATAGTGAAAAATGCAGCTTTTTAAAATTGGTTTCAATTTACTTAATTGGTGGAAACCCCCTCCAGATGAACCATCTTGTTTCAAGGGGGTCCTCAGACGAGGCTCTAATGAGTATATACAGCATAATTTATTCAGCGCAAGGCCACACCGAACTTTTCAGCTGGCCATATGACAGGAAAGCTGCACTGCTAAAAATAGCATGTTTGCATCAATTAATACAGTAGCAAAATATGAGAGATGGGATTTTTGGATAAATGGTGACTGAAATTGATTTATCACTGCAGACTGACTGCTGCAGCAGGGGCGATGTATTTGTAATTCAACATCTGGGAAAAGCAGGTGTTAGATTTTGGTCATACATTTGACAAACAACAGGGCGACGGGATGTAAAGATTAGAGACTATTACCATTCTCCACATCTTTGCTTCAGTTGCTTCTACCTCGCAATAAAAGAACATTTAAGTGACAGACACTATAAATATTGCGGCAAACTAAAAGACAAGTTCAGTTTATAGGAGCTGTCGGTTCAGCACCACAAAACAAGCCAAAAGGCCAGCGAAGCAACAGCCGTCTGATCCGTGTCAGGGATGAAAACATGATGTCTAAAAATCCTTCAGAAACTTACAAATCACAAATATCTTCCACATTCATGTTTTGCTATTCAAGGAGGCTTTTTTAATTAAAACTGACCTTTCTGTTCAGTGCTGAGAGCGTTACTAAGTGATCCACAAGACAGCCTTCCTTCCTGCACGAAGCATGTGAGATTGAAACTCCAGAATAACATTTAAAAAAACAGTATTTCTTTTTGTTAGCAGCAGAAATCTTTCTATTGCTCAATTTCTTTCAGTATGTGCACAATACACGTTCTAAAAATTTGTAAAAATCTCTAAAAATGTTATGATATAAAACCCAATTTTTTATGCTATTTATGGCTACCTTTCTTCTGCGTTGAACATTAAATATATTTACACTTATGAATTATCTCTATTTATAGTAGTATGCAATGTCACTGGCAGAGTCGGGCATGCTCATTCTACATGTACTGTAGGAATCTCAGAAGACTGTGTGCGTAATTTGTGTGAACACTACAAAAATGTATTTGTGGACAGCTTAGTAAGTCAAACCTATTGACTTTTGTCCAGACCCTCTTATCACCGTCATCTTCGTCATCACCCCACATCACCACTGACCCATCGTGCTCCAGTAAGTTACATTCCCTTGCTAAAGTAGCAAAGGTCTGTAAAATTCAACATAGCACGTTTCCTTTGCTTGATTGTTATTCTCCCCCTCTTTTGTCAGTTGCGGCTCTATTGTATGCTCCTGTTCTGCTTGAAGGCTAAAGCACCGTCGGATGGCCATACATAATGAGTGCCTGCATTCATTGTCCTCCGCAAAAGATAACTCGCTCAGAATCGCTTTTCATGACTCAATGATCCCATTATCAAGCAGTTTTTATTCATCACTCCCTGTCGTCTTCAGATCAGAATCGAATATCTCGCTTGGGGAGGTAACCACATCAGCGCTGTCACTGTGTGTGTGTATTTGTGTGTACAAGACGTGAATTAGACAAACAGAAACAGTACGATGACGCTGTCAACACTTCTCCTTCTGTTAGAAATGCTGTATCTGCTTCAGCTTATGAGAGGGAAATACTGCCATATGGTGTTTTCTTCACTGACGAGGCTCTCTTCTCATGTCGCCCATGCCGATATGGCTAGCTCAGTGGGACGTCTGAGTGATGAGGGGATGGCCAACTCTTTTTTGTATTTCTCAACTTGTCACCACTTTCTTTCACGTAGGTCAAGATGAGCCCGATAGTTTCACTTGAAGTTTTGAGTTTGTTAGCACATGAGTTGTCAAGTCTTGCATATGCTATTTTCATAACAATGATTCATTATCACATTCATTTTGAGACACAAGTATTAGGGCTGAACCATATGCACAAATCATATTAAGATTATTTTGGGACTGCGATATGAGTCTCGGTTTTAATGGGAATGGATTCTGCAATTCATATTCAACCCTAACCCTGTGGCCAAGAGAACAATGAGAGTGAACTAAAACAGTAAATTTAGGGGATAGTTGCTGAAATTCTCCACAGAGCTGGGGGGAAGCTCCTACAAATGTCTTGGTGCTCACACCAGTCAAAGTTGATGGACATAGTTTACTGGACTTTTAATGTGAAGCTGCCAACCATATTATCATTACCATCCTATTGATGCTGTTCAACATTCAACCTAATGCAAATTAAAAATAAAAAGCACTACAGAATTATTTCCTGGGTGTGTACGTGTTATGTACAGTATATATGTTTACAGCCTAAACAACTGCTTATATGTTGGATGTTTGTGTGACATGAAGGAGCTACACATTTTGATTTCTTTATGTAACCCTGTGTTGTATAACTACGTCCCCCTAAATAGTACCCTGGACCTTTAAGAAACACGGGCTCTGTAGAGGCTCCCACTTCTCTCAATGATATGATTGTATGTGTGATCATTCAATCTGAGTTATGTATTGGTGTAAACATATTAATACTCAAATTAAAATATTAAACTAATATAACCACATTTATGAGCTTACAAAACATAATAAGTTGCAGTAAAATACAGAACCATGTTGAAGCTTTTTCTGAGTGTAGTGTTTAATGTTTCTCCAGATGGCCCTGACTATGCAAGTGTTGCCAACATCTCCCCCAATCTCTACCAGTTACCAAATCATCAGTGTGGTGATGGGGGCTGCAAGTGAAGGAGAGGTCAATGAGGAGATTAGTCATGAAACCCTGACAGGAGGGCCCATTATGAAGGCGGCTGTAGCCGACAAAGACGGGGGGACGACACACCGAAAAAGGACTCTCCATTAATAAAATGGGTCACCACATGAATGTTGAATGTGCTCTGTCGACAGTGAGGAAGAGAAAATGCCTCCTGATATGGCTGCTCTTTGCCCAAGACCCCTTTCTAGTACAAAGGAGGAAAATTGGCGACCCTCACCCGGAGATAAAAAGGCTTTATGAGAAATCAGATCGGAAAATGGCTCATTGTCTCCATTGAGACTGTCATGGTTTTAATGCAACTCCATGGTAAATAGTTGGTAATCAATCATTGGGTTTGTATGGGGGTTTTAATGTATGGATCATGCCTGGAATCAAAGATGCTGCTGCATTATCTGTATGTGTATTCATATGTGTGTGTCTATGTGGGGATTTTAGATTGAATTCCTGCTGAACTAGATTTGGATTTATGGAATAAAATATGGGATAGATATTGCCTGGAGGATATACAAAACCCCCACACACATACACACACACAAACATAGCCTTAGATGTGGAAATACTGTATATGATGGCCACCACATCCCATATACACCAGTGAAGCGTGAGCTGTCTCGTCATGCGGGGCACATCAGCAGTGCAGTCTTCCAGTCCAAGACGTAAATCCAATTTGTTGTCTGTGCTGGCTACTAATAATGGTGAACCCACTGGGAGCGAAATCAATGCACAAAATATAAGATCTGCATTATCAGCAATGCAGCACTCAATGAGAAAACCAGTGCATCAAGTTCAAGTGTAAACCTCAGCTTGTGAAGTGAGAAATGAATGTTGCTTCATCCCTGAGAACGGGGAAAGGGATTTGTTGAGGCGACGCGCCTCCTGTCCTCTGCTCTGCTGATAAAATCTTCATGTCACTTGTAGCTTTGCTCCTCATATCTCTGGACTCGGTCGATTCCTCTAGCCTGTGATAAATAGTAGGGGATTGGCTTGTACACCTTCTGTGGGTTCAATGTCAGTGACATGGCAGCTTATCACTTGATTTTATTTGCACATAATGCTTTCAGTGTACTTGAATTTTTATCTCACGACTGAGCTCTTCTCTTCCGTTTACACTGTCACCATGATTTGCTTTTTATGTCAGCTGTGAAAGGAAAATTCCAACATAAATTGTTTTTATTATGAGAACTGAATTTTAGCTTTTAATTTGGTAATCCCCTTTTTCCCCCTGTGGAATCTCTGACCACTAGTCGTGCTTTGGAGCAATGTTTGTACCAGACGGTCCCCATTAGTTTGATATAAAAAACATTTCCGTTTCCTGCTATTCCGCTGAACAACAGTAGGTGGCGGTAACATAAAAAAAGAAGCAATGTCTTGGAAAGGCAATGAGGGGAAACAATACAAGCTAGCAAAAATGGATGTTAACAATGCCTGATTTATAATATAAAAACAAAAAAATAGCATTGCAAATCTTTTGGGGATTATTGGGAATTTTTGTGGATTTTGGGGATTTTTTGGGGGAATTTTTAATAAAGTTAAAATTGTATCAACAACAATATAATTGAAGGCAATTTTTTCATGATGGATAATGTCACAGTGCTTTGTTTTATTTTCATTTGTTTTGTTTTAACACGTTACTGTATAGTAGTAGTAAATTTATTATAATAATTAACACTTTACAATAATAATCTCGTTATTTCTTACAAATGACAATGAATGTTTACTTTAATTGCAACTTTCTCTTTCCAAAACACTGCTTATCGTATCGAATCTTAAAAAGAAATGTGATAATTAAGATACATTTTTTATTTGTTTTGGGCAGTACTTATTACTGCTATTAACAATTTAACAATTATCATTTATTTGTTTCAAATAAAATGTCTTGAGATGAATTTTAGAAGCAAAGTGCATCCAAAAACCAACAGATGACTTCCACCCGAGCAATTTTCTTCTACCAGTAATTTTAAAGCACCGTCTATCTGCAAAGCAAAGAAGACTGCCACTTTCACCTTCCCTCACACAAACTACACCTACAGAGTTAGCCTCGTTTATAAATACTGCTTCAGCTGCAACAAACTTCATTTAGTATGAAAACAAGTGCAAGCAAACACACGCTGTTTGTGCTATGAATATTAAAAAAAAAAGAAATATCATGGGCCTTATGAAAGTACAGTACAATAGGTTTAAGCTGGATTGTCTTTGGAAAGGGGCAATTCAGCAAACAGAGACTAAGCAGTCAAAATCCATCCTTCTTTCATCCTTCCATTGGTATGTGAGAGTGGTAGGCAGCGTGGGGAGAGACAGAAGAGGTTTTATAAGGCAACGAGAAGAATCTGTGCTTGGAGAGGGGTCATTTCTACATGGAGATCTGGGATTTAAAGTCCACCTTTGCACTGACACTCATATTCACCTCCAAAGACACACAGAATAAATAAAATGTTCCACTCCGACAGCTGCCCCTCAACACTAACGATAAAGTTTGTTGTTTGTTGAAACAACCCACACATTCAAAATTCACGCAATCGAATTCAAATTATTTTTTCCCCAACTTTAGCAACACTCAAAACATTACACAACCTTATTCACTTCACATAGAACTTTTTCATCTTCTAAACAAGGAACCTTGGATTCATGTTTATCCAGACTGTACCCGGTCTGAATGTTTATCGATGAAATATTTTTCATTTCAAAACAATAATGGATTTTTGTTTTATTTCTGTCCTATTTCTGTGAGTCATGGTACTATCTGGGGAATGAAAATGAAATACTATTTAAAGATTAGCTTCATTATCTGTGCTGTTTATGCCTTAGGTTAGATAAGATTCACTTCTTAAGCTCAATCTTTGTTGTGTATCTTAAAACACAAAGTGCACTAGATAACAAGCACACCACTTTCAAAATTACACATGAAACAGGCAAGTATGAAGTACAGGAATATGATGAGACTGCAATTTGTGTCACATGTTAGAAAAATTGCTGGAGCAGGTACAGTATGTGCAAAATGTCAATCATTAAATCATGTGCTAGCCTTTGATTCTAAATAAAGGTGATTTAATATCGCTTTTATGTAACCCTGTGAGAGTTTAACAGCAAGGGTCTGATAAAAATATTCTTGGAAGGAAATTGCAGATTTTGGAACACGATGTAGTTCCTGTATGAGCCTTTCTTCTTGTGGTCAACAATAAATATAAGTCGCTGTCAGCCTTGTCACGGACTCTATCATCCTAAATATAAAGTTAATGTAGATTTTTTTCTTGAATGGCCAGTTCTGCAGATGTATGGTTGTGCAATGACTTAACGTACCCTCCTGTCTTTTATGATGGTTAAATATGGTGGTAATATGCCTGTGCCGCTTTAGTATTACAAGGTTGAAAAAACAAAAAGAGTCTACAACCATGCTAACAGATTTATGGGGCTCAGCATTTAACGTAAAGCATCCCTGTACCTCTCATTGGGCCAGGCGATACAACCTTAAAGTAATATTGCACTATTTTAGACTATATCCCATTACATAATATATTCATCGATATTTTGAAATCTACAAACACACTTCATAAATGCTAGGACTGCACAACAAAATCAAATCATTTTTATATTTTTAAGCAAATACCTAAATATTGATATTGCAACTGTATTGTAGGAATGGCTATTGGTATTTTAATATAAAGAGGTTATTCATAAACAATCATGAGTGATGTGGGTATAATGACTAAGTGAGTAAAGGCAAGTATTAGTTTAGCCCGTTAGCATGGTATCATCTGGTAACTGGCACAAAAAACAAAGTTCTTCTTTCGCAGATGGTCATGTCAATAGTTTGGGGAATTTTCTCATAAACTAGTGGACAATTAATTGGATAAAAAGTTCAGATAAAAAAGTTACGAAAGTTTTGATGCTTCCAATAGTCGTTGACACATTTTGCATAAAACCATACATGTCAACATCATGGTGGCACTAGAGGAAAAGTCAGAGGGTCACCAAAGTCATGAGGATTCATCCTCTAGACACCATTGTTATCTGTATCAAATTTCATGACAGTCAATTTAAAACCAACCAAAGGCAGTCAGACCGACCACGCTGCTGGCATGGTTAAAAATGTGGCTTCTCTCCTTAATAAGACCTAATTAAGCATCTAACCAAGGCTTGATTGACAGGAAAAACATCAGCACGCAGAATATTTTTGTCCCACCATCCAGGAATTTGCCCTGTTATTGTCTGTAGCCATAAAGGACACAGTCGTGGTGACGATGGTCCGATAATGCCTGCAGCCATAAGCAGATGATGTTGCAAAGGCAGCTGCGGCCTCTAGATACGGTGTACTGGGCTCTGCACTCATATCTCATGCCCCTCATATTCTGCCTCTGCCTATCGCATTTTTCAAAAAAAGCCCTCACCTCATATTCTTTTCTCTTTTACCTTCACGGTTCACATGTGTATTGCTCGGGGAGGATTTTGCAGCTGGAAACATCCAATTAATTGCACAGGGGGGCCAGCTTCTATATTAATACAGCCTCACAGTGACACACCCACCACAGCTGGCTCTAGATGAATTCATGTTTGAGTAAATGGTTGTGGATGGTAAATGCTCATCAAAATTAA
The DNA here is from genome assembly GCF_965226575.1 of Pagrus pagrus. NCBI lineage: Eukaryota > Metazoa > Chordata > Actinopteri > Spariformes > Sparidae > Pagrus > Pagrus pagrus. Next base: position 18,194,968 of record NC_140207.1, read on the forward strand.
ACCACTGGGAACAAATTCCACATTACTTCTCTCATTATCTATATTAACAAGAATTTAAAAAGCTAGACATCAAAGCAGGAGTGGCATGAGGGCATTCGGGGGACTGCAGGTGGCTTTGTGATGAGACCAGTACATTTGTAGCAAAATGGAATTAATACATCATGTCAGGATTTATTTCATGTTTTCTCTATGCCTGCCTGCTCTCTGCAGGTGGAGGCCAGGCCCCTAAAAAACGATAAAGGTCCCATGTGGTAAAAAATGAGATTTCCTATCTTTTGTATAATAAAGCAGTTCTAGGTGCTATATTAATACTATGAAAGTATCAAAGCGCTCAATCTGTGGAGAAATGGACACCACCTGTATTTTGAGAGCAGGCAGAGCTAATGCAGAAACATGGTGGGTGGTGCCTGCACAGGCCTTTGAGAGCTGACCAATGAGAGCAGACTTGGCTTTTTGGGAAGGGTACCTCAAAGAGACAGTTAAAGAGAGTCTCAAGGAAAGTATTACAGATATAAAACTTGCATTGATCAAAAGTTCAAAATAGAATCATAATTGAACTTGTAACATACTTGTGCACCCTTTTCAAAACCTTATCAAGCAGGCACTTCCAGAGCATACGTATAGCGTGGGTAAAAAAGTTTCTGCCCCGACTGAGAAAAAAAATTCTTCTGAGCTCTTCAACTTGGCAGACTCTAGCAGGGAGGGCGTCATCTAGAGACAAACCAAGGGAGGAGGATCAAAGGCAGAGAGGTGGAGAAACGGCCTGGACAGAAGTCAGGAACGACAGGTGATGTAGGTGTTGATGGGAGGAAGAAGAAAGAGATAAAGGGAATATAGAGGCAGCTGCGGCTATTTGGTAGTTTGGTCTGAGGCAGCCGCTGACTGGCTAATTGAGTTCTGTCAGTAACAAGATGCAAGGAGATAAAGCGAGGTCAGGTGTCATACTGAGATAAATGAAGGTTCCTAACAGGTCAAAGGCAGAAAGACACACACGAGTGACGTCAATCAAGGTCTCAAGTGTCTCCTTAGTCCTCCTTTGTCTGCAGGTGGGGCACTGATGATTGTCAGCCCTCATCATGTATAAACTCATCATTTAACCCACTTCATGTGATATAGAAATCTCAAACCAAAAATACTAAATCTTTGGAACTAACCATGTACCTTCAATGACGACGACTGATCATATTTCAGTTCCAAACTAGAGGTCAGCAGTTAATAAACCATCCTACGCGTTCTGTCTAGATGGACCCACAAGTGTAGGAAGGCAGCTCCCGGCTTCAAACTGAACTGACTCAAAACAGAAATAAATAAAAGAAACGCTTCCCTGCACACTTTGAAGTAGGAGGGAGGATAAACAAGAGAGCAGGGAGGGGAGAAGGTAAGCGTAGGTTGGAGGATAGACCAAGGCCACGGAAAAATTTAATTTTAGAATGTGTGTTTGTTATCTAATCATGCCATTCACAAAAAGCAATGTGTCACCGCAATACAGCACAAAGCAAGCAGATGATAACATAAAGCAATTTGGGTGTCAGAACCTAAAAAGCAGTAGTAGAAAATAATACAAAAATAATTCAGTATAATTTTAAAGCATTTCTATATCACTACATATTTTTTAGTAAAGAAAGCACACAATAACCTAATAAAAACAAAACCTCATTTTTCAACAATGTTATAATGCTACATACTTTAAATACACAGTATGTAATTTCAGCAGCTTGAGGTCTTGCAATCAAAACAAAAGACATAAGTAGTGTGGGATCATGGGAGTTGTTGTCTTTGTTTTCAAACAACCGCCACTGCTAATAAAAATCTATCTCTGTGATTCAGGCAAAAAGGTTCACGGACGAGATAACGTGTGAAAGCTTTATTCCACACTCTCTTGACACTCTGCTGGAAGTTTTAGTGAAGGGTGACCAAATGAAACGCACCGTTGCCTTGATAAAATGACTCTGAACTTGAACTTTCGGCATAATGTCTCATACATCTCAAGACATTTCAGACATTTTAATGAAAAATGTTACAAATGATACCTTTAAAGTAGAATTTCAAAGACTTTTACCTGCAATGGAGAATGTTTGCGTTGTGGTATTGCTAGTCTTAAGAAAAAGATCCAAGTACTTATTCCACCATTGCTAACAGGTTAGTTGATGGACAATCTGCTGCATTACTTTACTGCACATATTGATATTACTGTATGTCACAAAGCTGTACAAATAGTACAGTTTAGTTAATAGTTAATAGTTACAGTTTTTACAGAACAATAGTGTTGGTCATAATAGTCTGATAACGGCATGAGTTGGAACAGTGAATGGAAACAGTGACTGTGTGGACAGCAAAATGACAGACTGATAGATGGGAGCAGAATGAATTGGGTGTATGGTTACAACCACTTTAAAGCTCTGGCCTTTGAGTAGCAGCCACATCACAGCTTCCTGTATTTCCTCTTTGATGAGTCACCCCTGGACGCTCCACTTCCATTATCATCATTATACAGTAAATATGACAGAGACATCCATTACACAATTTGCCTCACAGCCTCATTGACATTTGAAATATCTCACTTAACTAATTTCTGCTGGACCAACAAAAGGCTGGGGTCATTTTGATTAAAGCTATAAAACTAACACGTGGCGTGGCTGTCAACAGATGGTCTAAGTTATCTGGACCAATCACTCGGCCTGTCGCACAAACCTGGCATTCTCCTACACAATGACTAATGCAGACTGCTGATTCAAAAAAGCTGAAATGCAGTGCACAGCGGAAGGTAAATAGATGCTTATGGTGGCAGAGACAGAGAGAGAGAGCGAGAAAGGGACAGACAGAGAGAGACTAAGGAGGGTAGACAAGTGGAATGACTTATTCAAGGGGGAAGTGGGCAGGAAGAAACATGAAATTAGCACAAATGGATTATGTGTCGACTACAGGCAGGCCTAAGAGCAAGCCAAGCACTGTGGAGGGAGAGTGAGGAAAAAAAAGAAAAAAGCAGATTGACTTCTTGTTTGTTCCTCCCTTAGGGGAGATCCGATAGAGCCATCACTCACCAAATTGCTGATCTGTAGTTGAAACAGCTGTGTCCAAACCACACATGCACTGAACACCGCAGCAATTAGAATGCACTAATAGTTTGACCCATGCACTGAGTGCGAGATGAACTGTCTCATCTATAATATATTTTTTGGAGGCCTCAGACGACTCTTTAGCGTACTTTTTGATATTAGGTGGTAGTAGTGGTCCGGACTTTTTCCTCTTAATGTAACAAAGTAGCGGGAATGCCTAAAGTGATAGTTTGGAAAATATTTTTCCAAGCGTTGGAGGAAAAGATCGATACCACTCTCATGTCTGTATGATAAATATAAGCTACAGCCAGCAGCCGGTTAGTTTGACTTATATATATACAGTAGCAGCTCATTCTCACTCCCAGTGGGTCAAATACAGCAGCCTGGTCAGTGGCCCTCTGCTTCTAAGTGTGACGCTGTAGGTAGCCCTGCAGTAGTATAAAGAGCAGGAAAAGTCAGAGATGTTTGATAGCTACAGACGGATATTATACCAATTTCAATACATATGTCAACCAAATATCAAAATTCAGATTTCAGTCAATACATTTTCCAAACTAAATAGTGTTTTCAAAGGCCAAAACTTTTCTCTAATGTAACATCAATGTGGAATCTGAATTGTAGGTGATCAAGTCAGGGTAAAGGGAGAAAAGCAGCAAAATTGATGCAGAAGAACAAATATACCATCTTTTATGTTCTATGCATTCTTCTTCCTGCTCAAAACCTGGCCTCTACATTACCCCTAATGCAACCGGTTCACTAACAGTTTGGGTATGTTATGCCTGTAGGTGCTAACATAGCTGTGATCTGCTCGCCTTTAGCAAAGATGAGGTGCCACCACAGATGTTCACTCCACACTCCAAGACTATTTTTTCTTTACATTTTCTAACTTGTAGTCTTCAGCCCCAACCAATGCTGCCTCAAGTGACATCACTTGAAGTAATTTATCAGACTTCAGGCACTTCCCTCTGGAGCCACAAAAGTTTTTATACAACTTTCTTCAGATATGTAGTAGTACTCTCCAAGACCTAATCTTGTCTCTGATGTTGAAAATATGTGGAGTTGCATCAACAGCAGAATAGCTTCCATTAAAGGGCATGTCTCCAAGAGGCCCGGAAGAAAAACACAGCATCGATAAATTCAAACATCAAGTTCAGAACCAATTGAAAGGAAGAGGTTGTTTTTGTATACAACTCTGATTTTCCCCAAGACATAAAGGCATAATTCAGCAGCTGCCCCTTGTGACTGCAAATAATATACTTAAAGCTCTGGTCTACGATCTGAGAACGGTTTGAAAAAAGCATCCCCCCCACACACACACCCCTCCCCTCTGTGCTCCTTAACCCCTCCCCTCCGGGCTCGTATCGCTCTCCCCTCGGAGTCCCGCGACACACCCCCTCCCGCAACAAGCTTTTTTTTTTTTTTTTCTCTTCAACGAACTTTATACCTCCCGCAACAAGCACCAAGAGCAACAAGCCGGCAGAAACCAAATACAGCCCAGCTTTGAATGCGGAGTAACGATGTCGGATTCACAGGTAAAGTTATTACAATGCACGTTGAAACTCACGTAACTCTTGTAAGTCATTACAATGTCCACAGCTAAGCTCCACAGCCAAGCTAGCGTGACGTCATTAGCATGCTACAGCTACGTTACCTTACAGCTACGTAATAAGTTACAACAGCTAAGTTAGCCACTTCTAAAAGTTACTGAGGGCCAAGAGACTAACAGATGCTGCCGTCAGCTTTAATCACAACGATCGCTTCCACATTGTGGCTGAAAAACAAACCTGTGTGAGTCTCGAAGCAGCTGTGTGTGTCCCAGCAGTTGTCTGAGCAGCACCGCGACACAAACGTGCCCGTAAACCGTAATCTCTTGGTTATGACAGATAAGACACACACATACACACATCGTAACGCCTATATGATAATCCATCATATTGATTTAGCAAAGGCTTCGTTGAAAACAAACGGACAAGACCGGGAGGAGGGTTAGCAAAACAGCTGAGTAGTGACCGGGCGAGAGGTTGTTATGGAGAAATAAATCCAGACAAATAAAATAAAAATCCGGAAATAAATCTGAAACCCCTTCGCTTCGCGTTGGGGTTTCATTCATCCATTCATTCATCTTACTTGCTGTTTCATTTAGCTGCCACGAGCAAATAAATAGGCTGATTTGGTGTAAACATAGCAATAGCAAACAGTTAGCAATGTTAGCTTGTTGTTAGCTTACAATGCTAGCATAGAGGCTAACGTCTCCGTCGAACAAGTAAACACGTGTTGACAACACTGCAGAGACAGACACCGTCTAATAACACAGAAACAAACTAACGGCAGCTTTCAGTCATCAGCAGCATCGGCATGAAACTTATCTGTGTCACAACATCCACAATAAAGACGAAGGTTACCTGCTCAACAGAAACTCCGCTGTATCAGCACCGGGTCCATATCTTCACGGACCTTTTGCCACCGTTCAAATGATGACCCGATGTTTATTCGGTTTGAGCCCTCTTTGTTTCGCATCTCGCTTTGTGTCTTTTCAGTGACACTTTCTTTCTTTGACTCTTTGTCGGTGGGGCGAGCAGAGGCAGCTGAACTGCTCAGGGCAAAACAAACCTCTTGTCACTTGTAGTTTCAAATGCGTAAGTGGGTCGGGACCACACGTGAGCAGGAGCAGGAGAGTGAGCGAGGATTGGATCGGAAAATTGATCCAATAGGAGCCATCCGGGCCGGATGGTTCCTATTGGTCAATTTGTTTTCAGTTTTACAGGCGCTAGAGAGAATGGATTTTTTTGGTTCCTTTTACTCTCCACATTGTGTAGGTGGTACTATTGGGTCATAACCACCATATAAATGATGTTAATAATAATAACAAATCTTTCAAATCGTAGACCAGAGCTTTAACCTACAAATAATTCTCTGAAATCTCTATGGTTGGAGAAACATTACAAACAACAGTTTACTGTAAACCCACTAAAAGAAATACTGACTATAGAGATTGAATTTTAAAAAAAGGGGATAGCAAAGGGATATAACGAATCTCTAATAAAGGATTGTTTTGAAAAGAGTGCATCAGAGGGCAGAAAACCCTGAAGCCACAGACAGACCAGTGTCACTGTGATATTAGTCTCACTGAAATCAGCAGAGTAGAAATCTGCATTTTCTTTGTTTTGAAATGATCTGGAGTTGGGAGATGTGTGTGTAGTGGACTGTTGCCAATAAGGACATAACAAGAAAATGTAAGAAGAAAGTTTTTTTCAGTGCTGCCTGTAAATTCAATGAACTTTTTCTTCTTTTAAAAGATTTCAAGACACAAAATACCAAGTCAAGCAGTAGAGCTTTGTTTAACATCCAAATGATGTTTCCAAGAGTTCTGAATTACAAAAGTTGTACTTCACGTGAGTTCAGCTGTAACAGGCCAGGAGTTGTTCACGATGACATTTTAAGATGTTGGGGTCGTCATCAGTGTGGAGATTCACAGTCAATGGACAAGACTCTCTTTCCACAAGGCTGACAGGTAATCTTCAGTAGAAATGGGTTGGTGCATCTGATGAACAATTCACCCGTCCCAGTGAATTACCTGTTTCTGACCCTACTTGAAAATGCCCCGTGGTACATGTATGCTTTGGAAATTGAATCACAACACCCACAGGTTCATGGGTAAATTGGTGATACAAAGTTTACTTTCCCTATGTGGGCTTGCTGTACACAAACAGGGTAGCAAAAAAGATGGAAATTTAGTGTAGAATATGCATGGGGCTTACATTATTTTTATGCACTGTCAACAGGAATCAGAAGCACAAGTCTGTTGCCAGATTGGGAGGTTATTTAAAACTTTGGCCAATAGACAGGATTTTAGCACTCAACAACCATGACGGTGGCATGATATAAAAGTGGTGCCATAAATCCCACCTACAGTTCTTGGTATGAGCAGTGTTTTTTGGCTCGTGATGGGTAATGATGAATATGTAGTTGGTGTTCTTGGTGCAGTTGAGTGGTGGTACAGAACGAAACAGGACTTGGTCTTTGTGTACGATTCAAGACGGGGACCGAGAGCGCCTTCAGAGACATGACTCCTCTGCAGAAGAAATAGAGCGAGACAGGAAGCAGGGGACAGAGGCTGGAGGAGAGAAAAAGCGAGCCAGAAAGAGATCCTTTGGTAGCCTGAATCTTCTCAGGCTTTAATTACACTATATTGATCACAGGCGGGAGGGTGGAAGAGGAGGAGGAGATCGAGCAAGGGGGGGGAGACAGTTGGCCAAATTGCAGGCTGTAGTTACTGTAAAGCATGTAAAAAAGGGAGGCAGCGCAATTATACCAAAGTCATACAGTAGATAATTAGAAAATCCTCCCAACTCTGCGCACTTTCTCTCTCCTCGCACCCATTAACTCTGCTGATACATTAACACAGTAAGGGTGTCAAATTCATTCAAGTCACCCGGCCGTATGCATTGTTCTCATCCATCTCACAGCTCCATGCTCGGTTTGATTTGAAATTCTTCGCATCGATTTTTTCTCCCCAGCGCCTTTTGCTCCGGTCCTTCCTTGTAATCAACCATAATAGAATGGTCATGCATGACACTTCTGGCTTCCCTGTAACAACTTGAGCTACATGTTAGGAGGCAAAGAGGTCCACTTCTGCAAAGTTGTGCTTCTTCCCTTCTTTTTTCCATCTTTTCTAGGTTGACCTACTTCAGCAAAGAGCTTAGGTTCCTTTCTTTGTTTCTCACACTGTTGTGGCAAGGGCAGAAAAGCTTCGAGCTCTCCTACTGTATTTCCCTCCACACCCCCTCTCTCCTGATCCAGGCGGATGGCAGCTGAGTCCAGCACAGTGAAATATGCCAGATTCACCCTCACTGGCCCTGCAAAATCGCTCCCGCCGAGTCTCACAGAACTGTATTCCGGGGGTTAAGGAGCTTATGTCTCGTATACGACGCATGGAGAAAGGGGCTGAGCAGTGATTCGCCATGGGAGGGGGAAAAGGAGAGTGAAGCTTCTCTGTGTTGAGTGTATCTCATTATGGCTGAACTGTGTGTTACCTTTGGTAAACAGTGGGGAACATTTCTCAGGCGAGCGTCACTCTAAAAGCAGCAGGCTGGTAAACGACAGCGGCCCGATGGTGGCGCACAGCCATTGCTCAAATCAACAGCCCCACAGGGATGTATGAGTTCGGTCATGATTAGTCAGATAGAATAAATAATCTGCGCTTATGACAGCCCCCTTCATTTCTGCGGGTGTTGAATGGATGCCCCGTCCAAATCTTTTGTGTTAGTAAATTCCCTCCAGTTATTTTTTGCTGAATGACCTTCTCAATCACAAGAAAAGTCAAAAATTCAATTTCTGAAAGAGGCATTCATTATCATAGCGCCTTGTGCTCAAGGGTACCTGCCCATTTACAGTGCGTAAGAGCATTGTGTTGTATAGCTGTACTCCATTTTAATGGCATATTAAGGAAATCAACAAATTAGAGATTCATTAAACAGCCTGAAGGGTTTTGAAAATATTAATGTGAATATTGTCACAGCAGCAAACATATTATTACAGTACGACTATGGATTAGCCATGGTAGCATGAGAAAGACAACAGTTTGATTATAATTTAATTATTTCACACAACCACAACACTGGTTAGAGAAACTGATGTTTGCTGTGACTAAACACAACACTACTTAGATTCCATTTGTAGTCTTCTATCTTCAGGCCGAGGCACAATGCGACACAACCACTGTTGTGAGCCACAGTCTGGCAGCCTGACTTCTATCCATATGTTTGAATTGTTGATGTTCTGCCATCCTGCACTTCTGCACTGCGAGCATCTCATGTGTGAAAAGCAAAACAAGAGTAATTAAATCTTCATTCCTTCACCCCTGCAACCATATTCACATCTGTTAAATTGAAAAAGCACACAGTGTAAAACAGATCCACTTAAGTCAATGCCCCAGTGACTCGTAACGTTGGGAAGTGGGGGGGAAGCTTTTGTCGTCCTCTCCGCGAAAAGTATAATGCTGTGTTGTTTTCATGTTATATGACCCTCTAAGGATTTTGTAAATCAACCACTAATTACAACGTGCACTGACCTGATGGCTGAAATGCTACCTCTAAAGTCTTCCATGGGCTGACAGACAGCTGAGTGAATTCGGCGTCCAAAATAGAGTGCTTCAGCAAGCCGTAAGCAGCTTGGTTAATTAAGACATGCTGACAACTGGTGAACTCTGCGAATCATTATGGATCCCCTGCCTAATTGGAAAGAATGGTCATGGTAAACACATTGTTCTTCTCTATTGGATTGCTGCACTGTTGCTTTAATAAAACCCACAGAAAAACCACCAACAGCCTTTAGAGTCCACCCATGGCTAAATAAACCTAAAGTACACGTCAGGGAAAAAAAATGCTGTTGGACCCCCCACCTCTAGCTTCCCTTAAAAATTTGGAAATTACCCAAATAACATAACATAACCAATTGACATGCACATTCTTTGGGTGGTGAGGAGTCTACAGCACTGGGGCAGTTTCCTACTTTGCCCGGCTGCTAATCAAAGTTCAAGTCAACCACATGGCATGTGTACCGATGAATTCAGGTCTTACCTGCCCTGGACTTTGATGTCAGAGATGGCATAGAAGTATCTGGAAAGGTTGTTCTCATCCACCATCGTAGCTCCTGTAGCAGGCCGGAGCAGGCGGATTCTCAGGTCTGTGATGGTAAAGAAGTCCCTCAGGTTCTTGGTCGTGTCCAGCTGGCCGTAAAGCGAAGCCATGTTGTGCAGCCGGGGCCCAGCAAACAGTGCAAAGCGATCCTTGATCTCAAAACGCACTGTTTTATCATACTTCCACACATAACCTCGTGAGTAGTCCTCAGTGCAGATGATGTCCAGCAGGGTATGCTGGGTCAGGTCCTGCACCGTCTTGGGCTCCATGGTGAAGGCGTCCAGGCAGTCTGTGGCATAGAACTGGTAGGGCTGCCAGGTTCGTCCATAATCCAGCGACTTTTCTAGGACCATCTGTTCGGGCCGACCTGACTCAAAGGTGAGGACGATGTCGTCGGTCAGCTCGATGGTCTTGTTCCAAGATAGCGTGATGTTGACCAGAAGGGCCTTTGGGTACTTCTTCCAAGATGTGGATTGCCAGAAGGTTGTGGGGTTACGGCCCTCGATGTCGAACATGAGCTCTGGAGGGTGGGCGAGTTCCTCTGTGGTGGCATCACATTCATTATTACACATATAGGGGTTTTCCTACATAGAGAGAGAGCAGAGAAAACCAAAGAGAGAAGGAGGAACAAAAAGGAATGAAAAGCCGTTAGTCTTGGCGAGAACGAGAACAAATTAGGTCATTTTCACAGTTGATCAGGAAGAGAACTCAATGTGAGGATGGGGTTGTATGCGTCATATACCATGTTATTAGGAGAGTAATTCAGGGATTTGTGAAACTGAATCACAAGCGTGTCATGTGCATACACACAGTATGCAACCTATGAATATTTGAAGCCACTTAGCTTTATGTTGTACATTTATCTTCCAAGAGTCTGCCAAAACCTCTGTTGACTCTTGTCATTACAGCGCATTTTCCCTGCTCTCTTGTCACTACACCAAGTCACTACAAATATCATGACATATCCTTCCCAGACTTGAAATTAAGATGTCTGTTTTCTTCTGCTCTCCAACGTTGGAAACACAGGAATAGAGTGAATGTGTCAAATGGCCCAGAGGAACTCATTCGCAAACTGAATAGATCAAATGAAAAGCTTTGAAAGAAATGTCTCTTTTCAGTCATACGTTTGACTGAGCTCTCTGAGTCTTGAAGGATCTGCAAGTATCTTGGGTTGTAACTTATTTATTTTTTCTACTTCGATTCATTAAAACCAAGTACATCACCTAAATCCAACATGACTTCATACATAAAGGGCTAATAGATGTTTATTTTTTATCCCTCGTGTCTAAATTTGGCTTGGGGTTTTCAGAAACTATTCTCAAGCCTTTAAATTCATCACACCCCTTGCTTGAAAGAGGTCTTTCCAAAAACATTTGTCCGATTTACCACAAATCATTACCAGGCGATGTTCTCTCCTTGCTCCCTGGGGGCTCCATCTAGCTGTCAGGGGGAGGAGGCACTTCTCCAAGAGGACCTTTCAAGTGCTACAAGCTCCAATTTATCAGGACAAGATAATCCACTACTTGATTAGGTGGGAGATGTCACCCTGTGCGTATGCCCATGTGTGTATGTGTGGAAGCGAGTGTGGCGATGTGGTGAGGAAACAGGGAGAGGAGCAGACCTCTGATGTAAGACAGTCTAATGAAGCGGTGAGGCAGAGATTGAGTAAGTTAGAGGTAGAAAACGGCTCCATTCGGCTAATAAGCTTTGGAAGTTTTACCCCTGTCCTCCAAGGCAAGGTGACAATGAAGCAGGGCTCTGTCAGGCCCTCTGTCTGTTGGAGGGTCCCATTAATATCCTGTCTGGACCATCCCCTACAGGCTTACCCCAGCACTGGACAGCGGTGGCTGGGAGGAGACGAGAGCAGGAAGTATGCAGACTGGCAATGGAAAATTCCACTTGGGCTTTAGTGTACCGTTACATGGTGGGAGGTTAGGTGTGCCATTAACTGCAGCATCTGGTGCACTGTGTATCCACAGACAGATGTGTAATAAGTCATACACGACAGTTATGCCTGCTTATGGGGTGTGGACAGTTTCTAAAAAACACACTTGGCATGCAGGATGGCTGATCGTGTTGCTGCAGCTTGTTGTGAAAGTGCGTCCATTGAAGGACACCTAAACTGTTATTCAGTGAGAGTGGAGCACAGGTTTGAATTTAATTTTCTTGCGCCTGTTTATTATCAATTATACTGTATTCCTGCTATATCACATTAATTTAACAACACTAGACAACAACTCACATCCATTTTTGGGATTAGCACTTCCCCTTTGAAATCGTGCCCTTATATGCCTGAAATCCTATTAAATGTTGTTTGAGACATTTATATTTTAATTAAATCTCAGACTCGAAATCAAGTTTTCAGTCAAACCATATTCTATTTTTACACTGAGCAATTATCTCCTCACCGCAGACTTTTCTACAGCAACTTCTGCTTCATTCTCATTAACAGACAGTGGTGGAGGAAGTACTTTATTTAAAGGTCCAATGTGTAGGAAGGCAGATCATTTCAGTAACAGGATACCAAAATATATTACATGTTATTTTTATTAGTTATTTAATAGTATTTTATTACAAACAATCATTTTCCACAACAAAAAGGTTACAAAAAATTTTGTGCATGCCTTTAAATATAAAAAACAGTCAGGATCGGCCAAATTTAGAATTGGTCAGACATTAAAAAAACTGGAATGGCCCAAAAAAATTGTAACTGGTGCAGCTCTACTTTAGATCTACTGAGAGGACAAACCTCTTCAACTGAGTCCCACCACCATGTTTCTATAGTACGGATGAGAGGGCGTTTTTTTGTGTTTTCAGTGGCCATCGTAAGGGAGGGTGAGACGAGGGGTATTCAGTTGGTTGCAATCTGCAACCTCACTGCTCAATACCACTGAATCCTTCACACAGTACAGTACCTTTAAGGTGGGGCTCATTTTAACTACTTCATACACTGTCAAGGAGGTTAATCTTTTACAATTTAACATGTCTAATTAATGTTCACAGGTTTTGAAGGAAAAACTTATTCTGTACAGAAACCATTATCTATAGTTGTTGAATACATTTCACCCTGTATTGCAGTGGAGTGCAAGTAAAATTTTGTGAAATATTGAGAGTCTTAAGTACTTAAGTACTGTACTTAAATACTAAGTTACTTTCCATCAGCAGCTTTAAAAAGGATTTAAGCCACCCTCAAACCAGACTTCCCAATGCCTAAACCTATGTGGTAGCCTCAACCTTTGGCTCTCAGGTCAAGCCTTTCTGTTCCTTTACATCTAAATCCAATCCAGTGATCATCTATTACTGTAAACACCTACACACACACACACACACACACACACACACACACACACACACACACACACACAAAAACTGCTTTCCTCACCAGCACATCTCTGTAATCAGACAAAGATGTATCCGTATCGATCCCTGCAGCTGAGCAGCTGAAAATCTGCTGTGTAGCACCTGCATGAAACCTTGGCCAGTTGTCCAGCGCTCCTCCTGAACACACGGGTTAAAAACCTTTCATTACTGTCTCCTCCGCTTCTCACCTAATGACAAAATACTGCCTTTATGAAGATCAATAACCTCACCGGCCATCCCGGAGAAGAGAAAGGAGATAAAATGCTGAGTATACAGCCTCATGAAAATCAATGGCAGTTTTCTGTGTTTTACTGTAGGGCACCACGGAGGGCTCTGTTGGCCGATTAATGGCTTGGCACACATTAAAATAATTGACAGCGCCCGGCACTGCAGCATTTCTGTAATTACAAAAGATGTTTCTATTAATCCCAGTGTAATGATAAGTGGCCAGGATGGGGGACAGCCATCGCAGATTACAAAGCCAGCGCTGAGGTTACTAGAGCAGATAAGTCACGCTAAATTGGCGCTAATAGAGATGCCGTCGACCCACCCAAAACACAGGGGCTTAATCCGATTATTAGCATTGTGATGCAGTGAGATAGTGTGAGGGAGCAAGCGCGTGTGCGTGCAGGTGGGTGTTCGTGTGTAGTAACATGTATGCGGTTGTGGGTGGATTTCACAAATCATCAGGAAGCTGCTCTAAATTCATCTGGCATCGTGCCCGTTGTTGTCAAACTGTTCAGGCTAATTTTACCAACCGACTAGAGGAATAAAAACCAACAAAGCAGCAACGTGGAGGATAATGAATTAGACTAATTCCATTTAGCTGCACTCCAAAGACCAGCGTTATTTGTAGTGTTTAGGTCACAGGGAAGTGTTTTCCCTTGCTCTGCTAACCGAGGCTTTTAGGCATGTTACAGATAGAACAATTTGGATGATGCACTCAGAGGTAAGACAACACGTCATGTCACTTGTCTAAAGCAATTTACCTCCCAAAGATGTGAAAATCAAGACACTATTTTTGGCCTTTTTCAAGATGTTTCACTGTTCCTCTGTGACTGCTACAGTTTAATGAACAATGATCAATGATCTTAACAATTATCTCCTGAGCTTTATCCATCATCTATCCATCTGTCTCTACTTTGATGCAGATTCTCAGATTTTTATGATTCATTACTTAGGTTGAATATGTGAATAACTACTGTATATGCTGAATTTATATTTTTTTGTTCCCTCAATCACATGCATTTTTTTCCACAGTGGCTAAATATAGAAGATAAGAGGTGTTTTATGTTTCAACCTTCACCCTAGCATAAAAACCTAAGAACAAACCTACAGTACATGTAAAATGTTGTTCTGACAAAAGAAGGGCAGGAGATATTTATGTACCTCTCCTCATCAGTTATTATAAATGCACCACAGATACAGAGGTCAAAGTTAAGATCCATGAAAAGTAGACATACATATACAAAAGCAGTGCAGAGCAGGTAAGCTACAGAGGGTTTGACCGTGTCTGGTTTTAAAATAAGATACGACCGTGGTGTCTGACAGCCTTGGCCCGGTAGCACGGCAACCGCTGATGGAGAATGGGACTTCGGGGAATATAAATTTACTAACTGCCCACAAGCCATCTAGATAGATGGGCTTACACCAATCAAACAGATCCGTTTGTGTGACAGGTGTCTTGCACTTGTAACCCAGATAGCAAATTGAATCCACCTTCCATCTTTTCCTCCTACTACCCTTCCTTTGTCTCTTTCTCTTCTAGCATGAATGGGTTTAATTGCACAAGTGATCAGTGCGCGAACTTGAGAGTGATAAATCAATCTTAACGTGTGTCTGATGTTGTTTTTAGACAGGAAAAGCTTTAGATCTAACTCTTAAAAGACATTGTGAAGTGCAGGCATTATTTGTCTAAATAACAAGCTTTTATTATTTTTTAGCTCCTGTATGTATCAACTGTTTTTCATCACTCAGGATCTGTGGTGCATTTTGGATAAAAGAGCCCTGATATCAAGAGTCAGACTGTCAAACAACCTAAGATCACAACCAGCCATCGTTTGAGCACTTTTTAAATCTGTAAATGTGAAACAAGAAGCAAAGAAACTGAAAATGAATTCAACCTCCAAATGATGAGCTGATTATTAAAAGTCCAATACAACTGCAGTGTTTCTAAAGCAGCTTCCATAGTGCAGAGTACAATGTAATGACATCAGTAACATGCCAAACGATTCCTCTGGTCTTGATAAATAGAACTAAACTGGATTCAATAAATACAAATGTTTTATTTTTCACAATATATTTATTTGAAATGATACGTATTTCCTGCCTATAGATGTAACCCCAGACCTATATTGTGCATAGTTTATGATACTGACATTTATATTGGCATTTACAATAGTCAACTGTCAATCATTTCAGCTTCGAGCACTTGTAATAAAAATCTTATATAAGGAGAAACTATATCAGCATATAATGGATACGCAATAACAAGAAATTAAATTAATTTACATAATGTGTGGTCTATAAGAGATATGTTTTATTCATTTAGATGCAATCTGGACACACGCAATGCTAAAATAGGCAGGCCAACATCCATCCATCCAACTAACACACACACACGCAATCCTGTCTTCGCTGTCATTATAGCACGCGAGAGAGACAAAGACAGATGGAGAGTGATTGCAGGAGTTTATCACTAAACACATATCAATACTAGAGCCTGGGAACTCCTAATGACACAAACAAATTGCTTCCTCACCACATGCTGCAGCCGGTGCAGGTTTGGTAAGAAACTTTTTTCTCATTTTATAAGAAATAAATCCAAATCATTTCCACGCTCCACTCCCCACTCATTGTTTTGCTTCTCGAGCTGCTGTCTTTAAAACATTCTGTTCTATAAGGAGAGTAATCTTTATTGCCACAGAGGTTAAAAAGACATTACGTTTAAAGATCGCATGCTGCATTTAGATGTCTATAAATCATTACAGCATTAATTTATCGGAGACTCTCTCGCAAAGGGAAAATGATTCGTGACACTAACACAGTGCTAGCATAAAAAGTCCATCCATTCATCCATCCATCCATCCATCCATCCATCCATCTCCTGTTCGTTACAAGGTCATGGAGGACCGGAGTGTATCCCAGCATGATGAGATGCACATTCCATCCCAGACAGGTCGCCTGTAACCTGTTGGGCTCCTCGTACTGGAATCATAAACTTAAATTAATGGTCAGTAAAAAGTTCAACCTCAGTTTGACGGAAACTCACAGACCGAGAGGATATTTCTCTTACATTTCCTTCATTTCAACTTTGTGCCCACATGTGTGAACATTGCATCAACAGCGCAGAATTTCTCTCAGCATCCCCCCAGAAATGCATAATCTCTTTTCTCACATCTATCCATTTCTCTTCCATGTTTTTTTACCTCTTTCCTCAGCCAGGTGTGCGTCTGTGTGTACGTGCGTGTGTGTAAGACGGGGGTTGGGGTTAAAGCTATCCCTGCTGCATTAATGAGACCTTGTGTTCCACGATAGATTTCTTCATCCCCGACCCAGGGGCTTGATTGAAGCAGTGCTCTCTCAATTTCAAACCCCCCCCCCTCTCTCTCTCTCTCTTTCTCTCTCTCTCTCCCCAGTCATGCCAACACCTTTACTGGATTCCCTCTCTCTCTCTCCCTCTCTCCCATGGTGATAGGTGATGCAGACAGAAAGAGGGGCTTAACCTGGACGTGGAATGAATATTGGATGCCAGTGTGACAGATTACAGTGGTAATAGACACCCAGGCCAAATCCTCACAAGGATTACAATCATATTTTCAAATGGCTCAGGGTCGGCCGGAGGTCGGTCGGCCTGGACCATGGTCAACAAGGCGACGGGGGACCTGAAATCACACACACACACACACACACACACACACCCCAACACACACCAGGTTCTGCTTAGCCAACTGTGCGTTAGATCAGACATGGTTTTTGCATTCATTTTCATAGTTTTTGATATGGCTTTTATGACTTCTGGTTATTTTTACAATAAGCTTTATGTCAAAATGTTCAAAGCCCAGGAACATGCATTAATAATTAGATACAAGCTAAAGGAATGAGTTGGAGATGGCACCCTGGTTAGGACATTCAAGCCTTTGAACACACACTGACTCATCAGACTCATCCTCTTAACATTGTGGTGCAACACTGATACATGATCCTCATCTTTTCTTTAATATATCAGTTCTGAATTAATTGATGAGTCAACTGACAGACAACTGACAACCATGTTGATCGTTAATTGTTAAAGACTTGTTTTACTTTGTTTGTATTTATTAAATGACTTTAGTTTTACTAAATTAAGTTTTAGTTTAGTTTAAGTAAATGAATTGAGAAAAAATTATTGAGGAAATTATGATTAAGTAAATCTACAATTAGCCAATGACTCGATAGCCAATGAAAATTAATTGATTTACAATTGATTCGTTTAAGTCATCTTCTCCTGGTTTCCGCCTCTTAAATGTAAAGGTTTGCTGCTTTTCTTTGTCATTTAATAGTGAATGGGGGAAGCATTCTTCACAATCCTTTGACATTTTATAGATGAATGATGAATCGAATAATCGTGAAAATAATTGGCAGATTGATCAAGAGTTAAAATACTCGTTGGTTGCAGCCCTAGAGTTTAGCCTATAAAGTCTAACCATAGCATTTGTTGCGCTCTCACAGAAACACACAGATATACAAAGAGAACTGGTGCTCAATCAAACCTCAGCAGCTGGAAGTGGACCGTAGACGACAGCTCGCAGGGTCCAACAGATGAAATATGCTGTTTTGTGGCACCAGTGGGAAAAATTCAATAGTGATCTAAGGCAACGATCTGCGCCGTGCGACCACCTTAAGCACCACAGAGTGGGCTGTCCAGTCGACTGAGGGGAGGTTACGAGGCGAGACGATGTGTAAACGTCCTCGCGTTGCGTTCATCGTGATCAGTGGTGGCGGTTTAGAAGATTCATGAGCCTTAAAACAACAGTGCAGAAAGCATTCAGCACGCAGCCTCTGCACGTTCAGAGGATATAAAAACAATTTTATATTCCATTATCTTTTATATTGCAGTGCAAGCCCCACCGGGTGCCACTGCGATATGGTTTGAGGACAGGACGATATCCCCTGCTTAAGAGATGGTATATTTGTGAGAGCAAGGCAAGTACACCCATTAAGGGCTACAGCCAGGGGTTGATTGATGGCTTAAAGGATTCAACACAGGCAGTTAACTTGGCAGGTTAATGGTACAGTGCAGAACATCGCCACAGTTAACTTAAAGTTAAGTAAAACTTATTCATGCGGCACAATGTACACAATTCGCTACATCCTTGCAAGCCTACGTTGAACAACAGTAAGTTGTGATAGATGGAAAGACCTCATGATCTAAATGTGAAAGGAGTGAAAAGGCGAATGACATCCAGCAGCATAGACATACAGTACATCTCTGAGCCACACACAGTATTGAGGTGACGGGGAGGTTCGTCAACCTCACAGTTAGTATTCTTACTATAATCTATTAATGTCTAATAGCCTACTTTTTATCAATACTTTTTATATCTAACTATTTCAAATGTGTATCAATTTCCTTTGTGCTGTTTTCAAATGGTCCATTTTTTTTCAATACTTTTTAAGCTACCTAAAATTTTTATTTTTAAGATGATCCCTTTGCTTAAGTTTAGACTGAGCTGTGTCAGACTATTTTACAGATTCTCAATCACAACATACAGGCCTAGTGTTCAGTTCTTACAGCTTGCTTAATATGACAAAAAACAATTCAAGTTAGTCAAACACTTCTACCACTTTCACTTTTAACTACATGGCAAATGCAAGAATATACTCCAGGGTCGCACCGCTGATTGGGAACCAATGATTTAGGCAACGGTGTCTTAATACAGAAGATCCATAGCTAACAATAATGAACTGTCTGTGACAAATATTTCAAGAACATCCAGTGGTAGTGGCAGTGCATTAAAATTGAAAGAGAAAGAGTATGTAGATTACCAGTTCAAATCAAAGCTGAATCCTTTATTAAAATCTACGGAAGAAAAATGAAGCATTATTAATGTATGAGTAACTAAAAGAGAAAAGTTAAAATGTACAAAGTTGTGGTTAAGTGCTGTCTGGAGCTGGTCATGCTTTATGCTTGTTACATAAATGTGTGACTCATACAGTGAAAACATAACCACTCAGCTTCCAGGTATACAGTAGATTTGGATATTAAAATAAAAAGAACATATTTCCAGATGACTACACTACTGCCGTCACCAAATCAGGAATGAATCACTGTTATTTTCAAGTGTCATTCATCTTTTATTAAGATGACATTTCCACACTGAGCCAATACACCAGGGCATAATCGATCTGCTGGCTGCTGCAGTGCTACATCTCTCAATCAAACTGTCCTGTCAGATAACATGAAGACTTTGGATTTTTTCACTATACAAGAAGCCTTGAAAACAAGACCTGCCTGTGGCCATGATCACCCCTTATCTTTTAGCAGCAAAATCCCTCAGGAGTTGACATCATGAAGCAGAGGCTACATCACACTCTCACTACCGTTCCATCCCCCACCGCCATTCCTCTCCCTCTCACCATTGCCGCATCCACGGGTATTTTTAATGATATAATAACGCTACATATCCTGTATGTAAGCCCTCCAGAGGGACATGGATCACTGTCACCTTGACCAAGCTAAGAGGCTAACCCCAGCGAAGGGAGCTGCCCTGGCTTCTTCCCCATGGATACACACCCTGACCTGCCTGCAACAATGGAGCTACCTTACAAATTAGTGCTTGAGCATTTGGAAACAGAGAGGAAAGAAGTAAAACACAAAGGAATATTTGCAGTAAGGAAGGGCACTGACGTCAATGATTGCTGGAATGGCAAGCATATGATTAACCATGCTGTACCCTGACTAAGTATAATTTTACATTTTGTCATTAGAAATCTCAACATGGTGTGGTAGAAATACACTACAGTGTTAAAAACTTAAGTCTTTAAGGTGCACCATTTAATTCATAAAGGCAAACGTGAAGTATCTTCCAATCACAAGGCAGCAACTCTTCGTAGATATGAAACATTCTTTAGATGACGGGGGGTTATTTTGTTCTAGCTTTAAATGTAGCAGGGTTGACTGAAACACAATCATAAGCAATGAATAAAATAATAATGCTGTCCTGTTCTACTTTGATGTTTCTCATGTTTAGCTTGTTTTAGCACCTTCTTGTAGCTTGTTCTTAGCACCTCCTAGTGGTGAAAGGTTGCATTTTCTCTCATCATTCTCATATACACCTTCAAGAATCGGAGGCTGCCATCCAGCCACATGCATGTTAACAATCCGTCCGTTCGTGCTTGCATCGTAAGCTCCCCTATCATCTGTATGTTTTAGTTTATTATCATCCCACCTATTTTTCTGTACGGTAGCAAATGGCGAGAGACAAATAGTTTTTGAATTGTGCCATGAATCACACATTTGTCAATTTAGAAGATAATTTTTGTACTTGAGAAGGTCGCAGTTTGCCATACAACCAATCAAAAAGACTGTAACAGCATGTAAACAGAAAGACTACAGACCCAACAGTAGCATAAGTGACAGTGGCATAAGTGATGCTGTCTCTCGTTTAACGTTCACCAAAACCAATGAGCAAAACCTCGTCGAGCCGGCCCCGCATATTAGCTAGCTCACTAAACCGACAAACTCACCTTTCACATAACTGCATTTGTCATCAGGCCAGACTTTTGATTTTCACCTTGTTAAATACTTTTCCTGTGCCTAGGTGGCGACCATGTTGGGGTTGGTGATGTATATTGAGTGAGGCGATGTAGTTCCCTGAGCCGTTTCACACAAAACTGTGATTTTCTTGACATGAAAAAAATGATCAGTGAAATTGACAGTCATCATTATTGTTATTCGTGGCACAATTCAAAAATGAATTTGTCTCAAGTCTAAAGTGATTTACTTATTACCTACACTCATTACTGTGGCTGAATCCTGTGTGACACTAACACTGATGGAGGACTGACACTGCTTACGCTCAGCCTCCCGTGTTAAGTCTTGTTTTTTTCACAAGTTACAAGCATCCACACAAGTGTATAAGAGCAGGTTTTGCCAGACACTGGGGAGTACCGACAAGGTTTGTATGGGTGGGTTTAGTGGCTGTAATAAAAATCAGGCCCGGTGCCTGTGTTTACTGAGATTTGATTCCCCTGCAAATGACTGCTCCAACATTCAGGCCAGTGAAAGTCATATAGTACTAGTTTTTGGACACGCCACAGCTTTCAGGTTCTGATTTGGCAGCATTTAGAGACGTAGTACACTTTTTATTCACAAACCACCCAAAATGCGCAATGATGAAAATAAATGCTATCAGGAGAAATGACTTCTCCTGCTGCCACTGAAGAATAAGCAGAGCAGCTCAGTGTCCATCACACAGGTTTTGCAGTCAGTCATATCAGTGCCCTCACATTTCTTTCCGAGTGATACTTTTTCAATCAAGCCCCCCTCAACAAACTTCACCCCTCATTAGTGGCTCCATAGACCACTGTCAGTACATGGAGAATCTATTCCTGTTAATGAGTGTTTCTGTGACACGGTCAGCAGCGGCCAGAGCAGGGGGGTAAATTTAGCACCTTCTAATTATCTCAAAAGGGTCTGCAGGATGAGGTTGGGGGGCTGAGGGTTGTGGATGTGTCAAAAAAATCCAATAAGTCGTCCTTTTCCGGATTCACAAGATTTCTATTTTCTTTTCTCCGGTCTTTAGGGGCTCTTATTTGATTTATTTTTTAAAGTCGGAGCTTTTAAGAGATGATTAAAATCAATATCGTGGTAAGGCTCTGCCTTCGCAGTGTGGATATTTAACTGTGCAGAGTGTAGTTGGGATTCAGCTCCAGGCCTCTCTGTCAGATCACTGAAGGTCTATTTAGTCATTCTACAGGGAGACTTTCTTCTCCCCCCCCCTCTTTATTCTTCTCTCTCTGTCTCCTTCCCTCCCCTCCATTTTTTCTTACCACTGAATCTGAGAATATGATTGGCAGATGACTCCTGGGAAAAAGAGCTCGGGCCTTTTCCTCTCTCCGAGCTCCGAGGATCACGACACTCAAACACACTGACAGGCAATGAGGGCGCACACACACACATACAGACACGCACATTCATTTTAAAGGCAAGTCACACAGATCCCTTAAGAAAAAAAAAAACACAAATACACACACACACACACACACACACACTGACTTGGCTCTATTCCTGTGATCCTTGACAGCTTAGTGTATTCATAGAAATGAATGAAACTCCCAAACTTGGCCCAGAATTGACTTTTTGGACATCTTTTACTCTGATTTTAGCTTCAAAAAAGCTTCATAACCTCATGTTATCAGCATTTCTAACCACAGAAAAAATTGCGTTCCCTTGCCATCAACATTTCATACTTTCGCCAAGGGATTAAAAAAAAAAGTAACAACATGACAAATCCGTTCTTTAGTTTAAAGCTACAGAAAGCACTTGTGAACATCAGTCAATACAAAAGCAGCCCTCAGAAATCCTGTGAATAAAAAATTCAGAAAAATATAATTCTCTGTCATCATCCATCATTAAAAGCGAATTAATGGAACTCTTTAATGCAGAGGAGCGAGAGGATAGACTTGATTCATGCATTCTTTGAATCCTCTCCTCTGCTTCCTCATGTCAGGCTAAAAAAAGGCAGCAGTCCAGGAAATAAAAAAACTGAAGGAAGACTAACGGCGCACAGCCAGTGACAATGAAACACAAGTGGATCCACTTGATTCCGCGACAATAACGTCAAGCATCCGCCGCCATCGTAATCACAATCCTCAAAAGGGAGTCAAGGGTGCTCCGCCAGCTGATTGTCTCAGAGCTCTTGATGAGACGCCATTAGAAAAGATGAGAGAAAAGTGAGGGGTGGGGGTCGGGCGGGAGTGAGATGTAAAAAAAAAAAAAAAATTCAGAAAAGGAAATCAAAAACTTTAACAGGGCCAGAGGGAAATACAAGACTAATCAACTCCACTCTGCTGAAATTATAGATGAATTAAGCACTCTGTTAGTGATTAATTAAACCAAGAGATTCATACTAATGAGACCACACAGAGCAGCGTGTGTGTGCGTATGTGTGTGTGTGAGGTGGGGCGTCCTGTAAAATTTCTTGCGTTCATTTCTGGCACCAAACATAGCAGCAGCAGCAGCAGCAGCAGCAGCAGCAGCACACAGGTTTCAGGCTGCAAGCCACTTTAAAGAGGGATTAGATGCAGTGGTTGATTTTGTGATCGCTGCACACAGG
The DNA here is from genome assembly GCF_965226575.1 of Pagrus pagrus. Classification (NCBI taxonomy): domain Eukaryota; kingdom Metazoa; phylum Chordata; class Actinopteri; order Spariformes; family Sparidae; genus Pagrus; species Pagrus pagrus. The sequence goes on from NC_140207.1 coordinate 18,218,341, forward strand.
CTGTGCTCATTAGGGAGTCAACAGATGCTGAAAATAGCTTAAATAAAGGGATATCTGGTCTCGGACTTTAGGGAAGAGAGCCTCTTTGTTTACGCTCATGGGACAGTAAAAATGTAAAACCAGTGTACAAGAAGATTTCACATTAATGCTCATATTTTGCCTATAAAAAAGGGAGCAAAGAACTTTCTCAGGAAGTTACTTGTTAAGCTAACAGCAGCAGGCATTCGTGTGTTGGCTGGCTTTTTTTAAATTTTTTTTAACAAAGCAGGTTGCAAATACCATGGGAGCTGGTCTGAAGTATAATATATATGAAACAAAACAAGGCAGAAAAGCTAATTTGGCCATTTTACATGAAATTTCAAGACGGTCCCTGACTTCAGATAGTAAGTTTAGATCTACACTCAGTCAAAGTGCCAGGCTTCAATATGTGGTCATGAAGTACCAATAACACATGCAACATCAGTCAATTTTATCCTGCACTGCACAAACAATCTGGTGGAAACTCGTTAACCTCGTTAAATGTGTTTTTCAGGATGGGGTGTTGAGTTTCTCCAAACTCACCCTTCAATATGACTTTAGATTAGATTCTGTTCTATTTTTGATTTAAACATTGTTTTATCAGCATGTTACAGCATTGCATCTGGATTCATAAAGATAAAATAGGATGTAAATATGTGAATGACAGATGTAAGGGCATGATTCCCATACATCTGTCATTCACATTTTCACATCCTTCTTTTAAAAAGATAGGGGTATTTTACATCAGCTGTTTGACTTTATCCTGGTGGATTTTGTAGGTTACGGTTCGGCAAGTTCAAGTAATATCAAACAAAAATAAAGATTCCAGAGCTCAACAATAAATACCGCCCTTCTGGGAAGGGAGAGATTCAGTTTGTTACAAAGTTCGGTTTCTCAAATCTGTCACGAGTAACCGGAGTAACATGAGTAACCTGATCTGTAACCAGTCAGTTGGTCGTTTTCTTGTACATGGTGTCCAGAAGTGCAGCTGGTAGCTTCCTTCGGACGAGTAGGCCAGAGTAGATACAAATAAAATACTGGGGGAATTTTTCCATAATTGAAATTGAAAGCTCATTTCAGTCAGTTTTCTTTATTCAGAATTCAAATTGAGACACAACTATTTTAAGCTCATTGGCTATTTGTTTACACTTTTACAAATCTACATCCTGAAAAGTCATGCGGCTTTAGCTGCTGGGAGTTTACTGTTAGCAGCTTCAGACACCTCCAGTGTCTTGACAGATGCTATATTAAAATCAGAATGGCTTCTTCCAGCGTGTTTTTTTATTTTTTTTATATAGTTGACGGCTCTGGGGAAATGATGTGATGAACATCAATTGGGTTTTTTCTATTTCACCGGTAAAAGAAGTAAAACCAAGAGATACATTAAGAATCCTCAGATCGAAGGATATTCTCCTTTTAAAGAAAGCTGCCCTGGGAATTCACTATAATCAGCTTTTAATATGCATACAGTCACTGCAAAATTGTCTCCTAACAGTGTATAGTATGATCTAGGACAAAAGAATAAAGTAATATCCCCTGGATCTACTGTTCCTGGCTTGTAGATGTGTAAGAAGTAGGTTTTTGTAGACTGGGTTTGTAAAATGAAAGAGAACAGTGCTGACTGCAGGTTCCCATGTCCTATTTTGGTGCTTGACTATTTATGAACTCCAACAGAGGTATGTGCAATCACAACTATATTTGTGCAACCGCAGTGAGATTTCACCTCATGTTTTAGGTTCTAAGGAAGGGTTGCTCTTGAATTCACAAGTTGACACAGTTATAAATACTGTAAAGAGGAGGATTTTCGTCTGAGGATGCCACATTTATTGGTGTTAAAGGATTCCTACATGTACTACGTGGTATCAAGAGCTATGTACATGTACTTTACACATTTGCAGTTCAGCCATGGAGTAGCAGGTTCAAGTAGAGAGAGTCATTAATTAATGTAATCAAATGCTATTGAATGAAAGCCAGACCACGGTATCTTAGGTAGGGTCATGCGTGCAATTATTTCAACACACAGAATCTGATTGATCAATTTCTTTTTGGGCTTGAGAATGTGTGCACGTGTGGAACCACTCTTGACGATGTGTGTGGTGTAAATTAACACTGGTGAGAAATAAACATAGATTCTGACTCAAATCCTTTAGTGGTTATTTATCAAGGAGTCCGTTTACAGAGTAATCAGGTTTCAGCTGAAAGGACAGAGCTCAGGCCCCAGGGTGGGTGTTTAAGGTACACCAGAGACAGAAAAAGGAACTAAAGGTCGAAAGAGGAACTGTGGCTGAGGTCTGACAGCTTCAGACGTGTCTCGTGGTTGTTGCCGAAACCAGACAGCAGGTTGTGACCATCAGATACAGCACAGTGAAACGTACCGAGCGTCATTAGCTCATAAAGGTCAGCACACAGAGCAAGAAATGTGGTCTGAGCTAAATATATAGTTATATGATAAAGTGACATCACAGCTAAAACAACTCCTAAATTATAAACATACCAATGCTACCGTCTACCATGTAAAGATAAAAGTTAGTGTCAGTGATAAAGAAGTCTATATCCATTTTTATTTGAAAAACAATGGAATAATTTATTTCAAAGTGAATTTATACCATTAATGCCCATATTTCTTTTGTCTATTGTTTCTCTAGTAGGCTAATGCATTACTGAGCGGCTTCAGCTCCATATAAGATATTCACATTATCTGTAAGTGCCATTTAACTGTAATCAGTCTGCACTGTTTCATCATGCAAAGTAAAGAGAGAACTCCCACACACTGTCCTTTCACATGCAAAAAACTTTACTGGACATACGTTTCAGTCCTAACACCTTCATCAGGTAAACCAGATGGACAAAGAACATTCCAGACAGATACAGCCAATATCTCCACAGGTGAGGCCAATTAAAATCAGTATATCCAAGCTGTCAGGCACTTAGTCCCACAGGACATATGCATTTATCCAACTTGATGTCACATCTCACCATCAAAAATGGACACAATTTACATTCTACACAAACAGCACTTACATTGAACATACAAGGAACTTTTAACTGTTCTTAATTTAATACTGACCTGTCTATATGACCTACATAAGGAAACAAGAACATTTGTACATATATCTATAGTTCTTTTTAACACCTGTCACCAGGACGGATTCCAACTTACCCGTGTTGGATAAGTCATAAAATGAAAATCTCTCGGCCTGAAAAAAGAAGCTGCCTTTAGTCTGGTTGTACGGCACTAAAACAAAAGTTGCCTTTGTTTCACCATTGTCATCTTTTGTCAAGAGGGGCCATCAGAATCAGCAACAAATTAGAGTAGCTTTAATCTACACACAAACATAGATCAGTAAAATGATATATAAAATCAGCATATCAAAATTAGTCTCGACTATCATAATATCACTGTTAAGGCTGTCCTATGATGACCTGTAAATGGGCAGTAGCTCGCCATATACCATATAATAGTAGAAATAGGAAATCGGAGAAATGACTTAAAAGTGCCACACCTGAAATATATAAACATTGGGATGATGAAGACGATGTGAAAAGACCTTCTGAAACGTTGTATCTCGAATAATGTTTTCTACAGGGACAGTGTGCAGAGGCTTTCTCTTCTCCTTTATATGGATATTTCCTCCTGCCTACAAGAAACTAAAGGTGTGCATGAGCCTTGACAGTCAAGCTTTTTACCATCATGTCAGGTGAAATCACAATGTACCTGTCCCCTTACTGTATATTTTTATGTATCTATTCTTGGACAAGCCACTTGTCAAGTGTCAAATAATAATAAAATACAAATTTCTCAGTTGTTTCAAACCATGTACCACCAAGGACACTATTTTGCTGGTCTTCATTCAGGACAGCATTTATAAACACCAAGGTTGTTAATTTCTCGGCTGCTCAGTCCAGGATCACTGTTCCAGCACTCAATGTGCTCTTTCTGTTTATTCTCACCCTTGACTTCTGTTGAGCTATTCTGTACCACCCCTGACTACACTTTTTTTGCCTGTGACTGACAACTATAACAAAAGTAAAAACTAAGGTGCAGCACCTGTGTTTCCAGCCCCAACAATATCTCAAACCCTTACTCGATAAGCAGAAAAAGATCTCTCTCTTACTGCTCTCCCTGTCTCCCCTCTACCACCTCTTCCTCTTTACTTCTCCTCTCTGAAAGTTGATTTCATCTGACGTGACAGAGTTGTGGAAGCCATGGGCGGAGGTGTTACAAATGCTCTGTCACCACGTTAAACATGGCAGGAAGCGAACGCCTCGACAGCTCTCGGATGCGACTTGGGAAATCGGCAACGATGCTCTGCCTCGTCGCCGCCGCCTGTTTGACTTCAGCCTTTATCTCTCATTTCAACTACACCGGCAAACTGCTCTGTGCCTACCCCGTTCAGCTGGCCTAGTTTTGATACTGGCGAGGGAGAATGCGCTGGCGGGGAAGTGGTGGCAAGGAACAAGGAGGGGGGAAAGGAGAGCGCTGGATGCCGAAGGGGAAAATTCTTGGTTCAAATGATGCATACAAAAAGTAAACACAGTTTAGCGTTTGGTTAAACAGTTCTTTTGTTTGTTTGGAGTAAAACACTAAAACGCAGTCTACAAACGAGACACATTATCAGAACAGAAAGCAAATAGCAGCGGTGTTTTATGATGCATCGGGGAAAGACAACGTCAATACCACTCAAACTGGCGTTTCATTTCAACATAAATAAGGTGTCACTGAAGCGGCGGTGGAAAAAATAAAGTTAATGCATATCACTGCGGAGTATCAAGCTTCCACCTTTCCTCTGACTCAACAGTATCGACAGAAACGAGGGCTGGCTGTAATTCAGCCGTCCTTATAGATCTAATCTCTGTGGCATTATCAGACCACTGCCTGGATTTGAAAAATATCAGTGTGGGGAGAGTGTGCGTAAATTTAATTTGGATATGTGTATGGATGTTTAAACTTTAGTTGTAGGATTACATGATGCACTGGTAAATAAAAAAAGAAAGTTGATCTTGTGCACGAGTTGTAAAGAACTTTATCAAAAGTTAATTATTTTAAATCAGAATTTCCACATTGGTGCATCCCTCGTACTGTATAGGCAAAAAAAATGACTCGGTCAGGTTTAGAGATTGGAGGTTGACCCTCGGTTGGCAATATGAAACAAAAAGACCTTCTCCTGTGAAATGTCCGATGTTTAGTTGAAGAAAACGGCAGGACTTCTTCCCCACGCTGCTGTCATAATTATGATCATTAGATCCGCGATCCGAACTGCATCGGTACATACTGGAATTCATCTGTCGTGCGGGCCTCAGCAGAAGTAACAGGAGACAAAGTGAATATTCATCAGACTGGCATATAATGTGACAGTGCCTTTATTGTCCAACATCAGTGTCTGACCTGGCTGGTATTCTCGTGACTGAATGGGAACAAAATTCTGCAGCCAGACTCCACAGTCTGGTGGAAAGCCTTCCCAGAAGAGTGACAAGAGTGGAGACTGTTATAGCATATCAATGGCCATGGTTTTGGAGCAGGATATTCAACGAACAAATACAGCTGGTTACTTTGTCCAAAGACTTTGGGCCTTGTGCTGTGGACTGACATTTTTGGACTGGCTTTCATCAGTGACAGGTCAAGACATTCTGACTTTTTTTCATTTGTCATTATTGTCTCAAATCTTGTGTGTCAACACAAGATTTGAGCCTGCACCTGTATACCAGGTGCTTCAGACTAGCACTTGTGGATTATTGTATCATTCTTCTCCTTTAGCAATGACAATTGGACATTCATAGACAATTCACTAAAAATGTTAGGTTGTAAAATTGCTCTCATCCACAAAATGATGCCTGAGCACATGAGTCTACTTGTACTGACAGACATAGTAAAGGCACTGGCTCTACACTGTAGTGTGTGTGTGTGTGTGTGTGTGTGTGTGTGTGTGTTTCTGCCTGCAGTTCCAGACTGAAACCCTCGGAGAGAGTCTGTTGGCAGCGATACAGAGGAGCCTTGCCAAACCTCCTCCCAGTTTTAACTTCTTAATGGGAATATGACAGCCAATCCACCTGAATTAATAAACCTCCTAAATATCAATAACCCCCTGAAAACAAGCTGTGGTGCTGTGTGTAAATTTAACATAATTGGAAATTGTAATTGTCAATTTAACTCACAAATAGTTGGTTCTACTGCCAAACTTTTAGTGCCAAGTTACAGTTCTAGTACTGTCAATTTAACAACACTGTCTTTAAAATACTTCTAGTTTTCAACGTGTAATTACCAGCCACAACAGCATTGGCTGGTAATATTTTTTTGTTTGTTTGTCATCGTGGCAAATTGTGCTCCTGGAGACACCTATTGTAGTAGTGAGTACTAGCCATGTGTTCATATGTCTGTCTGTCTGTGTCTAGATTTTTGTCAGCATGATAGCATCACAACAGTGCAAGGTGTGTAGAGATTAGAAAAAAGGCTAAGTTCAAAGATGGGCATAGTCCAACCCATGAGTACTGAGGACTACGGTAATAATGCAGTAATGACTAGTGAACACTCAGCATGGGTCAGAATGTGAACATGTTGATGGGCATCACTACTGTTGTGAGTCAAGTGCAAAGGCGAAATGGTTATTTTATTGTGTTCAAGTGGTAACAAAGTGGTCATACATTCAAGATTTTCAAGTTTTGTTAACAGCACTTCATTTATCCAATATCTTTTCTAACAATTAAACCTTTAAAGGTTCTATATATGAGATTTTAAACATTAATATAGCAAAAAAACTGTGGATGAAGAATGAAGTCACACTCCCTCTGTGTGTGTGATATTTCGCTGTTCTTTGTTTAGCTAGGCCACCACGTGTCCATGTTAGCACACGTGAGCTACGAGCTGCTAAACTCAGAGCTGGCTTTTCTTCTCCTTGATGCATAAGTAACTAGATGGGTAGATTTATGACCTGATAGTAGGCATGATGTCACTTTTAGCGATATTGTAAATTTTTTCTCTGCGAGTGTTTCAATTGCCAAATGTCGCTGAATGTCATATATAGTGTCATTGAGGTGGGAGTAAACAGTCAGTAAATAAGCAAGCCATCAGGAGGGCTGAGGGTTTGCAAGCTAAACAACTATTGCGCTGAGTTTTGTCCTGCACATATTCAAGCAAGGCGGCATTTGGTAAATTTTTTATTGTGGGGGTACTTCTGAAGCTTTCTTGAACAGAGGATGATAAGCATTGGGTTGTCATGTATTGAGCACCGACCTTGGACTTGGATTATTTCAAATGCAGCCATCTTAAGTGTACTTTCATTGAAGAGGAATAAAGGCTACTATATTGCATCTTCAATTTAGTCCAACCTTGAACCCAACAAGCCTATTAAAAGGATGATGAAAATTCAATGCGGATCGGAGGCATGTATATGTACAGTGATATATCATCAGCATAAAGCTTTATAAACAACTGTAACTCTGCTGGAATAAACATGGTTGGCACACCTGCAGTGGAAACTATCATGGACAGGAAAGTGAAACTCTCTTCTGAATTCGAAAAGATAATTAGTACATTCTTCAGCACTTACTACTTTCTCACTTTTCTCTTTCAATTTGGCTTGTAGTGATGAAACCGGTTGAAGACATGCCCTGATTGGTTTCCAAAGGCTTAGCTCTCCAGCGAGGGGTCATGTGTTGTTCAACTAGGTAACCAAAGGTTCTGAGTTTGTGCTCAGGAGGAATTCAGATTTGGAGGAAAAAAGACAGATAAAAGGTGGGAAAGAGCAAGGTAGAGTGTGAGAAGGGAAACTTCAGAGTTGTCTTTTTTGTGCATAGCCTGCTGTTTCTGTCGTTGGCAGTTGCGGATGTGCATATGGCAGCTTTGATATTGAAATGCATGTGTGAACCTCAAAATACAAGTGGGGTCAAAGCACAACTACTGCGCTAAAATTCAGCTAAAATAGAAGGTGAAAGGATGTTGTAAAAACTATGAAGTTTAATAACTTATGATGGAAACTCAGAAGAACAAGAACAAAAGAAATTCAGAGAATGAGAGAGCTGAACAGGAGCGCTACTGAGAAATCCTCGTGTGTTTACCTCAACCCGCATCTCCTCACATCAGGATCTCTCTACCAGGGGAGGAGGAAGGGTGTGATCAGCAAGCAGCCAGGCCAGATCTCAATAATTCAAGCTGGTCTGCTCCTCACCTCAGCTTGCTTCACACAAGCCAGCTCGTCTCCAAATACTCAGCTTTAGCTCATGTGCGGTGACATATTGTACATCCAGTTAGCCTTTACTCACATGTCTGTGTAGATGAACAGGTCATAGTTGCCGTCACAACTCAAACACTGCAGGCCTGGTTGGGGATAATCGCTGAGGAGGGTGATTACGAGTCGACACGCCTCACTCCTACAGCTCTGTCAGCCGGTTAAATATTATTGTTTGTTGCTTTCAGAACATTATCTGATTACTCCACAGGCTCCACTTACGCTGTGTTTTATGGCTGACAATAAGTCTAAATCATTGCCATAATGCTGGTGTAATTCAACGTAATGATTGTTCTGTAATGTTACATGCAGCTGAGGTGTGATGCTTCTCTGCAAGTATTTCGATGCTGAACAGATGCTCATCCGACACCCTGTGCGTAGCTTTAAAATTCAACTTGCTCTCAAATACTTTCCCAGCATCTTCTCATCATCAAGAACTAACTCAGTGGTGTTTCAGGGTGGCATCTTTAAATTCATATACAGCAGCAGGCAATTTGTACCGTGTACAGTGTAGAGCAGATAACAGTACCATTATCTACCAGACAAATCCAAACTGAAACACTCAGAACTTCAATACATGCAGCAGCAAACTGCAGCAAATGACAAATCAAACTGCCTGTCAATTCTCAGCGACAAGAACAAAACTTGCTCTCTGCCTGGTTGCATTCCCTGAGGGTGCATTTCTCCTTTTCGAGAGGAGGAAAAACAAAGACCATAGTGAAAATATCCACTTGCTAATTTGAAAAGCAAACTAAACAGTGAACACGGCTGACTTGATGACAGCTGTCAGTGTGACAAGAGGTATTACCAGGTGGGATTTAAATTGTTATGCTGGAGGCAGCCAGGCGGTGTCCAGAAGGGATTTGAAAAGACAAGGTTCGGGAGGAGGGGGGATGTTTAGTGGCTGTCACTCAAACATATATTGTATTTCTACTGGGCCTTTATGTTGAGTTTTCATGTTCTGAATATTCATAAGGTTTCACTTATAATAGCCCTGAAAAGGGGTAAAAACAGGAATCACGCCACAAGCAATTATATAACAAAGGTAAACACTGGTTCATTGTACAGTAGCTGAAAACAAGGCAAGTTTTAATGTTCACACCTACTGTAGTTTCTTCAGGGAGCAGCCATGACAGATAGAGAGGAACAAGGGGGCCTGTTCTGAATGGATTAATGATTGGAGCTTGACACAGTAAAGTGCAAGCGTTACATGCATGTCATGAAAATAATGTCAATCTTGTTATTAAAAGTTATTCATGCTTCCAACAGGAAGTTGCTTTGCCTGTGCTTTCCTAAAACAACACCATGCCTTTCAAAATCAGTTGTTGTAAATCGCAAAGAGAAAGCAATGAATTTGAAATCTTATAGTACACTTTTAAGAGGACTGGAATGAGGGCATTAAAGCGATTGGATAATGCCAGTTAACCAAGAGATGAGAAATCTACTTGTTAGTGGTCTCACAATGTTCTCCTTCAACCACAGAAACTGATCCACAGAGGTCAGACAGCAGTTGTCTGACAGAAACACAAAGGTCTAACAAAACATTTGAATTATCCAATTAGTTATCTGACCCTAATATGCATGTTACTAAGACAACACAGGTAAGGCAGTTACTGTCCAAAACCGATATATATATGCATTTTAACTGTGTTGAAAGCTGTCACAGCATCTTTAGAAGAAAGATCACCGTGTTACTGTCTTGTCTTTGACAGATGTTAATTTCTGGTGTCTGTTTAGGAGAATTTCTAACATACTAACTGACAAATGAAGTTGACAATACCCACTGGTACTTTACTCTCTCTGTAATAACAAAAATGTAACTTGAGTTGTGAAAAATAAGTCCCCAAATATGATTCAAAGGAAGAAGGTGCTCAAAGACCTGGAAGCAGCTGGAAGTGTTTTTTACTCACACTGCGCACTTTATTCAACCTGGATACCTGGACTTCAATAGAGAATATTATGAATATTAGCACGGTATTCGACACTATAAAAAATATACGTAAATGACATTTATTAATAACAAGCAGTAGAGGGCAGCAATACCCCGTTGTAGTCCAGTCTGCCCAAAGAAGACGAACAAACACCGGCACCAACTGTTGTTGCCACTACAGCGGTGCTTGCGTACTTTAATACATCCCAGTAAATAGTATGCATTTCATATACTATTGGTTTCATACTAAGGTTTTGGACATATTGGAAAAACCTCACATACTGTTTTAGTGTACTAAAGTAAACAGCCTGTTGGTGAGGAATTTGGGCTAACACTAATAAAAAACCTGATATAACATCAACCAGGACGGTGAAAAAAGCCCAGTTATCTACAACAACAATTTCTCCAACTATTTAATTAACTACATAAAGATGTTGAAGATGTTGGTGCCTCATTGTTTATGTTGGAGGATTCAACCCACCTTGTATGAGCGCAGCGCTGGCTGCAGGCGTGCAAAGTCAGCTGCAGGAACATGGCTTGGTTATTAAACACTGTACACTCATGGGCTTTAAGATATACGTATGTAACATATTTTATATTTCATTTCTTGAGCTTATCTGTGCTGCCCAGGTCAACTTTGACTTTTGCATTACAAATATTGGGAGTGTTTCCTTGACTCACTGTGACTTGGTGCAGGGGTAATATCTCTGATTATAGTCAGTCTGTACTCCAAAGATGCTGACCCCTTTGTCCAATAAGATAAGACACCATGGGATTAAATCATCTCAGTTCTGCACTCTTGAAACAAGCTAAAAAGGCAGCCTAACAAGGGTAAGCACTGGTAAGCAAAAGCCTGTGAGCACCATCAGCCATATGCCAGCCTCCGCCTACACTTCCCAGCAGGCACTGCCCTCTCGTTGTAGACCTGTTTGCTGACTGCTGCCAACATTTTACTGGCAGGAATCTTTTGCAAGACATGCATCCAGTCGGCACAACAGTCTAACACCTTTACTTCAGGAGCCAGTCTCCCTTTATTTCACTGTGCACTGATCTACAATAACACAGTGGATTAATCAGCATCTCTCATATAATCTTTATGGTGCTATAACAATATAAAGCGCTTAAGATTAAAGTACTTACATAATCAAAACAATTAAAACAGCCTATTTCATGCTAATATTCATAATCACCATGTGAAACTGTCCTCCATGAACAATGCTTTAACAACCATACAGCTTCCAGCTCTTGCAGGACTTAGCTTCTTTTTTCTTCGCTCTCAAGTGCTTTGCCATTGATAATCTATTTCAAATAGGTTCTTACATTGCGCATGTACAGCATATAAAGTCAATATGGTGCTCTGCAAGAATTGTCACTTTAGAAATAGAGCAGCCCTACAACTCACAACAAAGACGATTCAGAGGTGAAATCCAGTAGGCTGGCGCAGCGAGTGGCTTACCCTGTGTTCTTATCTCTTGGCAGAGCAAAGCTGAGTCGCGCGGTGCCACATGGCACCCGGATACACAGCGAGACACAGTCACACACACCAACACACATATAGACACACGTTGGCTCTTATGATCTGTTCCCCAAAAGCACTTCCGCAGGTTCAAAAGAGTAGGTAGCAATGAATCATGGGCTCGAGCCAGGTTTTGCTCCGTGATATCATTAACAACAGGGTAAAAGCTGGAAATATGGTTGTTTTATCTTGGTTTTGTCATCTGATCTAAATCTGGTTGCGTTTCCTCTTTGTAAACTCATAGGTAATCTTCATCATGGTGAACAAAGACAATTTTTGTATTTATTCAAAAATTCTACTGATGGTGGCAGCCAGGACAGAAAAGATGATGTGGACATGTGACTGATTTAACTTACAAGAGTAGCTGGTAAAAAATAAGGATGGGTTTAAATGAATGTGTAAAACTCTTTTCTCCTTTAATGTCAATACTGTAATGTAGATGTCTGGAGCAAGGCATTTAATTCATCCAAAGAATTGGCAGCTTCTATACACTACGTGGGTACTACATATCCAACTAGAAAGATAAAAAAAATCACTATATTGTCAGGCAGATTGATACTGCCGATGTCTCTGCTTCATAGGATTAAAAGGGAAACGTTTAGTCCACCATTGTCCAGATGAGAGAAGTTGATAGAAATGTTCAAATAGGACTATTCATCTGTTATTGCCATGCACTCAAAGCAAGAATTTTGAGGGTATTTATGCAACCTGAGAGGAACACCTGCAGGCACTACCCAGGGCCT